>NC_081135.1:35003193-35621489 GCF_958295425.1 Solea solea
AATCACTATATAGACAAGACTCAACAAGCATACTATGTCTTAAATTAATTAAAATCAACCTCATTTGACAGCACTATTTTTATTTTTTATGATTTAAGTGGCCTGAGTCATGTTGTACATGCATTTTTAAATAGTTCACCTTTATTTTAAGTATGTTAGGGAGAGGTACTGCCAAAACAAAGTCAATGCTGGCTTTTTATCGTGTGTGAGAGACAACTAGAAGACATTTGTCCTCACTGACGCAAGCAGATTTTAGCCTTATAACAAAAGACTAATCTAATAAATCTTTGCCTCTTTGAGAATAACTAAAGTAGACGGTGCTTGACTATAGTTGAAATAACTGTAACACAGCTTAGAGAGCAGTCAAATCACAAACGTTTGAGTGTTTTTTTCAATAATTAAAAACAAGCTTTCTGGTTTTTCTGGCTTCTTAAATGTGAATATTTTCCAGTTATCTTTGCTCCGTACGCGACAGTTTGGTTTGAGGACAAAACAAGACATTTGGGAAACATCGTCATTTAATAGATTAATCGAAAATAATCGCTAGTTGCGGCTCTACCCAGTATTAATTTGCACCAAGTGCGGCGATACTGAAATGGAATTAAAGCAGTTTAACGACTCTATGATGGTTTTTAAAACTTCGAACAGACACTAAGTTAGCAAATCTTCAACTCCAAAATAAACTCACATAACGTTTAGATATCTAAATATATCTTAAGACAGTGGTTCTCAAACCACCTTTAAAATACTATGAACTTATATGATATAGTTTGCTTATGTCCAGTCTTGTTGAATAAAAGTACACGTATCTTACCAGAAAATTACTTGGTAGAAGTCACTTTTCTTTTTATAATATTACTTAAGTAAAAGTCTTAAATATATGACACTTACTGTACTTAAGTATTAATAGTAATTTTCTGATATAAAATGTATTTAAGTTTTAGATGTAAAAGTATTAAAAGTGAGGAGTTAGGATTGAGCCATGGTAGCTAAAGTTGTCTTTCAACTAGAAGGTTGTAGGTTCAATTCCTGGCTCTGCTAGTCTAAATGTGGCCTTGAGAAAGACACTTAACCCTTAATGTTGAGCCTTGTGAATGGGTGAATGTCAAAACTCTTCTTCTGATTTTATTTGGTAGTAACAAAGACAGTTAGAAGAAATGTAGTGGAGTAAAAAAAAAAAGTTGCTAGTAAAATAAATAAAAGTACAGATACCTGAATTTTGTACTCAAGTACAGTAAAAAAGTGTTTGTACTTCACTACATTACACAACACTGTACATGTGACTCAAATACAGCTTGTAGTGAATTTTGTTCTACAGATCCCAAACACGTTACAGATTTTTTTTCTAATAAAACTAGAAGAAAAACTTGATAATTTCATATAATATCACACAATGGTTTTGAATGAACCACTCAGCATTGCACAGAGAGGCAAAGTTTGTCATATCCACACCAGCTGCAACGTTAAAATAAAAAGCAAAAGTAAAAGTACATATATAAGTGAATTTTGTACATGAGTACATTACACAACACTGCTTATTATGCCTTAGGGCAAGGCCCTGGCTTATGTGTCATCACCTGACTCGGATTATCTCTTCAATATTCCCACTCTTCTAAAATCACAACATACTCGTGAATTTGAATTTGGAGGGAAAAGCGTTTCCTGTTCTGCAAAAACCAGGAGGGAAAAAACACACTTCCCCGTGCTCTGCACAAACCCTAAACTATTCTCAATCTGATCTGACTGGTTGATGGATTTTTTTTCTTTTTCTTTTTTTAGAGGAGACACACCCAAATTCCTCGCACACCCCGGCGTCAGGAGTCTTATGAGCACAGAAATACTGCAAGATTTGAAGGAATCTAACACTGATGTCTCATCCAATCTGAGAGCAAAAAGACGAAAATAACCCCCGTGACACTGCGAGTGTTTGTGTGTGTTATCTGTCCTGTGCTGCTGAAAATGTGGCCCAATCACCGGCACCTGTTGAGTCAGGTCAAGCAGCTCACTCAGCTTTCAGTCAGTCACACTGACTCAAACGTCTATTTCTGACACAGCGGTCACTGTACCTTTAAATCTGACTACAGCGTTTCAATGGCGCACTTTTTTTCAACCCCCCACACACTCCACCTCCAACTCTCACTCGTTTGATATAAAAGAAACGGTTAAACAGTTAAAATGGTGCTTACCATGGTAGCTTCTGGTTGTTTGAAAGAAGATGGAAAAAAACGGGGGAAGAGGCCTTTAAAGTGTGCGCGTGTATGGGCTCTCACAGCAGACGACGAGGTGGTCCGAGTGAGCAGAAATTAACAGGCGCGAGACAAACTGTCCACTATATTCAACTACAGGCCACGCCCACTCAACTTTAGGACCATCCTACTGGGGGGGCGTTGTCAGGAGCGAGAGGACGCCCTCTCGCGGCCATTTTGAGCACTCTGATAGCCACATTCTTCAAACTCATCGAATCTGCATTTGTTGCCTTGTAGTTAAAACAATAATTACGGCTGACTGTTCGATTAATCGATTACCAGCTTGATTGTCAACTGTTTTGATATCATTAATGAATGATTTTGTCTTGTGAACAAAACAAAACAAGACATTTGAGATGAGAACGTCGTCATTTTGAGGTTTGGGAAACACATTTTATGGATCTAACAAGTACTTGATTAATGATTAAAACAAGGTTTCTGATTTTCCAACTTCTTAAATGTGAATGTGTTCAATTAAAACTGAATCATTTTGTTTTGTGGACAAAACAAGACATTTTAGAACATCATCATTTCCAGGTTTCGGAAACACCGATTGACGCTTTTCAACATTAACGTTAAGTCTCACAATTACAAAAGCCAGTGGAACCTTTACTTATTAATCATTTTTAATTTAGGATTATTGAATAGAAACACATGGTCATGTTATTATCAAAACATTTTTATTTCAGCAGAGCAAACAACAGAACGGGAACGGCTTAAAAATACACAGTAATAAAACGGCTCGTCGTCATCATTAACATTTCACATTTGCTGCTTTGTTCCTTCTATTGCTGTACTTTTTCCAAGTTTTACACATTTATACATGACGTTTTGACCAGCTGGTTATAAGTTAATAAATAGTTTTCACACAGAAGTTTTTTCTTTTATTCACATTCATTCGTTTGTATGCAGATACAGTAAGTGTCTGTGGTTTCAATTTTAACATACCAATCTGTAATCTGACTTATTATGTTATAGTTTAATTACAATAATAACGTTGTAGGGTACTGTGTCAGATTTTATTAGAAATGGGAGGAACCGTCCTCACCGCATGTGATCGAGAAAATTCTTCTGAAGCTACATTACAATCATTGTCTTTACATAAAAACTAAAATAAAGTACACAGGTGGTGAAGTATGAAAACAAACTTCACAGTCATTTAGTGTTTTTCTTTTCTTGACGCAGGTCAGTTTAAGACAAGTGCAGTTTTCAGTAATCGACCAAAGTTTCAAGACATCTCCAACAGACATTTAAGGCTACATCTACTTTCTTTTTTGGCTATGGACAAGCCACATGTCCACATTACCCTGGTGCTATTCAACCTCGACAGAGGAAAGATTTCAAAACGCTTCTCAGAGTGTTTCTCTTTCCGTTTTCGCTTAAAAAGATTACAGGCTGTGTTTCAGTCTGGATGGGAATTGGTTATGAATGAAAAGCTCAGTTAAAATACTAATGCTAGTGTTTTCATTTGAAAATGGCATTTTTTTAAAGATGAAAACCAGCTCCGCCTAGAAGTCATCTAATGCATGTATACCAGTTAAAAACAGGAAATAGATTCTCTCCTGTTGTTTGCTTAGTTTTTCTAAAAGTACTACAAATAAGGAACAAAGTAGTGTTTCAAAGGAGCAAAAATAAATCAGGAAATGAGCAAAAAACTAATTTAAAACACTTCCTCTCATTTCTCTAAGACCTCATCTTTGGTCTTAGAAGTGAAATCCTTGCTCTTACATCTTACAATTGTCGTTTCCCGTAAGTACTACTTTCTGAAAGTAAGTTAACAAACAGCCGAGGAAAACGTTTCCTGTTTATACCGGTACGTGAACTGGATGACTTTGAATACTGTGCAGGTCTGGATCCTCAGACGGGGCTGAGACCGCCTCCATCTGTTCTCTCCACTTCGTCTGCTGCTTTCTGTGCAGGGGAGCCCGACTGTGCCGTTTCACCGGAGCAGACGGGTGAGGAGAGCTGAGGCGTTTCTGTTCTGTCGCTGACCGCCTCCTCGGCCTCCTCCTCCCTCTGCTGCACAGAGGACAGGTACTGCTCCAGGAGGCTGCAGTCCGAGCTGTCCACGCCACCACGGACGGGGCTCAGCGCTCGTACCGTCTTCAGAGAGTCCTCCGTGCCACTGCTTAGGAAGCTGTCGTCCTGCACCGATGGCTGATTGCTTGTCGACTGGAAGCCGGAGTCTGGGAATGACACGTCCGTGCTGGGAGGGTTCTTTGTGCTGGAGGCAACGGGCGGGGAGGCCTTACATAGTCCGGGTGATGAGACCTGAGCCAGGGCGACGGCCTGAGTCATGTTGGCCAGCTGCTGCTCCACAGACGTCTTCCACTGCTGCATAGACTGGAGCTACATGGAGAGCACAGGTAAGGTTCAAGCTCATGAGGCTGTCATGTTAATCACACAAGTTCAGAGTGTTTAAAACAGAGCTGCTCAACATTATGCTCTTCAGTGAAAAGGAGGTTTTTGGTTTGTTTGTGAGTAAAATAACATAACTCAAAACGTTAAGGACAAATAGTTAGTTCTGGGAAAGCAGCGTTTGGCCAAAGGAAGAAATGACTGAACTCTACCAAGTGTTTACCTAAACCTCCTGACCAGTAGGAGGTGTAGTTGCTGCTGATGTGTGCTGTGAAATTTAAATTATACAATGTATTTTTTTAATTTTTTATAAATGGGACTAATCTGCCCTCTCACTCCTTCTCTCATCCTCTTTTGTCCCTCATCTTTTCTTGTTCCATTTGAACCTTTTCGGTTTTGTTGTTGATTGTAGTCTCTTTTATGTTGCCTATTTCATTCTTGTAATGTTTTGTTTGTTATATTGTTGTTTTGTTTTGTTCTTTTGCTGTTGGTTCACGTTCCGTCTTGCTCTTCTTCTCTCCCTTTCCTCCCATTTTATTTCTATTTCAACACACTTATATTATCTTATCTGTCCCCCATTTTTCCTTTCACCCCAATCAGTTGAGGCAGATGCCACACATTTTTGAGTCTGGTTCTGTCAGAGTCTCCACAGTGCTTGCTCATTGTGTGATCTGTTGGGCTTCTTTCTTTCCTTGCCTTACCAGGCAAGACGCCTTTTAATATTTGATTAGGCTTAATCGTTTCTTTTAAGTCAATCCTCAATTCAATATTCACTGTTAAAAGATTTGAAGCTCCAATGTCTGTTCCCCAAGGCGTAACCCACACCTTTCAACATTCTTTTCAGCATCTGAATCAATGCGTAAACACATGTAAACATAAATTAAGGGAAATTTTTAGATGTTTTTTCCCCCAGAGGTCGTGTTAAAAGAAAGCTTAGTTCTCAGTCAATGGCTGCTTAGTTATAGTAGGACTTAATACAGGATATTTCTCGAGATAGAACCAGAAAAGACCTACATTCTATGATAAACATAATGAATGAGACTGAAGCACATGAGACAGCATATTTTTAAATAAATCCACTGACCTCTTTCCACAAAAACTTCACAGCTTCCTCTTGAACCAGCCTCTGGAGTCGTTCTTCCTCGTACTGCCTCTGCACACTGCAAACACATTTGCACATTTTACTTTTCAGTTCCATAATGTTTAAACACGCACTCTTGTGCTTAAAATAAAAATGTTAAACATCCAGCTGCTGCTGCTGCTGCTGCTTGGTCACTGACCTGCCCAGCTTCTCAGACAGGTAGAGGACATGCTCTTGCATCCTGCGCAGGCGGATTTCGCTGCGCACCTCTCTGGCCATGGGGTGACACCATCGGGTGTAGTGTCCCTTCCACCAGGACTGGATTTTCACCGCTGCCTTCTCTGCCTCCATCAAACTTGATTTGCTGACACAAAAACCAGCGTCTTCTTGCTTGGGGGCTTCCTTCATCTCTGCTTTGCCAGAGTTGGAGGACGTTTCCAGATCGTTTAGTGGCGTGCTAACTCTGAACCCTGGGGAAAGAACTGTTGTGGATGCACTTGAAGTAACCTCTTCTTCAGGAGTCTTCCTGTGTTGTTTATCCACTGTGGGAGAATGTTGCTGTTGTTTGTTTGTGCTTTGCTTTTTGGGCTGTGTTGGACGCTGTGGGGCCAAGGAATCGGGTTCAAACGTCTCTGTCTCGTCTTCGCTGTCGGAATGGATCATCTGCGGCTCCAGATGAGAGGGGAAGGGGAGAAAGGTGGACTCGGAAGAGAGCAGACTGTCATTGAGTTTCTCCTCA
The DNA here is from genome assembly GCF_958295425.1 of Solea solea. Classification (NCBI taxonomy): domain Eukaryota; kingdom Metazoa; phylum Chordata; class Actinopteri; order Pleuronectiformes; family Soleidae; genus Solea; species Solea solea. The sequence goes on from NC_081135.1 coordinate 35,009,618, forward strand.
TCTGTCTGAACATCCTCCAAATAGATGTGCTCCTCCCTCAACCTGGGGGAACGAACTGTTGGCAATGATGTGTGAGAAGAATCGCAGCTGACCCAAGTATTGAACTGCACAGACGGCTCTGCAAGTTTAACAAATAAGCAGACTGTGAACATTTAAACAAACAAAAAATACTGCATAAATACACTTTAATAAAAATGAATTATTCATACAAATGCTGCTTTCCTGGACACAGTGTTTTTGCTCTTGGCAATGTAGGCACTGATAATCCTTTGCCTTAGTTTTTATAAGTTTTCTGAGATTAATGTGTTAATTAATTCAGGTCACGTAGCTCCCAGGATTTGGTTGCTTAGTAATGACAGATGCAACAGAAGCACGGCCTAAAGAGCCTCAGTTAAAAACACTTGTGTGTATATTTTTTTTTTTGTGGCCTGACGGAATAAGATAGGGTGAGGGTGAGAGGGGGAGTCCTTAATTTGTCTATGCTCTGCTGTCTCACTTTTAAACGTAAGCGATTCTTAAATCACTGGACGTTTAAGTCATAGCTCACTTACCTTTCTCTGTTACTGATGGAGCATCAGTTGGACCAGTGGCAGTGTTTATCTTCACTTCTCTGTTTCCACCCTGCAGCGCGGCATCTGGAGGACTGTGCTTCTCTACGTCCAGATGAGTTGGACGAGGAGGACTTGGACAGTTTGCCTCACTCTCGGTCTCTTCTAACAGCTGCATTTGGTGAAACCTAAAAGAAGAAGAAGAAAAAATAAAGAGCAGCACAAACACACAAGGTCAGCCAAATCAATATCTTCCTTTGTTTGTTAAAAAACCCTCTCTGTTTCAGTTTACCTCTGCTTATTGAGGATCTTCTCCAGCTTGGCATCTTCTGCTGTCTCCAAGGCTGGCGAAGAGGTCAGAGGGCAAACAGTGGCGAGGTACTGAACGAGCTGCACGTGCTGACCCGGTCGATACGAACGTCCTTTCCCTTGACTGTACAGCCACTCTGCTTTAAGGCTGCGATTGCAACAGAGACAAGAGTACATGATTCAAACACTATTCCTCTGAGAATTCAAACTAATAGTGATTGACATAATTTAAATATACACACCCTTCTTTTTGCGACACTACGTAGCCGTCCAGGACCTTCAGGTTCAGGCACCAACTCATGATATAAGGCCGGTAGTCAAAACCTGGTAGTGACGGGGTGGCCATAACACAGGGGTTGCTCATTATAGAAAGCTGCTCCAGTTCATGGAGAGGTGCCAGGTATGACGCCTATGGAGCAATTAAAAAGAAACAGGAATCCTTTAACAAAGAATTAATTAGAGAATCCCCATTAGTATATTAATACAAGAAAAAGATAATTACTTCATTGAGATCTCTTATCTCGTTTTCTGCCAGGGAGAGAATGGATAAATGGACGGGTAGGTGAGCGGGAACAGTCCGAAGTGTTGTAATGCTGTTTCCATGGAGTAAGAGAGTCTGAAATTTTTAAATAATAGTAATAATAATAAAGGAAACTGACATGATAAAGTTCCTTTATAAAAACAGATATTTTTTTATCGATGCATCAGAGGCAGCTGCACCCACCTTCAACGCCACCAGTTTTGTTATGTCACCGATGGCTGATATGTTATTGTCAGATAGATCGAGATGTTGAAGGGAAACACAGCTGCTGAGCTGCTCGATGACCTGTGCAATAAAAAAAAACAAGTGTACAATAGGTGTGTTAAGTGTTAAAAGGTACAGGGTACAATCGAATTTACGTATGGTTGTATCAGGGTATAAATAGAAATCTGAAAAAACACCAGAAACATTTAAAAGAGATGGATAATAAACACAATAAAACACTTTCAGAGATGGACAGCGAGTATCTTAAAAATCTGTGGATGAAACTCAGCAATCTATTTTTTCTTTGACCCCGCTTACTGCAGCTTTAACGCATGTGCTACAACTAATCTGAACATTGGGATTTTTGTAAGTTATTCATTTTCTGTTTGTAAAGAGAGATTTGTTTTTCTTGATCTCACCTTAATATTGTTTCCAGACAGGTTGAGCCATTTCAGGTGAGGGAGATCTCTTAGCCCCTCGATGTAGCCAATACTGTTATTGGGAAGATTGAGGACTCTCAGCTCCATCAGCCGAGACACACCCATCATCCTCACCAGACGGTTATTAGCTACTGACAGCTGAAGACGGAAAGAGCAGGAGTTAAAACAGAACAAAATGGAGTGAAAACAGCACACATTTTACTGTTGGTACCAACCTGTTGAAGGCCTGGGCTCCTTTCCAGATGGTCCAGCTTCATAATATGGTTACGGTCCAGGATGAGAGTGTGAGTGTCTTCAGAGCAGGTGAAAGTGGGATCCAGCTTCTGCAAACCCTGGGCAGAAAGATCCACCACGGGTCCTTGTGAGAGAAAAAACAAGAGATTATTAAAGTGCACACAAAATCTTAAAGCTGAAACAAATTTTACACAAATGTCAATTTGACTGAAAACACAAATAATCGCCCACGAATTATAAAAAGAAGTGAATTCCACTGCACAAAAAGCCCATTCTTCCAACAGTTTGAAGGGATAAATACCTCTCGCCCCCACGCACCCCTGCACTGCTGATGTATACACACAAACACTCCCTCAGTCAGATCTGATAGTATTGCTCGACAGAGTCCATTTCAGACAAACACAGCACACGAATAATGTTACATTTTTTTGTTAACGAAAACAAAAAAGAGGATCCCCTTGGCTCATCCCTGGGTGTCTTTTACAGATTTTGGGTATATAGCTAAAGTCAGGGTGGGTCAGAAATATCGAGGGATAACGGCAGAGAAAGCTACGTTAAGAGATACCTCATTCACGTTCAATACTTAGACTTTATGCACTTTGTTAGACAAATCCTGCACTTTTCAGACGTTTTGTATTCTTCAGTAAGATGTATATCGTAATGTACCACTATATGCTTGTGTTGCAATATCTTGATTAACACAGAATTGTTGTATGGTGATACTATTGGTATCGTGGACCATGTATTGCGTCCTGATCCTAACCTTAAGTGTGCAAAAGCAAGCGAAAAAGATGCAGTGACGTAACATTACAGACTCCAACTGCCATGAAACACCAAAGAAGTCGATGCTTGATTCTAAAAAGGGCCACTGATTTTGATTGAATCTGTCATTTCAAGTCCTACACCTTTACAACAAGCATGCTTCAAAATTCAGGGGGTGTGGCACAGAAGGAATAGATCCTTCGCTGTAGTAAGAGTTAGTCCTGGGTAAAATTGCCTAAAGGAAATGTCAAAATTAATTATATAAATAGTAATAATAAAAAAAGAATTTACAGTGTTTCAGTCTGATTCTAAAGGTTGGAAGTTAGCACTGGGATGCAGCAATGACATCTGAGGGCATGAAACTTGAGTATTAAGGACAGGACAAAAATCTATAACAGTCTACTGTGTGTGTGTGTGTGTGTGTGAGAGAAAAAGAGAGAGAGAGAGAGGAAGAAATCCTGGGGGAAGCAGTAATTTTGGTACGAGAACTATGGAAGAACTGATAGATTAACTCATAGATTCAGTTATGAGGAGATTAACAAATGCATGCATTGCAAATAAAAAACGTACACGGGGGGGTTGTTTCTTCTACTTCTTGCTGCTCGTAAAAACACCACAAAGTTGTCAAAGTTGGTGGTGCCCTTGTTATTCTAAATTCTTGAATTAAAAATCGCTACGAGATTATTTTTGAGTGTGTCACAGTGTGTTTTGATGTGGACCTTCGCGCGCGCGCACACACACAGCTAACGACGATCCGTGCTACAGCTAACGTTAGCCGGTCAGAAACACAACAACCTGCCCCTAACGGGCATTCATACTAATGATTATCATAGCAAAACAGCCTGCGAGCCACTTACCTGCATTTGTGTCAAACTTTAAATCTGATACCCCCATTCTGTGGTCGCCCGGACAGACAACCAGCGGTTGCTGACAACTATGTTAGCCGCCGACTAGTACGAGAGACAAGAGGGGTCGGACTGTCACTTCGTCGAGCGAAGCATTCTGGGAAATGTAGTGCAAATTGAATACCGCGTCCATCATGGACTGTCGTCTTCCTGGTTCAGAAAGACTACAACTGCTTGAGTTTCTTAGTAGCGCGCTAATGTTTGCGAAAACCGCCAGCCGAGTTGTTCGTAATAACGCGAACGGAGGTAGTTGAAAACCTAACCGACAAAGCGGTCACAAAATAATGCTGCATATTTTTTTATTGTGTTCAGTCTACTCGACCCACCATTTTTATCTTCGTATTTTACAATGTTTGTTTGGTCAGTGATGCGGTAAAACGTCACTCTTGGAAAAGATCGGCAACTAGAGACATATTTGCAGATCTACTCCACATTATGTTGCACACCAGTTAATATAATATAAAACTGAGAATTTAAAGATAAAAGCCAATGCGGTCGTTTTGTTCTACCCGGAACGTCGGATGAAATATATATTTATTAAATTAAATAATTATAGTGAAATGTGTTAATTCGTAAATTATGTATTTAATTTACGTATGTGCGACACGAACAAAATAACATAAAATACAACAATGGCAAAAAAAGAAAAAAGGAACTGTTTATTAGTGATTAAGTAAACGCGAACTCTCCTAAATTCCGTTTCCGCTTCCGTCGTCTTTCTTTCCGGTTTTGTGCCCTCTCGTCGCCATCATGAAGTGAGTGAACGCCAAACTATCAAACTCCATCTTCCCATTTAAATAAACAATTCGACACTGGTATTTGTATTAAAGAGACTTTTGTGTCCTTATCTTTCGGTGATGGCTTATATTTTGTCGTTTTCAGGGTCGAGTTGTGCAGTTTCAGCGGGTATAAAATTTACCCCGGCCATGGCCGCCGATACGCCAGGATAGACGGAAAGGTAACTACACCGGCACCGTGTCTCAACTTTGTCCCCCTACATACAATAATATTAATGTACAATGTACCCCATAATGTCCTCGTGTTGATATGTGTATAATTTCACGTGTGTGTAGCTGTAGAAAAATTTGGTCGAGTACTAAATGTGGCTTGCTAAATAGCTGCTAGCCCCTCTGTGTGTCAGCTCCTGAAGATAAACTCCTGTCACTTACAGGTTTACAGTGGCTATACTGTTATAACGGCTCCATTGATATCTGTTATAGATATAAGTAACTTGCATGTATCTATAATATTGATATTTCCCTTAGCTTAATAAGTAGTGTGTTTATAAGTGCTAGACTTGACAATATGGGTGAATAATACGCCACAGTTTGGTGCCACGGCATGTCCCCAATTAGTTGTTATATATGCGTGTTTAGTGTCGTTATATTGTAATGTCTGAAGCCTCAAATTCATGTTATTTCAGCTTTCAAAATAGTTCAGCATTTATGGAATATGCTTTGTATTTTAACACCTGAATATTAAGTGAACAAGATCTTTTTCATTCATCTAGAAGTGTATCAAATGAAGTTGCTACTTGAGCTCCACCTAACACTACCCATCCTGTTGGGTCTTTTTTCCTGTTTGTAAGAGACAGGCCAACCAAAGCAGTGTGTGCAACATCGTGTCCGTCCAACACTAAGATCCATTGAGTTACTTGTGTACGTAGATCCTGTTGAGCTTAGAAATGTCCTACGTTGTAGTAGGAATTAAAAAAGTTTATATGACGAACAGTAGGAGCTCAGGTCATCTTTCCTGAAGATCTCCATGGTCAATAAATGTGTTTTATCTCAATGCAAGTTAGAAATTTGCACACAACGTTGTGATTACCGGACAAAAATGTATGATATCACTAGACATTTAACTAAGGATACTCTCTTTTGTCAGGTGTTCCAGTTTTTGAACGCAAAGTGTGAGTCTGCTTTCCTGGCCAAGAGAAACCCCAGACAGATCAACTGGACTGTGCTGTACAGACGCAAGCATAAGAAAGGCCAGTCTGTAAGTAAACTGTGTTTGTTCATATTTGAGTCTTAAGCATGGTGTATATAGTGTCTTGAAACTAATAAAAATTGGCTTCAGAATAAGAAGTTTAATTTCTTGGTCAACACTTTGGCTGTGGGTGAACGGTGTGCACAGTGTTGGTCTGTGTTATGTGTTGTTGCCTGGCTGCGTTTTGCAGTCTAGGCAGCAGTGCTCACTCCACACCTGCAGCCATAGAACAACAGGAGATCATAGTACTGGCCTTTGACGTCTTCACTGACCTCCTCACCATCGGCCAGCCTCCAAATTCTCCAACATGCTTACACCAATTATCTGTTTCCTGTCAAAATTATAGAAATATTTGCTGATTGTATTGTTTAAAATTGTTATTTTGGTTTAAAATAATTAATTGTGCACCCTTACTTTAATGGTATAAGCCAGTATTCAACATTGATGCTCACATGCAGGGTGGGGCATAGAAACATGTATGTTAAAATTATTTGGCTCGTTTACGACAAGGAAATGTTTGTTTTCTGACTCCCAAAGGATTTCCCAATGTTAAGTTACATTGGTAAAATGTGTCTCCTTTTAATCGTGTAAACTGAATGTTCCTGTTCTCGATGTCTGAATTATGTCGGACATTTTTGAACAAATAAATTGATGTTACCTTATTTTGTTGAAAACAGGAAGAGGTGACAAAGAAGCGCTCCCGTCGCGCTGTCAAATTCCAGAGGGCCATCACTGGGGCCTCCTTGGCTGATATCATGGCCAAGAGGAACCAGAAGCCTGAGGTCCGCAAGGCCCAGAGGGAGCAGGCCATCAGGTAAAACAAACTGTTTTGGTTTTTTTTAATGCTTATAGTTGTTTATGTGCTTTTTTGAGTAGTTACTCTAGTTAAAAGATCACCTGGTTTTTTTTTTTAAACAGGCGCAGAATAGCCTTCTATCATCTCATCTTTTACATATGCAATGTTGATACTTACAGAGCATCTGTTGAATTTCCGGGTTTGAAAATGGATGTGAAAGTGTTTTTGTTGACTCTGAAATGAGCTGTAAACTCAACACCATCCAAAAATAACAGTTGAAATCCGATTCTCTGTATCTTCTTGGGTGTTAGAAGGATAGAAGTGCCCGGGCGGGTCGACTTTTATTTTCCCACACATGCATCAAGCAGCATAGCTGCTGTGAAGGGGAAAAGTGGTACTTGTGTATATATATATATATATATATATATATATATATATATATATATATATATAACCCACTGTGTTTTGATGACATTTTTAGTTGAGTGTGTCAAATAATTCAGTGAACCTGCTGTAACTTTAGTCATCTCAGAAGAACAACCCCTCAATCGTCTTGGTTTAAAACATGTTATGCTTCTACTATACTTATTTAGACTCTGTTATGGCTGAAACTAATCTATTAAACTGTCCATAATCTTATGGATTAGTTGTTTACAGAAAATGTTTTTGTCCATAAACAAATATTCTGTTAAATGATTTTTGTTATATGGAGCAAAGAAAATAGAAAAAAGTTTTAAGTAGCTGAAAAATTAGAGAACTTTATCCGATTAAAAAGAACACTGAAATGAATTAACCAATGCTCAAAATGCATTTACAAACTTACTTTACATGTTGAACAGTCTCTTAACTTGAGCCTCACTGTGCTCACTGGTACTGTGAATTCAGGACATTGATTTGGAATCAGTAGCTTCTTTATCGGTCTGCAGTGGCGAAAACGTACCAATGTCATCAAGTTAAAAGTGATGACTGGGCAGTATGGTTTTTTTGCTCAACTAAAGGAGACATTTATTTGAGGAGAAATTGAATTTCCATACTCAACAACCTTGAAAATGTAGGGAGCACGACCCCTTGTATCGACGCACAGAAAACCAGGTATCATTTGCTGTTACGTTACTTGAGGATTTAATCGACGTTGCTCACTTGTTCTCAGAAAGTTTGACTGAGTTTTTTGCTTTCACAGAGCCGCCAAGGAGGCCAAGAAGGCAAAGCAGGCCGCCAAGAAGCCTGCTGCTACCACTGCAAAGGTAACTTCTTCTCATGTTTTTCTTGTACTGTTAATGTACTTAAAAAAAGCAGCTTTTAGTTCATCAGTATTCACTGAATTGTTTTGAATAATAAATATTTTTTTATTTTTTTATCTTTAGTCCACCACCAAGGCTGCACAGAAACCCAAGATCGCTAAGACCATGAAGATCAGCGCACCCCGCGTCGGTGGAAAACGCTAAGCCTGACTCGTCATTTATGCTTGTGAATAATAAAATTTTGTGGTAAGCCATAATTGGTGTGATTTCTTATTTGGAATGTTAAGTTGTGTTCTTTTCTCTCTTGCGGTAGCATTTGCTAACTTTCTCACATCGCTTGCAAATCTTTTTTGTAAGATGAGTTTACGTTTAAGTGTGATTTGGAATATTAACATTGTGGGAGAAGGGCTGCAAATAACTATTTTTATATATGTAATTGATGTCTTCTCAATGAGATATTTGGTTAATTAAATGTTGGTCGTTTCCTCAAACCTATGTTTACAAACTATCGATTATTATAGTTTTTAGTAATAAATAATTGGAGTCATTGTAGCTCTTGTCCAGTCTGTTGGCAGTGTAACGATTGAGTTATTAATGAAATAAGTTCAACACTTGATGTTTGTAGGATTCTAAATTTCATGCTATATCACACATTTAACACTCAAAATTATGTGTATAATCGGAATAAATCTCATCTTTTGACATAAACATGGAGATAAAAGTTAATTTTCCTGAACAGCCATGACTTGGTTTCTCTGTAGTACAGAGTTTGGCCAGAAGAGGGAGACAAAGCCCAGCTTTTTTTCTCCCGGTTTGAAGAACTGAGTCCCATTTCCAAAAAACCTAAAGCAAAAAGTTATTTTAAAATAAATTATATTGATATGCTGAAGACATTTTTGAATATATATTATTTATATATATATAGAGTGAAGCACTGACATGAACATAACAATGAAAGGAATTAAAACTGACCTTTGTGCCTTTCAGACGTGGTTTATTGTTGATACTGGAAACAGTGTCTCACATGAATGTGATCAGCTGCTAGAGACGTAAATAGATTTGTTTCAAATCCTCCTGCATTAACTGACCTCTGTGACATCACTAACACTGTTTGCACTGACATCAGTAATCTGACTATGAACCATATTCTGATGAATATTACTTTTTTAATTAGATGTATTTACATGAGCTGTTGATTTAAAATATAAATCAGTCATACTCGCATACTGCTGTGAAAATGCCTGTAGGCCATTATAAACAGAAACATAATGTGATTAATTAAATTAATAGTAATTTCAAGTGTGACTTAATTCTGGTTCAAACAGACAGTAAATGCAGTTTTTAAACAACTATTCCTTTAACTGGGTTGGGTTGTTCTACATATTACATAATCTGATTATATATGTCTTTTGTGAAAACTTCAGATTACATAATGTGACTAACATCTGACTTCTCCACGTTTTAATCCCATTATTGCTCCCATACTGCTCACTATGTTGATATGGACACCGATAATCTGACTATTGATCGTGTTCAGATTAAGATGTTTACGTGACTCGCTCAAAGAATGTTCCATCCATTCACCTTCTTGTTATCGGAGCATAATCTGAGTTAACTCAACTCTACATCACATAGGACATGATAATCTGAATGAAAAGTGAATTTATCTTCCTGTGTTGGATTATTTTAGTCTGAATCTATTCACTTTATGGTTAAGAGAGCATAATCTGACTATGACTTGCGTCCATGTCACATCTGAATGAAAAGTGAATATACATCTTTGTGTGTTGGATTCATTCATTCATTTAAACTCTTTACTCAAATCAACAGGGTGTTAATAGGATTTATTAGCATTTCACAGCCACAGATTTTACAATGATCGACCTTCAAAGTGCCTTTTTTTTGTTCTTTAAACAGTCAGCAGATCAAGAAATATTCTAAAGTAAATAATATTATTGCTAAAAAAAAAATCAAGAGGGGATTATTCAGTGTAGCTACAGTCGTCGATCATAAAAAGCAGCACAGGTTAAGTAATAAACGTGTGGCACTGGTGTAAAACAACACCGTCTTTTTATATAAATGTACAGTCACAATGACAAAAGAAATCCATAAATTAGGATTAGCACTCGCACAGATTAAAAGATTTCAAAGACGCTACGATGAAGGAAATAAAGCGTGATCATGTTATTATTATTATTGTTATTATTATTAACATTCTTCAAACTATGTCCAACACAAATCCAAGAGTTATGTATATATGTTTAATTTTTCAATCTGGGAGATTATTGCCCTGAGGTACTCGAGTGGCTACACGTGAAATGTAACGATGGAAAAAAAAATAAAAGGGACAATTCCCAGTTTGTACGTGATATACAAAAGCATGACATTAATGTACAATCATACAAGTACTAACTGTGCGCTGATGACGATAATAATATTAATAATAATTCTTGAGTGCGTTGACGACAGTTAAAAAAAATATTCATGTTTCTTTTTTGTTTAAAAAAAAACCAAGAAAATATTTGACACCCTGTGGAAATTAGAACCTTTTTAAAGGAAAAGTGCATATTCCCAACAGGGACAACAGGCTGGATGTGGTCGAAACTATAGTTATGGCATGAATGTGAGATGATGGTGGAGGAGGTGAAGGAGGAGGAGGAGTAGGAGGACATGGTCAGTTTACTTCCTGGTGGATGTGAAGTTTTCCCTTTTCGCTCTGTACGAGAAACAGAAATCACTCAGGACTCTGCTGCCGACTCTGCCACCGCCGCTTTTTCCTGTGCCTTCATATCCTGGTTGTGCCTGTGTGTGTGTGTGTGAGGAAAAACAACAATTATTAATAGGAAATATACATGTGATTATCCAATAGAAAAGACCAATTTTTGGGGGTGTCAAAAACATATACAGAACTTAAAGCTACAGTGTGTAACGTTTGTTGTTGTTGATGTTATTATTCTTGCTCCGTTTGGTCTTAGTGAACAAAAATGAAGCGACATCATTTGTTTACCGTGTCCTGCATTTGGAAAAACAGGCTCTGACAAGCAAAACTATCAGACCTGAGTGAGGGAGCGTTTGTGTGTACGCAGCAGTAGAGCAGTGATGTTACACATTTACTTTGACTCTCACTGCATCAGCAACTCGCCTCACTACACATTAACTCACTGCCATGATTTCATATCAGCAACATGCGAGGGACACAGAAGCTACTGTTCACTTATCGCTGGTTCATTATTAGTATTAGTATTATTATTAGTATTATTATTGGCATGTGTGTAGGAAGGGCCTCACCTTTAACACCCAGCATGACCTGACTGCTGATTATATTCTTTTCTGTATTGATTGAAATATTTTTAACTAACCCACTTCAACAATCAGGCAAACTTTTTTTGAAAAAGTGACTGTAGTGTCGATATTTCACCGAATTTCAAAATAAAAGTGTTTGTTTTGATTTGGAACACTATATAGCTCATAATGAAAAAAAACTTATGTATGATGGAAAAACTCATCTATTCATAAAAAGAAAATATACAGAAATAACTGTTGGCCAAATGAAAATTCGGCGGGAGGGCCGGATGTGGCACCCGGGCCGCAAGTTTGAGACCTCCGAGATCTCTCCTCTCAATCTTAAAAAGGCTAAAAAATATATTTACTTAAAATAGACACAAATGTGAGTGTAGAGCTGGGCAATAAAAAGATTTTATAGATTAATAATTTGTGGTTTGTAGTTGAATGAAAATCAGTTTTTCAGCTCTTTAATTTTTACTGCTGACGTTCTCCTTGTACTCCTGTAGTTAAGATAAGATCCTTGGAAGTTGGGTTTGAGTTTGAAGTCAGTAAAGAGCTTGATGAAGTTATAGTTTTGCTGTTGTTTACAATACCAGGGCTAAAGGAAAAAAAAAGAAGTTAAACTTTTTGTAGTTTAAAGGGAAAGGAAAAGAATAATCAGAGATTATATTTTGAAGCCACACTGCCCCCGCCCTATATGCTTGTATGCTGGATTAATATGTGAAAGAGCACCGTGCTGGTTGGTTGTTGAGCAGACGTACACTACGTGCCCTCTCATCGCCTCCCAGTTATTATTATTATTATTGTTATTGATCATTAACAGAGAGAAAGTTAGATGAGGACATCAAACAAAGTTCTGCTTAAACACAAACCTCCAGATCCTGTACAGCTGGGTGGCTCCGGCGCTGCCGACAAAGAAGTTGACGGCAAACAGGTTCCAGTTCTTGGGGATGATGACCAGGGAGTATCTGGACCAGATGAGTCCTGGCGGGGAGAAGAAGCACGACACCGGATTACAGTGAAGGTTAAACCAGAGGTTGCGCACAAGAATAGAGTCTATAGTTTGGCAAATGAGTGACAGATTTGTTTGATGATGACACGTGTAATGTTGCGACAGCGGCGGCCTCGGGGTCACCTTTGGCACAGAGCGGTCCAATCATAAACTAACAATTATGAAACATCCACGACGTCTGATCTCACCTGTGGCCGTCAGCACTGCAGACTGGGAGGTGCTGAGTTTGTCTGCTGGTCGAGTCATATCAGCCAAACCAGCAAAAACCAGACCCTGTAGAGAAGAGACCACAGATTAACCACTATCTTTACACTGTATTTACAGTAGGACACCTGATTTGTTTAATAATGACAGGATTAAGGTGAATGGCAAAGGCTTGTGCGTGTATTTACAGAAGGTTATCAGAAGATAAAGCTTAATTTTAAGATCTGAAATGTGTGAATATTTAATGCACTTACCCATTTAAACACTGGGGCCCAGAAGAAAACTGTCCTGGGACCTGGAATAAAACATAAAACAGGAGAAATTCACTACAACACAACAAAGGACCTACATGTTTTCACTAATCTTAGTCTAATTTATATCCGTTTATAGATCAGTATACAGGCAAATTTGATTAAAACTATCTTGGAACTAAAAGTATTTGCAAAATCAAATTTGCAATATAAAGTTGATTTTATATAACAGTTAGCCACGACCCTGTTGGTTTAGACCAGGACTGTCCAAAGTAGGGCATGCGGGCCAAACTTGGTCCACCAAAGTGTTTCATTTGGTCCACCAGACTTGTATTTTTAAAAACATAGATGCAAAAATAATAATTATTATTTATACTAAAACAAATATCACATTTTGTGCTGTTTTTTTTTTTATGGAAATTTTTATATTTTAAAAAATTTATTAAGCAAAGGCAGAACTATGCTTAGCAGGAAGTCGACTAAATATGTCACACTGATGTTGCAACTGGTCTTTTAGTGGAAGGCAGAAAATAAACAGAGAATTCTTAACATGTATATTTCAGTCTCTAATTCTTTAAAGGTACCTGCACTTTATAAACTGATATTTAATCAAACGGATTTTTTACAGAAGCATAACATGTAAAGGATATTAAAACTAAACGTAACGTTTAATTAAGGAACCTGGCGTTCCTGTTGTTCACAGTAATCCTGTATGTTTACTTTTGACTCATGGCCCACATTTAATTAACATTGTTTTCCCCTTCAGGGGAAACGGCTTGGATTACACACACCCTCAACTTCAGACCTTGAGCCTGACAAAATGTTTCCAGAGCAATAACACCGAACATCAGGGTGATAACACGCATCAGTGAACACACCCAGCCACCATTCTCCTTTTTTTCATAATCGCTTAATCTGTTTATTATTATTTTCATCAATTAATCGATGACTCGTTTGGTCCAGCTCTTTGACGGGATTAGAGTTTGCTGCAGACGATCAAGTCTGAGTATCTTTGACACTGAAACTCACACTTGGGACACCTTTAGTTAACATTCCTGACCAGTGCTGCAGGCTTAAAGCAACAAGGGAGATGTGTGTGTGTGTGTGTGTTGCTGCGAATCATCTCTGAGGGGAGTTCACCTTTTGTCACTGCCCCTTTGTGCCGGCTAAGAAAGTCCTTGTTTTACCCTTGCACAGACAAAAACAATGGCACTGGACTAGATTGGACTGTCCTCAGTGTTATACCTGACCTGTGTGTTGCTGTGTGTCTGTGTGTGTGTGTGTGTGTGTGTGTGTTTGTGCAAGCTGACAACAGGCACCTTAACATTTAAGCTCATAGGAATTCAGACCAGATCTGACACAGTTCACTGCTTTGTCTGTGTGTGTATTCAACTTTAAAATTTAAACCAAATATGTTCAGCAATTTGGACGAAGCAGCAAGTGTTAGTGCAGCAGATTATGCAAAGCAACACAGTTTCGCCTCTTCCCTTCAGTATGCAAACAGGACGAGCGAGTAAAGCTGCACAATGTATACAATGTATAAAACACAGAACTGCAAAAAATGATAAGTTATAGTTTTATTTGACCAAGAACTCTGCATTAAACCTAAACCTTTTGTTTCATAAATTTCTCCCAATATGGAGCAATACTTTACTTGAATCACACCTTATCATATTTTTTAATCCTTTACAACAAGTCATATATCAAAACATTCAGCTCAGTGCTTTCCTGGTAAGCGCTGCAACGATTAATCGATTACTAAATTAATCGTCAACCAATTGATATAATCGACAAATCAGTTTGAATGTTTGTTTTTTAATAGTTAAAACAAGTTTTCTTTATTGTTTCGGCTTTGTAAAAGTGAATATTTTCTTGGTTTCTTTGCTCCATATAACAATAGAAAATATCATGATATCGTATTATGCCCTTAATATCGCAATAATAACGTATCGTGACTTAAATGTCGCAATAATAGCGTATCGTGACTTAAATATCGCAATAAAATTGTATTGTGACTTAAATATCGTGATCGCATCATGACTGAATGTTGTATAATATCATGATATCGTATTAAATACTGTGTTATTACTTAACATTAACTTAAATATCGTGATACTATATGTGACTTACATATTGTGATAATATCGTATTATGACTTAAATATCATGATATCGTATTGTGACTTAAATGTTGTGAAAATATCGGTATAATAAATAGCGGTGTCTCTGGCGATTCACAAAGAAGTTATTAGAAGAGAATAATTTCGGTTTGTGGACAAAACAAGACGTTTGACTGCATCATCATGATTTCCAGGTTTGGGAAACATCGATCAACTATTTGTCAACATTTTATGGACGATTAATCGAGAAAATAATCGTTAGTCGCAGCCCTTGTTCGCTGCATTCCTACTACTGTCATTGTTCGTTTTCCTGCTACTCTTTGCCACTGAAAATGCAAAAAAAAAAAAAAAACGTATTTTAACGAACAATAATATCGCGTGTTTTCCCGAAATGTGTTGTGGGTGAGTGCCTGTCTGACAGTTCACATCTGTCACAGACACGGAGACACGGAGCCGGTTAGCTCTTGGTTTTACCTGCCGGGTGGTTGTACAGGGGTCGCATCTTGGCGGGCAGGATGTGCTCGATCCTGTTCATGATCCTGTGGTAGGAGGCTCGGAGAGCAGCCATGACTGTCGGTGTTGAAGAGAATACTCAACCAAAACTTACAGCTAGCACACACTGAATGCTAGCTACTAGCTTCGCGTCCTTCCCAGAAAGTCACGGAATTTATTTATTTAAAAAAAAAAAACGGACTTCGGCTCCTGCTACGATGTCTACAGATGGAAGTGATTTATAAGCAGCGGACGAATGCGTGATAGAGTAACGTAGAGGCGGATGCTGGTGCTGCTGCCGTCCTACTGTCGACCTTCGCCCGGTGGTCGATCTACAAACACACGCTAACGCAGCCTGTACGTTAGCATTCAGCCGCTTCCTCTGACCGACGAGTAGGTGACTTTCTGTCAACGCAACCGAACGCACGAGGGGCGGGGCTTCCAGCTAACTCCACTCTCCTCATTGGCCGACGTGGCGGCAACGTCAATGTGATTGGTCCACAGGGCACCGTTGCTTTTTAAGACCGGCGTATGCCAATTGGGTGGATACAAAAACATAAATAAATGAATTAAAAACTAAAAATGTTGTTTTTCCCACACCTTTAAAAGCGTTTGAATTATTTCATAGAGATACTTAGGACAATTCAAAATATATTTCATGGGAGGATTAAGGATTAAAGTCTTTGGGTGTCTAGTGTTTAAAGATGGTAACATATCCAATAAAAAGAGCTACAATAAGCTAACCAACAAGCAGAAAAAGTTAAGTTTTTTTAAGAAAATGCCCACATATTTATTAAAATATAGTATATCATGTGGTCAATGTGTTTTGTGTAATTGTTGTGAAGAAGAGTGTGATAAATTGGAAAATGAATGGCGAGAGCACAGATCAAAGACAAATGAAATTCTGTGACCCCTATGACCTTTGTATGATCAGCAGGCATGTTTTACATTTCTGCTGTTCATTTCTGACAGGCTGTACACTGAGAGGTGTGATGCTGCCCTCTACAGTTTGAACCTTTTAATCACAGTTCCTCTCCTATCCTTCATCACAGTCCAAATTCAACATTCCTCTTGAGAACATTCATTGGTCGTCTTTTTCTTCATCCACCTGAATTTTGTTAAGAAAACTCAAATAGATTATACATTAAAACGTGTGTTTTAATGTATAACAGGGAAAGCTGTGTTGATGTTTGGAGTAACTGTGGCATAGAACATTTCCTGACATACTGACAATTCCCCCCCCATTGGAAATGAATAGAGATCAAAGTAGATGAAATTCCAATTTATTTTCCCCTGCAACTTCTTCACTGATCAATTGTTTGCTAGTTATAACAATAAGCAAAACATTATGTTATAATATTCATGGGGTTTCTCCTGCTTCTTCTTCTTCTTCTTCTTCTATCAGAATTACACTGCAAAACTCATCCCACAGTTTTAAGAAAACCCCAAGTAAATTGAAAATGTGTTCACACGGAATTGATTAGGTTAGGTGGGTAGGTAGGTAGGTAGGTAGGTAGGTGGGTAGGTAGGTAGGTAGGTAGGTAGGTGGGTAGGTAGGTAGGTAGGTAGGTAGGTAGGTAGGTAGGTAGGATAGATAGATATCTATATAGATGGATGGATGTTTTTCCAAGTACAGCAATACAAAAAACTCATGCCACTTTTCACTCCGCCCCGGCTTCTGTTCGGTGTGCTAAAACGAGCGCCCCTCTGTGTTTTGTCTCGCGTTGTCAGGACACAGCTGACCGTCGTCTGCAGCAGCACAAATACACCAGGCTAAGCTAACACTGTGGGCAGTTAGCAGCAGCAGCAGCAGCCGCCGCAGCAGCAGGAGGAGCATAGGAACTACTGTCCGTGTGAAGTCAGCAGGACCGCGGACAGACACAGGACCCGGAGCCGCTCTCCCGTTTTTAAACCCGGCCATGCAAACGAGTAGTGTCGGAGCTAGCTAACGTTAGCACAGTCCCGTCGGACGCGGGGACGCAGAGGAGGCGACAGCATCACCGGGGGAGCCGTTAGCTGAGTTTCAATGTTATTGTTAATTTCAAGCACAGTTGCTCACAATGTCCTGCTCTGGCAACCTGGTCTGGGATGTAAATAAACGCTTAATCGGATTCAACGAGCCGAACACCATCAGGACCAACTACTTAGGTAAGAACAAAAGGAGCTTCCGTGATGCTAACAGTCACAGGGACGCGATAAATGACGAAAAAGGTATCATTTTAATCACCATTGTGTGTCCGAAGCACAATTGATATTCTACTGTAGACTGATGAAGTGACAGCGACAACAGCCTCTCGGGGCAATAATAATAATAATAACAACGACTAAAAACAAAGACATTATGGTAACGGTGATGATGACAATGCTAACAACAACAACAACACAACCAAATAATAATATAATTAATTCCAAAGGCTGCAATTTAATTCTATTTTTTGGTAGTTCTATCTTCAACTAAAACAATATAACATACAAACAGTTTTTTTATCTTTATGTTCGGCGCCTTCAAATGAAATCACAATATCTGTGCGGGATAAAATGTATTTACATGTTTTCCTTAATCATTCAGCGCCAATAATAAGATTTCTTTTTTCGATTTTGAATAAATAGTATCTAATTGTTATTATTTTCATATTAGAGGGACTGGTCATATTTACATAATTATTCTCATTTTCATTTGAATAACTTATTAAAAAAGAATATATTTGTGCACATCTGTGTTTTCTTCAGTCTGTAGAATATGATGTGTATAGAAATACTGCACCTCCTGCAATTTGAAAATTGTAATGGCCGTATTGCAATTTTGATTAAAATGTTGATTAATTGTTAAGCCCTAGATCAGATATTGATAAACGTTTGTATCCCAGTAGGATCCAACTAAATATCATAAGCACAGACTGTATAACAGTATGATTTTATTTGTCATAGTATTCCAGATGTTAAATGATGTTTGTTTTAAAGTAGCAGAACATATTGTTGGAATGGTAATAATGCATTTAATACTCTGTATCTGTCGTATCGTCGTGGCAATACTCGTAAAATCACTGTCAGCCTTCCTGACATGACAGAGAGCTGCAGCTCCTTCCTGGAAAGTCTCCCCCCTCCAGTGACGATGATGCAGCCTGAAATTATAATTAACTCAGGTGAAATAAGACGTGAGAGTTTACTGATGAAGAACCAGACAGACTGAGTGTCGTGCAAAATCACTTTTTATTATTGTCTGCTCTGTAGAGAGATGAATATATGCTGCACACAGTTTTGCTGCGTAGATGCAAAGTCAGGGCCTCCTATGGAGTTGTGCTTAAATGTAGGCTGACTGAATGTAAAGAAAATAGAAATAATAATAATAAAGAGAAGCAGAGATCAGTCATGAAGGCACAGTGCTAATATTATTATAAATAATTTCAGAGAAAATGGCAGGTAGTAGAAATGAAACCATCAACGTTTTCTCAAAAACAAATGTTTGTGTCACAAATGTCATTTGCAGCCAAAAGAACAAACTAAAACATGTATAAAACAATTTCAAATAGTGTATCTTTGACTTTTTTCAGTTTTTCAGGCAAAGGGCAGTTAACGCCTTTGACGTTAAGTAACGTTTTGTCGCATATAGATTCATAAAATAAACTCTTATGGAAAAACAAAAAAGCAGGCCAGAAAAAAAGGAATTTCATCTAAAATGATCCCATTAATTCAGAAAAACGGAGCCAATAATTTTAATTTTTTAAGTGAATGCAGTACGCTTCCTTAAGAATCAAACAAAGAAATTAAAATACCATAAATGGCTTTGTCGCAGCAATTCTGATGAAACAATTGCCAGATTATTAACCCATTACTACATTTTGTTTTTTTAGTAAGAATTAAAACAAGTTTTCTGATTATCAGCTTCTTAAATGTGAATATTTCCTGGTTTATTTGCGACATATAAAAATGATGATGAAACCGGTCGTTATTTGCAGCCCTGTTCCCGTACATACTGGCCCGTTTGAAAGCTCTGCAGTCTCCGTTTGAAGCTGCTGCAGCTGTTAAATGTGCTTTAACAAGATAATACAGTGTTGTTGTTTTAAATGCAGGCTCCACATCCATTCACTGCAGACAGTGCTATAAAAATTTAGAGTGGTCCTCAGTGGCGAAGATGGTGAAGATGAGCCTCTCTGTTCTGAGTCTGTGTATTTTGTTGCAGCAGAGAAACAAACGGCTGCTTCCGAGTAACTGACTGCAGAGTAAACAGTGGACACGCAGTGTTGTTGAGTCCTCCTGTCACCTGAGAGTGGTTGAATGACGATTTACAGGCCTGTAGAGTCGGAGCAGGGGCCGCCGAGATTTGGACGGCGCTGTATTTAGCTTGAGCACTGAGATACGGTTGTTATTGTAGTATGATTGATGGATTCATGCACACACACACACACACAGAGAAAGAGAGAGATGTTTTGGTCCGAGCTCTTGTAGGATATTTTTAGCTCCATGTAAGACAAGAGGGGGAGACTGGGGGGTGGGGTGGAGGTTGTGACAGTTAGGGGTTTGATTTCCAACTTACAGACTTCCGGACGGTGAGGTCGAAAGGAAAATGACTTTGTGTTTCACAACTGAACCAGGGCTGCGACGAAGAATCAACTGATTTTTAATAATTAAAGCTTAAATTTGAATATAAATTTCTCGTCTCTGCGCAGAGAAGAAAGTAAAGTATCATTAAAACTGAATAATTCTTAAGGGTATCGGCAGATATTAGCTTTAAAATTAGGGATGGGAATCAGAATCGGTATAGGTCCGATACTGGTCAAAATCATGTCGGACAAATAAAAATGTAAAAGCCGATAGAATACAAAAATCCTATATATCACAAGCTTCACTATGCACAGACTTTACAAAATGTAAATAAAAAAAACAGCAAAAGCATTTTAGCTGAGTCATGTTTGGTGCCGTTTATTTCTTCCTTTATGGGGAACAATATTTGTTACACAGTTGGAGAATGATGTCTTTTAAAATGACTCGGCACAAATGTGTTGTTGACAGCTTCATACGTTCATAAAAGGCCTAAAATGACTGTATCGGACTAATATCGGTAGATATTCGAGTATCGGACACAAAAAATTGGTATCGGGGCGTCCCTATTTAAAATGTAGTGCCAATATGATTAAGTAGAGCTGCACCTAGCCATTATTTTCATAATCGATTATTTTATCTGTTAATCGAGCACTTGTTTGGTCCATAAAAAGTAAAAAAAAACCTTGAAATTATAATGTTCTCAAATGTCTTGTTTTTGTCCACAAACTTAAATGATTCCGTTTTAATGATTTCTCTGTCATGTGGAGCAAAGAAGCCAGAAAATATTCACCTTTAATTAAGAAGCTGGAAAATCAGAAAGCTTGGTTTAATTATTGAAAAAACCCTCAGACTGATTAATGGATTAATTAATTTAGTTATCGATCAATCGTATAATTGTTGCAGCCCGACACATTTTTGTAACATTACATCTGGTAAAATCTTTTGGTTAAGGGGTTTTGTAACATCCACTTATTTTACTCAGGATAATCATAAGAGGTCTCTTCTTGTAACAGAGGATGGGCGATGTAAAAATTCGAACCTGCATCTGCAAGTTTCAGCAGCACTGCGAGGATCGTTCTCTGACAAACGCCTGAATTCATACTCCTATGATTCTATGATTCATGGACTCTTGACAGTCGAGCTTCCATTCATGAGGAAAAGTTATTAATGTCACATATTCAAGTTGTGGCTTTTGCGTTCTAAACCTCCCAAATCCCCGCTTTAACGACGTCAAGCCTGGAGAAAATCCGTTATTCAATCCACTCGTACATAAAACTCGTACATAAAAAAGTTTCTGATTGTGTGGGATTCTTCTCTCACAGTAGGATCTCGGTCTCTCCCTCATTACCTGCTCCTATATGTCCCAGAAACTTTATTCTCCTCGAAAACCTAACTATAGATAACTCTCAGTCTGTGCCTGTCTTCAACTTTAACTATTCTCCCTCTCTCTCTCTCTCTCCACTGTTGGTGTGGAAACAATAACTTGATGAATCGATTAATAATCGTCAGCTAGATTCAAGCTTTTTTCATGATTAAAACAAATGTTGTTTTAATCAGAGTGTTTCAGCTTCTTAAATGTGAATATATTCTTCATTTCTTTGCTCCATAAACAAACATGGACAAACACTGATCAACGTTTTTTTTATGGATTACCTGATTAATGGTTTATGAAAAGAATCGTTAGTTAGTTGCAGCTCTAATATGTATAAACCTGTTTCTTGTGTTACAATATGTGTTTTTCCTCTTTACAGGTAGACGGGAATTTGTGCAGAGGCTGAAACTTGAAGCGACACTGAATGTACATGATGGCTGTGTAAGTGCCCTACATACAGTATTTACCTATGTGCTCTTTGGTTGTTGTTTTTGCGCGCGTGTGATTGTGTGTGTGTGTGTGTGTGTGAGTGTGTGACTGTTCCTCAGCCGGTTTGTGAGGTGTCGGTGTTTGGCAGAGAGCACATCTTTGACGTCAGGTCAGGTCGGGTTGATGCTTCTTGAGGAAACCCGACGCTGTCAGAACAGTCACGCGTCTCAAGCTTATTAGTCTCAGGAGAACAGCAAATGGTTTCTGTCTTTTACTCTAAAGCAGAAGTGCTGCAAAAACAGGATTTTAAAGGTCTAGTTTGTAACATTCAGCAGGCAGAAATGGAATGTACTCTTAAGTCTGTTTGTGTCGGTGTGTAATCACTTTTAAAAATGTGTTTTTCTCTACATTTTGATGACCTAATCTCCTCTTCTTTCACTACATGAGACACAACAGACATTTTTATTACAATATGTGAGTGAACCTGTCTTTGGATGCATTTTCACTGAGAAATCAGCCCCGAGTTCAGTCTGCAGGATGTGGTAAACGATCAGAAGTTAATTTCATCGCCCTGCGGCCGAGTGGTTCTGTGGCAATCAAGAGCAGGCAGCGGTGTGATGTCGAAACACTGAGCGCGTTTGCACAAGCAGCGCTTGTATAAAACATTTCGATGTATAGAGCGATGACAGACACTGAAGGGTGGTTTGTGTGCCGATGGATTATAGTGAACTAAACCATGTGACTGTAACATGACTGTAGCATTAGCTAAGTAAATTCTAATGATAGTGGTGTTTGCTGGATAAGGAAATGTGAATGTTGTTGATTTCACAAATCATCTCTCATCACCTCACATTTGCTTTGTGATCCCTTTTATTTATCTATCAATCAATCACTCAATCTATGCTTGTATATCACCTTTCATTCAGGTTAATGCTGTTCAATGTTCTTTACAAATGATGAGTGAATGAATGAATGAACACAGGGTTTAACTTTTGACTTTAACTGTAAACTTCTCTTTTTTTTTTTAATCCAAGCTGGTATCTCTCTTTCTGCAGGTCAACACAATATCCTGGAACGACACGGGAGAATACATCCTGTCTGGGTCAGACGACACCTTTCTGGTCATCACGAACCCGTACAACAAGAAGGTAGGTTCTAACAGAACAGGAAGGTAGGTTCTAACATAGAACAGGAAGGGAGGTTCTAATATAGAACAGGAAGGGAGGTTCTAATATAGAACAGGAAGGGAGGTTCTAACATAGAACAGGAAGATTTGGTTCTAATATAGAACAAGAAGGTAGGTCCTAACATACAAGAAGAACATAGGTCTTAACGTACAAGACGAACATAGGTCTTAACGTACAAGAAGACCGTAGGTCTTAATATAGAAGAAGAACATAGGTCTTAATATAGAAGAAGAACATAGGTCTTAACGTACAAGAAGGTAGGTCCTAATGTACAACAGGAACATAGGTGCTAATGTACAAGAACAACATAGGTCTTAACGCACAAGAAGAACATAGGTCTTAATGTAGAAGAAGAACGTAGGTCTTAATATAGAAGAAGAACATAGGTCTTAACGTACAAGAAGGTAGGTCCTAATGTACAACAGGAACATAGGTGCTAATGTACAAGAACAACATAGGTCTTAACGTACAAGACGAACATAGGTCTTAACGTACAAGAAGACCGTAGGTCTTAATGTAGAAGAAGAACATAGGTCTTATTGTACAAGAAGACCGTAGGTCTTAATATAGAAGAAGAACATAGGTCTTAACGTACAAGAAGGTAGGTCCTAATGTACAACAGGAACATAGGTGCTAATGTACAAGAACAACATAGGTCTTAACACACAAGAAGAACATAGGTCTTAATAGGTTTTTGCTTCTCGTCTTCAGGTCAAGAAGTCCATACGTTCAGGTCATCGGGCGAATATCTTCAGTGCCAAGTTCATGCCACACACCAACGATCAGGAGATCGTGTCATGCTCTGGAGACGGCATCATCTACTACACCCACACCGAGAAAAGTGCAGAGTTCAACAGACAGTGTCAGTTCACCTGCCATTACGGGACAGCTTATGAGGTACGGACCACCGAGCAGGATATGGAGACGCGTCGGTGAACGCGACACATTTAACATATTTTTAACCTCATTTGTTTTTCCCCCCCCCCAGATTATGACGGTACCAAACGATCCATACACATTTCTGTCGTGTGGCGAGGACGGCACGGTGCGATGGTTTGATCTCCGCACAAAGACGAGCTGCACTAAAGAGGAGTGCAAAGACGTACGGTGACAGCTGTCGTAGCATTTCCCCATTTTAACCAGTGATTTGTGTCAAAGTTTGAGGGTGGGGTCAATGTTCATTTAAAGGTCCAGTGTGTAAGACTGCAGATTTTAACAAATGGAGGCCTTGTTCATCATCATTTGCATGCACAATCTGGCAGTTGTGTTAATTTGAAAGTAAATATACAATCATAATTATGGTAGTATATTAATATTTCTGCCAATTAAGCCTCCTAGATGTTACACACCAGACCTTTAAATGGACAATTTTAGATGAATGTGTTTAGATTTTACATTATTTGATCCAGGATTCATTTTTTAATTTCCTGTACTTTATTTTCATATATTTTATACAGTTTTTTATTTATGATTTTGTCTTTCACTTATCTGTGTGTGAGTGACAGTGTGCTTACATGTGTGTGTGAAAGGGAGAGACAGAGGGAGGAGATCACTGTTGCAGCTTCTTGTATTTCAATCCTCAAGATCAGCACCTGTGACCTTAAAACTATCAGACTCTGTTGCCTCTCAGCCTTAATTATCCCACAACGGGTCCATGTGTCCCGTGAGCACGTCCACACAGCTGTGAAAACACAAATCTCGGCATCATTTATTTTTTTTAGGATTTCCTCAAATTGTCCTGTCTGTCCGTAGGGATCTGCAGTTGCTTTGAATGCATAGAACTCCTACCTTTTGTTTACTTAATATTGAAATTGGTCCCAGAGACAAAGTCCTGGACATACTTCTCTGAATAATCCAGTATTGTTCAGCTCCACCAAACCTGGTCTCAAGAACATAACATTGAATCAACTCCCTTTCAAACATATTAACAAAACTTGAACATTAACTGTAGGATTTCAGGGTTGTCATATTTGCTCTTCTCACTTTAAAAACTCAACTTTTTACTCCTGCTCTTTTAATTTAAGTCTAATTTTATCCCAAATTTTATTTTTTTAGGCTAAGTTTGAATTATTTATATGAAGAGGGGAGACTGGCAAAGTAAGAACTTTATTGCATAGTCCAAACCCCTGTTCTTTTCATACTGTACATATTAGAGTTGCAACTAAGTTAACTAGTTGCATTATACTAGTTATATAATTGTTTCATAAAATATGAGAAAATGTTGATCTGTGTTTCCATGTCTTATTTTGTCCACTAACCAAAGTGATTTCTTTGTTTAAGATATTCACATTTAAGAGGCTGAAAAACAGAGAACTTGTTTAAATTATTAACCAAAAAACACTCAAAAGCAATGAATCGAGTATAAAAAATAGTCGGTAATTAATTTAGTAATTGAACTTGATTTACCTAATAAACAGGGGCTAAATTGCAGAGTGCAGAGCAGAGTTAACTTCACATGCTCTCTCATCGTCTTCACATTTGTCTTCAGGACATCCTGATAAACTGTCGGCGGGCGGCGACCTCGATATCCATCTCGCCGCTGGTGCCGTATTATCTGGCCGTGGGCTGCTCCGACAGCTCGGTGCGAATCTACGACAGACGTATGCTGGGAACCAGAGCCACAGGTAAACCCCGATTTAATGAAGTGGACAAGTCATGTTGTAGCTTCGAAATATTGAAGTTTTAAGGGTTCAAATGTCCTAAATGATTAAATGTATTGTTTTTTTTTTTTTTTTGTTTTTTTTTTACTCGTTCTTACAGTTTGACTTTGCAGTTACCTGCACTTATTAATTAGGAGGTAATGCAGCAAACCTGAAGGTTCTTATCACTGTCGTTAGATACACTGTGCACTGTACAGATTACATGCAGTGTTTTCAAATACGTATTATTGTAATATTTGAATAGAAACTTCAAACAAGGCACATAATCCATGTCTTTTTTTGTTTAGATTATTCAATTTTGTCTTCTGTTATGACAAAAGCAATTGTTTGATGGAAAAGTAAATTTAATTCAATAAAAGCCAGTGATAATTTAGTAAAATGCCAAAAAAAATTGTGTTTTTGAGAGATTTTTCCAGATTTATGCAGTATAAAATCTGGGTGTTGAAAGCAGAACTGGTGCAGATGATTTGAAAGGTCTAGATTAGTTTATATTATAGAGATTATTATAGAGACCAAAAATCTGAGCGCAAGAAGCTGTGAAACATAGTTTTTGGTCTTCGTAAGCCGAAGTTTAAGATGCTCTTAGAGAAGGAAGGAAAATAAAACAATACTTATAGATAGATTCTTCTATTTAATAGATTAAAGGTGTAAAAAAAAAAAAAAAACAAGGTCCAAAAGACAAGTCTGACTGAGATTATGTATTATGTCGAGATTACAGTTTAAGAAAAGCATCATCGGTTTTAAAAAGACTAAACCATGTTTTAAATCGGAGGAGCGACGTACAGAACCTTGTCAGTGAAACAAATAACCAGATAATCCAACGCGGCTTCACCCAAACAGCTCAGCTGACTCCGTGTCGACCTCTGTGACCCTTCCTCAGGTAACTACACGGGTCGGGGGACGACGGGCATGTGCGTTCGCTTCGTCCCCGCCCACCTGTCCAACAAGTCGTGCCGGGTGACGTCTCTCTGCTACAGCGAGGACGGGCAGGAGGTTCTGGTCAGCTACTCCTCCGATTACATCTACCTGTTTGATCCCAAAGACGACCAGGCCCGCGAGCTGAAGGGCCCGTCAGAGGAGAGGAGGGAGGAGGTGAGAGACATCACCCGTCGCTTTCGGGAGCTGCAGCTTCTTCTCTTTCTTTTTTTCTTAACCATGGTGCGAATAGTCGCCCAGCTGGCTCTGCTGTTTGCTTATTTTAGCTCTGCTTGACAGGAATAACCCGAGGAGTTTTGGATGGATCACTATGACATTTTATACACATTTGCAGTGCCCAGAAAATTAAAACAAATGACTGCGGACGTCTTCCCATATTTGACCACTAGCGCCTCCTGGAGTGAACTAGAAAACAACTAGAAAGTTCTCTGAGAGCCCACACTTCAAACAACACTAACTAAAATCTTCATCAATAATATTCTTTAATCTACATTAGATTAGATGTTGTCATATACAAGAATATACAATGACGATTCAGGTGCACTGTCACGATATATGAATATATACATTAACCCCACAATCATTCAGTCAGTGCAGCCGTATGCATTTGGGAGGTAATTGAGTTAAAAATGTCAATTTCTCTTTAAATAACATATTTATTGCGTATAATAACACTGCAGTAAAAACCTGAAGTAAGTAAAACTTACTGGGTTTTTTTGGGGTTTTTTTTATCCGAGTTTAGCATGTTAGCGAGTTAGCATGCTAACCTTTAGTTCCGATTTTTGCAGAACTTAAAGACGCCTCTTAAACGAGAGGTGGAACATCTTCAACTCACAAGTCTCAAGTGACGGCTAAACACTAAAGATGTCTATGGCCTGGCTGAAGGAGAACATTCATAGAAAATGACGTGCTAATAGTTGCTAATTATCGCTAAACATGAGGAGCTGATGGGAACGTGATGGTCGTAAACAAAAATATAATTTGTCATATGAGTCGGTGGGATACAATAATGATACTTTAGACTTGTATACTACATTTCAAGCCACTGCTTTACAGAAGGAAAAATAATCTAATCTATTATGAGTAATGACTTCCAGTTTTAGAAGGTATTTGTGAACAGGAGGCTACAACCTGTAGGGATTGTGAACGGATTGTTTTGTTGAGAACAGAGTGGACCTTGTTGTTGTTGTTGTCGTCTGCTTCTCTGTGGACGTCACACAGACGTACAGACACTGGCTGATGCAGTAAGAGATAAGGAGGAGACGGGGGGAAGCAAATCATTGATGGAAAAACCTAATAAAAGGATGACGGTGGTGGAGATCGGATTATCAGTAACACAAAGTAACGTATCTGTGGGTCATTACATCTGTTTAGTCGAGGGCATAGTTCTGAACACGGGCGAACCGATCCCCAGAAGAAACTGGGGCTTAGATAGCGCAAAGTGTTCGGTGTTGTAAACCAGTCGCCGCTGCTCATGGAGACTGAATGTGCTGGATCACGGTGCCAGTGTTTGAAAGCCTCGTGGTGAGTTTCAGCTGTGTTCAGAGATACAGCCGCCACACGCATTCCTTTCCAAACTCGGCGACTGACGCAGGCAGCGTTCCTCTGTACGCCAAAATAGTTCAGGTGGAGGGGATGAGGGGGGGCGGGGGTGAGAGTGAGTGTGTGTGTGTGTGTGTGTGTGTGTGTGTGTGTGTGTGTGAGACAGCCAAATAAAAGCTTATCAACCCCCCCCCTCTTTCCTCTAGATGTGACCCAATGTGTTCAGGGTCTTTTTCCTCTTTTATCAGTGCTACCGTGTCATTCATCAGCCGCTCTGTTTCACCACCTCCAGTTCATGAGTGCAGACCCGATGACAGTTTCTAACTAAAGCAGTTGATAGTCCGTGAGATTAGCGAGGCTCCCCTCTTTTCTATTTCTGGCTGTCGGCCTGTCGCCCCTCACAGAGAGAGAGGGGGGGGGAGGCAGGAGAATGAAACGTGAAGGCAACTTCAGCGAGGGAGGACGGGAGGAGGGAGGGAGGGAGCTTAAACTGCCAGACATGATCAGTGTTGTTGCTTTGGCTGCGAAGCTAATTTTGACCATGGTGTGTCTGAGAAACTGCTAATATTGTGTGTGTGTGTGTGTTCCCACAGCTGAGGCAGCCTCCAGTGAAGCGTCTCCGACTACGCGGCGATTGGTCCGACACTGGACCCAGAGCTCGCCCCGAGAGCGAGAGGGAGAGAGACGGTACGGTCGCGGTGCCAACACTGACATGTGTTTGCTCGTGTCTGTTCTGTTTGAAGCACAGGTCTTAAATTACACATCTGTCCCCTGAAACAACTTCCCCAGGACCCCCTACGTATGAAGAATCTATTGCAATAGCTCATTTACCCACTCAGTCTGGAATGACAGACACCTAATGTAATAATAGTTTACTTTAAAACTGTAAAGAGGATGACCATCTCAGGGCTTTTTTTTCCTCCTTCTCTCTTGCAGGAGAACAGAGTCCAAACGTGTCTCTGATGCAGAGGATGTCGGACATGTTGTCTCGCTGGTTTGAGGAGGCCAGCGAGGCTCAGAGCAGCAGAGGAACACGACCACAGGCACGACCCAGAGGTGAGGGGGGGGGACGGGGGACGTCCTGTCTGACGCGGCATACTTCCACTCTTCTTATGTCCAGTAAAAATAACTTTGTAAGGTCCAGTGTGGAGGAATTAGTGACATCTAATGGCGAGACTCCTTCACTCACCGCCTCCCTTTCTCAAATGTATTAGGAAACTTACTGTGGCCCCTATAAAAACTAGAAAGTCACTTTATAATCCCACATATAAACAAATGCCCAAACTGCTTTCTCCTCTCTTCAGTCTCAAGCACAAAACTGATTACAGTAGACAATTAAAACCTCTTCTTTTCTGACACGCTAACCTTATTTTATTACACTTTTTAATTTTGTATTAAAACACCTTGATTATCTAAGCTGCCTTTAAACTATGAAGCTGTTTACAACACACATGTGCCATTTTAAGCAATTTCAGAGACCCTCAACTGTGTCAACAAATACTCTTCTCTCATAAAGAAGAACAACATGACTCAGCTGATTTTTATTTACATTTTTACATAGTGAAGCATTGGATTTTTTAATGGCATCAGATTATCAGCCAATATCGCACCCATACTTGGTATCGTATCGGCTCGTCCCTACATGAATGTAGTAAAGGAGGCGTCTTTGGGTTTCATGGGCGACGTCTTCCCCGTGTTGCTTTGTGAATTAAGCCCCTAAAAACTCTTCTCGGTGAATCCAGAAACATGTCTTGTAGAGTTGCCCCTGAAGCCAGATCTAACAACTTTTGGAGAACACAGATGACATCATATCTCATCATTTCTTCAGGAACTGCCATCCGCCCAGAGGTTGTGTCAAATCCACCGGCTGCTCCTGCGGGAGCCTCCAGTCAGGAGTCCAGCGCCCCCGAGAGGCCTGTGGGGACAGACACTCCAGAGGAACCTGCGGCTGCCACCTCCACAGCTGCTGCCACAGCTACTGCCACCGCCACCGCCGCCCCCACGATGCCCAAGTCCACTTCCTCCTCCTCAGGGTCGTCGTCGTCAGCAGTCACAGCACCTCCTCCCTCCACCTCGTCATCAGTGGAGACTTCAGCTCCGTCCTCCTCGTCCCTCACCTCCTCCCCAGACTCGGAGCAGAGGAGTCGGACAGACGCGAGTAGGACTCGCGCGCCTCCAACGTCCGTGTCTGCATCGGCGTCCACCTCAGAACCTGCACTCTCAGGTAAGAGGCTTCAAAACTGTCTCAAAGACACATGTCCCCTGTCCCCTGTGTCCAAGGCTCAATCCCATTTCACTGCTAAGTCCTACTCCTCCATTTTGCACATTAACATGTAGTCGTAGTGTGTCCCTCTTTTTGTAGAAGTAGAGTGAAGTGAGTCCATCTGATAAAATATCATTATTAAATGATAAGAAATTACACAACAATGGCTAGTCTCTCTAATCTACATTTTATGTCACAGTATTTATAAATATTAAATACATGAAACAGGTCTTTAAAAACTAGCGTTTGAATGAAAAATATCACTTTTTTCCCCCTCGACGACGTCATATTGAATCCACTTATGTGTCATGTTCTTTTTGTTGGGGTAGATTTTATCTCAAGGTTGGGGGATGATGGGGTATAGAAGTAAGAATAAGAAATGGGATTGGGCCTAATTGTGTGTGTGTGTGTGTGTGTGTTGGAGCCACTCCACTCAAGCAGCAGCCTCTCACTCCACACTTTTATATTCTCACTTCATCATCCTGTTTACTTCCTGCTCATTTTTTTCTTTGCCTGCCCCTGTCCTCACTCCCTTCCTCCTCCTCCTCCTCCTCCTCCTCCTCCTCCTCCTCCTCCTCCTCCTTCTCTGTCCTCTAATCTTCCGTTTACTCTCTTTGTCAGAGTACGGTCCTCACCGACTTCCCATAAGTTTAGTGTGTAGGCGTTTGCAGAGGTTACTTCGGCTGGCCGACCCTCCAGGACAGGGTCCGCGAGCAGCCGCTGCTTCTTCTTCTTCCTCCTCCTTCTCCTCATCCTCCTCATCCTCTGCAGCCCCTACGAGACAGTCGCAAAGAGACGCTGCTGCCGCTGCGGAGACGCCCCCTCGTACAGGTTACCTCCCCCTCCACAGCTCCCTGTCCCTGCAGCAACCATTACCCGTGCCACCCTCCCCTGCCGTCTCAGGCCTGGGTCATACTTCCCGAATTTTTGCAGATTTCTGCTTTAGTCTGTGTCATGTCAACATCGTCATCCGCCCGTTTTTCCAGTGCACGCGAATGTGATCACCTCCACTTACTGTGAGGGCTGCGAAGGGGCGGGAACATTCCCAGCAAATTTGCTAAAAGCTTTCCATATATATAGATAGTTTCCAGATTAGAAACTTTCCATGGGAATTAGTGGAGATTTATGAGAAGTACCGGAAGTGTTTAATTTAAAGGTACTGTGTCATATACAAATATACACATTTTGATTCATTTGTATATACATAGCTAGATACATTGATAGTTATAAATCTTAGTGTATATATGTGTGTGTGTGTATATATGTATATGTATATGTATATATGTATATATGTGTGTGTGTATATATATATATATATATATATACACATATATATATATACACAGTATATATATATA
This sequence comes from Solea solea, assembly GCF_958295425.1. NCBI lineage: Eukaryota > Metazoa > Chordata > Actinopteri > Pleuronectiformes > Soleidae > Solea > Solea solea. The sequence goes on from NC_081135.1 coordinate 35,041,236, forward strand.
TATATATATATATACTGTGTATATATATATGTGTGTATATATATATATATACTGTGTATATATATATATGTGTATATATATGTGTGTGTATATGTGTATATATGTGTGTGTATATATATATATATAACTATCAATGTATCTAGCTATCTATATAGAAATTAATCAAAATGTGTATATTAAGTCTCAACTTGATTTGAAAACGCTAGTAAAATCATTTTCCAGAGGAGTAATTGTCTCAATCTCTAGTTTCAGCTCTAGCTAAATAGCTTTTAAATCGTTTTTAAAATTACGCTCCCATTTAGAGGAAAATAGATGATAAAACACGGCACACGTAGGGCTGTTGCGATCATTTTAAAAATAAGTATAAGTATCGCTGTATGAATGAGACAATCGCTGATACTGCACATGACGTCACCTCATATTAATACTGGTTCAGTCTTGAGATAATATTGCATATGGTGATACTAAGCCGCTCAAAGCTGGTTTGACCCGGTTCTGAAGTGTGACCCGGGCCTTACACGTCCCGTCTATGTCATAGTGGAAGCATCGCTGTTTGTCTTCGTGCTGTAGAACTGACCACTAATCCCACAGTGATCCTCTTTCCATTTTTCACGAACGCACCGTGTGTGTGTGTGTGTGTTCATTAACCTCTGACCTGTCTCACCACTGTTCTCACCACCACCACCACGTGCTGCTTGAGTTTATTCACCGGCGAAAACTTTGCAGTGGGAGTGGCACCAGCTGACGCCGCTAACACTGTGGCTCACGCGGTTGTTGTTTGATGATGCAACCCTGTGTGTTTCTCACCCGACAGTGACCATTAAAAAATACAGTTATTTCTGTATTCTATAATCTGCATTACAGACTTAAAATGCAGTTGTTAACATTCATTTTAGCTCTTATCTGGGGTATTTTCTTGCCTTTTTAAGGTCTAGTGTGTAAACTTTAGCCAACGTTATTTCAAATTTACAATTACACTTCATATTTCAGAATCATGTTATATATCAATGTTATTTTTTACCACACATGTATATCAGGAGCTGGGTCAGCTCTACAGGTGCCACCATTTTGGACTACCATGTTCTTACAGTAGCCCACAATGAACAGACTAAACATCTTTTACGTTTTGAGGCTACCTGAAGGCTACATCGGTTCTCCAACACCCTTGGAAAGGAAGGGAAGGATGAGTTGTGGGATATTCAGCTGCTACATGCAACTTCACCAATCAATGTTGCTAATTTTACACATTCTACTATTTAAATGCCTATAAATATGGTCAGATTCTGCTGTAACACTAGCCAGGCTTTACATTTCGTATATATTTTTGTGGATTTCATGCATTTTTAATCAGTATTTAAATTCATAACATACCATTTGACTCAATGCCTCAATATCAGCGCAGCACCAGCCTTTAAAACCAGGGAAAGACACGACAGATGTCATATTGTGATCAGATCTCTCTCTGGAGCGCTGATTCTTCAAACACACACACACACACACACACACAGAGTTTAAAAGTCTTTATAACCCGGTTGATGTGTGAAGTCCCCAGGAGTCGACGACGTCTGTGTCCAGTGTTGAGAAAGTCTTGTGTGTGTCTGTGTGTGTGTGTTGTGTTTCAGATTCACCCTCGTCTGTCGTAAACAAACAGCTGGGATCCATGACTCTTGACGAACAGCAGGGTGCGTTTCCCAGACAACCACCACCACTGACACCAGCTCCACCTCCCCTGTCACTCACTTTTGTCGCCATCAGACACACAAACACATTCCTCATCTCAAACGTCCTCCTGCTTTGTCCTTCAGTCCTTTCATACTCTGTTTCCATGGCTTATGGGAGTTATAGTGATATTAAGTCTTAATTTAATCCAAATATTGACTTAATTACATTGTTCTGATGTTGACGCAGGTGTCGGACCCTTCGTTTAACATTTTAATATTGATTGACAGCCACGTATATATGAATCTATTCATTTGATTTAATATTCATCTTTTCATTGTTTATTCTATGTTCTTGTTTCTGTGCTAGTTCTGCAAAATGGGAATTATTTTTGGCCCAAAAGAAACCCAGAAAACCTTTAAATCTAAAAGTCAGAAAGAGTCAGAAACAAGTTACATACGCAACCATCGTCTACTTTGTACGTGAGATATGAATGTCACACTTTTTCTTTTCATTTAAAGTATTAAATATCTGAGAGTAATAACATTTTGGCCAACTTTAAAACACCCTAATCAATTCCTTTTTTGGCATTTTAGCTTGAAAATATACTTTGTGTTATTAGGACGAGTCAATAATAAATGTTCCCCTTTATTGACTAATTTATTCTTCAAGTTTTCTGTCAGAAAAGCCTCACTTTGACATGATTGTTCTAACTGAGGTGTACGTGAATGATTAAGACATTGATTGTGTCTCTGTGGCTGCTGCTCGTTGACGTGTGTCTGTAACTCTTCCACCTTCATCCGTCTCTTTCTTTGCCACGTTTCCATCTCTGTTGTCAGTGATGCAACACACAGTTGAGACATGTCCCATGAGCACGTTTCTGCAAACGTCGGCTGGCGTTTTGTTTTAGTTTTCATCTGCACTGATGTGTTTCCTTGCTTGTCTCTTCCTCTCAGGAGGAGCAGAAACCGTAGGTTCACTCCCCGTTCCTGCACCAGCTCCTGCACCCGCTCCTGCACCAGCTCCTGCACCAGTTCCTGCACCAGCTCCTGCACCAGCTCCTGCACCAACTTCCTCCTCCTCCTCCTCCTCCTCCTCCATCAGCGGCACCAGTCGTCCCAGTACCGCAGAGCCGGTCCTCAGCCTCCACTACAGCTCGGAGGGAACCACCACCAGCACCATCAAGCTGGACTTCACCGATGAGTGGTGAGTGAGCAGCACCAGTCCACTCACCTTCACTCTCTGAAAATCACTTCTTCTTATTATTGTTATTACTGGTTAAAATGAAATCAACATGCACTTTACATTAGTTACACTAATAACACGATAATAGTATGGTGATATTTTAGTAACGCCACCTTATTTCTGATGTAATATCCACGTAATAGATTAATAACATGATGTAATAGTCTGGTAAAACTTTACAGAAACAGTTCAGAGGATGTTATCACACACACACACACACACACACATGTTCACTCTGATGTCCTTTTAAGGACAACCTAAACAAAGCCAAAACCAGAAATGAGATTATACCTCATCAGGTCAGTGTTTATGCCAGAAAAGGTCCAAATACAAGTAAACAAATAACTTAATTATATGTAGTATATTCCCATGAAGCACAGTGTATTTAAAATCTGTTCACACAGTAAAACAATTGTTACGTTCTCTGTTTTCCTACTATTTTTTAATCTGTTTATGACCACCTTTTTTATATACATATACTGCTGACTGGAGAAGCCTTTGGAAAAGTTCCTAGGCACTCGTAACTGTAAATGTGTGCAAATAAAAAAGTGTTACCACCAGGCAGACGCTTCACAGCTGCCAAACACACCATTTTTCTTCCCCCACGGCTGTCGGTGCACTAAATAAACCAAAAAAAAATTAAATAAACAATAATAGCTCTGCCATACATCCTATAAGCACTTTAAAGGCACTGTAAACACTTTAACTCTTATTTTATGGCGTGTCCTGGGTGTTGTGTTTTTATGGCTTAATGGTTTTAGATAAATCATTTGAGGGTCTCAATCTCAACTCTATTCCTATTAGAGCTTTTCCATTACATTACATTACATGTCATTTAGCAGACGCTTTTATCCAAAGCGACTTACAATTGCATTTAAACATTTGGGTACAAGTAAGAGCTGCAGCGATTATTAGTCGATTACTACATTTGTCAAATATTTTAATAATCGATTAACCGGTTCTCTGATTTTTCAGCTTCTTAAAAGTGAATATTTCCTAGTTTTAACAAAGAAAATCATTCAAATTGAATAATATTTTCATTTGTGGAGAAAACTAGACGACAAAACCAAAGAATATCATCGTTTTCTGACATTTTCTGGACCAAACGATTACTTGATACTTTACTGAGTAATTGACTAATCAATTGCAGCTCTTATTCCTATGCAATAACAATAATGGCTTTCTGATTCTGATCCATGGTTATTTACTACATAGAAGTGACCACAGTGGTTTTTCCACTGCATTAACACAAAGTGAACGGTTAACCATGTTATTACTGAGCTGTAATGTGACGGAGAAACAAAAGAGGTGGATACAGACGTGTTGTTTACTGAACAACAGTTAAAAACTTTCTTCTTCACTCTCTTCTTCATTTTGTCTGTGAACAGGAGCAGCACGTCAGGCACGATGAGCGGCGCAGCTCACAAATCCTCCGAGGCAGCGGCCGTTCAGAGCAGAGAGAGTCTGCCGACGGAGAGCCAGGGTGAGTCCACTCCTCCTTCAACCTGCGTCGTTATTTATATATATTTTCTTTTTAAAAGGTCCAGTGTGTGACATTTAAGCGGGTTTATTAGCAGAAATTGCATTTGAAGAAGTTAATATGTGGAATCTACTAACACTCGGAGAGCCATGTCATTTCTCCAAGACAACAAAAACTTTATTATTTACCATGAAATATAACGGATAAACAATATAAACTGTATATCAGTTTGGCCTAATATTTGTCTTCTTCATGGAAAACCAGATTTTTGTTATTTTTTACCTTTTTCCTTCTTAAACGCATGGTTCTCACACTGTGGCTACGCAAGCTTCCTCTTGGTCTAAAAAGTTTGAGAGCTCCTGATCTGAACTATTCAAAATTGTACAAACATTTACAAATTTAAGAGATTGTGTTGGTCTTAAAACTGCTCCTTGACTCAGTTCATTTATTTTTCCTGACTTCATTCATTTTTGTGAAGAAAAAGCAAACAAAAAGATAAGAAATTGGATTTTTATATTTATATTGGATATATTAATGCTGGCGGGCCAGTTTTGGCCCACGAGCCGCCAGTTGCTGACCACTGCGTGAAGCAGAGAATCTCTATATTTGCCTGACAGGAACCAAATAAACCAAATGTCTTAACTGTACAATAAAACCTTTTCTATTTTTTGCTTAGGAAACATGAAAACATTGTAGTTGTCAGAGTAAACAAATGATACCTACAGTAACGAATGATGACACAATTTTCTTTTGGGCCAGATATTAATGCTAGTTAGTTGCTGACCTTTGCTCCATGGAAACTACATAAATTGCACATAGTAAAAGTACAAAAGAAAGAATGAAATTCCACAGATTGTAAATACTAACCAGCAGCATGTTGTCTTTCAGGTCCCTCAGAGGCTCAGAAGCAGCCAAGTTTGTCGACCGCTTCGACAGAACCCACATGCTCCGCCTCAAGCTCGGCGGCTCCAGTAGCAGCGGCGGCGGCGGGGGCAGAGAGCTCCTCACAGGGGGACGGCGCGTCCTCGCTGCCGCAGAGGAGCCAGCCGGAGGGTGCAGAGGACACGTCGGGAGGCTGCAGGAGGACGGAGCCTGCCGTGCCCTCAGTGTGGGAGGGTCAGAGTCAGCCCGCACGAGCCAACCAGGACTCGGACGACAGCGACGACGACCCCATCCTCATCCCGTCGGCAAGGCTGCGAGGACAGGGACAGAGGTACGGCGAAGGCGAGACGAGACGCGGCGTGCTTAAATGCAGACTTTAAAATCTCTTTTCTTTGATTTGTGTCGCTTTTGCTATTGACTGTTTTACCACAAATTTTAGATTTAACACCAGAGGATCTGCAGTAGGAGATAGGATGATCAGGTAAAACATGTTTGCTCCGTCAGGTGTGAGCATCAAGACAACGGTTTGTGTGTTTGTAGTTTCACTAACACACACACACACAGCTAACTAGTGTCAGAATGCTGTGCATGTTAGTACTGACTCCACAAATGCTGTGGTCATTTTTGAGTCTGACCGATAATGGATATTAGAGTATATTTCTGTTTTTCTTCTCTCCTTCATTCCCTCGTCCCTCAGAGTTTTAGATAAAGAGCTTTTGTGTGTTTTTGCATCGAGGTTAGACAAAGACAGTCGTGCAGGAGCAGGTGCACTCGCTCAGAGTAAAGGGTTAACTGATAATAAAGCTCGCTGAGGGGCTTTTATGTCATTACGTTTCGTAACCGCGTGCGTCATCGAGCCATATTTATAGATGCTACAAACTGCTTTCAGTCTTTACTCCACTGTTGTAGTTGTTCTCAGCTCACTATTCTCTAACATATGCTGTGAAATGAAAACAAATGCACACCCGTTCTGCTTTGGAAACATCCACGTATTAGAGTATATTAGAAGTCGTACGTGGTAGAAGACGTCACAGCGTTAGAATGGCAAACGTATCTCGGGCTAGCCCTTGTTAGCGATACCAGTCGAAAACAACGTAGTATACAAGTTATACTAATGTTAACAAATGACACAGTGGTTTTTTTTGGTATCGTCTACTGTAAAAACAGACACGAATAACAAATGTGTGCATGACGATGTGAAGTCTGGCCTTTAATGAACTCGTCCAGTCTGTATAATGAATGGACGAGGCTTGACATTAACAACGTTAAACCACTTCATCAACATCGTCTCTTTTTTACGCGTTGTTGTTGTTTTTTGTTGTTTTTTGTCGTTTGTCAGACGCTCGGCAGCCGCTCGTATCCAGGAGCTGTTTCGCAGGAGGAAAGAGAGGAGGGAGATGGAGGAGAGCGAGACCCAGAATATCAGGAGACCCTCAGTCAAGATGGTCTACAAGGGCCACCGCAACTCCAGGACGATGGTAAACCTCCGTCTCTTTATACTGATGAGGCATTAGTCAAAAAGAAGATTTACTTCTCTATTAATTGTTAATACCCATTGCTTCCCATGGGTTAACCACTAACTAACTAACACAAGTGTAATTAAAAGGTGTGAGTGTTCACTAGCAAACAAAGTCTTCATCATGCTAAAGTTAGTCCTGATGTGCTGAACTTGTCTAGTTTCAGCTCTCTTCTCTCACCATCACTAGATGCTGACCTTGTTTTGTCTGGACCTTCACATTTTCAGCTGTGAAAGCTACTTTGGACCACGATTTGGAACAGTGGACCTAAATTTAGTCTGACTAAAAACTAGATAAAAGTATTCCAAGTCGCTTTCATGTCCTTTTTTTTTTTTATTATTATTTGTAGATAAAGGAGTCGTGTTTCTGGGGCAACAACTTTGTGATGAGTGGCTCGGACTGCGGCCACATCTTCATCTGGGACAGACACACAGCAGAGCACCTCATGCTGCTGGAGGCCGACAACCACGTGGTCAACTGCCTGCAGCCGCACCCCTACGACCCCAGTAAGTCCCAGACTCACTGTGGATCTCGCGTGAAGGCCAAGTGCTGATGCCATTGTGTACAACAGTGTTTCCCAATCAATCCTGGTCGCCATGGACACACTGTCCTGCATGTTGTTCAAATGAATTGGTCATTGTTGTTTGCTGAGCTTGATGACGATGTCATGATGATCAGTCATGACATAAAACCACTGATCTTAGACTAAAATAGACAAGTCTATCGAGGATTTGGAGGTTTGTGACACCCCTAACGTTAACTGTTAAAAATATTGTGTTGTGTTTCAGTTCTGGCTTCTTCAGGAATCGACTACGATATCAAGATTTGGTCGCCGCTGGAGGAGTCGCCGTCTTTCAACAGAGTCCTGGCTAATGAGGTGAGATGACGATCACTAGGATCAGTTTGTCCTCTCTCTGCATGTGAGCGCTGTGTTGCTTATTTACTGTGGAGACGACGCTGCTGCTGCTGCTGCTGCGTTTGGATCCATATGAGCTGATCCTTGATTGGTCACACAGTGAGGAAAATTAGCTCCAGAGTAGTGAGAGCAGTCGGCGTCCCTTAACCTTTATAAGTCATGGTTTCATGTTAATATTCCAATCCTAATGTCAAAATAACACAAAGAAAACATTTCCATCTAAGGGTCAAATAAATGTAGTAAAAATTAAATAAGGCTGCTTGATGATGGCAAAATAATAATCAATACGCTATTATTAGGGTCCAAAAATGATTTGTCATTGAAATTATTGCACCTAAAAACTGTTATTAAAAGTGACATTTTGAATGAACTTTAAAATGACTATAAGTTGTTTATATCTTTACTCATGTGATGTTTTTAACCCAGAGATTCCACTGAATGTCCGTGTTCTGTTTTTTGTTGCATGACAAGCGAGACAGGAAGTCTGACACCATTGCAACATTAAAAGCATTATTTTTCAGAATAAAAGCCCCCATGATTGTAATAATTGCACAGCCCTACAATTGTATTCTTTTAAGCAGGTAAAAGAAATCTGGTTATTATTTGTGAATAAATTGCAGGCATAAAACACTCATCAACATCATACCAATTTGATTTTAGTGTGGATTTAAAACATTTAGCTGGAATAATCACTTAATTCCCCCCCTCTCTCTCTCAGTTCACTCCCTCACATTTGTATTCACACTGTCTCTCGTTTGTCTTTGTCCTCTTTGAAGGTAATAACTCGTAATGAGCTGATGCTCGAAGAAACAAGAAACACAATCACGGTCCCGGCCTCCTTCATGCTGAGAATGTTGGCCTCGCTCAACCACATCAGATCAGGTACAATGGAATCATTTGCTTATTTTCCCAAAAAAATATGACTTTTGTCCAGAAACTCGAACAATGTCAAAGAGATTGTGTTGCTAGAATCGACTGGAACTAAAAGTGTGGTTTGAAAACAAAAAAAAAAAGTGAAAGAAAGGCTGCATAGAAGTTCTTGGAAAGATGGTGTGCAGAGGTGGATCCAAGTGCATGGGAGGGGTAAGCTAAGTGCTAGGACAGAAGTTGCTCTTGGAAGAGCAGGCTTTTCAGGAGCTTCTTCCTTGGATGGATGGAGTAGTCCAGGGGTAACATAAGCCTTTAGGAGAGCTTTTAAGTGGCACTTTGTTGGCCTGCATCAGTGCTTAGAATTCGATGTGGGCGGCTAACAGTAGCTAGTAGAGCACAATGAACAGAGGGGTGATTAAGGCTGACGGAAGACCAGGTGTGCTGCTGTGTTGTGGACCATCTGTAGTGGTTTCACAGCACATGTTTGGAGGCCTGTTAGCAGGTGTGTTGCAGTAGTTGAGGCTAGGTGATATCCAGAGCCTGTAGTAGGAGCTTGGTTAGGTAGGGCTGGATTTAAGTTGTACGCAATACTGCAAAGCGACATGTCTGGGGAGACAGAAGCAACATGATCTGTGAAGGTCAAGTGATCATCAGTCATGACACCCACCTAGGGTTGTAGCTGTCTTGGAAGGAGCCAGAGTTAGCATTGTTTCCAGGATGTCCAGTGACAGGGGGTTGGCGTAGGGCGAGCGTGGCCTGCGGTGGCCCTGCCTGGGTGGACATGCGCAGGTAGACATGCTGGTCTTTACCCGCTACGGTCTTCACACGAGAAGGGCTAAACGCGGGGCTGCACGCAGGGCTGACGCTTCCGCTGACGCTACAGGCTCTGCCCCTTTTTCAAATGCTACAGCTATTGCACACAGCTGTTCGTGCGCTTGGCTGATTGATTGCACCTGGCTAAGACCGCCCACCAAGGGTCAGACACTGGTCTCACCCACTGATAGGTTCCTTCTACTTCCACAATTCCCACAATTTTGCAAACCTATTTAAGACTTTCCCCTCAACCTATGGCGACACATAGTGGTCATTTCTATTATTTAATCGGTGTTTTCTTTCCCCCCTCTCGTAGATCGACTGGAGGGCGATCGCTCTGAAGGCTCAGGGCAGGAGAACGAGGACGAACACTAGCCTGACGGGATTTTAATTTTCAAGAAAACACTGTTTCTTTTTTTGGCTGGAAAAGCACTCAGAAGAGGGGACACACACACACAAACAAACAAACAAACAAACAAACACAGAAAGAGAGACAGAGCGCAAGACATTTGTACAAGTGGAGTGTAGAATATTTTCTTTTTGGATATTAGTATAATTTCTATCCCCCCCTTGTGTTTGTTTCTCTTTTTTTTTTAAAAAAAGATGTATTTCTTACTGATGTTTCTGTACGAGGATTAAAAAGTACACCTGTGTGAATGCAAAGGGCAGAGACGTCAGTGTATACAGTAAATATATATATATTAATATGTGTGTGTGAGAGTGAGCGAGCGTCATGGCGGTGTGAGGAGTGTGAGTATGTTCAGTGCAATATTATTTTGTTTGGAGACAGTGCGCTTTGATCAGTGTTAACGTGTGACATGATGGATTTCTTTTTTTGTAGCACAAAGTTAAGAAGACGTGTTGACGCATGTGAACAAGGAGTTTTCAGTAAAAAAACAAACAAAAACACATTTGGAAAATGCTTTGACTTATTTTGGTCTGTTTTTTTAGATAGAATCCAAGCTGTGGTTCTTTTCCCTTAAAAAAGGATCACAATGCTAAATTATTTTCTTTTTACAAAAAATAAATTGGAAATACAGTGGCATCTTACATGTGTCTGCACTTGTGTGGAAGATTAAAAAAAAAGGGGGGGGTAGTGACTGTTTAATGAATTTAAATTAAATAAAAATAAAATACACGGCTGTTTTTGGTAGCTGTTCATAAAGATACTGATTTTTTTGCAGCTTCACTGAACAGATTAAACTTCAACAACAGTTAATTTTGACTAAACTTCATTATTTTGTTACCCTAAACATCAGCTCGCGTCGACTCCGATCTATTCAGTTATTTGTGAAAGTGTGGCTATTTCCTGTTTTTTTTGGGGGTTAGAGTTTTAGTAGTAGCTTTTCACTCATGGGTACAAAACGGGGTTTCCGGTACAGATCTGTGTGGTAGTGACGGATCCTTTTTATATTTATATCAGGAACAAGGTCAGCTCGACAGAAGCCACCATTTTTGGACCGGGATGTTCTTCAACACACTTGGGAAGGGAAGTTTGAGGTCAGGGATAATAAATGTTGATACCTTTTACACACAACTTTTAAAGTTTCCTGGTCTTATTGCTCAAAAAATACTTAGAACTTCTTTCTGTATGCTTAATTACTTTTGAAAAGTACTAGTGCAGTAAGTGAGAGAGGAAAGTTGTTATTATTAATCAATGACTTTTTTTCAAGAATTTCCTAAATAAACACTGGAGTTTTGCCATATATACACACGTTAGACAAAGACTAATGTTTTTCAGACCACAGGAGCAAATAAACACTTTGTAAAAATAAATTCGCATTTAAAAATACGCTTTAATAGACTACTTTTAATACAAAACTTTAATACAAATATTGGTTTTTACTGTGTGGTGAAACTCAGGATTACATCAGGTGTAACAGCGTTTTCCTCACATACGTACTTATTCAAACTCAAGTACGAGGTGAGACCGAGGCACCAGAGTCGAACTCGTTTTCTATCTCACGCGTCCTTTAATACAAAATAATGAAATGGAGTGTATGAATGAACTGAGGTAAACATCAACAACATTATCCTTTTTCATTAAGACTCAATTCGTCACGATGGCACAATATTGAGAAACAATGTACCTGAAAACGTCTCTCACCCGATTTTAGCTCATTTGGTTCTCGCTACTTCACTGCCGTCGTACTGTTTTACAAAAATGACCGACTGGTCGGTACCGGTCGTCTTTTCCGAGTGGTTTCCATGGAAACAAACATACACCGCGTATATGTTCAAGTGCAATTACTGTACTGCTGTGTGTCCTTCTCTAACACTCGGCAGGTATCTACGCAATAAGTAACACTAACAGATACTGGCCACACACACACACTTGTGTTCATATGGTGAAGCTCGGCACTGGTTCACACCGACATGGTAAAAAAAATAATTACTTCAATTGTGCCCACGAAATGGCAATAACATGCGCACAAAATACTATTTTGTGGCCACAAAGTAGGTATAATGTGCGCACGAAATACGAATTAATAATATCATCATTCCTGGACAGTTGGGTAAGCAAATCAAGCGCACCTCCTCTAAGGTCAAAGGTAATCATAGGTTAGTATGTCGTTCAAAATTTGACAAAAAAGTCATAAGTCACTATGTCGTCCAAAATACGACAAAAAAGTCATAAGTTAGTATGTCGTCCAAAATTTGACAAAAAAGTCATAACTTAGTATGTTGTCCAAAATTTGACAAATATGTCATGGGTTAGTATGTCCTCCAAAGTTAGAGGCAGTAGAGTGGCTAAAGCTACACGATGGACAGAGTTTTATTTTATGCTGGGAATGAGCTACAAAGACATTCTGAAAAGCCTGTCATTGGCATTTAAACAGAATATTGAGAGGCAGGTTTCTTTGCCGGCGCAGGTACGACAATAACAACACAACACCGCTTGATTTGCTTACCCAGGTGTCCAGGAATGTTAATATTATTAACATGTGCTCGTTATACTTATTTTGAGGCCACGAAGTAGTATTTCGTGAGCACGTTACCGCTATTTCGTGGGCACAATTTATTCAATTATTTTACCCCGTCATGTCAGGGGCTCCGTAGATTCAGGTTTCGCAGCCTGACAAATGTTGTAAGACAAGTGCAGAAAGAGGAATGCTTTGTTGATACTGGCTATATTTCATCACCCCAAAGAAATCACTTAATATTCTCATAATGTTCAGTAAAAATCGGTAAACGACAAGTTCCAGCTAATTACTCTGTTCAGCCTGTAAGTATTTACAGTATTGCGAGAGCTACGCAAAGTGAATTTTTCCATGAAATAAAATGCGAGCTCGGACGAACTATGTGGGATGTTTACTTCGGAGCCAGTGTGATGGTTAAATGTCTTGGAGGCTCCTGGAGTCTCCACTGCCCCCTACTGTCTGTTAACGGAAAACCAGCCGCGAAAGATCAGGGCCGACAACCCCGGAGTCCTCAGAATCAGGTGGTGGAGCAAAGACGATGGATGGATGTTCACAGGAAACTGTAGGGGGCGCTCCGCTGTAGAGTTCAAGGCTGTGTCGTTTTTTTTTGGTAGATACAGACGTGACTGTAATCTTTCATTCTGCCGAGCCCTAACGACGCACGCGTTAATTCTGACGACGTACAATAACATTAACGCATAGTAGTAAAGAATTTACTACTAACAATCAGGAAATATAAGTTACAGTAGTTAAAGAATTCTTATTCGATTACATGAACGCGTACAAAAACACTTGGAATGAATACTGTACCTCCGCGTGTTTCCTAATAACTTCAAGTATTGCGTTATCCATTTGGAGCAGGACTTCATGATCTGTACCACAGAGCAGGACAGACTTTGCTCTGGAAAAGTCGCGAGTATATCAGTTCACTAATAATAAACCCAGCATAGTGCGGGCGAGTCCGACGGGTCTACGGGACGAGCCGCGCTCAGGCCGGTTTCTCCTCCGCCTCGCGCTCCTCTTCCTCCCGGTCGTCCTTGACGATGCCCTCGTCGATGCTCTCCAGCCTCAGTCTCTGACCGTCCAAGTATCTGGGTCTCGTGGACGCCCTTGTCAGGAACAGTGTCCCCGGCAGAGCCACGTCGTCCCCGAAAAGGGAGAGTTTGGCGTCTTTCTCTATCGCCTTCGCCAGGCCGGCGGCAAAAATGTCTAAAGATTTGTGAACCTCTGCGTGGACTTGGACTGAGGACGTGTTTTCAGCTGAGGAGAGAAGAAAGAAAATAGATGCAGACGCTGAATGACTTTGACCTGCGGGGGGGAGGGGCGGGAGGATGGGATGGGTGGAACTGAGGAAATGAGAGGAAGAATCCGGGAGGAGGGAGGAATGAGGATGAGAATGAAGGAACACTTTGAACTGTTTTTTCTATCAGAAGAATGAGGACAACCTCATTTCTAATTGTTACCCCGTTGAAAGTGAGGGTGAGCGCACATGAGAAGAATCACATGAGCTTTTCATCCACACGGAACCGGTATTTTGGGATGCCTAAAGGAGTCCCAGAGTGGACAAACCCTTGCGTTTGTGTTTACAACAAATACGCAACATGGGAAAGAGCCTCACATCTCTTGCTCTTCTTCTTCTTCTTCTTCTTCTTCTTCTTCTTGTATTTGGAGTTTGTACCCAGCATGCAAGCTCCATGTTGTCGTCTTCTGTGGCTGTGTTACAGCGCCACATACAGGACTGTTTTTGGTTTTGTTTTTTGGGAGCAGGGTTGTGTGGAGGAAGACATTTCTTGAAACAACGCCACGTTTACGGAAGACTACTTTAAAAAGAACAAAGAATAAGTTCTGCTATGTTGTGTCGTCAATGTTCGGAAATGATAGTGTGGTTACATTAGTGTCTTTGGATTCTGTTAACCTGGGAAACATCTCATAACCCTCAGATTCAAATGTGCTCATGAAAAATCTAATTGTGTGGTGAACCCTCTGTGTGTGTACAAAGGGAACTTCCCTCCTCTCTAGACTTTTGTGGAGCGGGCCGGGAAATGACAGATACCTTTGGAATGCTCCACCTGGTCTTCAAAGGTGACCGAGCTCCTCCTCTTCGCGGACGGATTCCCGTGCTGCTGTGCGTGGGAGGAGCCGTCGGTGGAGAAGTTATCCAGCAGCATCACGTCTGTGCCTGTGGGGGGGTAAGAAAACATGCTCCTGGTTAACTTCATGAAGAAAGAAAGACCTCAAGAAAGAACACAAGCGAGTGGAATCATCATCATCATCATCATCTAACATTTATTTGTGTAACACAAGACATTACTTGTTATAATAACAATATCCTGACATTAAAATGCGGATTGTGAAACGTGAATATGAGGCTGAATGTTACGCAGCTGAACAGGGCTTTCAAAAATTAATCTTTACAACTTTATCTTCATAGGTTTAATGACTGTTTCTGATGCTCAGGTCTCTCACACAGGAAACACAGTAACAGAAATAAACACAACACTAAAACAAGGTTTGAACTTAAAATAGCACCAATTTCACAGCATCAAGTGACATGTACGTGAAATTATACACCAGTGTGCAGTAGAACATTGCCCTTTACATTAATGTGCTATATTTAAAGTATCACATCAGTGATGTAATTTAAAAGTCAATTTGGAGGAATCCTTGAGACACACATCCCACAGACCAGTGACTCTCAATCCTGGTCCTCGGGACCCACTGATGTTTCCCTGCTCCTCCAACACACCTGACGTGAGCAGGGAAACATCAAGGACCAGGATCGAGTCTGAGGTTCCCGTCTCCTCTTCACTGTCTCGGTTTAAATAACAACAGATAAACAGCAACACTTACACGAGTCCTGGGTGAAACTGAAGCCAGTGTCTCCTGTGCTGCTCCCAGGAGCCAACAGATGTCCTCCTCCTGCCAGCATGGCAGTCAGGTGAGGGGACATGCCCAAGTCTGCAGCAACACAAGAACATCCAGGTCAAACAACAATCGCACAAACGCAACTAAAAATAAAGACTTCCGATTATTTATACAAGTGATTTATTATCCTACCTGTTTAAAATTTTAATTATTATATTATTATTTATTTATTTATTTATTTATTTATTTATATTTAAATTTAAATTTAACTATATTTAACCAGGTAAAAAAACAAACATTGAGATCAAGACCTCTTTCAGAAGCAGCACACGTCATAGTTAATAAAACTTTGAAATAAAAAAGTGCAGGTGTTATGGTTGCAGTAACAATTAAAAATAATAATTGGCCGTTTATTACTTAATAAATCTTATTTTTAACTTAAGTTTTCACATTTTTGTTCTCAGAAACTTGATTAATGCTGCTTTAACGCCCTTTAATATACAAAGGTTTATTTGACAGTTAAGTTGTTTGATGAGCCGCTGAACCATGTATGTGATATTTAGTTCATACTGATTTTTTATTTTAATATATATATATATATATATATATATATATATATATATATATATATATATATATATATATATATATATATATATATATATATATATATATAAACATACATACATACATATACACATATACACATATACATATGTATATATACATATACACACATACACACAAACACATACATATGTATATATACATACATATATATATATAATATATACACATATATACACATATATATACACATATATACATATATATGTGTATATATATATATATATATATATATATACATATATATGAGAGCGCTGCAGTGCAGACAAAAAAGGCAGTTTGGAGAAACAGAGCACATGTGCGACTGTATAAATGATTGTTAATGTTGCACAATTGTGTGTATCATTTGTTATAAATTAACTG
The DNA here is from genome assembly GCF_958295425.1 of Solea solea. Taxonomy (NCBI): domain Eukaryota; kingdom Metazoa; phylum Chordata; class Actinopteri; order Pleuronectiformes; family Soleidae; genus Solea; species Solea solea. The sequence goes on from NC_081135.1 coordinate 35,057,394, forward strand.
TTAAATGCAGATATATATCAGGAAAAAAAGAAAAGCAGAACAACATCATACCTCAGTCACCTGCTGCCTCAATTTTTAAAGATTGGCATCAATAATAGAAAACAAATAATCATATCAGTCCACCCACGTATTAATATTAATGTTCTTGTTTGCTGATCTTTATTTGAGCTTCAGTTATTGGTCACTTTACTGATTAATCAATCAATAAAGGATAATCATAGATACTTTGGCTTCTAAGGTAAATTCTTCTGCTTTTTTGGACCTTTTGTCAAATCAGAATACAACATCATGTTGCGCTTTAAGAAGTCAAAGCACCACTACTAAAATAATTTTAAATAACACTCAGACTGTCCCACCTGTGATTCTGTTGGAGATGCTGAAGAGCCGGGACGTCCTGTGCCGGGTCGCAAACGACTCTCTGTAGTAGCGGTCGCCAAAGCACATCCCCAGCAGCTCCTTCCTCACCGTCTTGTTCCACAGGCCGTAGATGAGCGGGTGGCACGCGGCGCTGCAGAAGGACAGCCACGACACCAGAGTCTCCAGCCCCTGAGAGACGCTGCCCTGTCCCCACAGAGCCTCGCTGCACACCACGCAAGCATACGGCCCCCACGTCACCAGGAAGGTGCCGATCACCACCAAGATGGTGACGAAGGCCTTGCACTGGCTGCCCGCGTACACGAGACTCCGCCGGCTTCCGTTAGACGACGTGGACGTGCTCGAGTTCTTGCGTCCGTTTTTCTGAGCTCCGTTGGAGTCTTCGTGAGCGACGACGACGGTGCCACAGTGGACTTTGCGGGCTTTCATGCGGGCCACGCGGAAAATGACACCGTAACAGGCCAGCATGACCAACAGGGGCAGGAGGATGCACCACGTGACCCAGAAGGCCGTGTAGCTGGGCTCCCTGTGCCAGGACGCCACACAGGTCCACTTGAAGCAGTCGAACTCGAAGGAGGACCAGCCGAACAGAGGAGGCAGACAGCCCACCAGAGAGTGAAGCCACACGTACGCAATCACCACCACCGCCCGGTTTCCTGTGATCTTCATGGGGTAGATCATCGGGTAGAGCACTGCGTAGTACCTGTCGCAAAACAAAAACAAGGAATAATGATGTACAGTGAAAAGATTTGAATGTGAAATACAGAAATTCATGGCTGTACTTTTCCTGCCTACAGTACTGTGAGGGGATTTCTGAAAAGCCAGAAACTGAGGAGCTCGGGAGGAGAACAAAACCCACACTGTTAACTATAATTCCCAAAGGTGCTCGGGGTAATTAGGACAGCACTGTGAACAGTGAGGGTATGTAGCAGAGAAACTTTACAGTAAGTCTTAGTAACTACATTTTACAATCCTCTGTGCTCCCTGACAACAACAATTACTGATAAATAAATATATCATTTCAATAAAATTGGATTTACGGCCTAAATCCTTTATTAGACCTTTGTTTGAGTGCACTGTTAGGTTAGGTATGATCCCGTACGATAAATTGATTAATAATACATAGATAGATCCTTTATTGATCTCCAAAACAAGGACTGGGGCTGCAACAATTACATAATCGATTCCAAAATGTATCACCAACCACTTCGATAGTCTTTATTCTTAATAATTAAAACAAGTTTTCAGATTTTTCACCTTCTCAAATGTGAATATTTTCTTGTTTCTTTGTTCAAAATAACAAAGAAAAACAAGACATTCGAGAACATCATCTACAGCATTCAAATAAATGGCTTGTTACTAGGCTTTTATAGAGCTGACTATTTAATTGGGTGTGTTGGAGCAGAGAAACATCTAAAACATGCGTGAGGATTGAGATAGAGAAACACTGATTTACAGGTTCTAAAAACACTGATCAATTTCTGACACTTAATGGACCAAACGATCAACCAAATCGATTAATCAAGAAAATAATCAATAGTTGCCATCATAACTGGGATGTTTTTGATTTTTGTTTGGAGGCTAATTACTCCATAAATAACAAGATACAATATAGACAAGTGAAGTTGTTTTGTTTAAACTCTCAACTGAAATTTGTTCTTCAGAGACAGCGCATGCCACTTTAATTCACTTTTTTAAATACATGATACATTTGAGTGGTATGTAGAACACAGGCAATTTCTCCGAGACGAGCTCTGCTTCCTCTAATTTGTCACAAATTACACGGTCAAATATGTTACACTGCATTTACATTTCATCACTAAAAAGTGCGCTAAGGCGTGATCTACTATACAACTAGTAAGTAAGAATCAGCCACGGTGCAGCACAGTGTATAGAAACCAGTGGAAGCTCAGCTTCAATTGATCTCTATGAGAAAGCACAGAATAGTTTTGTTGTTTGTTTTTTTTACTGTGGTGAACGAGACAGTGATTGAATAAAGTAGCTTTCCTTGCTTCAAAGGCCAGCAACCACCACTGATAGCTCTATAATATGACTGGAGCTTAACTGATTATCCGTGTACTGGATAAAATTGAATTGTAAGTAGACGTTTGTATATAACTTTATCGTGTAAGTCTGTCTCATGCTTGTCACTTGAGCTGGGGAAAAACACCACAACTTACAAATGCTGTTAGCTAATCTTATTTACAAAGATGCCTGAAAACAGGAACCATAGAAAAACTCTGAGACACAGAGCAAAAATATATATATATATATATATATATATATATATATATATATATATATATATATATACACACACACACACACACACACATATATATATATATATATACACATACATACACATATATATATACACACACACACATACATACATATATATATATATATATATATATATATATATATATATATATATATATATATATATATATCCTTTTCTCGATTAATCGATAATTTGTTTGGTCCAGAAAATATTGATCTATGTTTCCCAAACATTGAAATGATTTGACCAAAATGATAGCGTTTTGTTGATTTCTGTCTTATACAGAGCACAGAAACCATAAAATATTCCCCTTTAAAAGGAACTGAAAAACAAAGAACTTGTTTTAATTATTGAAAAAAAAACACTGCAGCCCTAGTACAAATATATGTGCACAACATATTTGATTGAATATTGATCTAAATATTGTTATTTTTCTGAAAGATGCAAAACAATGATCACTCAGGTGCCAGTGAGTGTAAATCAAGATTAAACACTGACCTGTCGATGGCGATAGCTCCGAGTGTGAGCATGCTCGCCGAGCTGATGAGCAGGTAGAGCAGGGCGGTGAAGTTGCACCACACCACGCCAAACACCCACTCCCTCTTGGCGGAGCTCACGGCCACAAAGGGCAGCACCAGCGTGGACAGCAGCAGGTTGGACAGCGTGAGACTGAACACAAACTTGTTGCTGGGCGTGAGCAGATAAGGCCTGCGGTAGAGGGTGGCCACGACCAGGAGGTTCCCCAGGCAGGCGAGGAGCGTGATGGTCACGATGGAGACAGACTCCAGCGCGGCCAGACCATCGCCGTTCCCCCCTGCTGCCGCCGCCGCTGTGCAGTTTCTACTGGTGTTCATGGTGAGAGACTGGGCCACCGGACAGGTGAAGGAATGGTGGGAGGCTGTTGAAGAACAAAAACACAACAAACCTTGATTAAAAAAAATCTTCTGTTAACCTGCCATTTCAGTTTGTTTACGCACTTTCAGCTCCTCTAAAATCATTTAATCTGCTGGTTATTTCTTCAGTAAATTATTTAGATTACATAACTTGAGCTGCAGAATTTACATTGGATTGTATGAGATTTTACATTTTATGTGTCCAATATCAGATCCAGTGATTTTGACCAGTATTGGACTGATACTGACCAATAACGATTCCCATCCCTAGCTTCCTCTGGTGGTACCAAAATGTTCACATTTAAACATATTAAAGAAATCTAGATATCATAACATATATTTAGATGTCCATAACATGTTTAAAGTAATTTAGTTTTCTTTTGGAGTTAAGAAGTTTAAACAAAATCTTTAAAATCTTCTGTTAACCTGCCACGTCAGTTTGTTTACACACTTTCAGCTCCTATAAAAGCATTTCATCTGCTGGTTATTTCTGCAGTAATATATTTAGTTGGCATAAATTGCAGCAACAGCCATACAAACATTAAATAATGACAGAATAGAAGCTAAAAAAGTGACAAAAAAGTGAGTACTGTATAAAATATATGGAACAAATAAAAGTATTTTTTGTCCAACAAACGACAAACAAATCAGTTTTTTTTCAATTTCATTTAAAAAAAACAAACACTGTTTTTGTTGGGTTTGTTTTGCTTCAAAATCAAATGAAATAATGATCAAATTATCTAATCTAAAATAGTATGTCGTTTCAACTATGATGATAAATTCTTGTCAACAGGATATTATTAACTGTGATTAAAGCCACCACAATCCTTCAGTTTAACACAGGATATGAGACATTTTGAAATCGTTATATAATATGAAATTGTGTAGCCTGGAGCTACAGAGTTTTATATTTTAAAATAATAGCTTTATTTTAGCATCATCTATGATCACAAGTCATATGTTAACCCTTAGGAAGTTTATATTTCTTTAAATTAGGGTACACTCACATTGTTGGTTTGATTTTTGATTAATTTGCTGTACTTTTATCCTCATGTTTACTTTTCTTTTTGCTGTTTTTAATTGTATTTAAAGCACTTTGGGTAGTTTTGGGTTGTTTTAAATGTGATTATATAAATAAACAAAAAAAAGTCGTTTTAAAAACATGCTAGTCTCTTCAGTTAACATGTTTATTGCCGCATTTGCACGGTTTAAGTTTCTAAGAGTGAAACAACCATGTGGAAAAGTTAAACACTAAAACACAATGTTTAACAACATTTTTAACTTTCTGTAAAGTATAAACTTTAAAACTTGTGAGGAGTAGTCTACACAGCTCGTTAGCATTAAGACTAGCTACCGTTAGTTAGCCTGGGTTAGCTCAAACTTTCTCCCTATTGTCCCGCTCTGAAACACGGTCACTTTATCCCCCTTTACCTGCTCTGATTCGGCTCCGTGGCTCCACATTTGCTCCCGTGCGGCGACAAAAAAACGTCCATCCTGTTTGTTTTAATCCCCACTCTTATCCGATAACTGAGGTCCGAGCCCCGGGGAGAAAGAAGACGCTGGTTGCGGTGGAGTTTGCGGAGTTTACGGGGAGACTTCAGACTGGAGCTAAAGGATCAGTTCAGCTGCGGGTGCGATGCACGGGTTGCCAGGTCTACGTGACGAAAAACCGGCCCCAATGTTTACACACCAACACTATTACAATACTGTGTGAACTATAAACACGAGATGAACAAAGTGAAACATCATATTTTAAGTAAACGTAGTTTATAGTATATCTATATATCTATTTAAAATATAACTTTGCTGTCAAACCCACGGGGGTTTATCAGAGCATGATGATTACGCATGATATTAATGCACAAGGAATATCGAACCGCATATTTGCCCAAATGATGGATAATGTCTGCATCTGTGAGTCTGAATAAAAATCATTACAACTTAAACTGCTGTGGACCAAAATAAACCATTTAATTCCCCAAAAGTAGACTTATTCCGTGTTAAAAAAAAAACACATCTGGCAACCCTGCTGCCCCTCCTCCTCCTCCTCCTCCTCGCTAACAGCAGCAGACTGTGGGTGGTCGCCGAGCACAACTGTCTTGTTTTCACGGCCTCATTGTGACATTATTAATGTATTTAGCGTTTGCATTATCGTATTGCTGTGTTTTTGTTGTTTTTCAAAATCACCATGACAACACATGTAAACACGGACCGTGAACGCATCGCGGCTTCGCTATTTATTCGCGTGTGTGTGTGTGTGTGTGTAACATATGTGTTCGTGTTTATTTCTGTGACAAAAAGCAATTTCTGTTTGTGTTTCTTCTGGACCACACACGTGGATCAAAGCTCCACACAGACACACACAACCTCGTCATCTTCCCCTTAACCAATGAGAACCATCTGAGGTAGTATCGACCGTGACCGCGTGGTGGCGCAGCCTGACTCCACAAGTTCACCATAATTTATTTATGTGTGGGGTTAATTTAATTAATTTACATCAGTGGGGTTCTAATCTGGTCAAAAATTGAGTATAAAATACAAGTTTAAAATTATAACCAAACATCATATCACAATAAAGACACATATATGTACACACATGTTTATAATATATAATACAAGTTTACCCACCCATATGTGCTTACACAAGTACCTTTTTTTTTTTTTTACAACTATAAACTGAAATGATCTACAATGAGTGACATCTCTCATACATTCAACATTATAAAACATGTGAAGGAGGACACATTTGTTTTATTATACAGTTTTAGTATACATTTGTTTTTAAGATATCTACAGCACCTGTGCTTAAAAGCACATTTAAAGCCAAGACGTGAAAACACTAAACGTTTGTATCGTAAACACAAAAAAGTCAGGGAGGATAGGGGTGTGGGGTACAGCATTCTGTTGTTGTTGACAACATTTCACTTCAAATCTAGAATCTTTACCACATATTTGTCGCTTTATCTCGCCATTAGACAGCCATTTCCAACAGGAAACTGAAGTTTGTCCATTTGTAAACTCACTCACTCACTACTTGCACTAAAGTCCATAGAGAAAATCAGCAAATTTCACCTCACAGCACACAGGAGTAGTTGATCCACCTGTGCCACTATGAGTCAGTTCAAATGTGTGATTCTGATACTTCGGTGTCTAAAATCCCTTGTTTGGATTTACTTACGTGACACAAACTTACCAAACAAGGCAGCAGTGGACAAGCAGCTTCCATGTCCTGAGGGTTAAAAACGCCTGATTTTCTCTATGGACTTTGGTGTGTGTGTGTGTGTGTGGGGGGTAAAATAAATGAAAGGTTAAAACTTCAGCATAGGGGTCTGTGGAGTGTAGTCGGTCAGAAGAGAAACCACCAGACCCTGAAAGAGAGAAGAACCATGTTCATTGATACGCAGCACATGATGGAGTCGTCAGTAAAACAATTATAGTTTTCCATCTCACCATGATTGTCCATTTCCTATTCTCAGCCTCGGGGAAGACGAGGGAGCGCGAGGAGTAGAACACCTCGTCGTCCACCTCCTCCATTTTACGGGGCAGGCAGTGCAAGAAGGTCCAGTCTGGTTTGCATACACTTCCTGTCTAAAATTGAAAACAAAAGTTCTACATGGAAATGTAACACAAGGGGTAAATAAACCAGTGTACAATCAATGTAAATGAATACCTTCATTGTGATCTGGTAACCTTCAAAGTCTTTGAGCCTCTTCTTCTTCTCCTCCTCCTGTCCCATGCTGACCCAGGTGTCGGTGACCAAAACATTGCTGCCGTGGGCGGCCTCCATGGGGTCGGAGGTCAGAAGGAGCTGGGTCCCATGCTTAGACAAATAATCAAACATTTAAACACACTCCATACGACCACAATGTGACACCTGCGAGAGGAGCTCACCTCTTTGGAGAGTTTCTGTGCTTCCTGAATGACACTCTGCACCGGCTCGTAACCCTGTTAGCGACGGTACAGCTTTAGCTCAGCGTGCGATAAAGAGTTCCTCAAGACTCATTACAACGTAGGACCACAAACGCAACACTCTTAAAGTAAATAATTGGTGTTAAAAGAAGTGGGGAACCTTCGGTGTAGCGATCCTGAGGTGAACGCCCAGTTTGGCAGCAGTCATCATGAACGAGTGCAGGACGTTGTTGCCGTCTCCAATCCAGCTCACCGTTAATCCCCGGAGGGACCCATAATGCTCCTGCAGGAGAGCGGCAGAAGTTTTGAATACGCTAAAACCCACCTCTTCACCAAGTTGTACAGTTCTATCAACTAGAAATAACTGAAATAACCTACTCCTAAAGGGTGCGGGCTAGACATACTGCGGTCTGTCGATTGGTCAACAGCGGATGCTCTTCCTGACGCAACCTTCCCCTTTATCTAGGCTTGGGACCGACACAAGGAGTCCACACCAGATGTGGGTCCCCTGTGGCTTGGGTCATTTTAGAGAGTGCAAATAACAATGAGCAATGGGGATTGGGTACCTCACTCAAGGGTACCCCAGCCCTTGACCTGGCAGGGACTCAAAGCGGCAACCCTACTTTTAAAAGCCAATTCTCTTTCTGATTGGCTATGGGCTGCCCCAAAGTTCGCTAGTCTTTAATTGTCGTACAAATGTCAGATCTTCCTCTTGGAGGAATTAATTGGCAAGCTATTTACGTAGCAAGGTAGCTAGAGTGTACCAGCTGAACTGAACTGCACCAAGTGGTAGAAACAAGGCTGCTTACAGTATGTGGACACCATGTTTTTGTTTGTTTCATTCACCTGAGTAAAAATATTTCAACTCGAGATCAGACTCAGAAAGCATCGGTGGGACAGAAAGTGAGCAATGAAGTTTTCCTAACTGGTGACCTCTGAAAGTGTTTGCCTCATTTTATTCAAGAACTTGACTATGAATGCAGTTAGCTTAGCATAAACCGCAGTTGAACAGGTGTGGGTTATGTTCAGTAAACAAGTAAACAAAGAGTAAGGACTGCTTTGTATTTGGGGTGAACGCACCCCATGTAGATCTTTGACTTAAGTTAAAATATTTCAAATTGTGCAAATGAAGCAAATGAATTGCATCTATATTAACTTTGACAAAACATTACTGGGTAAAACAGCTGAGATACCTGTAAAGTGAGGAAGTCAGCCAGAATCTGGATGGGGTGGTAGAGGTCAGAGAGGCCGTTGATGATGGGGATGGAAGCCGCTTTATCCAGCTCCTCCAGCGTAGAGTGACTGTACACTCGAGCCAAGACAATGTCGCAGAATCCTGACAGAACCCTGAGGAGAAACCATACTGGGGCAAAAACTGACATTGGGAAATTTGAGCTTTCTGCGATATACACTAATTTGTAGTATACACTATATGGACAAAAGTATTTGGCCTTCAGGGCTTCAGCATCAACAGATTGAGGAAGACCCTTTTGTGTCCTTTTGAGTTTGGTGTGGAAGAACTTGACTGGCCTGCACAGAGCCCTGACCCTCAACCCCATCGAGTACCTTTGGGACAGCGTGTCAAACTCACCTGGCTGTGTCACTGCAGCTCTCATTCACTCCCAGGTGAATGTCCTGAGAGGTGAGGAAACAGGGGTGTCCACCGAGCAAAGAGAAACCTGCAATAACAATATTAATGCAACTTTAACTTTTTTGGACAGTGTGTGTGTGTGTGTGTGTGTGTGTGTGTGTGTGTGTGTGTGTGTGTGTGTGTGTGTGTGTGTGTGTGTGGATGCTTTGTTGCTTTTGTTCCTGAACATCAGCACTTCTTTTGTGTCCACGTTAACAATGATTTTGATGAATAGTACAACGTGAGGACGTATTTGTAAAGCAGAACACTTTACAACTTTTTGTTTCACACAAAGTTTAAATACATCAAGTAAAGACAGAGTCAGAGACACTTCTGTCCTGATTCTGGACACAATTCTACCCTCTAATAAAAATACTTCCCCGAATTGTTCTCACTTCCTATGGTTTATAAGTTTTTTGGTCCTCACAATGATATAAATACACACACACACACACGCACACACACACACACACCTGTCTCTGTGGACATTCTTGTTCGGGTGCTCCTCTTCTCAAATATCATTGCAATCGACTTTCCTTGCAGGAGAGGAAGATACTGAAATAGAAATGATAGTTTGGTGTTATTTTTCTACGGTGGCCCTGGAGGGCCAAACACAACAAAATGAAGCACTTTAATTTTTTGTTAATGTGCTTTTATAATTTTTTTGTGTTTAATGATATGTTTTCATTTTAATGTTTTAGCATTTTCTTAATGTTGTAGTGTTTTATTCATAATGTGTAGTGTTTTCTTCTCAATGTGTAGTGTTTTCTTCATAATGTGGAGTGTTTTCTTCTCAATGTGTAATGTTTTCTTCATAATGTGGAGTGTTTTCTTCTCAATGTGTAGTGTTTTCTTCATAATGTGTAGTGTTTTCTTCTCAATGTGTAGTGTTTTCTTCATAATGTGTAGTGTTTTCTTCTCAATGTGTAGTGTTTTCTTCATAATGTGTAGTGTTTTCTTCTTAACATTTTAGTAATGTTGTAGTGTTTTTTTCTTAATGTTTTAGTGTTTTCTTCTTAACATTTTAGCGTTGCATAAAGTTTTAGTGTTTTCTTCTTATTTTAGCGTTTTTTTAATGTTGTGTTTTCTAAAATGTCGTAGTGTTTGTCACTCCAGGGCCACCGTATTTTTCAGTGTCGTTACAGTGACACACACACACATTGTATGAGCACAGATTAAACTATGACACACACAGAAGTGATGACACTACAGAAGAAAAACTGTAGAAAACCTGCTGTTGGTGCTTGATGCGGTGTTTGAGGTCTCCTGAAACCCACAACAGTCTCTGGATTTCATCTGAGCTGAAATCCTTCAGTGTGAGGAAACTGCGACCCTTTAAATTGACCGCAGCGCAGGAGGAGCTGCACACAACACAACAAACAATAATGCAAACACACCAGAATCCAGACCCACAAACGCAACTGAACTATTGTCATCTGTGTGTAGTCTCTTACCTGAAACTTCGTGAAGAAAGTTTGAGTAAAGTTTTCAAACTGTTCACAGACACAAGTTTAACAAACATCTCAGTTGCTTTCAATCAAAATCCAAACAGAATCGCAACCTCGTGTCAGTGTTTCGTCAGATTAAACTGCGGAGTTTTGACGGTCCTGCTGCTGACGACGTGCACCAGGAGCGACCAGCCAATCAGCAACGACGCTGCTGCCTACGTCACCTCAGGACTGCGGAGGAAGGGGGCGGGGTATTAAACTTATTTAAGTTTATGCACATCAGTTTTTTTAATCAAAATTGACTCTGTCTCTAAAACATAATATTAAAAATAATCTTGTTTTTGATTTAGTTTAATTTATTTAAGTTACAAAGATTTAGTTATTCATATCTACAATATGCTTTAAATATGTACTTATTAATTCATATAACATATTTAAAAGATAGATTGATAGATGAGTGGTTTTGATATACATTGATTATTGTTTTGCAATACCCACAAACTCAAATATTAGCCGATGTTTTTTTTTTTTTTTAAATGAACCTTATTAATAAAAATATCAATTATATAAAAAGCCCCAAGCACAATTATAAATTGAACTTAACTTTCACCATCAATTTTACACTTAAATCCAATTTATCATAGGAAATTATAGTTATATGTTACTGGAAATAGGACTTAGTTAGTTAGTTTTTATTTCTCTGTCGTAAAAATGTTGTCCCTCATGGTTTCCCTCTTTATATATGATTGTGAACCAGATATTTAACTGTACCATGTGTTAGTTAAATGTCTTTAAATGTACTTGAGTTGAGTTGTGCACAAAACCTGCTACCAACTTCAGATAATGGTAATCCTCCTTTGAAGCCAGCAGGGGGCAGTGTTGCACAGAATGTGGCTCTGCTCAGGGGCCACTTTGCTCACTCCATAGATATGAATGAAAACATTGGCGGATAAAGAGTCTGGACAAAATATGGAAGTAAATAAAGATTATTAAGTGGCTTTAAAATGTAAAGCAGTGCATGAGATTAAAAACAAATGTATTAAATAAATTAGAGAAAGCACTCTGAGAACATAAATCTCCACCAAGGCTGCTCAGTTTAACAACACACTCCTTGCGCAAGGTTTAACACTTATCTTAAATAATCCTGAGGCTAATGTTACTTGTGGGATTCCGCACAGACAACCAGTTCCTCACCGCTGCTGCTAAAAGTTTAATGTTTTTAAAGTATGGTGGCCTTGGAGGGCCAAACACTACAACATTTAAGAAAACACAACAACATTAACAAAAAACTAAAACACACCACAAATAATAACATTAGAAACTATAAAACATTACAAACATTGTGTTTTCTTAAATGTTGTAGTGTTTGGCACTCCAGGGCCACGGTATTAAAGTTCAAAACAAAGTGTTTAAACACGGCAAGACTAGTGAAATGTACACACTCTTTACTAAACACCATGATTGTGTGCATTAGATCTTCTGCATATATTTAAAAAGAATCAAAAGAAACCTTTTACACAGTCTCCTGTCTTTCAGGAAAGCTCTGTGGAAATGTTCAGGGAACTGTTTCAGAACCTCCCACGTTTCAATTCTGGCTTCCTCAACTCCTCCTGGCAAATGTCCTGAAATATCTCAAACCCCAAAACACCGGAGAAGAACGTTACCACGCCTCCCTCGTCTCTGAACGTCCTATTACATAACACCAACGCCATCTCTGTCCTAATCCTCTGTCCTAGTCCACTCGTATCTTTTAAACCACTAAGCCTATATGTTCTCAACCATCAAAGAAGCTTCAGGAGAACTCTTCCAGAGCCACCTCCTCTACGTCCTAATCCACAGACCTTTCATCTAATCTTCTGTTACTAACCCTAACATTATAGTCTCCTCAGAGAAGAGAAGATGGCACAGAAAACGAAATGTAAACTCTTTTATGACCTAAAGAACCACAAAGCTCCATCAGATGTCCTCACTCATGTTCCTGACCAGAGGAGGAGAATCTTCTCAGACCACAAACACGTTGACAGGATTAAAGTTACCACGTTAACAGGTTTAGAGAGTATCTGTGGAGCTGAGCCGAGGTTTATCCTGGAGATCCGTCTGGAACCTTACAAAGAGAAAGCACAAAAAAAAACTAAAATCATTGCTTACAGCAGCTTTATTGACTCTCATCTAATCTTTCAGAGAGGCAGAAAGTGTTTTGGAGACAAATGATCACAGGAGACGAGGAGGAGAAACGAGTCAAGTGTGAAAGAAGTCGTTTGTCTAAAGCTATTTCTGCCATGATTTGAGAAATACAAAGCGTTTACTGACGTAAATGCATAGTTATTTTCCACCGTAGGCTTGTTGGTTGTGTTCTGGATTATGAGCACTCCAGGGCAGCAACACTGAACACTCCGCTGACTTTTCCAGGAAATGTGCATAGCTCAGCATACATTGTGTGTGTCTGTGTGTCTATGTGTTTTTTAGTCTCTCAGTTTTTCACATTTATTTGCTTTCTCCAAGAACGTCTCCAGTGAATCTCCTAAAACCAGATTGATTCTGCTAATTACACCAACGTGTTGCCAGTCACACACACACACAGCTTTGGAAATGTTGGCAGGAACTTTGCCACATCTCATCAGTGTTTCCACTGCCAGGGATGAAGCAAGCTGTGAAGGAGACTCTTGCATCGTAGTGTGTCACAGTGTAACATGTGGTGCTCGCTAACCCATTCATGACCAGGCTGTGGCGTTAAAGCTGCAGTGTGCAACTTCTTGAATGCAAACAAATGTCAGATACAAGTTCAAACAAAGTGGAGCAGGCTCATCAGCCCTGGGAATCAAACCCACAACCTTCAAATTAAAAGACAACTGACTCTACCACTGAGCTACCATCACTATCTCTGTTTAATCAAGCTAAGGCCACCATAGTCAGACTAAGACAGGCAATCGGACAACTTGCCGAGTACTTTTACAATAAAAGTAAAGTTTTAAAGATGTAAAGGTAGCCGTGTTCTACTTTGTATATCATCAGTATCAGTGTTTTTATACGGACACACACATTTTTAAAGATTACAAACTATAAATGTGACAAGATTTGTGCTTCGTATTAAAATGATGAAGCAGTTCAAAATGAAAAGTACAGAACCTTTCAAGTTATTGAACATTTAAATCCCTGACAGTATCCAGAACATCTGCTGTGACTGATTAAATAACACCTCGCTGACCCCCACGTTATCTTTATCATCTGTTTGTCACAAGTAAAGAAAGATCTCTCCTCCGTTTCTCCACATCGACGTGGTTTCTCTTCCACCCACTGACAACGTCTGATGACAGATTTGTTGACGACTGACTTGCGATGCGTGCCCACCAGGCACATATGTCCAGAGCTATTCTTGGTTTTACTTTTGAAAATAGACCTGTATTTTTTTTTTTTCTTCCATATTCACGTTTGAAAGGATAAAACACGACATGTACTTATCCAAAACATACACTGCGAATCGAAAGATCACCAAAATGTGAGGTGAAATTTACCATAATTACATGTCGCTGTTCCACATTTGACCGTTTCCTGCCTGGTTTATTTTCAATTTTTTACTAAATCCGCTGTTTTCTCTTTGATTTATTTTCAGGCAGAGAGAAAAAGGGCCGAGCTCTTAGCAGAACTACAAAAGGACCTGAGGAGTTTGCTGAACAGCTCCAGTCCAAAGGGAAAACCGGGATCTGATCTTCTGAAAGACTCCAGCTCTTTAAAGAAAGAAGCATCTGCTCCAGAAAAACAACCGCACAGTCACATCTGAAGGAAAATAGAACATTACCAGTCCAATAAAATCACGAAAAATCACGAAGACAAACAAGCTCAAAGGGGTGTGATTCCCTTTTTTAAAATCACCAACGAATAACAAGAGCGAGCAATCCTTCAGAAGAAAGTTAGAGCTACAGCATCAGAGAGCGACTGAAGGGAAGGAAAATACCAGAAAGAAATAGAAATCTGTAGGAATGTCTTAATGTAAACAAGCAACTCTTTAAGCAAACCGACAGAGGAAGCTTTGGCATCAGTATCTCCTGATATCAGGGCCAAGAAAGGACCTGAAATAACCAGCAAATATGTCCAAAGTGAAAGATCAAGTGAAGACATCAGGAAGAAGGACGTCTTCAGACACCTTCAGAAGATCTGCACGAGGTTAAGTCCACCAGGAGAAGGTCAGAGTCAAATGCTAAGGGCGCGTACACACGAAAACGAGTTTAGTTTTGTAGCCCCTTAATTTTAGTAAGTCACATCAGACGAGAACATGTGGTATCGGACTATCCCTTGTATTTAAAATACTTTATAGTGAGGTCAAAAACATTTCACTCAAAAGGCTTGATCCTTTAAAGATCTTTGAGAAAAATAAACAATTAGTACATCTCAGAAAACTAAAAGTCAAACAAGCTCTTAATCTGAAATAAGAGTCTATGACACCACATCAAAGTGTCACATGAATCCCTCAGAGCCAGGTGAGCCAAGATGGAGGCAGTTAACACTTTAATCACGACGTTTAAAGTCTCTGAAGTCACATAATCACACACACACGCACGCCTCCTTTTCCTGTTTCCTGTCAAGACAAAGAATGTCTTAACACCTTCAAGTGTGGACTTGCCACCACACACACACACACACACACACACACACGCATGCGCGCGCGGCCCATAAACCAACCTCATGCTTGTGGATAAGAAAATTACAGAGTGATTATTCCTTCAACATCACTGTACTTTCACCTCACTGTGAGTGTTTTTGTGTGCAGCTCTTATGAAACATTAGAGCTGTACATGAACATATTCTATATACAGCGATTAATTCTAACATTTGACCTTTGTTAATGTATACTGTATATTCAGTATATATATAGTGTACTGTATGCAGCTCAGCTCACTATAATCAGTCCCTGTGCAGCTTTTATATCAGTGATGAAACTCTGGACCATGTAACTGTAACCGTCCAGGGGCTCATTATACTGGTTATTCAATGCTCATAATGACTTTTATAATATAATGACATCTCAATTAAGTCATTCTATGGACTGTTTTTTACTGTATAACAAAGTGCTTCCATAGCACAAAGTCGTCTTTCTTTCTTTCTTTCTTTCTGATTGTTAAAATTGTTCATATCATATTGTATTGAATCACATATCACGTCAATTCACATACATAATATTGTCATCTCATATATGATATATACAGTATATGCATAATATATGTATAATATATAACGTCATATCATACTATGATAATAAATCATATAATATATTGCACATGACACATATAGTGTCATGTCATATCAAGTGTCATAATGCAAAAATGCATTGTATCATATTGTATCATATCATATTGTGTCATATTGTATTGTATACTATATCGTATTGTATCAAATTATATTGTATTGTCTCATATTGTCATTTCATTTCATATCATATCATATCATATCATATCGCATCGTATCATATCATATCATATCATATCATATATCGTATCATGTCATATATCGTATCATATCATATTGTATCATTTCATATCATATATCGTATCATATCATATATCGTATCATATCATATTGTATCATATCATATCATATATCGTATCATATCATATTGTATCATATCATATCATATATCGTATCATATCATATCATATATCATATCTCATATCATGTCATATATATCATATATCGTATTGTATCAAATCATATTGTATTGTATCATATTGTCATTTCATATCATATCATTTAATTATCGCATTGTATCATATCATATCATATATCGTATCATATCATATTGTATCATATCATATATATCATATATCGTATTGTATCATATCATATTGTATCATATCATATAACGTATCATATCGCATCATATTATATTGTATCACATTATATCATATCATATTATATCATATCATATATCGTATTGTATCATATCATATAACGTATCATATCGCATCATATTATATTGTATCATATTATATCATATCATATTATATCATATCATATATCGTATTGTATCATATCGTATCATATCACATATTTTTTCTAATAAATGTGTTGTTGTCTCATGGTGTACATACAGTATATCTACATAATTATGTCCAGCCTCAGCGTTGGTCCTGACTCACAGTCCCAGCGGTGTAGTCCTGACTCACTCTCTCACTGACTCGGTGACTGAGTGACTGTTTGCCTGCACACATGAGGAGAATCCTCCCTTGTTCGTGGACCAGGAGGCGGACCTTTGAGAGCAGGAATGCGCTGCTGGAACTTTTCCTCCCTTCAGCAGCTCCACTTCTTCACATGTTCAACAGCGTCTGCCCTCGCTCCTCGCGCTTATTATGGACATGTGGCTGCAGCTGCTGCTCCTGTTTGTCCACCTCTGGTTCTCCTGCTCCGCTAATGAAGGTAAAATAAATGAATAAATATAATAATAAATGAGTATCATCTCTAATGTCTTTCACACACTTTATAACTTTATTAACCCAGCAGCTCTTCTTCTTCTTCTTCATCTTCTCTCTGTGAAGTCTCTTGAATTGTCCAAGTTTACTTTGGGAAAAATACTTTTTTGTGTGTGTGGCTTTATTTTTAAATCACTACTGCTTGTATTTCTTTTTTTCTTCTTGTCTTTGAGTGAACCGCGGTGGTGTTTACGTGGAGGGGGTGAGTGAGTGAGTGCGGGGGGAGTGCAGTGTGCATCTGGGGGACGTTTCCCTGCACACAGAGCTCAGTCTGTGACTGTGGCTCTAATGAAAATCTCTCGTGCACTGAGGGAATTTCATTCTCCTCATGTTTTTTTACTTTTTCTACTCTTTTTTTGTATTGTTGTGTTTTACAAGAGAGATTTACCAGAACACCAAAACAGTTGGATTTAACCTCCACAGAAACACTTTCACAGCTTCTGACTGTGGCTTTGGAGTTATTTACTGTACTCTGCTGCTGACTGAGTAAACACTTGCACTGCTATTCTTCTCAGGACCAGTCTTGTATATAGTCCTTTAAAAGTTACTAGAAAATCACTTTAGTAGAAGTTGAAGTCACTTTTATATAATATTACTTAAGTAAAAGTCTTAAAGTATATGACATTTACTGTACTTAAGTATTAAAAGGTAATTTTCTGACATAAAATGTGCTTAATTTAAGGATTGAGCCAAGGTGGCTCTCTAACAAGTTGTCGTTCAAGTGGAAGGTTGTGGGTTCAATTCCTGGCTCTGCTAGTCTAATACGTGTCCGTGAGCAAGACACTTAACCCCGTGTTCCAGTATGTGAATGGGTGAATGGATGAAAACTGTGGTGTAAAGCAGCTCATGAAGACTAGAAAAGCTCTATATACTGTAAATACAGACCATAATACCAACTCTTCTTCTGAATTTATTTGGTAGTAACGAGTAACAAAGATAGTTAGAGGAAATGTAGTGGAGTAGAAGTTGCTAGAAATACAACACTGCTCAGGACGCTGCATTGACTTAGCCAGTGAGGTCCTGCGGCATTAGGACCAGGACCAGGTTTTGCTCTCCATGAAGACTACTGGTCCTGACAAGTTCTGTGTTTATGCAAGAACACTTGTTTTAAAAGTAAACATCATCGTCTACAGGGCTGAACATTTAATTGAAATTTGATTAAAATCACAACATGGCCTACTGCAATTTTCATTATTCAAATGTAAATGCGAAATAATTATGTAAAAAATGACCATTCCCACAATCACAATTTCAAGTTCTGGTTCTGAGAAGGCTGCTATAGTTTCCTCATAGGCTTGGGAAGTCTCACCACTAGATGTCACTATTTCTTACGCACTCGTGCTTAAATGCTAACTTTAAAACCTGGTCCTAATGAGGCAGAATATCATTTCTGAGGAATTGTGGTTAGGTTAAGGTTAGGGTGAGGCAAGAACTGGTTATGGTTAAGGTCAGGGATAACGTTTTGCTTAGGCCACAGGTCTCAAACTTGCGGCCCACGGGACACATGCGGCCCTCCAGTTGATTTCCCGTGGCCCACCGCTTCATATAATATATTTAATTTCTTTAATGGCAAAGATTAATTTTACATCAGAAATAAATTTTTATATATTGTTCCATATCAAGACTAGCTTTGAAATTCATCAAAAATATTGTATTGCAATATGTTTGATATCATTTTCATATTTAGTAGCTTTTTTCGCCAAAAGTAGGGACGTCCCCCGCTACCACTTTTTTGTGTTTCCGATACTCAAGTATCTACCGATACTGATATTATTCCGATATTACAGTCATTTTAGACCAAATAAACTGAATTTTCTAATTGTATCTGATTCTACATTTGTATCTGTCCGATATACGATCCAGTAATTTTGACAAATATTGGACTGATACCGATACTGATACCAATACCGATTCCTATCCCTAACAAAAAGACTCAATGCTCAGTGACCCCCTGGTTTAGTCCATCCAAGTGAATGGAAGTCAATGAGAGTCCTCACCAGGACAGCCGGGTGAGCCTGTGTGTGTGTGTCAGTGTGTATTGTATGGCGTTGTGTGTGTGTGTGTTTGTGTGTGTGTGTGTGTGTGTCTGGTATGAGAGTGGCTCACCGCGGCCGTATGATCATACAGGCTGAAACATGAACACAAGCTGTACAACAGATTTACACTGACTCACTGAAAACTGCCGACAGTCACAACTCTGCTCTGTACTTCTGTGTGTTTGTGTGTGTCTGTGTGTGTGTGTGTGCATTAGTGTGGCGTACGTGCGTTTACGAGGAGTTTATTTCACCGCGGTGTGTGTTTGTGTTTCTTCTCGGGGTGAAGTGTCTTGCTCAAGGACACATATAGATCAGCAGAGGAAGGAATTGAACCCACAGAACTTCCACTTAAACGACACCCCCCCCACCATTGAGCCTCCATGGCGCCATCATAACTCCTCACCTTTTTTAATACTTTTACTTTTAGTACAGTAAATGTTATATACTTTAAGAATAAGTGACTTTAACTTCTACCAAAGTCATTTTCTGGTGACATACTCAAGTATCCCTTTAAGGTACTTTTAAGACTGGCCACATTTTTATCACCTTATAAGAGTGATTTGGACTTTTCTGTTTTTTAACATTATAGTGACATTAAAGTTCATTTTAGGTTCTGTTTTTTTGCGTCCAATACAGTTAATGATTTCACAACCTTGAGTATCGACCAATATTATGACCAACAAATCCTCCGCAAGCCTCCATGAACATGTCCTTGGATATTACACTGCAAAACTTTTGTTCCTTCAGGCCTTAAAAAGAACTTGAAAATGCACTCTTTTATTTTGCCTCTTATTGACTACAAGCACTAGAAGGTTGAAAGTCCTCCTGGATTCATCCATCTCTGTCTTTAGTAATTATTTAGTAGTAGTTATAATGCTGTAGGTAATGGACACGAGGAGCAGTTCTCCAGTTGACAGTTGATCGTTATTAAAAAAAAAAAAGGCAGCAGACGTGTAACTGGAGCAGAAATCATTAGTGCCATAAAAGAAGAATTTAATCGCGGTGCGTTGAATGAGCTCCGCGATGCTCCGTTAGCCCCGTAGCCATACGTCAAACCCAGGAGAGAGAGAGAGAGAGCCAGTCTCCGCATAATGGCAGTTAGTATCACAGGCCCGCAGAGGAAAGCTAATTGGAGGATCATCCTCTGTGATTTAATGTCTCATCGCTCCCAGAGGTTTTTTTTGTCTCTTTCTTTAAAGCTGCCTGCTCTCGTGCCATTTTGACATCCTGTCCTCGCTAAGAACTCATGTGAATATTCGGAGAGCGTCGCGCCAACCCCATCATCAGTCTGGCAGACTTATTAGGAGGATGATTCTCGCATGGCATATGCCGCCTATCGGGAAATCATTGGATTAGGAAGGACAGTTAAATTAAAAACACAAGACTTATGTCTGCGCCACCTACAGGTAAGAAGCAGAAGCAGCAACAGCCTTTCAGGATATGCAGGAAATAGGAAGGATGTCAAAATGGCAGCTTTAAAGAAAGAACAAAAAGAAAAACCCTCGAGAGATTAAATCACAGAGGATGATCCTCCAATTAGCTTTCCTCAGCAGGCCTGTGATACTAACTGTGATGGACTGGCGACCTGTGACCCCGTCTTTCCTCCTTGTCAGCTACTGAGGATATGAGATAAGACATCATTTCATCCACTTTTATGTAACTTGTATCCTCAATAGCTGACAAGGAGGAAAGACGGGGTCACAGGTCGCCAGTCCATCACAGGGACACACATAGAGACAAACAACCATCCGCTTCCAGATTCAGGTTTCTTTTTCCATGCAGAATTCAAAGCCTTTTATTCTGAAAAAAAGTGTCAAACCGTATGTGACAAATTCAAGGTACTTTTTTTAAAACCATCGTCTCTTAAATTTGCCGATCCCTACAAGAGAACAAAAGATGGTAGAGAAAAAGGGAGGTTTGCCCGATTAAGACATGGTGTTTTGGCCCAGTATTCAATTTCTGAGAAAAATATTTACTTGCCGACCCCTGGTGTGGATTAGGGTTAGTGTCCAATTTGCCTAATCCCCAAATCTGCATGTTTTTGGACTAAAAACACAAACTTTTCATATCATCAAAGGAGAGTTTTGTGCTTAATACTTCACACATTGTCATGGCTACGATAAAGAAGAGGGCCTGAAGTTTATTGAATGTTCCTTCCTCGACTCTGTTTTGTGTGTAGTGTTGTTTATGCATCTGTTTTGTGTATTTGATGCTGGAGGGAGAAAAATGTGATTTATCGCATGAATCTGTTCGTAGCGTGACTTGTTGATATTGATCACATGTCAGAGATGTGAGATTTATTGCGACCGTGCTGGGAATAATTCCCCCTTTGTGTGAAGAGGTTCTGTAGATGCATTTTACCGGGCTGTTCTCATTTAATATTAAATTTAATACCTTGTTTTATCGATTCAACAGGAAAGACGCGTATAATCACTTTTACCGTTTTATTTAAATGTCACCAGTGCAGTGTCAGGAGCAGTTAATCTGCTGCCGTTGTCCCATTGCTGTCTTTTCACTGTTGTATCTTGAACCGAATGAAAAACAACTAATCAAATGTTTCTTAAAGCCAAAATGTGTGTCAAATTACCATTTTTTAGATTGAATATTGTCCGTATTCTAACATAAACATCTTCGTTTCTCACAGATCTGCACAGATATTACACAGTTCAAATATGTTATTGAAACGAAAATGAATAATCACAATTAGATATAATATTGAGTGTTGTCCCAAGTCGTAAAAAGCACATTCACCTATAAATACTAATTGCTGTTTTTATGCTAAATGTGCGTCATGTTGTCGTATCGCAGGACTTTGCATCGACGCCAAAAATGGAAATTAGCATGTTCACGTTGACCAGTTTAAACCCATTTAACCTACTTTAACGTGGGTTTAAATAGGGTTTTTGACCAGTTAAATGTGTTAACTGCTACATTATATGAGAAAATAACTGTCAATTGTTCAACTGACTTTTGAAATGGTTGCATTGACTTCCATTCTCCGAAACTAAACTTTACTAGTTCTTCAGAAGTTAAATTCTGCCTCATTAGGAGCAGGCTTTCAGTGTTTATGCCAGAAAAGGTCCTTAAGTGGTCACAAATACCAGAACACACACACCTGTAATTAGTTTTCCATACCCCTCTCTCTCTCTCTCTCTCTCTCCCCCTCTCTCGCTCTGTGCCTGCCGTCTTTTCTCCATTAAGAAGCAGACTCTGAAGTTTTCCCATTAGACCTCTAAATATGACTCACTCAGTGTGTGTGTGTGTGTGGGTTTGCTCCGTACAATCCACACGGTGTGACGTGACTGTTAAAACCTCAGAGCTTCATATTTGTGTGTGAGTGTGAGAGTGTGTTTTGTGTATCGTAATTTCGAGGCAGAAAAAGCCATGATGAGAAATGTGGACTGGGGTCACGAGACGTAGCCCTCAGTATCAGATTCATTGATCGACATGCGGCGCTGAGATCTGAAGCCCGAGGAGGCGGAACAGAGGACACATTCACACACTGAGGTTCATAACATCCCGAGGCCAAGGTTGAACTCCCCTCCTCCCCCTGCTTTAACCCCTTTCTCACCCCTCTTCCACCTTGTTTTTATTGCGTTCTGACCTGCTGCCCCTTCCATATCCTTTCTTTTCTCTTTCCTAAAATAATCCTGCGTGCTCATCACGACCCCCCCCCACCACCACCACCACCACCACCACCACCATATTTGTCTTTTAGCAGTTCTACTCAGCCGTGTCCACCACCAGCTCTGCTGCCACGCACAAGCAGTTTACAGATTTTTCAGCTTCTGAAATGTGAATATTTTCTGGTTTCTTTGCTCCATATAACAAAAGAAATCATTAAAACTGAACAATTTTGGTTTGTGGACAAATACAAGACATGCAAGAACATCATCATTTCCAGGTCTCTGACATTTTACGCACCAAACAAGTACTCGGTTAATCGATTATGAGAATAATCGTGAGTTGCAGCCCTAGGAACAATCATTACTGCACGTGTAGCTGCAAACATGGCAGCCTCTCTAACAATTTTGACTGTTTTCTGCATATTCCTTGACATTGTGACTATAGATGCTAGATTTTAAAAAATGCATATTGTTTTCTGGGTCTCTGCTGAAGCCGACCAGGAAATAAGAGTGTATTGAATAGCCACTAGGGGCCTATTTACAACTAGATTTATAACATTAGTAAACATTTTTCTGAAGTATTAATGGAATTGTTGTTCAGATTTAGAAGAAAGTAGAAGATAGAGTACAGTATATATGAGTGGACACATGGAGTTGGCCAATTTGCAGTTCTGGAGGAACAGCTTTCAAAAACAGGATGTTTTGCCTCTTGGATGTGACCTGCCAGGTCATATTGATCTTCAGTAGTGAGCTGAAGGCAACCTTGAGTTGAGTTGACAATGTGTCACTTCTCTTCCAAGACGGTTAGGATGACCCTAATGACCCTCTTTCACACCTCGACTCAGGGTCCAGCCTTTAGATGGTAAAAAAAAACTAAACACAAATTATAACTGAGAAAGTCTCCCGGCTCAGATGCCTACAGCAAACTCCTGAAGGTACAGGCTCATGATCTATGAATCGCCAAGTAAAGAAAGAATATTATAGTAATATATCACTGTCATTGTTTCAAATATTTGTTACTGGAGGTCATCCAATAAAGAGTATACTACTGGTGTCAGGCTGGAAAAGGAAATGAATGACTAGAGATTGTTGTTTTTTTGTGTTAGGGGTGGGAATCACAGGGTAGATCACACCCCGCTACGATAAGCGATACATGGTCCACGATACCAATAATATAATGATACAATGATTCTATGATAATCATCTATGATAATGATTCTCTCAAACTGAAGACAACAAAACGTTAACGTGAAAAGTTAAAAGTGCAGGATTTCTCTATTTATTCACAACATAGAAAACAAAGTGCATAAAGTCCATGTATTGAACGTGGATGGAGCATCTGTTAATGTAGCTTTATCCACCATTATCCCGTTGTAAACGCCCTCTTCTTCAGCCCGAGACATGAAATAGTGACACATGGCGAGTGAAACTGGCAGGCACTGTTTACTTTATAGCGCCTTCATTTGTTAATTAAAAACATCAATATTTGAATCGATTCTCGTATTATTGCACAAGGAAGGACGATGATATATCACCACATCGATATTTTGACCCCTAGTCTGTGGCTTGAGAAGCTTGTTACTGCCCAACACTGCTAATAAGACATTTTCTCTTCTTTAACCCTGCTGTTTCACAGTTATGAATATGTTTTGCTCCGTTTCATAAATCTATTCAAAGGTGTCTCAAAAGGGTGGGATTCCTGTCCACGGTAAGTATGATGTATGGGAGTTGTTTTGGAACAAAAACGTTTCAAAATAATTGCTTTTTCATTTCTACCAAACACAAAATGGGGTCAGAGAGTGAATCAGGATCGTTTAAAGCGATCATTTTTTTCCCCCAAATCAGCAGGGAAAACAGGATCTTTTCAGCTTTATTCTTTCTGCATGTGTCCTTTCTAAAAGATCCTGATCACCTCCCCAAAGCCCCAACTTGAGTCTGGTTCAAATGAAAAGTTAAGCAATGCTTTTTAAAGCCTGATCCTGGTGTTGTTTTGCTGAAAATCCCAAAAAAGTCCCTCAGGTCAACCAAGGACAAAGCTTTCTAACATTGCCTAACATCTTGGATGTAGTTCTCTTCATCGTATTAGTTGCTTTTTCTCTTTTTCTTCTCTCACCCACCCCCCCCACCCCCCCAGGCTCAGGACAGTACTCCTACGGAGATGATGAGGACTGGTATTCTCGTCGGTATAAAGGTGATGACATGCACTGACACTTACTCCAGAGTCACAGAAATGAAAGTTAGAGGGTCTTAGTCTTCTGTAATGTGAGATGTTTGCGAGTGATCATGGGGGAATTACATTCAATCCCTTGGATTTTAATGGATTTCATAAGTGCTGACCAGCACTGTTACATCAGGAGGAAAATAATGAGGAACAAATGTTGGTGTTTTTGGACTGCTCTAGGTTATTACACTGCACTCACACATGGACAAGTCAACTGAAACACTTTACTCGTTCACTCAAGCTTTGCCGAACTGCATTGTGGGTCCATTGCTTTGCTTTGCTAATTCTACGTGCAGCAGATGTTGAGAAAAGTTTTTAACTTTCCAAGCTACAACCTGAGCACAAGCCAGTCGAATCATATACTCACATTATAAACTAACATTCCAGCACAGGTGTCAGCCAATAAAATACTGTTAGCACAGGTGCTAGCCAATACAGTCATGTTTTTTGCTAATGTAGCACAGGTGCTAGCCAATAAAATACTGTTAGCACAGGTGCTAGCCAATATGATCATGTTTTTTGCTAATGTAGCACAGGTGCTAGCCAATAAAATACTGTTAGCACAGGTGCTAGCCAATACAATCATGTTTTTTGCTAATGTAGCACAGGTGCTAGCCAAAAAAAATCACTTTATATGGTTGTTTACAGCACATGTGTCTAGCTAACTAGCTAGCTAGTTAGTTAATTTATTGTGTTGACACATATTAAACACATACTTACACATTCTTATTAATTAAATAACAGCATTCTGCACATAAAGAAATAGAGTATATGCTATTATTTAAAAATAGCAAGCTTAACTAGTAACAGTTTATTAACAATCATCTTAGGAACTAATACTAACATCGCCTATAATGTCAGGATTTTTTATTTTACGATGAGTGTAGTGTTTTGGATTTTGTATGATTCATTGAAACAAGGCATTATTTCTCATTTGGAATTATGTATAAATGATTAAAAAAAAAGAAGAATGTTTTACTCCCTCATACAAGTTTACTCTATGTAGTTCAAGATGTGACCGGGAGAAAAAAAAAGAAAGAAAAGTATTTTTTTATATAAATACTCAGACACAAAGGATTAAAATTAGAATAACTGTGTTGTTTTATTTCACTGTTTCTTTAAAGAGCCATCATTTAATACCAGGTAGTTCAGCCAGTTTTGTAAACCGACAGCGTTACGTCAAAGTAGCCTCGAGTTTCAGACACAGGGTCACTCAGACACGGAACATTATCACTCCGGCCAAACCAAACTTTCTCCCTGGGTAAAAGCTGAAATGTAGATTTATTTTTCTCTCTTACTCAGTGACTCTGGAGACTTTGCCAAGGCACACACACACGTAGGGAGCGAGGGAGGTTTGCTGTGTAATGAATTCTCATTTTCATTCCAAATGGAAATCAGCCTAATCTGGTGTGTGTGTGTGTGTAAATACACATGTGTGTGTGTGTGTTTGTCCTGAGCCAGCAGGAAATAAACTGCAGGTTTCTGATTTCCGTGACTTGGAAAAGAATCTTGTGGCTTCTCCAACTTGGCTTCAAAGGAGGAATTTTTACACAAGCGTTGTCGGGATGGCAGTCGTGTCCAAAGAGGGGAAACAAATAAAGTGAGACTGATAGATCTTAAAGTGATAGTTTGTTTCCTGCACAGTCAAATTCAGTGTAGCACATATTTTGGAGCCAAACATAGAAGTCAAATTTTGACGTTTATACCAAGAGTTTGAGGAAATTATGTTTTGTTTACTCAATGTGCTGCACTATTTCTTGCCCCTGCTGGATATATATCTCCTATAAAAGGGTGCTTTGTCATTTTTAGTTGTGGGCTTTTGTCTGGAATCTGCCCCAGAAGTGGATTATAATATTATTTGACAGATTTAAAAAATGTTAAAATACTTATAAGACAGGTTTTTATGCTTGTTTGAGGTGGAAAAATGAAATTATTTGATTATACATAATAACAAAAAGCAACAAAAGAGGGGGGAGTGGGTGTTAAATTAAGGTAAGTAGGTACAGTAGGTAGATACCCTACGAAAATGCACCGTTCAAAGAATGTTAGCCCATGGTTCGCCTAAGGGTAGTTACAACCAAACCAAAAACTAACGTTTGGAGAACGTTCCCTCAAGGTCTAACATTCCCTAAACGTTGAGAGAACCAAAAAGTGAAAGGTTGTGACAAAAGTGGCTACGGGAACATTCTAGTAACCAAAAGAGAACGTTCTCGAAAGGTTGTATGAAGGTTGTGGCAAAGTAACGCTCAGGGAATTGAATGTGCAGCCAAAAACAAACGTTAGGGGAACATTAGGAGAACTTTCCATGTCAACCACAGGAGAACCTAAAGGGGAACATTCAGGGAACATTCCCACAACCAAAAGGTAACGTTCCCAGAACGTTCTGGGAACCAAAAATTGTTAGCTGCGTAGATAAATAGATGGATAGAGGTAGATAGAGAACAGACTGTGATCACAATTATGTTAATGCAGTAAATACCTCTTAATATTCTCTTTAACAGCAGTGGGTGTAAATGTGCATAATTCACTTTAATTTTGACTCTGCTGTGCAAAAACATAATCTGTTTCCAGTCTAATCAGCGTTATTATTTAAGAGATAAAACACTGGAGGGGGGAACAAGTAAATGTGAGGACGACTTAATAGCAAGAAATGAGAGTTAAATTTCAGTGCTGTGATAGTTCAAGTCTAAAAACAGGTGTGTGAGGACTATTTTTACACCTCTTAACACACACTTTTAAGATTTAAGTACTCTCTCTCTCTCTGCACATCACTATCTTGCCTTTCCCTCAAGTGTGACTATCTCCTTCAGCTCAGCAGACACTTGGATTAAGGGAAGTTGCAGATAAGGTAATGAGAAATGCGCCGTATCCGTCTGAACTCAGACGATGATGGGCGGGTTTTCACACTTTCACACTCACAGTCCCTAATAGTCGTCAGGTAAGAGCTTGACGTCTGACATCAACAGCCTTCTCTCCCCATTTTGGTGTCACCAAATTGGCAAACATATCGATATTATATCAAAACTGTGACATGAGACAAGAAATTTTGTTACTGTGAAAACGTGGGTATTAACCTGTGAAACCTATGTTTTTAGTGTGTAATGTAGATCATTAACAGCTAGAATACAGACATTACTGTGTGTTTTAGAGTAGATATTTTCCTTTAGAGTACAATACAGGATATACAGTATTTTTATATAGGGATGTAGGCAAAACCCATGCTTCTCAAACTGTGCTACGTGGTATCACCCAGCTGCAGGTTGCTCCTTTATTAACTCCACATAATTGCCTGCAGTGCAGTGGAGGAATTGTCAGTGTGGCTCATCTTCCCTTCTGTTTGTTTTTCTCTTCTTCAGCATCTCCGTGGTGTGCACCCATTAAGGTGAAACACGGCGACGTGAGCTGCCGCACGCCCAGAGGAGAGCACCACAAGAATGTGATGGGCACGCGCTGTAAAATCCGCTGCAAGCAGGGATACGAGGTCCAGAGCCCCGAGGTGGTGTGCATGGCCAGTAAACACTGGTCGTCCAACTACGCCTGCAGAGGTAAGTGTGAACCACACGTCACACCACGTCTGTCAAATATGAGTAAACATGAATGAAAAGGAGGAGTAAGAAGATAATCTTATATAAACTCAACAAAACCTTTAAAAACAAGATTATATAATAAAATCAAATCAATATACAGTATGATATCATTTCCCACATCCGACTCAAGGTGTGCCCCGTTATACATCTTTAGCAGTACTATTTTAATCATTAATTCATTAAACCATATCTTCAATTTTTTTGTAGTTTAGTTTCTTTATCCACATCTAACACGTGTACAATATTTTTTCCCCTGGTGAAAGAAATGTAGCGTCATTTAAAACAGTTTGGAGGCATTAGCAATGTCATTCAAAAGCAAAATGAAACATTTTAGGCCCAAGGACTGAGCCCTGAGGTACACCCCACTTTATATCATACAAGTCAGATTCTGTCTTTCAGGGTAACTTGCTACCCACTGATATCCCACCCCTCTTATACCATATTTACTAATTTTATTAAGAAATATTTCATGATCCATGGTGTCAAATGTTTTTTTTTTTGTTTCTTTCTTTTTAATAATTCAAACATGTTTTCTGATTTCTTTCAGCTTCTTAAATGTGAATATTTTCTGGTTTCTTTGGTCCGTATAACAAAGAAATAATTAAAACTCAACATTTTTCAACATTTTCTGACATTTTACCAGAGAAACATTTGATTTATTGAGGAAATAATTGTCAGATTAAACGATCGTTAGTTGCAGCCCTGAAACAATCACATGGGTGCATTGTTTCTCACGGGATTCGATTCTTGGCAACATCTGTGGAAAGAAATACTTCCCCCAATGTGCACTAATAAAAATTTAATTACTGCCATTGCTGCTGAATTTATGCTGCTCCACAATAAGGAATAAACACATTTCACAGACGGTGTAGCAGTGATGATTTGTGATGGAAAAACACAGAAGAAGAAGGCCCACACTGATGATTGCTGCTAATGAAATGTCAATATGTTGCAATTAGTGGATGAATGTGCAAACATTTATCTTATTATTTATACCTGAAGACAGAAAAACAATTAAATTGTTGAACCTGAACAATAATTTCACATCAAATGATCTTAATCAATGTGACTCACCCTGCACTCAGTTTATAATTTAAATTCACTGTAGGCAAGGAAGTCACCAGTGAAAATCCACAATAATCTGCCTGATTTTCAGAGCCGGACCAAGACAGAAGTGAACTAAGGGGCTGCTCTGGGGGCCCCCCAGAGTCTACACATCTTCATTTATATTTAGATATCT
This sequence comes from Solea solea, assembly GCF_958295425.1. NCBI lineage: Eukaryota > Metazoa > Chordata > Actinopteri > Pleuronectiformes > Soleidae > Solea > Solea solea. The sequence goes on from NC_081135.1 coordinate 35,087,107, forward strand.
AAAAAAGTGTTGCGCTTAAGTTACTTGGTTTTATTTTGGAGAGGGAGGGAGGGGTGCCCCCAAATCAGAATCCTCTTAGGGCCCCATAAAGGCTTGGGCCGGCCCTATTGTATACGTTTATTCATGTTTGACTGATTAAGAGATGGCCACTAACTCAATGAACCTCCTCTCTGTCCAGAGGTCCGCTGTCCCAAGCTGAGCATGCCGGCTAACGGCGGCTACAAGTGTTCGGACGGCTCCTACTTCAACTCCCGCTGTGAGTTCTTCTGCGCCGCGGGATTCGACCTGAAGGGTCACAAGACGGCGACGTGCCAACACACCACGGCGTGGAGCGCCGCTGTCCCCACCTGCGTCGGTAAGACTGTGCGGGTCGTGTTCTTCCGTGGGTTTCCTGTTTGTTGTTGTCGTCTCTCTTTTCCGTCCCAAACGTTATCTCCGCGACTATCTGAGCTCCCAAGTTTACAGGCATCGACAAAACTTCTTTCGGGCAAATAGCAGCTGCACAGCATCTTTTCTTCCCTCATCCACTTGTGATATTTTATCCGTGTATGAAGATGTTTAGTCGTCTGAAGTGGACTCAGAGCTGCACTTGGGTGATTGTGTAAATAACCGAATTGCCTTGGTTAACAGCTGGTCTTCTTCAGATCTCGGTGCAACAACACTCAGTTTTGGCTCAACACAGAGTCTCCTTTGAATACTTTGAACACGAATAATCAAAATAACAAAGCACTTTATAGGTCACAACTTTGCAAAACCTTACATTTTGCATCAGCAGCACTCTTCCCAACTCTCGTTTCCATGACTTCAGAGGACATTGCATTGAATTACATTCATTTCCAGGAGACTTAATCTAACCTAATCCTAATACTGATTATTGGACTATACTTATTTGGACTTGATTTTTTTCCCCAAAAGGAAGACAAGTCCCTATAATGTGACCGTGTAAAAAGATTTAGTGCATGGGTGTCAAACTGGCGGCCCGCGGGCCACATGCGGCCCTCCAATTGATTACATGTGGCCCGCCCACCACAAAATTAATTGGCTAGCAATATTTCCTATCATAGTAATAGACATTCGGTTGTAATTATTGCTTTATTAAATGTATTACACTCAACATTAAATTACAAAAATGTAAGCTGTTTTAATAATAGTTATCCTCGTCATTATTTGCTATCTATTTATCATAAATAGGTTTTTATTTTGAAGTATACGCAATTTTATATCAAAACAAGCTCTTTTACTTTGAAATTCTGTCACATATCATGAATATCTTATATTGCCCACCCCGCTATGGAACACTTTTTTTCTCTAGACCGGCCCCCTCTTGACCAAACTAGATGCTAATTGGCCCCCAGGTCCTTTGAGTTTGACACCCCTGATTTAGTGGAACCAAAAAAATAGCAACATGTACTATCGCTGAGGGACAACACATAATAAATGACTAGCCGAGTAGTGCTACAACTGTATAATAGAAAAACGCTGTAACTTACATTTGTATTAAAACATTTCTTTCTCTTTGTAGATAATGAGCCGCCCAAAATAAAGTGCCCTAGTCTGAAGGATAAGTGGGCAGAACCTGGGAAACTGACAGCGAGGGTGACATGGGACACACCGGAGGGTGTGGACACAGCAGATGGCATCCTCACAGAGTCAGTGTCATCTCTTTTAATCTCTTCTGTCCCGTTTGTTACGTTGTGTGATTCCACCCCCGAAGCAGCGCAGGATTAAGAAAGTGAGCCTGTCATTTTTGCAGCGTCGTCCTGAAAGGGAAACCTTCAAAGTCCCACTTCCCCGAGGGCCTGCACAAGATGTCCTACACTGTGTTCGACCGGGCGGGAAACAAAGGATCGTGTCGCTTCACTGTCAGAGTGCGAGGTGAGAGCGACGCGTTTGTGTCAAAGAATCTGGATTCATGTCGCACTTCTTAAATCAAAGTTAAGTTTTCATTTAAACCTCTTAGGACCATCATGATGAAGTAATGATGTTTATCTTTAATTTCTTTCTTTCCTTCATTATCTCTTTCAAAGTGAACACTTTATTTTTAAGGGATCAATCCCGTCCTCTGAAATACTATGTTTACGTCAAATGCGATATTAAAAGAGTCCCAGAACCTGACATTCCCAGCACTTAAAAGAAGTCATTTGTACTTGATATTATAATTATAATAATTATGAATCATAATTATGCCATGCCATGAACTGTACATAAAATCCAAGTCCAAATTTCTTAATATTTATTTCAAAGAGGTAAAAAAACAGTAATGAAATGTCAACAGTTTTCTTTTTCTCCTTCATTAGATTTCATAAATGCAACAGTATGAGTATAGTATATCTATATAAAACTGTATATACAGTACAGGATGTTATCGTCATTTTATGGATCAGATTTCCAGGTTTTCAGGCTGCCGAATTACATTTATTTGGGTGGAGAAGGGACAAAAATGGCTCTTTTAGTACGGCCGTTCCACGGAAGTCCCGAGGGCTACCGTAATGACTAGTATACAGGCGCAAAGCCCTATTTCTCTGCTTTTCCAGCATCCATCCATCCAAAACTGACTCCATCTGTCATTATTTCCTCTGACAGAAGTTCCAGAATCTTAAAATATTGGTACATCCCGTGTACAATCAATCCATTCATGAAGCTCAGATTGTATAAGGGGATTAAAAAGTGGATGAATGGCTGATTGTCTTCAGACCAGAGTGAAGCAGGGTTTTGGATAAAGAGCACAGAGGTTGGATGAGGCAGAAGATCCCGGGGCAGGAGAGAGCAGGAGATTAGCTCCAGACCAAAAAACATCCAACTCCAACAAAAACTGACAAGGTCGTCTGAGGTCGGTGAAATACCTCAGGGTTTGTGAAGATGTGAGAGTGGTGATTATTGTGTGTGTGTGTGTGTGTGTGTCTCTGTCAGTGCGTCGCTGCAGTCCGCTGTTCCCGCCCGACAACGGCTACATGAAGTGTGACAGCGACGGAGACAACTACGGCGCCACCTGTGAGTTCAAATGCACCGGTGGTTACGAGCTGCAGGGCAGCGGTGCCAGAGTGTGTCAGTCCGGACTCACCTGGTCCGGCACGGACACGACGTGCACACGTACGTACGGCATACTAATGTACACACACACACACACACACACATGTTTTTACATGGTATTGAGGACACAAGGGCCTAACCTTAACCTAAACCCAGAGGTGGAAAGAGTTACTGAAATATTCTACTGAAGTAAAAAGTACCACATGATAACTCTATAACATTTTTACTTAATTACGAGTAAAAGTACTGGTCTAAATGTTTTACTCAAAGTAAAAAAGTAGCTTGTTTAAAATACAGAGTAAAAGTTCCTTTTTTAAGTTATCTCTTGTGTCGTGCAAAAAGGACAAGGGAACACAAATCTCACATGAACTGTTTATAATTGACAGAAAACTTTACAAATCAAAGTGCTGACAAAATAAGATATTTAAACACATAATGTATCAGTCAACATGGGTCAAAGGTCACATATGTCACTCACCCAGGGACCTTAATTAACAGCAAGTCACCTGTCCTTGTCATTCACTGGTCCTCATCATTCATTCATCTGTCCTCGTCATTCACCTGTCCTCTTCATTCATTCATCTGTCATCATTCATTCACCTGTCCTCGTCATTCATTCACCTGTCTTCTTCATTCATTCACCTGTCCTCATCATTCATTCACCTGTCCTCATCATTCATTCACTGGTCCTCATCATTCATTCATCTGTCCTTGTCATTCACCTGTCCTCTTCATTCATTCACCTGTCATCATTCATTCACCTGTCTTCTTCATTCACCTGTCCTTTTCATTCATTCACCTGTCCTTTTCATTCATTCACCTGTCCTCATCATTCATTCACCTGTCCTCTTCATTCACCTGTCATCATTCATTCACCTGTCCTCATCATTCACCTGTCCTCTTCATTCATTCACCTGTCATCATTCATTCACCTGTCCTCATCATTCACCTGTCATCATTCATTGACCTGTCCTCATCATTCACCTGTCCTCATCATTCATTCACCTGTCCTCTTCATTCATTCACCTGTCATCATTCATTCACCTGTCCTTATCATTCATTCACCTGTCCTCTTCATTCATTCACCTGTCATCATTCATTCACCTGTCCTCTTCATTCATTCACCTGTCCTCATCATTCATTCACCTGTCCTCATCATTCATTCACCTGTCCATCATGCATAACAGATGTGATTTCAAACGTAGTGAAGTACAGTACTAGTAAAAGTAAAATTACACATTTTAAAAAGTACACAAAAAAACCTACTCTATTACAGTAACGCGAGGAAACCCAATGCTAACCCTGATCCTAAAACCAGGTCTTAACACTGTGCTCTGTGTCGTTTTCAAAATGTTTTATGTTTTTTATGCTTTGTACTTTTATTGAGTTCGAGTAACTTTAGGCTTTAATTGTACATTCATTTTCAAACGTCTTTGCAGCCATGAACATTAACGTTGGGGTGCGGACGGCCGCGGCGTTGCTGGACCAGTTCTACGAGAAGCGGCGGCTTCTCATCATCTCGGCTCCGACGGCCGCAAATCACAACTATCGCTTCCAAATGACCAACTTACAGGTGAGTGAGAGACACAGAGACACAGAGACACAGACACAGAGACACAGAGACAGACAGAAAGAGAGGAGATTGTCTCCTCTCACGCTCAGCAGGAGGTCCACACACAATGTGTGTTTAGTTGTCTTCCCCGCTGCTCGTGTGTCACACAGATAAATAGCAGGAAGCTGCTGCTGCTGCTGCTGATGAACAGAAAATGTCACAGTGATAAATAAGTGATACAGACACTGGATTCTGATAAGAGTCTGTGCTGCGGACGGATGTTTCACCACTTCATCATAAAAAAGCCCCCGATCTTTCAAGGTGACAGAGTTAAAATCTGCTGAAAGATAAAAGAAATCAATCACCGTTTTTAAGAACAACAACAACAATCCATAAGATTTTATATCACGGCAGTTAAGTTGAAAACAAGCAACTCACACCCTGGACTGTGGAAATAATGACTCTGCAATCATTAAATGTAAGAATAATGACATTATAAATTAATTACGTGACAGCAGAAAGTAACATTCACTGCTACATTGTGACAAATGTGGAAAATAAACATCCTTGAGTTGTGCAATACTTAATATTAACATTTTAATGATTATATCTTATTGTAAATTGTGCATTTTATGACTTTAATGTCATCATGCACATATTAGAATACATGTAGGTGTTGATTCATATTCATTGTTAGCAAATAACTTCACCTATAAGGATATTTTTACACCTTTTACTTTAGTTAAATACTATTTGGCCACATGTTTTTTAAAGCAGCTTCTGCTTGTTATCGTCATCATGAGCAGCTGTAGTTAAATATCAGATCTTTACATGAATAGATCCAGCACACAGCATGTCAAAAATCTGCAGTTATAGGGTATAAACAGTGTTTCTTTATATTTTAATTGAATGCAAAGCCATTGAAGAGTTTACAACTTATAAATAGACTGATATCAAACTTATTTATCCAAGTTACAGTAAAAACGATCATTAATTGCAGCCCCGGATCGACTGTTGTTGGAGTGAACCCAGAGTTTTGTTTGGGCTGCAGTGGAGTCGATAACAAAGCTGTAAACACACGGATGAGTCTGTTTTCTTGTCTCTCTCTCGTGGGAACAGCACGCTCAGTGTGGACTGGACCTGAGGCACGTGACGGTGATTGAACTGGTCGGAATGTATCCGGCACAGATTGGACGGATTCGACACAGGCTGCTTCCTCCAGGACTGGCCCTGCAGCTCAGGTACACAAACCGGCCACTTTATTAGGTACACAGGTCACTTTACACAGTGGCAGCACTGGCACCCTGTAATCCTGAACAACTAATCCTTAGGTAATCATAATTTAAAGCAACTTAATTGTTCCGTTTTTGATTCATCTCATTTTTACAAATGTTACCATGTGCATGTTTGACACAAGTTCTTTACTCGTTAATATTTTGGTTTTAATGCCCCATCTTGTTTTAAATCTATTTCACAGTAGATATTAAAGATTGATTTAAAAAGTGCAATTAGAACATCTGTCAGAATACTTAAAAGTAGATATTTCCCCCCCAAACGTTCAAAATGTTTCTTATTCAGTCTCTGACCTGTGGCACCAACAAAGCAATTCTCTTCCAGAAAACTGCTGCTCCCTGAATATTTTCTATTTTATCCCAGATGATTTCTCTGTAAACCCCAGAGATGCTTGTGTGTGTGTGTGTGGGTGCCAGTAGATCAGCAGTTTCTCAAAATACTCAGAGACAAGATTATCTGGCATCCAGCATCACAAAAAAATGGTACAAAGCAAAGAAAAAAAAGCACAATTCAATCACAGGAAAGGTTTATAAGAGTACAAAAAAAAAAAAGAATAACAATCTGGCAGAAGCATCTGAACCAGGAAAGGATAAACTTGGATTTGAAGAGCTGAATCTCCCCAAATCAAAAACACTTGGATTAAAACAAACAACCCAATTCTGTGTAGGACTGAGATGTACAACAGAAACCACAAAGACTAAGACAGTTTCTCAAGGTCAGGGACAGAAAGCTGGGGTGATTTCCAGGATTCAGTGAGTTTTCTTCTTCTTTGGTGTTTAACAGCAGCTTCTGGTTCCCTTTCTTCTCATGTTTAATTCATCTATAAAGTCCGAACATGGTCGGATGATGAAACAATCCCCTTCCTTCCCTGTGTGCTTCCAACATTTTCCTCCCCCAACTACAATGTTCAGTGTGCTGTTGAAAAGTGTGAGTGTGTGAAGGAGGAGTCTTTATAAAGTCTTGATTGGAGATGCAGAGCACCTGAGGGAACCAGGTGAGTGGAATGAAGTGATGAGGTGGGCGTGGCTGACTGATGGACACCTGGGGGTGAATGGAAAAAAGTAGTGAGTTGAAGTTAAGGGTTTTTAAGTGGATTTATTAAGTGAGTATATTCGGTTGAGGAAATGTCATTGTTTTAAAGGTATTCCCCAAAACACAGCTTTTTCAAACATCCTAGTTGTTAGCAGTTCTGGATACTTCCATGATTTGACTTTGCACACAGAAATAAAATGATTCCACCAAAAACAAAAGCTACCAGGGTCTGAATTATTAGCTACCCTTAAAAAAATAAAAACCAAATAGTGATGACATGACAGGAAAGAGAAAGAGTAAAGAATCAGAATAAAACAATACAAAGACCTCCGTCAAGGCTTCAACAATACAATCTTACACAAAATCCATCCTGAACATGTTAAATTGGACTTCCCATAGTGGGCCTACATTTAAAATGCTGCCAAATCTGTAATCTGGATCAGATCTATGAAATAACTTTGTGGAAATACGATGAATTTTGACTGTTGCTCATCATTCGCTTTCTTCTGCACTTCTAGGCTGTAGTTTTGTTTGACTTGATATGGTTTTATCTTTGATTTTAGCCCCAAACTACACCAATTCCTCAGAAATGAGGTTCTGCCTCACTAGGACCAGGTTTTAGTCTCCTTTGTTTACGCCAGAAAAGGTCGTAAAGAGGTAACAAATACAAGTGTGACATGCGTTTCCTAGGTTACTGCTCCGGATCTCTCAAAGGTCCTTCCAAATGGTGCTGGTGGACAAACAGGGCATGGACAAGCAACGTTATCCGTTCCCGATCACGTCGGCCGAGCTGTTCACGACCATCGACACTTTCCCGCAACGCAAGGACGAGATGGTGCTGCAGCAGGAGGCGGGTCAGACCTGTCAATCATAAGACACGTCTGCTGTCGCTGTCCATCCGTCAGTCAGAGCAGACGGGACGTCTCCCGTTTCTGTCCACGAGTCTCACACTCCTGCCTGAACTCATTCACTCCTGTATCCTGAACATACTGTATGTGTGTGTGTGTGTGTGTAAGTATATGTGTCTGTGTGTGTGCGTGTGTGTATGTGTCACTGTTGTTATTAATATTTTCAAATCAGAAACGTGTTTTTACTATTTTTACACAAAAGTCTTTTTACTGTATGAACAAGAAAACCTGTCTATGTCTAATATTTATGTCTCATTCCTGGAATAATGATGTACTCTGTGAAAAAAAACAACTGTATGTGTACGTGAGTGTGTGTGTGCGTCAGAAAGACACTGATTAAATATGTGCGTCACGGACGATTTGGTCTCCAGTGTGTCAGTGGGAGGGCGAGAGACGCATGGGGAGGCAAAGGATGCACTGCAACAAACTCTGTCTTATCAAATAATTTTTTTTGTTTGCAGCTGATTAGAGAAAATTATTATTTTCTAAAAATAACAACAAGTGTTGTTCTTATTTCAGAAATACAGTTTCTCTCACTGGCCACAAACATGGATTTGTGTCGGCCTGTGACTTAATCATGCATAAATATCCTTTATAATAATAGTAGTAATAATAATAATATGTTTTATTTGTATAGCGCTTTCCATCATATAGCATCACAGAAAAAAAAAGCATGCTCACCACCTGTCTTCTTTCTGACTATTGGGACTACCATACGGGCCACTGTCCTGAGATCGCAGAGACCGCGTGGGCACATAAACACATAGTACGTGCGACAAATATAAGGGTGCAAGACCGTTTAAAAGAGTTTGAAATAGACCTGGTCTGACCTCAAAAAGCACACCAAAATTTTTTACCCTGTCCTTGCAGCGAATAACACCACTGAACCAGATACAAGAAGAACAGTAGCGGACCCAGGACGGAGCCCTGTGGAACACCGTGCCTAACACAACTAATGAAAAAGTAGAAAAGTAGTTGAAAGATGACCCGCTCTACCTCTGAACCCTATTTACTATTTGCTAAATGTTTAACTATGGTAAACACAATACACATACATGAAGAAATAGACAGTGTGGGAAACAACCTCCAACCCTCTGGTTGAAAGAAATTGGACACTCTAAAATTGTCCCCAGCCATGCCACGATCCACTACAGTGTAGTCCTAGTGCTGATCCCAAGCCCAGATAAATGGGAGGGTTGCGTCAGGAAGAGCTTTCAGTGTAAAAACTCTCTGCCAAATCAAATATTTGGCAAATGTTTGGAACCCCCAAAATGGTGTCAGATACAAAAATAAACAAAAAAAACACAAAATCGATATGTAACTGTATGAATAAACGGATAAACACAGTTAGTCTATGGAAAGATGTTTATTTCAAAATATTCCTGTAACATATTTGGGACAGAAAAGTCTTGGATAAAGTGAATCTGATGCTTGGAACGGACAAACGGAGACATTACATGCTGTACATCAATAATTTTTTTCAGTAATCAGATATTGCATGAGCTTCTCATCTAAAATATATGTTGTACAGTGGACATCATGAGTTATTACTGCAGTGTGTGTGAGGCGGCGGCTTTGCCAAGGACAAGCGCAAGATAATTGGCATTCCAACGTGAAAAATGATTGTGGAGTTTTATTTTATCGTGTTTTTTTTTTTTTTTCCCGGGGTGGTGAACAGCATGATTCATCACAGGATGGTGAGTCGTGAGAACCCCGAGGTGACGGGAACAAGGTTGAATGACGCTGACTCATTATCGGGTCCCCACCTCCTCCCCCCCCCGAGATGAACACGGCTCAGCTCAGTGCTGACTCACTCTTTTTAAACACACACAAAAAATATCTAAACTTCCTTTTTCTGAGTGTAAAGTGATGTCATGATCAGTGCTTTAATTACGTCACCATTTGTTCTTCTACCTCTGTTTTTGGCTAATACAGTACCATGCAGTTTCTATTATTATCACACTGATACAGTGTTATGTAAATTTACATTGACTCTAAATCTAAATTATGGAAAAGGTTTTGTGCCACAGATTTAGTTTTTTTCTCTCGCTCTCTCAGACATTCAGAGGTGGAAAGTTAACTGAGAGTTCTCCTGTAACTCCCCGCTGCAAGGGCTAGCATGCTAATGCTAAACAGCCATGACTCATCATTCAAACTTGCTAACAGCTAACTCAGGGGTCTCAAAAAAGCCAATTTAGCATCGTAAATATGTTTTTATTGCGAACTATACGTTGTCCCATGTCAACAAAGATACTAAAATTGTGAAATATTGTCACAAATACGGTTATGACAATATCATAATGGTATCATTTTTTAACTTCGCCCACCGCTACTTAACAGTTAATTTTTTCTAGACGCTGAGTAGCCCCCAGGTTATGTGAGACTGAGACCCCTGAGCTAACTACTGAAGTTCGTCATGTCGACAAAGGGTATAAAATTAGCAGGAGCTCATGGCAAAATGCTCCTCAAATGTCTAATACAAGATGGTGGCTTGTAATGCCCCTGTAAAATACAGTGTGTTATGTAAATTTACACTGAATGTTAATCTAAATTATGGAAAAGACTTTGTGCCAGAGATTGTTTTGTGTTTTTTTCTCTCTCTCAGAGAGATTTAGAGGTGGAAAGTAACGGAGAGTTCTCCTGTCACTCCCCGCTTTACCTGCTAGGATGATGCTAGGATGATGCTAGGATGATGCTAGCCATAACTCACCATTCAAACTTGAGTCCAGTTACTGACAGCTAATTCAGGGGTCTCAGGTTGCAAACTACCCGGTTGCTTTTTCCCAAAAAAGTTGAACTTGTATTCACTTCACTGGCCCCATGCCGGTCAGACTAGACAAGACTGAGGGCACTGAGCTAACTACTGAAGTTAGCCAAGTCAAGCTAAAGTGACTCATGCGGACAAAGGGTATAAAATTAGCGGGAGCTCACGACAAAATGCTCTTCAAATATCTCAAACTCCATTTGAAATATGTAAGATGGTGGCTTTTAATGCCCCTGTAAAATACATTGTGCTGGGTTCGTCCGTACTGTTCTTGCTAACGTGATATTCAGGACAGGGTTTTTTTAAAAATTGACACAAATGTCAACTGATTTTGTGCACAAAAGTTCAAAGTCACTATTCTGGCCATAAAGTTGAGAAATTGTGGGCCAGTTATGTCAAACATTTTAAATAAATGATGCCCTCTCGGGCCATAACTTAGCAGAACCATATTTCAGGATAATGCTAATGGTTCCCACACCTTGGTTGACATCAAATTCAAGAACTTTTCTAGGACTTTCCAGGATCAATTCCCCTCAAATTCAAGGACCGAATGTGCTGACACAGCTTAATAAGATGGAAGGGCAACTTGTAAGAGCGTCTTCGCCCCCTGATGGTGTCCACTTTCATTGATTTGCAGCACGCTCTGCATGTGGACAAGTGATTGTCCTTGGGATCTTGGACAAAGTCAGTCTTTGGTGAGACGGAGATCTTGGAATTTGCATTTCCCAGGCATCATGTCGCCATTCGCTCGCTCCTGCTTTAACGTTACTCGCTCACAGTGGAGAGACAGTGGACAGTTTAGTAATTATGACTCGACGTTTGTTCTGCATAAGGTCTACGTACATCAAGCAATGCAGGGCGCATGGAACAGTAGGTGGCGTCGTAACAAACAAGGGAGACGTTTACCTAAATATCAACTTCACTTCTTTCTTGCACTTTGAATGATCCATGTCTATTTAGTGCGATTTACACAAACTTTCAAGGATTTCAAGGACCCGGTGGGAACCCTAATACAGAAAAGCCTTAGCGTCATGACTCAACAACTTTCCAGTCACTTTCCACCTCCGTCTACAGCTGTCAGTGTGGCAACAAACACCAGCACGGCCATGTGCTTAGCTCCTCGTAAAGGGAATGTTTACGACGCTACGTTATTAATCAGTGCCTCGACGACGGCCTTACTCCAGCGCGAGAATCACAGAGATGCGGACAGACGTCGGGAGCGGCGCCATTATGTGCTTATTTTGCATTATAACCTACATACATGTATCTTATTTTCATCTACAGCAGTAAACACGATGACGAGACGATGCTTTGTGGAGCAGCGAGACACATGTAGATGAGGGTGTAAGGCATGGTTGGCGGTTCTGGACAGGAGGAGACGAGGAGGGGTGGAAAAAAATGACGTAGCTCCCCTCTAACTGTGCTTTAAGTCCGGGCGGCTCATGTGTACAACCTGCTGCGCATGCTCGATCGCAGCATCAGCGTACACTCGTGAGGAACCTCGGGGTTTTCGATCATGCGTTGCCAAAGCTGCTGCTCCTCGTCATACGAGTCCATCCAGTCCACATCGTTGCTGTAGCTTTTGCCTTCAGGGGAGACAAGACAAATCATTTTAGACCCGCGGTTCTCAAACTGTGGTGCGCGAGCTTCCTCTGGGAAAAGAAGATTATACTTGCTGGCGACAATTGCTCAAAAAGCTTTAAAAGAAAACATAAAACAATGGCAAGAGAAGGTGAAAAGAGTGTTTTTGGTTAGAAAACACTTGACGAGAATAATACAAAAAAAATTAAACGTAGAATATGCAGCATTTTGCTTGAAAACAAGTAATTCTATCATCTTCAATGCATGTTTATGATTTATTATCTTTATCTATACTGTCTTGTAAATTTCCACACACCGGGACAAATAAATGACTATCTTATCTTATTTTAGGACTATCTTATCTTCAATGGGCTACTAGAAGTGTGTGGTGTGTCTGTAACGTGCGGAAACACTGCCCTCTGCTGGTATTTGCTGTTTTCTCTTTGTTTTAGGACAAAAAAAAGAGCAAAAACATCAGGTTACAGGTATCACAAGCTGCCGAAATGGCCAATCAAATATGAAATCGGATTTTCCTCCACCAGAGGAAGCTCGCGTACCACTGGTGGCGCACGTACCACAGTTTGAGAACCGTGGCGTAACTATAACACACCTGTACCAGCTCCGAGTCTGACTCCTCCCAGGAAGACGTTGCTGCCCATGGTCTCTTTGTCCCACACGGTGAGCTCCAGGCAGACGTTGTTGAGGTCTCCGGGCTGAAGACCACAGTAGGTGAAGGTGTGGTTCCACTGTGGGTTCACGGTGCGCCGCTCCACCGCCGTCTTGTGCTTGGTCGACTTGTTGTTGTCAGGAAGCAGGTACCTGGGATGAGAAGAAGAGCAATTTCTTTGACTTTATTTCCATATTTTGGGCTGAGGCTTTGTGATTCACACATTTGAGGAGCATCTCACCCTTTCACAAACGGATCAGAAATCCCTCCAGACTTGACGGCAGTTAGATTTTTGGCTCCTTTGACCAGCAGCTCCACCATTCCGCCTTTAGGGAGAGTGAAGTTGCTCGTCCTCTTGCTTTTCAGGAAGCTTTTCTTCACTGAGAAGTGACGGGAAACGCACACACACACACACACACACACACACGCGATCAACATGAGTACATAAAGTGATTATGTAACACGAGAAAAACAAACACGCCCACTTTACGCACAGCTACTTAAGCTGGTGGAATCATGTTTAACGTGAACAACAAGACATGGCTTAAGAAGTTCTTAAGAGATACAGTAAATGCTTAAAAAGAATTTATGTAATTTCTTTTTAGCTTAAGGAAGAGTATGATAAAATTCCACCTAAATCTAAATTGTGCAAAGTCTCTTCTGCTGAAGAGGATTCTCCAAATACTTTTTTTTATGGTTTAATAGACGCGATACATGTACACATAGTACATACATAATACATGAGAAATACGTATATAAAGAAGTGTTAATCCTTTAAAAGTGATCTTTTTTTTTATTTGTACTAATACTACTACTACTACTACTAATAATAATAATGATAAAAATAATAATACTTCATTTGTCATGACAGGTAATTGAGATCAAAGGGCAGAATGTCTAAGTTTAAAATTAAATCCACCTCACAGTGTAATTTGTTAAGCACTGTACACACATATACATGGTGTAACTGAATCATTAGAGTCATTAGAATCGTTCTGTGCTTCTGTACTACAGTCACTGAACTGAAATACGTCTGAACGGGTTGTGATTCGGCTCACGATCGCCGGCTTTCAGCAGTGTTGTCTCTAAATGTTGGAGATTAACACATGTTTTCATGGTTTTCTAAGTCTTTTTAACGGAGCTCCGGTTCGGCATTGTGCGGGTTTGATTCTTGTGTCGCACGTCGCGCTCATGACTCATTTTTTAGTATCGACTAAAAAAGGAGGCAGGTATCATCACAAATGGAAAAGTAAAGACAAACATCAACAGCTGAGTCGAGCCGTGCTGGAACTGTGTCGTGGAAAAGCGCCTCTACCTTGCACTTGGTCCAGCGGCAGCGCGAGATTCTTCTCCGCAGGAATGTACTTCAACACGACAGTCAGTTCTCCTTTATACTGCACCGTGGTGTCCAAACTGCTCTCCACCTGCACACACACACACACTCTGACGTCACAAACCTCTCACACACTTCTTCTTCTTCTTCTTCTTCTTGTGTGATTTGTGGATCCTACCTTTGGCTGCAGAGCGTACCACTCCTCCATCTGGGAATCCAGGTCACAGTTGTCGAACGCCAGCTCCACTTCTCCCAGGAAGCTGTTGTGTCCGAACCTGTCGTGGTGCCACACGGAGACCTGCAGGGTCCGGGTCTCCAGCTGCGAGTGGCTGATCACGTACTGTACCACGTGAGGACGGGGAAATAAGTTTCACGTATAAATGATTAAGTTCATTAGTTCATCAATTAAAAGGCGTAAAGGATGAGGAACATTTGCAACATCCCAGCAAAAACTGAAAATATGAAAATACACATGTGGACGGGCAAAGCAAAAAAACACAACAACAACAACAAAACACTCAAAGTCAGGGTCGAAACGAGACAAAAACAGTAAAAAAAAAATATCACAAAATAAAAAAAGGGCAAAAGGACAATAATAACAAACCAGAGGTAACCGAAAAATAAAGAATTTTAAATTATTAAACCATATTTTTGGAGCTTTCTGCTTCGGTTACCATATTCAGAGTGTATTGTATAAACATTTAGTAATTAGAATTTATACCTGTATATTTACCTTTAAAAAAATATAAGACTTATATAAAAAAAATAACCAATAATACAGAACAATATATATATGTATATATATATATTTATATATAAATTTGAGACAATATACAATGTTTTTGGAGCTTTTTCAAGATGTTTCATTCGTTCATTATTTATAATGTTCTGTTATTATTTGGTGTTTATTGGCTAATTTTTCCCTTAAATAAAACCACTTATCATACTGTTACAGTAGATTCAAAGTGAGTGTTTTCATTCTGAACCATGAACATTGACTCCTTATTTTCTTCTTCTGTAAAGACACTGACCCTCAGGTTCTCGTTGAACACCGGGTTGATGGTGTTGGCCTTCACCCTCGTCTTCCTCTTGCTCTGTCGTGACATGTCGGGCAGCAGGTACGTCTTCACGTAGCTGCGAGACACAGGACACAGAAATTGTGTCTGAAATTTCATGTGAGAATTCTACAAAATCAAACACAGACACTGACTATTAAATCTACACTATAAAACGAACATTTATAGTGAGATTATGGTTTTTTTTTATTGCAAAAACATCAGAAAATAGTGGCAAATAGTTAGTATGTGTTAGTGTATCAACCTTTTATGCCATAAAACAGGTGACTTTTGCAACTGCACATTTTTATGCTTCTTTTCACATATTTTATTATACTCTTTATCTTTTTTATTGCTTATTTTATGTATATTTTTCTGTTTTGTGCCTTTGCTGCACTCTTAATGGTTACTATTCAGTGTTCAGTGGTAACTTTAACATAGAATTGCACAGAAAAACGTGTGTTTTAACTTAATGTTATTAAAATAAACATAATATAGTTATCACTGCCTGTGCTGCATGTGTGTGTGTGTGTGTGTGTGTGTGTGTTGCTCCTACGCGTCCGTGCGTTGCCTCCTCTCGTCTCCGGTTGCCAGATTGTGACACTCTTTGACCTGGACGTTGAGCGCGCCCGTCTTGTAGCTGTAGTTGATGTTGAGCAGGATCTCGCCGCTCACCCTGGCGTTGCCATAGTCACCGGTGTCACTGTACATGCTCATCATGCTGTTTATGCTGCTCTGTTACAGAGAGAAACACACAAGGGGCTTAAAAGGAGGAATAAAGGAGCGAGAGAGTTCGAGAAAGTGCTGATGAAATGGTCACATGAAGATGAATGGATTTAAATGGTTTTTGTTGTCAATGATTTTGTGTTCAAATAAATCCAATTAGAACCAAATCTGTCCGGGAACACTGAGATTTACAGTAAAACATGAAGATCTTCACAGGGTTTTACTAAAGTCTTCATTAGAGAAGCTTCCTGAAGCTTCTGTGGATAAATATAATAAAGATTTAACAGACGCCTGAAAACCTGAAGAGATTATTTCAATTAAAATTCCAAACTTTACACACACACTATATTATTTTACTTAAAACCAAACCATTCAATTCATCTTAAAGGCTGCATTTTCAAAAAAAATAAACAATAAAATACTTAAATAAAATCAAATGTTATAAGAAATGATCAAATACACTTCTTTTTTAACAAAACCCACCTCTTAATATGCTAGATCTTTTTAAAACTATAACAATAATGGTATGAAACAGCGAGACATGAAGCCTGTGAAGGCTGCGATGACGTTTAACAGCTTAAAAAAACGACAGTAACCACCTCACACTTTTGACAAACTCTTCTTGTTATTGCCAAAAAAAAAAAAAAAAGATAATCACAGCCTCCAGGTCGAAGCCACAGCTTCACACACACTGAAGAAGAGGAAAATATAATTGCACGGCTACAATTATGTCTCCTCTGTGACTTCTCTTCTGCTTCTTTTTGCTCTTATTTCACATTGTTTGCTTTTGAGCGCGTACTTGCTTTGGACAATTAATTATCCCATTTCGACTTATTGGGACTTATAGATCGCCCTCTAGTGGCATGTACAGCCTGTATTGCACCCTTGAACAAGTGGTTTTTTCATGTCATGCGTGCAAACGTGAACAGAACATGGAGTACATGGACATTTTAAGCTGCTACAAATAATCCGTAGATTTCAGGAAAGAAAAACGAGAAATTGAAGTTTTAGAATCCGAAGGATAAATATGTGACGCGCGAAAAACACACACTGACTGAGGAGAGTTAAACTTGCTCGTCAATATTTCACCACCTGAGAAACCAACAATTTCATACACAACAGACTCCAAACCAAAGCACAGCAGCAGGTAATTAAACGTGAAACTGCTGCTGCTGCTGCTGCTGCTGCTTTTAAATCAGCTGCTAATGATAAACCTGTCCAGGGGAAACGAAAATTTAAAAAAATGAAAAAAAAGGCCGGATTGATCCTCACTGTGCTTGTTTTAACTGGAAAGTGTAACTCGTTTATTTCCTGCCGACAGCCACTGGGATTTAAACGTGAAGGGTTTCGACTTAATGGAAACAGATGGAGCACAAACATGCAGCCGCTTTCTGAACATACAGCAATGTTCAGGTCAAATATTTATGTACATATACATATATATGTATATATATATATATATACATATATATATGTGGCTTGTAACGCCAGTGTGTGCTCTGCTGCAGGTCTGTCTCTCACGCCGTGGTGGACACACACACACACACACACACACATGGACGACGTGGAAGAGGACGAGACTTACAGTCTCAGCGTCCGAGTCGAGGACATTCAGGTAACCCCACTTTCTCTCTGAGCCAGGAGTGGAAGACTAGAGAGAGAGAGAGAGAGAAATAAAACACAGAGGAAGGAAGGAAGGAAGGAAGGTAGGAAGGAAGGAAGGAAGGAAGGGAAAAAGAGGGGAGGAGGGGGGGAGGAATGACATCTGAGCTCTCTGATGTGTTAGTGATAGAGGCGGACCCCGAGCAACAGACCCACCCCCCCAGCCTCCGAGGAGAAAGCTGCAAAGGCAGCACAGCCAGAAACCACATTACACACGGTTGCCATGGTGATTATCGGATGGAACCAGAGAGATTACAACTCATCTGGAATCAGCTGTGAAATCAACACACTGGACACACACATACAGAGTGACTTGTTGGGTGAAAGAGAGAAAGAAAGAAGGAGAGAGAGAGAGAGAGATAGTTTACCCCCGATATAGAAATTTGACTTTTTATGAAAAATATTCATTTTAGCTCCAGGCCACAGAACTGAGGTCCAGTACTGGCCCACGTCTGTCGGCCACTCAGTTGTTCCGATGCTGAAATATTTCTATAAATGTGAGATGGAGTGTGTTCAAATTTGATATCATGAAGATAAAGGAAACTGGAAAATGTTTCATGTTTGTTATCAGGGAGGATTCCTCAGTTCTGGAACTGAAGATACAAAGACCTGGACGACTGAGAATCTTCACAGACTTTCAGATTTTGGCTGATCCAGTTTTCAGCTTTTAAGAGATAAGAATACACAACTGGCAAATATTCTTTTTCTTATAAGTAACGTTTTGACTGGGTATCTGATGCTATAAATGCCAGGTGAAAGGTCAAACAGGTGTACCGGCATTCGGAGGGACCTCAATACCGTGGTTCCATTCTACTGCACAGACTCCGCCCTCAATTGACGCCACCAGAGCAAGATGTCAGTGCATGTATCTACGATATTTTGGCCTCTGAACAAGGAAAAGAAGTGAGGAGACCAAGTGGCGTCTGGTTATAACGTCACCCCCTTAAGAATCTGAACTCCCGTTCTGAAGCCGCCAGAATGGTGATTTCTCCAGTGCCATGTTGACTGAAGTTCAGAGAAGTCACCTGCAACCCGGCTGCTATTGGACAATACCAGCAGCTGTCAACTGGTATTCACTTATTTTTCTCAAAATGTGACATCATGTTCTGTTGAAGAAGACCTCATCAACTCCCCAGGAAATTGTACATCATCTGCCTCCATCTTGTCTTCTTCCTAATGTCCTCATGTACTCCTTCGCAACATCCATGAACCTTCTCTGTGGTCTTCCTCCATTCCTCCTGCCTGGCAGCTCCAATCTTTAACATCACTCGTCCTCATCTGCATTTGACCAAACCATCTCAACCTCGACTCTCTTACTTTATCTCCAGACCCTTCTACCTGAGCTGTCCCTCCAACAATGCTCATTTATAATCCTGTCCATCACTCCAGCTCCGTCTTTTAGGCAGAGCCACTGACAAGCCAAACATCACAGTAGGTCTCACTACCATTTTATAGACCTTCCCCTTCCTGCTCTTCTTCCGTCACACATCACCCCTGACACTCGTCCCCCTCGGCTTGCATTCCAGTTGAAGTTGCAAGTTGGAATTTCCGAGTACCCAATTGGAGGTTTTAACTAGAACGCCCCCTCGAGTTAGATTTCCAAGAAGTTGGAGCAACCTCACAAACCCTCTCATCAGCAGTAAAAACTACTCTCACATTAAATCATTAGATCTTGCTTCACCGTTTGTGTTAGCATGTATTGCTAACATTGCTAACTAGCCAAAGAGATGTTTTTTCTGAATGTTTTTGCCTCCACTTCCGAGATCATGACTCAAAGATGTATTTCGGTTGCTCCTTTAATTCAGCGGTAAAACTGAATCAGTTTAACACAAATAAAAGGTGCCTCTAAAGCTCAAGATACGCGATCTAACAGATGGAGGACATTGCACTAGAGTCGATGACACCGACACCACTTCAGTGGTGCTTTCATCATCCACACAAAGCACCACAGTGACATGAATCATGTAAGTGGGCAGAGGATATTAGAGCTTGATTCAACGACAGACTCATTTATCTGCATAAAAAAATCCCCCTACACCTCCTTCCACATCCATTTATACGACACCAGCAGCAGGACGGTGACGCCTGCTATGAGATGACATAACAAATGTGACAGGACGCCCGTCTGTCCTTTATATTTACCTATGCACTTCTCACATTACACACTCGCACACGCACAGACAGAGACAAACACAGTGCGGTGACGACAATCACTATGTTTGCGTGACATTAGAGGAAAGTGCAGCCACCATTCTGCTTTCAGAGTAAAATAAACATGTTAATCTGACCTAAATTGTACTAAATGTAATTTCTAAAAGTATGCACTCCATATGCTCAGTCGCACCAGAGTTGGACTCAACCTAAGTGCGTAATGTAGTACGCTACGCTACGTAGTGCAATACATGGTGCGTTACATAGCATATGTTGTGCATTATGTAGCGTGTTACGTAGTGCATTACATAGCCTATGTAGTGAGTTCCGTAGCGCGTTATGTATGACTTTGAGATTTAGAGTTCCTCTTCTTGAAATACAAAATAAATTTAACATTGCTTAAGTAACACGAAGACAGTCAATTTACTTAGGACAAAATGAACTCTTCAGCATTACATGGTCCGTTATGTAGCGCGTTACGCAGCGCATTATGTAGCCGATGTAGTGTGTTACGTAGTGCGATACATGGTGCGTTACATAGCCTATGTTGTGCGTTGTGTAGCCTACGTAGAGTGTTACGTAGTGCGTTACAAAGCCTATGTTGTACGTTATGTAGCCTATGTAGTGTGTTACATAGTGTGTTACATAGCCTATGTTGTGCGTTATGTATAGCCTATGTAGTGAGTTCCGTAGCGTGTTATGTAGCGTGTTACATAGCCTATGAAGTGTGTTACGTAGTGCAATTCGTGGTGCGTTACGTAGCGCATTACATAGCCTATGTTGTGCATCCCGTAGCCTATGTAGCTGGTAGAAATAGTAGAAGCAGCCAGCGCACAGAAGAATGAGCCAAAAGTGACAAAACATGGCAAAATTCAATGTTTGGACTTATGGGGAGACAAATTTATGCTAACCCTAACCAACTTAAAGACTTGGATATTTTATACATAAAAACAACCACCTGCACGCTAAACCGAAAAAAACTGCCTGATACTAACAGACTGAAATGGTGTGTGCCGCCCCCTAGCGGAACGGAAACATGATGTAAGACAATCATCTATTTAAATAACTGGATTTTCAGTCAGGCTAAGTTGTAGTTGTCCGTGGGGTTTTGTTCTTACATGTCAGAGTGTAAACATTACATGTTAAAAGGTCCATAGTATTGAAATAGACACCTTTTTGGCAACACTTTACATTAAAGTACAGTAACAATATGGCAATAGTATGATAACATTTGATTACCATCTTATTTCTCATGCAATTTCCAACAAGTGCTGCTACTGTGTACTGGACAGTACCGGCCCACTTCTAAGCACTGGTAATGAGAATTTTTATAAGCTACCATCAGTGTAATACTTTGACATGAATGTTTGTGGAAACTGAGAATTTACAATATCATTAAGTTTAAACTCATCCTCCCTTATGTCCCCCTCACTTTGTCCATTGTTATTACTCAGTGATTACTGCTGAGATGTTTCTTCATTATTCCAAAGTTATTACCAAAGTGTTACGAAACGTTTGGGCTTAAACTTGTCTTTATGACGTTAAAACTAAAAGCACAATTTAAACACTAAGACAGTCAATTTACTTAGGACCAAATGAACTCTTCTTTGCGTCATTTAACAGTAAACAGTAAAAATCAAATAAGAACTTGTGTTAACCTTAAACCTGCAGTATTTACACTGTATTAGCATTCATTTGGAGACTGAAAAGTATCGAGGTCAAGTTTGAGTTAACACTACTACACTACTACACTGTTGTTCACCAGCTGTTATCTAACCGTGTGCGTGACTATCGTTTAAAGGTTGCCTGGAGGTTTTTGTTCTCATATATAAAGCAATACGTTTTCCCAATATCATATGACAAAACAACATAGGCCTCTACGTGTTGTGCTTGTGACAACTCCACAGCTCACGCTCTGTTTACACAGTCAACCCTAGAGCACACAGTCCTGACTCATACTTTAAGTGATGCCGCGTACTGCACACACGGTGTCCGTGTTTGTGCTTTCCATGAGCATACATGACTTGTTGTTTGTGTTGTGGCTTTATCGCGGGGCGTTACCGTTGACACTGCGTTGCTGAGGCGCCGTCGCGGGGTCTTGCTGTGAGCGGACAACAGAGCATCGATGTCCTCCTCCGCGTCGTCCTCGGAAAACTCCTGCGGATGAAAGTATTCCGATTTAATCAAAAGATAGAGAGAGAGCGAAAGAGGGAAGCGCGTGTTTGTGTGTGTGGGTGGATTATTCAGCCAGCTTCCATTAATTTAATCTGACAAGTCAGGACACAGCATGGTAATTTGTTTATCATGAGCAAAAAAACAAAATGTCATTAGGTTTACAGTTAGATTATTAGCGCAAATGAGGGAGTGCTTTTATTTTCAGGGTTCTCTGACTCTGTGTTTGTGTTCCTGAGCTGTGAAAACAAATTCTGAGTCAACACAAAGACGAAGCCGCCCGACAGTGACCGCCGCCGCGTCCTCCACCTGTCTTCAGCCTGCGGCCGTTGCATGTCATGCTCTTTAAAGTGAGCTCTGAAGGTAAATTAACATTCAACTCCACGTCTCTGACGTTCAAACACAGATGCAGAGCTTGATAAGGACACGCAGGATAGTGTAGTAGATGTGTGGAGCTGAAAAATCGAAATGTCTCCGCACGTTTCACACTCAAAAGTCCCCGCTGTGATTAGGTTTGAAGGGAAGGACTGGCGCTGCTTACTGTATCATTAAGTCCGGGCACCGATCGGCTTCTGAGACTCAGGGCTTCCTCACTGCTGGGTTCAGAACCTGGAACTGACAAGTCCATTTCTGAGCGACTGTGATCTGGGAGAGAAGGGAGAGAGAGATAAACGAGTTATGCATAGGGGAATAATAGAAGAATAAAAGTGTGTCAAAATGATAATAATATAACATCAAATGTAATTTAATATGGAAGTAAAGTGCAAGTCACACAGCTCAGTGTTAACGGAGTCCTCTAAATCAGTGTTTCCCACACTTTTTGTATGTGGACCCACTTCTGAAAACGATATCACCCTTTTCACAATATTTTTTACAGCCATTTCTACATTTCAATACACAAACCGGCCATTTCCCTGAGATGTACTATCCATGTTATATTGCATTAAAAAAATATATTTTTTAGACTGAGGCCATTACCAAGGTGTCCAAAAACGTAACACGCTATGTAACGCAAGTACGTAATTTGATACATAACATGCTACTCTACTACGTAACACTACTAAGCAACGCAACTACATAACGCAACTACGTCACACAACAATGTAATGTGATACGTAACATGGTACGGTACTACGTAACACTACTAAGCAACTCAACTACATAATGCAACTACGTCACCCAACTACTTAATGTGACATGTAACATGCTACAGCACTACGTAACATAACTACGTAACGCACTTCTATGTAACGCAACTACGTAATGTGATACATAACATGCTACAGTACTAAGTAACACGCTTCTACGTAACTACTAAGCAACGCAACTACGTCACGCAACTACGTAATGTGATACGTAACATGCTATGGTACTATGTAACGCGCATCTACGTAACAGCACTAAGCAACGCAACTACATAACGCAACTACGTAATGTGATACGTAACATGCTCAGCACTATGTAACGCACTACGTAACACACTATGTAACGCACTACGTAACACAATATGTAACGCATTACGTAACAAACTACGTAATGCACAATGTATGATACAGTTCTGTTAAATGTTGAGATTTTAGACATTTCCTTTGCTAAATGTTGAAGATAAATGCATGTTTTAAGGGATTTTTAAGCCTTTTTTAACTGATCTACAGTTCAGCAATGTTCGCTTTGATTCTTGTGTCGGACGTCTCACTCGTGACTCATCCAGTGACGACACTCTCTGACCAATCAGTGGCCGGCAGTCTGTCGACGTCACATTTTAGTATCAGCTCAGCTTGCTTGGAACCTCGCCAGAGCAGGTACTAAGTACCAGGTTCTATCACTGATGGAAAGAGCCGTGCTCGAACTGTATAATGGAAAAGTGCCAAATGTCTCACTTGATTTATAACGACACACTACACAACATGCTGTCACAAAAACATACATGAAAAGTAACACAGGGAATAATAATGTGACCAAAACCAGGCTTAATTTAGCTCTTTGGCCACTGCACATTTGTTGTAGCAGTGCCGTCTGTGATGTTTTGGTTATTTATTGATGTTGTATCTCTCTTTTTCTCCATCTCCTGCTTCTCTCTGATGAAGCGCTGTGGTAATCATCAGCCACCATCGCCCCATACCGCTCTCTGATTGGCTGTGTTGACTGGAATTGTCGAATTTCCAACATGTTGAAAACGCTCCAGCGTGAGACAAACAGCATGAGATTACATCATGAGCCGAAAATTGTACAAGTGATAGCGGGGATTAAGTGGAATTACCGAAAACAACTATTGACATTCTACAGCAGCGTCTTTCCAGTTAATGACACTAAGCAGGGCCACTTACTGACTTCTTAGCAGCTGCTACCTGCCAAGATAAAGAGTCTGAGACAGAGACAAACTGCAGGTGATTATACTTTAAAACACGGAGACTTACGCACATAAAGATGCGCAGCCAAGAGTGATGGCGAGCGTAAGTCAGCGGTGTCATTTGTGCAGACCTGACATCTGGAGGACGAAAAACTATTTAGTCTCTTACACTTAGCCGTCTGTGTCTGAGCGCGGTGTTTTTTGCACCACTCTGATTAGTCGCTCTCACATCACCTCTCACGCGAAAGTGCTGCCTCTAGCACATTTTTCAAACTGTGACTTGGAAACTAAAATGTTTGTGTGAGAGCTGTGAAGCTGTGAGACAGCAGGAGTGAAGTTGTTTCAATGTGGTGGGAAAGAGAAAGAAAAAAGAGAGAGAGACAGACAGAACCTCGGGTTGTGAGGAGCAGGGTTCCCACACCGTGGTTGACATCAAATTTAAAGACTTTCCAGGACCAATTCCCCTCAAATTCAAGGACTGAATGAAAGAATTAAGATGGGAGGGCAACTTGTAAGAGCTGCTTCACCCATGGTGTCCACTTCTATTGATTTGCAGCACACTCTGCATCTGGACAAGTGATTGTCCTTGGGATCTTGGACAAAGTCAGTCTTTCTTTGGTGAGCCTCACTTCATTTGCTCTCTCTTGCTTAACGTTACTCGCTCATTGTTATGCATGGACTCTCACGTCAGCGACGGAGAGAGATAGTGGACGTTGCTTCTTTAAAAACCTTTCCCACACAGCACCATTTGAGGAAAAGTCTCCCTCCACACGGAACCCCCCAAAACTGACTCAAAACCAGGACTGTAAATTACAGCACATTACAGATATAATAACAGAAATGGAGATAGAATCGACCGAGCCAGGGGAAAGAAAAGAAAATACTTAATCGTGAAGCCAACAGACCAAACAGCTTGGTGACTTTGTCGTATTTAGCGAATTTTTCAAAAAAAACAACCACCAAAAACAAATCGAAAATACACTTTCAGGTCTCCCAAAAACGCATCTATTTAGGACCCATTCTTTTTTTCCAAATGCAAAAACTTTCAAGGATTCCAAGGACCCGTGGGAACCCTGGAGGACGCTTACCTGATGAGACGGTCGAGGCCCGTGACACAGAAATGACCGGCGTGCCAGAGTTGGTCCTGTGACGACCAGCTCTCTTCTCAGAAGTGTCGTCACTGGAGTGTAAACTGGCGACGCTTTCAGCTCCATCAGGCTGTTCGCAAACACACAAAACAAACTGTTAACGTACATAAGTATGATCTCCAGCACTGTTCTTCTGTGTGTGTGTGTGTGTATGTGTGTGTATGTTCTGCTGACCCTGACCCTCCGGCCGTTGCTGGCTGTGGACGATCTGTCCGGAGTTTGGGATCGTAGGTTGTTGAGCACGGTTGGCGTCCCCGAGGACTCCTGGGCCACAACGCCTCCTCTGGAACATAGACAGGGATCGGTTTAAAGGTCCAGCTTCCAGATTTAGGTGAGTTTGTTTATTTATTTAAAATTACTATTAATAAATTGTCATCACTACTACTACTACTATAACTACTACTATTACTACTATAACTATTACTACTACTACTACTATTGTTACTATAACTACTACTATTACTACTACTATTACT
This sequence comes from Solea solea, assembly GCF_958295425.1. Classification (NCBI taxonomy): domain Eukaryota; kingdom Metazoa; phylum Chordata; class Actinopteri; order Pleuronectiformes; family Soleidae; genus Solea; species Solea solea. The sequence goes on from NC_081135.1 coordinate 35,113,007, forward strand.
ACTTCTACTATTACTACTTTTACTACTATAACTATTACTACTACAACCATTACTACTACTATTACTACTACTACTACTACTACTATAACTACTACTACTACTACTATGACTACTACTATAACTATTACTACTACTATTACTACTACTACTTCTACTATAACTACTACTATTACTACTTCTACTATTACTAATATAACTATTACTACTACTACCACCACTATTACTACTACTACTACTACTATAACTACTACTCCAACTATTACTACTATAACTACTACTATTACTACTACTATTGTTACTATAACTACAACTATTACTACTACATTACTATTACTACTACTACTATAACTACTACTATTACTACTTCTATTACTACTACTACTACTATAACTATTACTACTACTACCATTACTCCTACTATTACTACTACTACTATTACTACTATAACTATTACTACTACTACAACTATTACTACTATAACTACTACTACAACTATTACTACTATAACTACTACTATTACTACTACTACTATTGTTACTAAAACTACAACTATTACTACTACATTACTAATACTACTACTACTATTACTACTTCTACTATTACTACTACTACTACTATTGTTACTATAACTACAGCTATTACTACTATAACTACTATTACTATTACTACTATAACTATTACTACTATAACTACTACTACTACTACCACCACTATTACTACTACTACTACTACTACTACTATTACTAATATTATTCTTCCTCTGTCCTCGAGGGAAGTCGAGCTCCGTCAGAGTTTTTCTTCCTGTTATAAGGCAGTTTTTTTTCTCCCTCACTTTATAATAGTTGTTGAGGTCTTGACCTCACCATGTGAAGTGCCTCGAGATAATTGAATCAATTGAGTGGAATTGAGCGGATAGAGACCTGTTTGAACGTGGACTCGGAGCCGAGCGCACACTCCGAACACTTTGAGCGTCTCCGTCCGAGGCAGACTTGACGCTCATGGCGTCGACTCCGTTTCCGGGCTTCAAGGCGAGTCGGTTTCCCTTCTTATCCGCCTTCATCCTTCTACACACACACACACACACACCCACACACACACACACAGAAATCAGTCAGCAGGCATCACTCTGAGAAAACAATAAAACAGTTGCTTCTCGCCGAGGGTTTAAAATTTTTTTTTTCTTCATCGGATTTGATCTGCTTTTAGTCCATTTAGCTTCCTTTTTTCCCCCCTGAAATGCCGTGTTGCCTTCAGGGGCCATTAGAGAACAGCCAAGATGTGCTGATATTAGCCGCCACAATTCAATTACTGCTGTGCTGCCTTTTTACAAATGTATTTTTTTTTAAAAAGCACTCAGGGTCTCAGAAATCAAATGAGTGTCTACGTCTTTTGTGCTGAAGTGAACCTTCAACACACTGCAGGTGAGTTTTTTTACTCGCTTTTTCAATGTTTGACATCATTTCCTAAAGTAAAAAAAAGGAGTATATACAGTACAGTACAGACGAGATGTCCCTCTCACCGTTTCCTCTTGGCGTCGTCCACAGAGCTGAGTGCTGTGCTTCTGATGGATTTCGGGGAGCCGGTTGTTTCCCGCTCGGCGTTGACCAACAGGTTGTCTGTCGAGGATTTGGCTGTGACTGTTGATCGAAACAAAACAAAACAAAAAGCCAATGAATGCAATCATCACATTACGCGATGCATTCACAGAGCACTTTATCATGTGTGGTTGAGTAGCTCTAACTGTGGCATCATTTACTTCCCTCGCAAACTTTTCTTTTCTCGGAATGAAAAACGAAACCGAGTAAAAGTTTTGTTCAGTTCTGCAAATGGAAATTTGCCTTGGAGACGAGACAGGGTCAGAGGGGAGTCTGTGTGGAGCTACAGAACCGCTCTTTATAACTTTAGTGAGCAGAAAAACATCTCTGAATGTGAAGATGTTGATCTTTGAGGCAGAATAAGCAACAGTAGAAGTACACATCAGGTTCCACTGGATATATACTGTATATATATATATATATGTTATATATATGTAAACTTGGTGGATTATTTATTTAAATCTTATATTGCTGGAAAGTCTGTTTATTTCAAGTACAGAGCATTTAGGCTGCTTTTTTCTATTACTATATTAAAACGTATATACAGAGACTATAAGAATGTGCACTATAGTGTCTTATATCCTTTTTTTCAGCACAACCTATAGACAATCTTATGAAAAAAACATTTCTATATAAACACACCTGAGCCATTTAAGAAAAAAAATAAAAAATTGGATTGCAATTTTGAATTGAAATTTGGAAAGACGTCAAACAGAAATAAAAGAAGAGCGGTCCATTTTTTGACCTGCAGAATTATCACTCCTCCTGTTTTTTCTTATTTTAAAAAGCAATATAAAATAACACATAACAAGACAAAAAATTGCATTTTTTTAAATCCTAAAAGAAGATCTATGAACACACACTCCAGGATGTCCATATAATTATTCCTGTGCCAATTTACCAATTTATCTGTGCAGTGTGAGCACTAAGGTTTAATAGTAATAGAACATTTACAATTAAGTTTCAGCCATTTTATCAAACTAGTTCTCGTTATAATTTGTTTCATTGAGCAGAAAATGGGTTAGATGATGCCACTTTTGTAAGGAAAATGCATCTGTGGGTTGAGCAGCTTCTCTGCCAATGCCAGACAACTTACGACTCTTATACAACTGCTATTGACTCTTGTTTGGTGTTGTTTAATGGAGTGGATGATTGAAGTCTGAACGGTTTATTCATGTAACAAACAGAAGAACCATACACAGCCACGACAGCCTGAGAATACCTCCAGAATTTGGCAGTGGAGAGGACGGAAAATGGCCTTCCTGCAGTGACACTGCAATATATTTGCGTGGTGTTCCTAATAAAGTGGCTCACAGTATTTTGTACAGTTCTTACAGCACGTCGGACGTCAAACTCACTGATCGGGCTGCTCATGATTGTCTGTTTGATGACATCACTGCACGGACCCCCCTGATCGAAGCGCTTGGACCGCTCCTCCAGGAACCACTCTCCCGTCACCACCTTCAGCTCCCTGCAAACACACGGGCGGGTGGAGTTACAGCAGGAAGATTTGTAATGTTCACATCGTGTTTAATTACTTAGAGCTTAAGAACACTATGTAACAGTTAAGACTGGTGATTAAAATGATGTTTGCTGCCAGTTGTCATGGTGACACCAAACCTTCAGAAATAACACGTCATTGAAAACACACTTCAGATATGAACAGATATGAAGGGTGAAATCAGACTCAGACACTTGAACGCCTCATTTGCAATCTTCAGTTGGTTAAATTGATATAAAACACTAGGAAGATAGAAAGACTAACTTGGTGTTAGTGCTTAAATAACTTCTAATAATAACTTTTCTTTTGAAAAAACAACAAAACAAATACATTTTCCCAAACTAATTACCATAGCAAATAAAAATAAAACTGCAGAACCAACAACATTAAAAAACAAAAGTGATAAATCTTCTCGTGGATTTTTTTCCCCCCTTCAGGTTTTTGGAGACGTTCCAACACTGAACACAACCTGAGACACTCACAGACAAATGAAAACAGCTGTGCTGTCATTTACCATCTAATCCAGAACCATCTGGACTCACTCGCCTTCCAAAACACCAAACAATGACTCGGCTCCCCGCGGGCGTCGCACTTACGAGATCTTGGCACAGACGTTGCACTTCCACTGGCGGCCTTTGGGGTTGGGGACGCGGCACTCGTTGCAGACCCGCAGCTGACACTCCTCGCAAAGATCCCCGCGGTCGAAGATCAGGCCAAAGGTCTTCAAGCAGCGGGCGCACTGTCGCTCTTCCAACTCCTCGGGCCGACGGGTGCCTTTTCGTCGGATCTCGAGGAGCTCATTTTTCAGCTTCCTGCGGAAACGGAATTGAACTGATTTTAGCCACTTCACAAAATACTTAGACTTACAATTAGACACTGTTTTCTGACTGGAGAATAAAGTTTGTAATCTCGCTCACTCCCCCACACCAAAGTCCATTGAGAAAGACAGCGGTTTTACATCAGAGCAGGAGGGACTTGTTGATCCTCTTCTGCCTTTTTTTTTACTTCAGGGTGTGAAATCCTTAGTTTAACTTTACTTAAATTACACAAACTTACCAAACAATGCAGCAGTAGAGCAGCAGCTCCTGTGTCTCCCCCCACAAACTAAAAATGTAGATTTTCTCTTTGCTGGAGGGTTTACAAACTTCAGTTTGCAGTCAGACAAAAAAAGCTCTCTAACTGTGAGTAAAAGTGGCAAATACAATCTTGGGATAACATAGACTCAAGGATGCCCCCACACTGGAGGATTTGGGAGACGGATTTTCGATTGTTCTAATCCTCAGAATGCACAAACTCGACGATGCAGTCAAGACGCAGGACAACGCGCTTTAGGGAGGAGATTCCAGGGATTTGGGATCTCACAGGGACTTGTACGATTTAACGTGACTTCAGAATATAAATGGACATTTGAATTTGGGAAGACACTGCAGGATAATTGGGCCAAATAATCTGTTCAAATCAATCTAAAATCATAATTGGAATGGCCAGATTGGGACCAATATCTGGCCAATTATCCTCTCGTGTGGGACAGGTTGTAATCTGGTGAGCTTTAAGTGGCATAAAATTCCTCACCGTATCCTCTTCTCCTCTCGCTTCCTCAGCTTCTCGTCCTTCTGCAGCACCTTCAGGATCATTTCTCTCTCGTGTTCCAGCAGAAAAGCCAGGTTCAGATCCTCCATGGCCTCCTCCTCCATTGTTAGACCCAGACGATCACAACTGACCAGCAACAGTGGTGTCACATGAGGGGAAACTACATCATGACCACAAGGTGCTCCAGTTTCTCTTCTGCTAACGCTTGGGTTTGTGTTCTTTTAGTGTAAACATAGCCAGAACATCCCAGTCGCCAATATTCAGATCCTCAGGAAACCTTTCACCAGAGGTGACCCCGTTCAGGAACCTGGAAAAGGACACACAGACGTGAGGAAAAGTTAGTAAATGACATCCAAAAAACTGGAGGATTCTGCTCCAAACACAACAAAATACTCGGTTGGAGCACAATAAACAGAAGGTGCTGTATTTAAAAACCTAAACAAACCTATCGCCGCGAGCAAAGCATTGTTCAATTGAGCAAACAGAGAATTAATCATTAATATTCAACATTCACAATAAGCATCAACAGGGGGACGGTGCAGGAACAGCTGCAGCTTGATTGTTCCTTCTCTTCCCTGATGTTTGCTATAGAAGGGGGTGATGAGTAAATGTTTTTGGACTATTTGGTTTCATGAGCCGATACAACATTCAATGTCAGTGTCAGTTCAATACTGTTTTAAATTAGGGCTGAAAGACGGATTATTTCGACTGAAATTGCGATAGGAATGGTCATTTTTACCCGATTGTTGTCATTTTTATTTGAATAAGATATTTTAAATGATTAGTGTGTGATATTTGTGAAGATCTGTGAGTAACAAAATGTGTTTTCTTCAGTCTTTAGAACATGATGTGTGTGTCGGTTAGGACAATATTTAATGTAAAATGGTAATCTCAAGAATTATTGCTTCTCCTGCGATTTGAAAACTGGAGTAGGCCATATTTTGCGATTTTGATAAAATTTCGATTAACTGTTCAGCCCTAGTTAAAACCATCCATCTTCTTCCATCGCTTTATCCTCCACATGAGGGTCGCGGGGGCGCTGGTGCCAATCCCAGCTGACATAGGGAGATAGGCAGGGTCACACCCTGGACAGATCACCAGTCCATCATGGGGCCACATACAGAGACAAACAACCATCCACTCTCACACCTACAGTAAATTTAGTGTCCAATTTGACCTAATCCCCATATTGGATGTTTTTGTACTGTGGGAGGAAGCCGGAGAATCTGGAGAACATGCAAACTCCATGCAGGAAGGTCCTTCTTCCAACCGGGCCTCGTTAATTCCTTAATTCATTGTCTAACGCTGTTCCTCCAGATGAAGGTCACAGGGTTGCTGGAGCCAATCCCAGGTGACATAGGGCAAAAGGCAGGGGACACCTTCAACACAATCACCAGTCCATCGCAGGGCCAACAAATAACAAACAAACAGTTGACAAACAACCCTTCACTCTCAGTTTTAAGTGTCCAATTAACCTCTACAGGAAACCCGAAAGGCCCTTGTTCGTGGGTCGCAAACCCGGGTCTTTTTGCTGCAAGGCAACAGTAGCTAGCCACTACTCCACAGTGTGGCCCCTGGTTAAAAATCACTGCATTGGATATTAGAAAAAGAAAAAATCATGAAATACTACAATCTAGGCTGTAAAGAGAGACCAATGTTGTGGGACATATTCAGTGCAGTGATGTCACTCTATGTGGACATATTTTCAAATAAAAAAAAAAGAAAATAGTCCAAATCATCCGTATTAGTAGCTACTCCTAATATTTGAGTCCTGGATCCTGTCCTGTGTGCAGCATCCAGCACAAATTAAGACCTAATTGCCAGTAGAAGTCCAGGTTAACGCGCTTCTCTTTGGCCTTCAGGGGGGAAAAAATGAACAGAGATAATGATTTGCAGGAATAAAACCAGGGAAGCAAAAGTGACTGCACTGATGTTTGGCAGCTCCACAGCTGATTAAGCTTAAAGTCTGACATTCACATCCACATTGCTCAGCTTCCATTAGCAGAAGATCCATCGTCCCCCGACACACTCAAACAAGACTTGTACTAATTACCTGCACACCTGCACGACACCACCACCGCTACATCAGCTTCATCTGGTAGACGCTTCTCCGTCAGCTATTATTCTTAGTCTTTAGGGACGAAAATGTCCGTCCATTAGCCGCCGAAAACTGCTACTAAATGTGTTATTTAGTTGTGTGTGAGATCTTGTGTTGGATGCTAAAATAAAAGTACCTTTTACTAAAAGCTCCGGTGTAGAATTTCTATCGCCCTCTGTGGACTTTTAAGTAATTACACTGCCAGTGTTTCTACGCGTTTCTTCTTTTTTATCGGTCTTAAGGCCCTGGTAGATTTTGGAACTGCGCGCAACAGGTCACAGGTAGGTGAGTATCAAGCACAGTATTAAAGATCCCATAGCCCGGGAAGTGCCAATTAACGCTGCATTTTTGTGTGCTGTAGCATCACCGTTCTACACCGTTACGCTCCGCTGCCATCGCGCAGAGCCCACACCCTGCCTACCAAGTAAAGGTGCTGAAAAGCAAGCCTGACCCTGGGCTTAACCATTCCAAACCGTATGATGGAAACACAGCACATGACTGCAACTTCTTCCCCAGCGACCCTCAAAAGGAAAAGCAATATATAGATTATGCTTGGATTGTCACGAAATCTGTCCGTCAAGACAAATTGCTATAATTTCTCCTTCAATGCCACCACCATCATCATCATCATCATTACCACCACTGTGCATGATCACAGCCTTTTACAGAATCTGTAGCGCGGCTGCCGACCCCTTGTTTTCCTTCCTGTGCATTGGCACCTTCTGGAGTCGAGAGAATCTGATGCCAACACACTGACATTTATTAACAGGAGGAGCCACACGTTGAACCAACAAACCCTGACAATCATGGCTCAGCCGCCTGATGATGATAAATGTCCAGGCTATTGTGAGAGTGATGGAAATGTCACTACACCCCATTTGTGCTGTGGAAAAGCACATGCAGTCCAACAACAATTTTGAGCCAAAATCTTTCCTCACAAGGACAGAAAAACATTCACAGTAGAGGTCAACCAAGATGGGTTTTTTTGGGAAATCAGGTCAGACGAGGGCCAAGTATTCATGCCAATATTCTTGGTCCATATATTCAGCCAATTTAATTTTTTTCCCTCCATCTGCTGAAATAAAAGTAGTTATTGACAACACAAGTGGTCTGTCTCTCCAATCTACATTTTATGTCTACACTGCAGTGCAATAATATAGTCTTTCCAATAAAAATAATGCATAAAATGGATATTATATACATGAAAAACCTATGTTTGGTTACCTTTATCAAGTTTCTGAGAAGAAAAATGCATATTTTGTAGTAACCAGCTGATGCAGATTGTTAAAAACCTCGTAAATACCTGAAATACACACACTCGCAAAAAGATTTTCTGTCCGACTGCTGGAGCGAGAGAACCTGCTGTGAAGAAACCTGGTTTTCAGCACCGTCAAATAAAACGCCCAAGTTCACAAACTAATATATTCGGGGGGTTTATATGAGGCTCTGAGGAGAGGGACAAAATTGTGCCGCTGCTTCTGGAAATGAAGCGGGGACATAAAAGTTGAAGAGTGGTGGGATTTGCATAAACTCTCACACCAGCCTCCTTCAGGGCTTTTTCATCACCGTCTCTTTCACAGTCTCCCTCTCCTCTCCCTCTCCTTTTCCCTCCTCCTCTTGACATGAATTAGCTCTAATGAAGCGGGAGACATCGCCTCGGCTTCATTTGCAGCCAGAGGCAAATCATCGCGTCAGTGATTAGAGCGTTTTAAAATGCACTGCAGCTGCTCTGAGGCCAATGACATGGCTCCCGTTTTTCACATTTAAAATGTGAGGTGGGTCTTTATCGCAGGAATCCACGACGACGGCGGCGACCATGTGCAGACGTCTGCGTGATTAACGTTCACACTCACGTAGCGCCTGCGACCGGTCAGCTGCGCGGACGAGAGGAAGTATATGATTTACACGTCTAATGTTCGTCTCTGTGATGTCTCATGTATGCATGGTTGTGACATCTCTACAGAAAGTGACGTTCAAAAGGAAGCCAGTGACCTTTATTACTCTCAATAAAGCCGCGCTTATATCCATTATCTTTACTGCTTCTCTCTTAAGGGTTATGGGATGAGCTGGAGCCAGTCCCAGCTTACACTGGGCAAGCGATGCGGCACATCCTGGACAGGTTGTCAGCCAACATACGGACATTCACATTCACATTCACATTCACACCTACGGTAACCTTAAGAGTCTCTGTTTACCCCCTCCCTGAGTCTGCATGTCTTTATAACCTCACCGACCCTGACCAGGGGATTCCAAGATACTGATAACTTTGTTTAACTTTAATATAACTTTAACTTTATTGACTTGCTAGCTCGTATCGAGGCCAGGCCCGGGTTTCCTGGAGTGACACCAACTACGGGCGTTTTGTCCCAGCTGTGGAGCATCTGCCCCCTCGCGTGAAAGCGGTTCTCGTCCATACGGAGCTCCCGAAGCAAAGCGGTGAACCTCGCCAAGTTGTGTCCGGCTCCAGATGGTGTTGTGAAACCAAAACGCATAATGGCGGTTTATTCTCTGCAGGCGTTTCCACAGGAGATAAACAATGCGTCGTCTGATATAAGCCACGGTTGATGGTGAAAATAAAAGAAATGCCCGTTACTTCTGTCTCCTCTTACGGCCAAAATACGCCGTAAATCTAGCGTCGCCCACATCGTGATGAGACCGTGAGAATGCGGCATTAGGGAGGAAGCTGGAGGACCTGGACAAAACCCAGGCATGGGGAGAAAATGGTAACTTCATAAAGAAAAGACCCAGGTTGAACCAGGTCTTGGACTAACCTTCTTTTTTTTTTTAACGCTCAACTGTGAATTCCAAATCAAAAGGGATCTTTTTGAATACTTCGCACATGCAAACAGAGCTACTGAGGCTAAGACAATGAACAAATAAATAAAACATATTACTTTTCAAATGACAAACACTTCTACTTGAGTAAACAGACAGTCCTCAAACTGTGGAATACATATATATAACCAATGATCTGGACTTCAAACTACAGGTGCATTTCACTGATCTGATTCTGACTCTGACTGAAATTGGATTAGCTCCCACGACAATAGGCCTAATCTAAAGGAGCTGATCTATTTAATTCAATTATTTTCTAAGTTAACGTCTAAAGGTTAACTGATCTGGGTTTGTCTTTGGCCGATGTCAACATTCAGACATCAGTGCAGCCAATGGCTTACGTACGTAAGGTATAATAGAAAATCAGTCTGTCTCTTATACATAAAAATAATGTCTAACTAAATGTTAAAGTTTTAACATCACTAACATACAATGATGCTAGGTTTGATGATCCTTTCTGTCCCCCCACCTCTCCTCTGTACCCCATTTTTCCTTTCACCACAACCTGTCTAGGCAGATGGCCGCACATCTTTGAGTCTGGTTCTGTCAGAGATTTCTTCTTCACTGATGTCTAGTGCTTGCTCATTGTGTGAATTATTGTGCTTACAAATAAAATGTAATTGACTTGAATCATCCCCAAAGTTGGTAAACTGATTTTGGGAGGAAAGAAAAATAAGATGTGTGCCTCTAGAGGTGGAAAATGACATGACAACTATTTCATGTTTACACATTTTCAAACACACTTTGAGATATCACACATACCTCATATTTCAGGAGTAAAAATACATTTAAATACTGATATTTCTCACACTAATTAAAGTTTTTTGAGTCATGCCTCAAGTGTTTTCCTTCAACCTTTATAAGCATATCCATCATTACAGCACAGCCTGTAGTAGAATCATGAAAATATGTAGATTTTAATCAAATGAATGTTAATATGTAACAGGAAGTGTAAAAAAAAAACACCTCAGTGACAGGAGAAGAAACAGTACCACATGATCGACTCCATACAAAGGGCATGCATGACTAACACTCGGTCAACAACACCAGCGAAGCAAAGCTAACATTTATCCGAGTGTCCATCGTATTACATTGGAGCAGTAAGAGCACAGGATGTCTCACAGTTTTGAAGGCGTGGTGTCCTCACGCAGCCCTCCCTGTGTACACACACACACACACCACACATTCCCGCTGTCGCTCTCTCTCTCTCGTTGTCTCTCTCTCTCTCTGCCCTGAGCAAACACCAGCGAGGAGACACAGTAAAACTTTGGCTTCTGAGCAGAGAACGCACACGATTCTCTGGCTCTGCGCTGACAACACGGCTCAGAGCGAAGCACAGTGACTCACTGCACAGTGAGACGAAGCTTTTCCACGTTTTAAACTCTCACATTTGCTCATTTGTCTCATGACTTTGTGCTCTAACCTGCGACTAAGGACGTCTGAATGGCTGCAACAAACAATTCGTTTTTATTATTGATTAATATTTCGATTAAATAAAATATGAGACAGTGTTGATGATGTTCTCAGGCGTCTTGTTTTTGGGGACAAAACCAAGACATCTGAGAACATCATCATTTACAGGTTTTGGAAACAATTTTTCAACATTTACTGACATTTTATGGACCAAACAGGAATTCAACTAATCGAGAAAATAATTGACCGACTAATTAATCATGAAAATAATGGTTAGTAATATATTGATTTGTTGTTGCAGCCCTACTTGAAACCACTTGTCAGATACCGATACCACACGCGTGAGTAACTACCATCAGGATACTTTTGTGGTATCAACATGGCATTGATCTACTGAACCACTGCATCACCTCATACTGTAAATACTGTCATCATTCAGTATCAGATTTTGTGTACCAAAGGAATTCATCTTTCACCTCGATCAAACAGTGCTTGTGATTGGTTGTCACACAGGAAGATACAACAAGAGCTGGAGCTCAGTACGTAAAAGGAAAAGAAGAGGAAGAAGACGGAGCTTTATAACACGTGTTTTTAAGAGGCAGCTGATAAAAAACAGATTTGGTAAAATTGGAATTGGAAAAGTATAGTTTTAGAAATAAGTATCAAAGTCCAGTCCAATGTCATATCAAAAATAAGACTTTCCTCAAGATTTTGAAGTGTTTCTATGTCAATTTGTGTCCATTTGATTCTGCAGAGCATTTAGGAGGTCAGGCACTGATGTTTGACAAGAAGGTCTAAGGCTCACAATCTCTGATCCAGTTCATCCCAAAGAAAGGTGCTCGATGGTGTTGAGGTCAGTCAAGTTCTTCCACACCAAACTCAAAAAGTCAAACCATGTCTTTATAGTAAAAAAAGGACCTTCATCAAACGGTTGCCACAATGTTGGAAGCATAGCATTGTCCAAAATGTCTTGGTCTGCTGAAGCGTTAAGATTGTCCTTCATTGGAGATAAGGGGCCTCGAGCCCAAAGCCTGAATCAAACACCTGGATTCAATACTGTATTAACAACACAACGCAGCAACAGTGTAACAGATATTCTGCTCTTTTAAAAGGTATTAAAACAGGCAGAATTATTGCAGTCTGTGTGTAGTGAATCATTCATGCGAAATTCAGGCTTTTTGAATCATATCTGATTTCCGTTTTCCAATTCCCGCTGCCAGTGTCGGTGACCGGCGATGTCGATGCCGAGTGCTGCTTCAGCTCAGCCATGACATCATGGCTGCGGCATCAGGCTACAAAACCAAATCATGGTTATTTTGTGGCATTTCCTATTCTTTTTCTTTTTTTCTCTGGTGTTTGCTGCAGGTGGCAGAGCTTATGCACAAGAATCACATCCAACAGCTGAAGAGCAGGGATGTGCCGGGAGCAGCTGGGCTCCAGTTGGCAGCCAAACAAAGTCCATGTGGGTGAGAAACGAAACATAAAGTCCAGTCATATTGAGCAGCGAAGAGTCAGACGGAGGGAGCGCACAAAATGTGTCTCAAACAACTGCGGTAGTTGAGTGTGTTTATATTTTATATTTTTTCTTTCCAAAACCAACAAATGACTAATGGATCCCATCATTTTCTGTGTAGTAACAACGTGTTATGAGTAATTTATTTCCTGTGTAGTCCAAAAAAATATTAATAAAAACACACCTGAGGCTGAAAATAGTCACCGTCAAATAGTTCATTAACTCCTGTTTGAGTAACATTTGCTAAAAACTAAAATACCCCGAGGAAATAAGTGTAAAAATTGCTCCATAACCAAGAAACATCCAGTCTAAGCACAATCATTAAAAAACAAATAATTAAGACAGGACAGCAGCATGTGGCTACTGTTAAATGTAATACCTGAGATTTTATTTAAGTATTTAGACTTTTTGGACACCTTCAATCAATTAAATAAAGATTTCAATCAACTCACATAGTTAATAACCTGTAACAACACAGTGAAAATGTGTTTTAGAAACTTAAAAAGGTCCAGAACGCAACATTCAGCCTTAAAATAAGTCAGGAAATGTATATATGTATATACAGGTAATATGTATATATGTTGTTATCGAGGCTCTGTTATAGCATTTCACATTTTATTATAGCTTTCCCCTTTATTTTCCATACTTTATTAATCCCATTAAGGAAATTCTCCCTTTGCGTTTAACCCATCCTCTACTAGAACTAGAACTAGTGGGATTCAAACTAGCAACCCTAACAGTTACAAGCCAAATTCCCTTTACGCTAGGCCATGGCCTGTCTCTGTGAGACACTAAGGATGTCTAGAGTCGTGTCTACAGCAACTTAAACTTCTTTTTTTTGCCTTAAAGACAGCAAATAAATCATAAAGTGCTTATTTTATCTTGTACCAGCAGATGCTTAAATCTCATGAGAGGAAGTGGTTTGTCCAGATAATTTCCCCAAGCGCTTCATTGTCTCTTGCAGACACACACACACACACACACACACACACCACTGCACAATGCTTACAGAAAAATAGTGAGTCTGTATAATTAATAAATCAGACAATTCCCCACTTCTCTGCGGGAACCGAGTCTGTTAAGCATCGAGTGTTTCACCGTGATGAAAAGTTGGTGGAACGCGTCGCACTTGACGGTCGTAATAATTCACAGGAAGCTGCGAGTTTCCCCCTCTTAAATCATTGATGTGACAGAGATGGAGGTGGACAGTGATGGTGAGTGGCCAACAGCTTCCCCAGTGACCACTAAACAGCAGGTTGTAACACATGCTGCACACACTTACACACACACACAAACACTTGGTTGTGTTCTTAGTGTAGGAAGCATTAATTATTCATTAATAAAGGTCAATAATGACACACTTCACAGCTGCTTACACTGGTGCCACGACACACGACAGACACTCTAACAAATGCTGATACAGTACTGCATTACTCTGCCTTATTATTTGCACACCAAACCTACGTTATGTACGTAGGTTTGAGGCGTTTAGCCATTTCCTGGATGGATGTGGTTAGGTTTAGGCATGATAATGCATTGCAATGAGTGACGTTGTCAGCACTGTTGTTGCCAAACACCAGCCTGAGACAATAAGTCTACATTATCTTGAGAATATAGATGTTTCTGGAAGGAAATTAAAGCTTCAAAACAACAAAAAACTCGCCAACTACCTTCACCGAAGCCCATAGAGAAAATCGATGATTTCCCCATCCCAGCAGGCAGTTGTTGCTCCACTGCTGCCGTTGCCAGTAACTTCAAAAGTGTTATTTTGTGACTTGGATGTTTGACATTCTTTGTGTAAATGCACCCAAGTGACACAAACTGGACAAACAAGGCAGCAGTGGACCAGCAGCTGTTGTGTCCAAACAAGCTTAAAATGGTGGGTTTTCTCTCAGGACTTTGGTGCAGTAGAGCGAGCAGTTTGAGCAAACTTTAGTTTCCACCCGGAAACTTTTTTTTCTTTTCTCTTCCATTTCAGCTCACTGTCAGCAGTGATATTTGTCTTGCACTTGTCTTTTTTTGCAGTGCAGCTTTCTCTCTCCCCTGAGATAACTTAACTCCTTCATCTGTGTAGGCTAACTGTCTCAGAACTGAAGAGCAAACCACATGTGCACGCACTTAGATTTTCGGAGGCTGAAATGAATTCTGCGGGAAACACTGGCAAACTGCCTCCACTGGGGCTGAGCAGGTGGGAATAAAAATGTACGCTTCTGCAGTAAAAGTGGTAAAAGAGGAGCGACAGAAACAGCTACCAAGAGAATGAGCTGAGTGTCTTTTGAACATCAGGAGATAAATAAAATGTTTCATACGCACGGAATCAAAAGCCCTTGTGCTGTCAAACAATGTGCAATTTGTCAAGATCTAAAGTGGTGCCAACGAGGCAAAGTTGCCCACGGTTGAGAAAAATGTATTTCAAACGCTGTACTTGCTTTGAATTGCATTTGTTGTTTGAAAAGTGTGAAAATAAACGCTTACGATGCATTTATGGATGAAAGTGAAAGCATTAATGATCTAATCTGATTTAATCCTCTCATTTTCTCTCTCTCAGCCGAGCTTATAAAGGTAATTACCACACAGATTAATGTCATTAAGAGAGCTTCAGAGTTTTGATGTCCTTGTGTTAACATGTCCAGATGAGAGGGATCACACAAGGCAGCAGAACAAGCCCAAACCATAAAAAACAGCCTCGGTGATGTTAAATCCAGTCCTAACGTGAGTGTTTCCGTGGGGGAAATAGCTCGACTGTGACAGCTGTAGTGATGATCAATGCACAGCAACACTCAGCAGATATAAAATTAAATTGCTTCACGAAAGCAAGGAGCATTGCACATAAAACCCAGAGAGTCACGACAGACAATCAAATGGAACGGTGTGTTAACAGAGTGAAATTGCTCTTATGAAGCATCTGAGAGCTGCACAGAAACTGACATGTGGTCGGTGTCTCGCGACAGTTTGCGGCTCCCCAAGCTTATCTCACTTTGGAGGAAATGAAGCAAATAACACTTTATTTCTGCTATCTGAGCAGAGCATCTCAGCTGCGTGTAATCCACTTCCTGAGATTGGACGAGGTCCTCCTGTGCTCGGTGAAATCAACAGGCAGCCAGAGTGCAGGAGAGGAGGGGGGAGGTTTAGAGGAGGAGACACAGCATGGGTTCAATGATACATGACGTGTTCGTCCAAGTGGAAACTATCCCTGCCCGCGTTTTAGTGGTGACATCTCTGTCACTTTGTTTCTCTTTGCTTTAACTCCTCAGGCAAAATCGAGATCCTCACAATTCACATCAACTACTAATGTATAAGGGGTCAGGGCAAGAAATGAAAGGGAGTTAGTGTCTCGCAACGATAAGCTGGTGCTGAAGTATTTGACCGATTTCAAAAAGAAAAAGGAAAGAAATGACACCGATGACAAAAGGAGAGCTTGCTTGGTTCAAGCTTGGATGATCTGAGAGACGGTCTGAAGATTTGAGGAGCATTCACATGGTACACTCTCTCTAAGATCACTTTCACGGGAACTATGGACCACACAGAAACCGCAGCTAACTAACGGCTACATGGCTACACTAGCTAAACAATGCTTTCAGAAAAAACATGTCTTAAGTCATCGGTAACGGAGCATTTTAGATACTCAAAATAATGATCAGGAAATTGTTCAAGAACATGGTAATCCAATTTCCAAAAGATGGCAAAAAAGGGCAGTTCTACAGCCACGTTTTCCACCGAGTGGAACGGTTCAGTGTGGTACGGTACGTAGTTTTTTGCGTTTCTATTAGAACTAGTGCCAAAATAACCAGCACCAACCATTCCATGTTCGTTGACACCCTTCCCTTGTGGTACCAGAGTAAAATGGTATGGTACGATCACTGTCCCGCCATTGCTATCGGTGTAAATATCCCATGGGACACAATGAAAACCAAGAGCAGCAACGGAGAAAAGGGAGCAACCATCACTCTCAATTTCATTCTTTGGGTGTCTTTGTCACAGACGGCATCTTATCGGACAAATGTCACGAGTGTTAAAAGATAATGCAGATTATTGGGACCAAATGTTTGGAGTGGCACTGTGCACTAAACCACACAAAGAAAACTGTCTACCTGCGTTACCTATATTACTTATTCACAAAGGTATGAATGTATATAGGAAATGAAAGTAAGGCAACCCTTAAAATTGGCAAGGTGTCAAGAAATTTGGGTGCCCCCAAAATGTTGTGCTGTTAAACCAGGGCAAAAAGTTAGTCAGAAGACCTGATTATACTCCTAATTCCTCCTATGAAAGGAAATCTACAATTGCTGCATCCTTGGTATCAAAATCTATGACAACGCTCAGCACACATTTGAAAGAAATGCATCTAGTGCGCAGAGACCTTTAGATACACACACACACACACCTCAGGGCAGACAACCTATCCACACCACTACAGCGCACCGCCGACCTCTTTGCACTGCCTGAAGACCTGACAGACACACGGCCCATGCCGCTTCCAATCAAATCAGACTGTCTGTAAACATCCCCATCGCTCCTCCTCAACCCCCGAGCTCTCCGCACGTCAATAACTCTGCCGAAACGCAGCATCACAGCATCCGCCGCGGTTTTGTCAATCAGAATCCAATTTGAAACCTTAATTACTTGGTCGGCTCAAAAGGTAATGAAGCGACATTAGACACCAATATGAATAACTCACCTCCGTCAAGGCTGACACTTCAGATAACGGCAACTAGCATTCTGTTCCTGCCACGTTTGGCCTTTTGCCTCTAATTATGAGTCTACAGAGAGGGTGGTGATGTCAAACTGCTGCCAAAAGAAAGACAGATTCTGCCAGAACAGCAGCCAATCTTTTGATTTAATCTCTAAACTGGCTGTCTACAAATGTTCATGCTCAGCGTGGAGATGAGTGTGTTACCCCAAGAGAGAAGAAAGCCTTTGTGAAGGCAGCGGTTGTGTGTCTCGTGGTTATTTGTTAAAAACAGATTACTGTATTCATTGCTTGAATTTATCAGAAATATCAGAGCCCCAGTGACTCCATTCAAAAATGATTTATTCATTTCAGAGAGACATCAAAATGCCACCACACAGGCAGTAAAACCAATAGTTATGTAAAAAGCTGTGCAAGAATGAAAGTCACTCCCAAGATACAGAGATTCACTGCATGTTTTCTTGTAATGTTGTTATGCAAATTCATTTTTTGCAGTCAAGATAAGCAAAAAATAGAGCTGACAATTTGGGGAAATGTCCACTTTGATTGCGAGACGAGACAAATATCTTCAAAAATGAACGTGAGGTGAAAGCAGAAGAGTCTGAGTCCAATTTTTGTATATTAAGACCACATTTAGAGTTAAAAAAGACAATAAAGCAGGATGTGCTCTGGGCTGTGGCTGATTGACAATTGGAAGTCTTGACCTGAAGGTCCTCACACTTACTTCCACAAGGTGCTCTGTCACGTCAGTGACTTTGACCACTGAGAGTACAGAGCAAAACACCTACCTCAAGTTCTCTGTTAGGCAATGACTAGTAAATTAGACCTATTTTCGCAAGTATCACTGCGGTTTGGATGTCATTATTTATTTATGGTCTACTTCCTGGGAGTTTTAGCACTTCCCCAGGGTCCAGCCCCTCCTCCTTTAAACATCACAAGGTCCATCGTGATGAGAATAAATGAATGGCTCTACGATCACCTAATGTGACATTAGGATGTAGTCACCTCTAAATCCAAGCTGTTGTTGTCCAAAATGCAAAACTCTAGGCCTTAAAACAGTGATTCACAAACCAATGATTGCCATCTCTCTGGATTACCACTTGGACGTTACCCATTGCCCTCAGTTAATGATGACATCCACCGCACTGTGCTGGATACCAATTAAACCCCATCAGTACAATCAAAACCTTGCACATTAAAAGGCCCCAAGACTCTGCAAGTAGTTTTGACATAATAATCATAAATAACTCTATTGTTTCAAGTAATTCCTGCCGCACCATGACTAACACCGACACTGCTGCCTTTACAGCCATGGAGCACATGTCACTGCCACCATAACATTACATCTCTCCGAGGAGCTGCTGTCTGTAATGACCTATCAAGTCTGTACGCCTCCACAGTTCCTGCAGGGCTCAACAGAGCAGAAAATAGGAAAAACAAACCAATAGAGTTAGTGCCTCAAAAATCCTTATCCAGAGCCCCCTGCCATCAGCTGTCCTCTCTCATACTCACAGCACTCCTTCTTCCTCTCTCACTGCTCGTCTTCTTTAACCTTCACTGAACTCTCTGGCATTATTCTTATCTGAATGCTACTTGTTGTCCTTGCTTTGATGGGTTGTTCGTGCCGTACCAGCCGCTCATTAAGAGGAAAGGGCAGCATGGGCTCGGGAAAAGGCTGCCCGTGCTTCCAAACAGACCAGAGAGAAAGAACAGAGACAGAAAATGGACGCTTGGTTGCTGGGTGTGCTTTTGGGAAGTCAAAGACGACCGGGCAGAGAAAATTGAGATTGGGACAAGAATCAATCCGCCTGGCAGCTCTTCATGTTGTTCTTTCAGGGTTGTAGAAGGAACTGGAGACTAATCCCAGCTGACATGAGGTGAACAGCAGGGCAAACGCCAAAAAGGTCACCAAACTATCACAGGGCCAACATCAAAACTGTTCAGACTACATTATGCTACTCCTTTTTCATTAAAAAAGACAAATTGACGGACGTCCACACTATCCTGGTGTTTTTGGATGGGCATGAAAATGAGGCCTTTGAAAACAAATGGCCCACATTAGCTTGCTGGTTTTTATTGGCTGACACTTGACTATGCGCTGCAGTTGACCCTTTTAACACCATCAGTTTAACCTGAGTCTCATTACGCTTTTCACTAACATCGGAAAGAGATATAATCAACTTCCTGTTTACAAGGGAATGTCGAGGTCGGTGGCGTTCCTGAACATTCTGTTGTAATTGGAAGTCAGAGGTTTCTACTGAAATGCGTCCTCGAAGTCGAAGCAACCGCACAAAACCCCGGCATAGGATTCCAAGATGGCTGCCACTCACGTCAACAACAAAGACACTCAGCTTGTTTTACAGTTATTTGCATTTCTGTCTTATTTGTTTCATATTAAATCGGTCGTGCACATTTTACTGTTCAATTTTTATCCGTGGACATGTTGCTACGCTGCTTGTGTGTCCAAAATATCAGCGTTGTCAGTGGCTGGTAATGCTAACAATGGCTAGCCCAAAGGGCTAGGGTTAGGGCTAACCCTATGCTGGAATGCTGTCAACTATAAGGGTGGTTTAAAATATCCATTAGGTGATATATCACCGTCCTTCCTCGTGCAATGTGATAATGTCAATATTTTTAAGTTCTGATGTTAATGGTACACATCGTTAGTATAGATGCAGATTATTGCTGGTACAGAGCTCAGTGCAGCCTCACACTCACCTTCACACCTACAGCGTGAACCCATATTATCAATTAACCTCACAACCAATCTGTGTGGAAACCAGAGTATAGGAAAGAAAGCCCACGCACACGGGGAGAGTATGAAAGGCCGGATTCTAACGAATCGAAAGAAGCTTCTTTCTGTGATTCACCAGTGTGAACACACTAACTAACGTCCCCTTTGGAGGTCACCGCACATTTCAAGTTAGGGCTCGTTATGACAAGAGAGGACAAAAAAAGAGAAAGTTCCCGACTTTCATTCTCCGCATACGCAGAGCAGTAATTGTGTGATCACTCCCTGCATGAAGCCAATGTTTTCCTCAACACTCCCACAGTCAGTAATGACTTCTTCAGACGCTTCCGCTTGTTTCTCGCATCGTTATCTCCAAACACATATGCTTCATACTTCTCATACAGAGAAACAATGCATTGTTGTGTTACAAACCTTCTAATGTTAAAAAAAGGAAATGTGTTTAAATGGCTTCAAACATCAACAAACGGGCTCAGACGTCCAGCAGAGGACACAAACAAAGAGCTATGATGCTAAATTCAAATAATCTATAATTAACCAGTGGCAGGAGGAAAGAAAGAGTAATCAAGTATATGTTTGGGCTGTAAAATGTGAGAAAATGTTGAAAAATATTGACCGGAGATAATGTTTTGTCCACAAACCAAAATGATTCCGTTTTAATGATTTCTTTAATTATTTAAAAAACACTAAAACTGAATAATCAATGAACAAAATAGTTAACGATCCACCCAGACACAGCAAAAAAAGAAAGAAAAAACCTATCAAAATCTTAATGAAATGTAATTGGCTGAGACAAAACGGCACAGCAGGGAAACAAGAACAAGGCGAGCAGTTAGATTAAACACACAAGGGGACGAATGAAACAGGATACAGGTGAAACCCATGACAGATGCTCAGATCACAAAGATACACAGTCAAACACGACAGGGTTTTACAAAGTTAAAGAGGAAGTCAGAGCACACAAGACACACAGAATCAAGGGCAGAATCAACAGAAGACGAGCGAGGCAGATACACATCGGAAACATAAATCTACAAAACAAACAAGAATTTTCTTTTTTACAAAAGTCCAAAACTCGGAGACACACGCTGCTGTTTGTGCAACAGATATATGCTGTATGATGTACACACACACACACACACACACAGAGAGACAGATCTGGTTGTTAGATAAATGCACACACACACACACACACAAACCTGCAGTGAATCTTAACTATCAAGCTTTAAAGGGGAAATTTACCATTCACCACATAACAATGCATCTTTAAGGATAACATGTTTTTGTTAGTGGCCTATGTTCACTTTATTTCTGTGTTCTTACAGAATGAGAGATAAGAGGTTTCTAGATTGAGGCTGGATCTGATTAACCCACTTTCAGACGTGGCCTCTGCTGATGCCGATGCTGCTGCTGCTGCTGCTGCTGCTTCACAGTTACAGAGAAAGCGAGGAAGCGCCCTCTCTTTTCAGCAACACGTCTGAATATTTCATAGCGCTCCAGTCCTCCAGTTAAACTGCTGCAACATTTCACCGCGCCTCGTCTTTTCCTCACAGCGTCGCTCGCTCATAAAGTCTGTGTGAGCTCATTTCTCCATTAATCAGAGCGCAACATGTGTGAAAGCCTAATTATTATTATGTTTTCTTCTTCTTCTTCTTAAGATTAGTCTCAAGTGCAATTTTTTCCTGACGGGGTAACTGCAGCTATCAAATCAATTTGTGAGACTTTTACTTTAGAATTACCCATAAATGGGAGTTGTGACAAATTAATCAAACGTATAGCTCTTGTAAAACGGCTGCTTTGTCCGTTTCGACTGATATTTGGCAGTAAAACGGCAATAAAACTAGTCAGAAACTTTGAATTATGGACAAATGAGCACTTGTTATGATTTATACACAATAACGTGAGGCAATTGATTGTGTCGTCCTCCCCATATACAAGATGTAGACGGATTAGATTCAAAATGTGATGGAGCATTTTATCCCACAACACCCAGAAAAAACCATTTAAGTACCAGTGTGGAAGATTTAGTGGCATCCAGGGGTGAAGTTGGCCTTCTGTGTAATATAAGAAGCTCATTATAAGGTAATGAAAATTCAACAGTATTTAATTTCTGGGTGATAATGACACATAATGAAAAACATTCTAATCACTCTCTGTTAATAGCATCCACCTACATTTTAAACACTTGTCCTTGGACGACTCTGCTGCTTCTACTTCTAATGCATGCTTGAGAATTTAAAGATATGTATGGATTTAACGAAAAACAAGCACATTTTGAACAATTAAAATGTAGCCTTTGCCATTTTCTAACTAGCAATCAGTAGCTGCAGCTTTATAGAAACAGGCGTCTCGAGGACAGATGAGGGAATAAATATCTTTCAGCAATCAGCAATCAGCAAAGAAGAAAACAAGCTTAGCTTTTCTGTTTTTTTAAAAGCATTTTCAGCAGCAAAGCAACAAAAAGCATCAGTACAGCCAGTATTTTTCTCACTCTTTTCACGATTTCTTTTAGTGCCTTCACTTATAATACAATCAGGATCACAGTGAAGAGTGACTTTTTGTTGATTTTGACATTAATTCAACAGCGTCAACTCTCAGGCATCTCACACTTCAACCTGGCTGAGAGTCAAAACATCTGCATCAGTAAAACAAACAGCACAAAACAGAAACACCAGGAGATTATTTTTATATTATAAGACTCTACAAGTATAGCTGCCTCTTTACGAGGTATTTTTTCTTTACAACTGTCTTAAACTGTTGTTGACAATCCAACAATACCGATGAACTCTAAAGCAAGAATTCTAATGCACAAACAACCAGCTACAGTAGCTGTTATGTTATAACATTTAATACAATTGATGATATTGTTTTATTCTCCCAATAAAAGAACGACGGTGCTTTAGTTTGCGTAGCTTGTGTTGTCAAACTACTATAACCTACATTTAATAACCAACCTTCTGCTCATGGTTTAAATCACCTGATTTATGACCGAGGTGGACGAGAGGATGAGATGATTTCAATAACACGACCTGGCGTATGACGTGAAGTTGAAGGTTGTAGTTGGCTAGTACGCAAGAGCCTGAAACCAGAAGTTCTCGTGCCACAACAGGTGAAGCAGACCAGCTCAGGCATTCACTGTCTTAATGAACCACTGAACCATCAAATAATCTTGGTTGAAGTTCTATATTGTGCTGCTTTAAGGGATTTGTAAAAAATGGAGATTCTCAAAGACGATTCAGATATTGATTCCAGAGGTCTGAGGACTTTGACCATAAGACACTGGTTTGAAATGATAGAAAGGAAACAACAACTCAAAGAATCACTTATTGCAACCAAAGTATGAAGAAGACCATCCGTACCCTTCACTTCATTAGGTGTTCTCCTCTGTACCTAATAAAGTGGCTGCTAATATTTTCTTATTTTCTACAATTAGCATTGGCCCCAAAAAATCCATATTAGTTGGACTCCATACAAACAACATGTTGATGCGTTTGATTTGGCAGAATATTTTGCTCTTCTGCATCAGCAGGAGCGTAAACGCCATCAAAGAGATTTTTCACAACGAGCCACACAAACATATTTAATAACCCTCCAGTAATTAACCATTAACACAACCAGCAGAACCACCTTCAATTCGACAGAAAAACAGCTGCACGCGAACAAGCGGTGGATTCTATGAGGGTCACACACTCACATAAACCACAGCAATCTGTGTCTGTGTGAGCCAGGACATAGTGAGACCCCGGACGGCTCTAACAATCAGGTACACGGAGCAAAAGGCACCAGCAGAGGAAATAAAACAGCCAATTAGAGCAGCCCAAATGAATGAGTGAACTCCTGAGATCTGGATTATGTTAGCGAAAAGAAAGGAGAGGAGCAAAAAGACAACAAGTCAACGACACACAGGCTTTTACAGACACGACACCTCGGGGATACGAACCAGCCCTGTCCACACAGACACACACAGTGACGATGGATGACACTGATGGGATCAAAACTAATTAATTGAAATGTACACAGCACCAAAGAACCACATTCTAATCCCTTCGTGTGCGAGTCTCCACCCTAACCACATCATAAAACAGATGACCTTGTAACTCATATCGTTAAGAAACAAACTAATTAACTGATGGATTGCCTACTTCGCGCGTGGAATGAGTCTTTACCACAATGGAGCGCATGAGATCGGCCGGGTAATCGGAGCGGCGTTAGCGGTAAATACGCAACGTTGTGACGAAAAAGGGGGCTGAGCCAAAAGGCAAAGCTCTCGATCTACTGGTCGATCTTCGCTCCTACCCTCACCTATGGTCACGAGCGATGGGTCATGATCGCCGAAAGAACAAGAAATTGGTTTTCTCAGAATGGGGACTGGGGTCTCCATTAGAGAATGGATGAGAAGCTCAGTCATCCGGTAAGGGACTCGGAGTAGAGCCGCTGTAGAGGTGGGTTTGGGTATCTGGTAATCACACCACCGCGGTGCCTCCCTATAGGCAGATGTTCCCGGCACGTCCAGGTGAGTGCAGACCTCGGGGGAAGACCAAGGACTAGGTGGAGAGATTATATCTCCTCGCTGACCCCTGGAGCGCCTAGGGATCCACCAATCAGAGTTGGACGATTGTTCACTTTCCATTGAGTACTCCTTGACCTAATTTAGTTGACTTAAGTGAAAGATACAAAATAGTACTGTAAAATGGTCCCTGTGCTTCATTGAAGGGGTTTTCTATGCGCGCACACAAAAAGTCTTGAAATATCGCATTTGAGTTTTTACTCTCGGAGGAGGTGGAAAAGTTGGCATATCGACCAAAAGTTAATGTGAATGAGCGAAATTGAAAGTGTTTTGGGCAAATAAAAGGACATTTATAGAAAAGCATGTGACAGAAATGTAGCATCAACAGCTTAAACAGTGTCAACGGTCGTGGACTTTTGCTCCACCCACTACACAACGATCTTACCAAACTAATTCCCAATATTCACTTCCCAGCAGTTTATGGAAACACATTTTCTTTGACAGAATGTTGATAGATTTGTGATATTGTTCATGGAACGACACAAAATTGGGTTGTTTTGGTTCTTCTTCATCTGACTGTGTCAGTTTGTGACTTCACAGCTTATAAACCCAACCACATCGGTGTTGGTGTTAATCAGAAATCACATCAGCTCATCCGTCGTTCGGGGAAATGATGAAATGATGACATAATTCTATGTATGAATCTAATAGAGTCTGCATGTATGTGTGCATGTTTGTCTCTGGTCTCATTTCTAGGCTGAAGTGTCCTATTATCCCTGCACAGCCCTCAGAGGATCCGTTCACCCGCAGCAGCAGCAGCAGCAGCAGCAGCCACAGAGACACGTGTCCACTCTCATTTGAGGTTAAGGCAGAGTGACACAAGCTTCACTCCCTGACCTGCAATCTATTACTCTCCTGAGTCATTCCTCTCAGCAGCACTGCATCCAAATTACATTTCTGCTTTCCACAATTCTTTTTCCCACTCCTCGCTCTCCTCCCACAGCTGCAGCAGGGGTTGGCGCGTGAACAGGCCTTCGCTCTGTCCGTGATTGAACGGGGGACTGGATGCATCTCAGAGTTTTCGGGGCTGTAGACTGCACACACACACACACGCCAAGCGGTTTACGGTACGTGTGCACCGTGGAGAGAAAGCTGTGGATAAGCCCTGGCACCAGTGAGTGAGTGGGTGGGAGGGGAAACTCCACACAGCGTGGCACCACAGAGAGCAGACATCACTCACTGCTGCAGCGTTCTGTCGAAAGTATTAGACGAATACATGATGTTCTAACGCAGGGGTTCTCACACTTTTTTATACCAAGTACCACCTGAGAATATATTGAGCTCTCGAAGTAACACCATTATTACGCCAACGTTAAAATACAGTGGTCTAAATAGGCCGAGCAAAGTCTCATAGTCCTCACATATACTTCACACACCGCTATAGTGAAATTAGATTAAGATAGAGCGAGAGATAAGGAGAGTATTTATCCAGAAATGACTGTCGAGCTCGGTCACGTCAATTGACACGGTAATTTAATAACAGCTCTTTGAGTAAAATATGGTTAATTCAAATGGCGTTTGAAATTACAGTGTAGACATTTAATAAAAAGATGTATAACGAGTAAAATTAAGTGATTATAAGAAGTAGGAACTGGAAAGAAACTGACCTAGTTTATCATTTAGAACTGATCCACTGTGGATGTTTGCCCTTTTCTTCCACAACAGCTCAAAATAATCCACGACGGTTGGATTATGTCAGTAGTTATCAGCAGTTACAGTTCAAAAAGAGTTTGTAAAGATGAACAAATGGTTTGGCTCCAAAAAGACGCTGAGAGTTTTCACTATAGTGAGGAACAATGAACTGTTTTTAAATCAAAGTGAACAAAGAACTGAAACAACACAAACGCTGTGATTGAGTTGTTCTATTTTTGTTTGTTCCTGGTGACAGAAGTTACACACCGTAGCTTTAAAGGTGCGTATAAATATTTGCGAATCATTTTGGCAGATGATGCCACGTTCATAGAAAACAAACAAGGATTTTAACAAACCGTGTGTGAGAGAACAAACACCACACCACAGGAAGTTACATCCAAATGACCTTAAAAAAAAAAGAAAGAAAGGTATTTCCAAAGCTATCGGGTAAAATTAACACATTAATACTGAATGTTATGCATAGCTATTATACGTCAGGAATAATTCCATTCCCAAAATTATAAAATAAAATAAATATGTTTGCTCTTCTCTCTAAATTAAAGGGCAGAATTGATCATACACAAAAAAGGAGACTCGGAAATAAGGGAACGAGTGACCGATGAATCAAAGAACAATTGAGCGGTGAGCATCTACTGTATATCCTTCATGCATTATGCAAACTTCAAGCCTTCAGACCTTTGTTTCCATTATGGACACGCTGCTGCTGCTGCTGCTGCTGCTGCTTGCCGAAAGCCTCATCTCTAATCTTCATCTTCAACACCTCACGCCACTGTTTTCCCTGAACTGCTGTGTCTGGCAGCGTCAAACACTAGCCAAGACTCCGCTAATGTTCACTATGAATCATCGTATTTTAGACGTCTAAGTGCTGCTGCTGCTGCTGCTGCTGCTGTGGTCCGGCCGGTCAGTTTTTGTGGTTACTGCAGATTTTAAATACCTGTATAGAGCTAAAGGCCATTATGATCAACACGATAATCATGTTTAAATTAAATAGAAATGTTTGCAGTGAATATAATAATGGACAATGAGCAATTATATGGGTTTTTATCTCAAAGTGTGTTCTGCACAATCAATAAACAGTATATCCGTAAAAATAATATAAAGATAAGATACAATAGGATAATCCTATATTAGTCCCACAATGGAGAAATGGAAATTGAACAACTATAAATCTGTAAAACTAATCCTGCACATCATTCATGTACTATATTTTATAAATTCTACTCTTATTTCTTTATATACTGTATATATGTAAGCTTTACATTTATATATGACTGATACAATTACTCGAGTAAACGATTATTAATTGATTACGAAATTTGATTTAGTTTGTTTTAGTTTAGAAACAGAAATTGTATGTGTTTTTGGTTTTATTAAGCAGTGATTTATTAGTGTCATCAGCGTATACTGTAACTGTATGGAGCAGTCGCAGAGACTCTATATTTTCTGGTTTCTTTGCTCCATATAACAAAGAAATCATTAAAAAAAACTGAATAACTTTTGTTTGCGGACAAAAACGAGGACCAACGACCAAACGATACAGCAAATAATCGCCAGATGAAACGATAATCGTTAGTTCCAGCCCTAATTGTATGTTCTTTCGTCTCCTTTTGCTGGTTCTCGTCCAGCGATTGCTTTTATTTTCCCACATTTAAACCTCTTCGATCTTGTTTGAACTGGTTGTATTTTACCCGTTAATGTATTTGCTGCTGCAAAACACCAACGCAAATGCCTTGTATGTTAATATCTACGTGTAGGGCTCTGAAACAATCCAATAACACTAAATTCCTATTGATTTTGGATTGGCAAATCAAACAGCATCAGACCCTGAGCTTGTTTTCATTCCGGTTTTGTGCATTAATGTGACACCATGAGCTTCAGCCTGACACAGAAATGTTTAATGCATGTCCAGTGTGCACACACACACACACACACAGCACAGTTCAATGTGTGTGACAGACCTGTAACTCTGTGTGACTGACTGAACTCCCCGGGGCTTTTCTTCTGCTCCGCTGGCTGAGCTCTGCTGCTCACACGGAGGATGGAGAGCGAAGAGAGAGGGAAATCCCTTCCTTCCTTCCTTCCTTCTCCGGCTTCTCTCCTCTCCTTTACTCGCCCGTTTATTCCTCCCTCTGGCCTCGTGTACGTGAGCGGCACAAACTCTCCGTTCTCATTAGGGAGAGCGTTCTCCCCGTGACAATGATGAAACAGCCTCGGCGAATGCTGCTTCTATTTCTTAAAGCCAAATGAACCAATTTAGGGAAGCGTCACGGTGACAAATTATACTCAAACGCGGTGTTACATCGCATGGATATAAACAATGGATGTGAATCTCAAAAAAACCCCAACAACAACTGCCTGCTTAAATATTAAACCCACTTCATAATCAACACTTATGATAATAAATGAACTCAGTGGAGTCATTTTTACTCATTAGTACAAATGCTTTGTTTTAATTTGCAGCTCAATAAACGCACACACACACACACACACACACACACTCAACGTCTCCTGGTCAATCTCGGGAAATGTATGCGTGACGGAGAGAGCGATGGATGACTGTTGGCCACTCTCTCTCTCTCTCTCTCTGACCAGTGGACGCACAGTCAGACAGATCCAATTATCACCTCTGTGGAGAGTAAATTAAGCCCGTTCTGCCTGAACAACACATCAACAACTGTCACCACAAATTGGCTGAAAGAAAAGCCACTAACATGTCTGTAATCCACGAGTGTCTCCGACGAAATAATCATTTCATCAATCAAGCAGTCAGTGAGTAAATGAACGATTAATGGAGGAATTTCAATAATTGATCAGTCCTCATCTTCAGGGTCGAGTAAAATCTTTCTCAAATTTTAGATGAAAATAATTTTTCACTAATAAATTGTCAGGAAGAGGAATAAAAGCAATTCAAACATGTATATAAATATTGTGATAATATAGTATTGTGACTTAAATATTGTGCTATGCATTGTTACTTAAATATGATAATATCGTACTGTGATTTAAATATCGTGATAATATTGTATTGTGACTTAAATATCGTGATATCATATTATTACTTAAATATCACGATAATATTGTATCGTGACTCAAATATCATGATAACGTATCATGACGATAATATTGTGATATTGCATTGTTACTTAAATATGATAATATTGTAGTGTGATTTAAATATCGTGATAATATTGTATTGTGACTTAAATATCGTGATATCATATTATTACTTAAATATCACGATAATATTGTATCGTGACTCAAATGTCGTGATAATAACGTGTCATGACGATAATATTGTGATAATATCGTATCGTGACTTAAATATCGTGATAATGTCGCATTGTGACTCAAATATCATGATAATATATTGTGACTCAAATATCGTGATATATCGCATCGTGACTTAGATATCGTGATAATATCGCATTGTGACTCAAATATCGTCATAATATCATATTGTGACTCAAATATTGTGATAATATCGTATCGTGACTTAAATATCGTGATAATATCGTATCGTGACTGAAATATCGTGATAATATATTGTGACTCAAATATCGTGATAATATCGCATCTTGACTGAGATATCGTGATAATATCGCATTGTGACTCAAATATCGTCATAATATCATATTGTGACTCAAATATTGTGATTATATCATGTTGTGACTCAAATATTGTGATAATATCGTATCGTGACTTAAATATCGTGATAATATCCCATCGGGGTAAGCCTAACATTTACTGACATTCTCTGCTACTTTAACAACAATAAGAAACAGGGACTTCTGTTCTACGACTGATGACACGGTGAAACTGAAATTAAACAGTTGTTAACAGAGTTTTGCTGATAGTCCAGTTGTGACTGATAAGAACCAATCAGGAAGTGAACGCGGGGAACTGCGTCATCATTTTTAAAAGGTCGTCATTTCTGCTTGTTCAGACTAAAAGAGTGAAAACAGAGATAGCTGCACAAGGGCTCTAAACAGCAGACATATCTGGAATTAAATGTAAACATATTTAAATGAAAACAGTGTCATATAGAAAGTAGTTTTGCTCTCCTATTAACCTCAATAAACATGCAGAAAAAAAACACAAACACATACACTTGCAGAACATGCAACGCAAACTAGGAACCTTCATTGCTGTGAGGCACCAGTGACCACCACTGCACCACTATGCAGAACCACACAAAAAACAACAACAGCTGAGTAATCATAACGAGTGATGCTGTATGTTCCACTGCGGCATCCCTGATAATTGTTTGAAAAACAACACAAATTTATCTCATGCATCCTCTCAGGTGGCCATGACTCAAACCTCAGACTTTTTCAAGTCCTTTTTGATATTTTAAGATTTTTCCAAACCAAACGGCTCGTCTGTGGTCTCTGGTCTGTGGTACCTTTAAGCACAAGTGGATCTCACACTCCCCTGTAGACGTACACACTGCGAGTGGGAGCATCAAACGGGAACAAAACACCAGATAATCTGAGGCAAAAGATGGGTGGGATGAGGTCAGCGGGTGGCGTCTGCCGTCCCACCTCGCCTCCCCTGCTACACCTACGCATCATTATGTCATGGAACCAACGAACAAACCCTGCAACACTAAAGTGCACTCGGCTGCCACTTTATTAGGAACATCCAGCAGGATATAACAGCAGGTAAACTGAAACCTTGGACAAAAAGGTTCCGTTTTCACTGAAACAGAATTCAGAAATGCTCAGAAAACCTGGCACTGGGTGAATGAAGTGAATGTTTCAGGAGGCAAAAAGACGCGTCTGCTTTTTCTATAAAGGGCTGAAACTTAAAATGTATGAAAGATAACAAAATACAAAAGGGTTAGGGTTTACAAAAATAATTGTAAAAAAGTATATAAACCTATATAAACAAATATACAGTATAAATGGTGATTTTCCAAAATCTATGTGTTGGTTTTGCTTTGTCAGGTCCATAAAAAATTCAACTAGTTTTGTCCACAACCCAAATGTATTCAGTTTAAATGATTTATTATATAAAGCAAAAATAAAATAAAATTGAATATTCACATTTAAGAAGCTGAAAACACTCAAACCAATAAATTTATAATAGGACTGCAACAATTGATCGATTATTGATTGTGTTTTATATCCTGGTTTCTTTTCTAAGAAACCAATAATAAAATATATAAAAAAATCTTATTTTAGTTTGTTGACTTTTGAGAAAGGGCCACGCGGTGATGTAGTGGTTAGCACTCTCGCCTTGCAGCGAGAAGACCCGGGTTCGAGCCCCGGTTGGAACAAGGGCCTTTCTGCATGGAGTTTGCATGTTCTCCCCGTGTGTGCGTGGGTTCTCTCCGGGTACTCCGGCTTCCTCCCACAGTCCAAAAACATGCAATGTGGGGATAGGTAAATTGGACACTCCAAATTGACCATAGGAGTGAGTGTGAGAGTGAATGGTTGTTTGTCTCTATCTGTGTGTGGCCCTGCGATGGACTGGCGAACTGTCCAGGGTGTACCCCGCCTATCGCCCGATGTAGCTGAGATTGGCACAGCACCCCCCGCGACCCTCTGGTTGAGGATAAAGCGGTAGATGATGACTGACTGACTGACTGACATTTGAGAAAATCAATCATCATTTCAATGTTGTTTTTGTATGTTTTATGGACCCTAACCCCCTAACCCTAACCCTAACTTATAATCAACCAATTAATCCATTACAAAAAATAATCAATAGTTGCAGACCTAATTGATTATTAAAAAAACTCATTAGTCGTTGATTAATGTTCCAGCTCTACATTTGAGACGGTCCATGTCGGTCAGCAATTTATCGAGCGATAATCCATTCACTGAATAACCAATGAGCCAATTAGGCAAAAGTAATCGATAGTTTCAGCCCTGCTTGTCACCACCTGTGCTGTTAATGGGACTAAATGGATCCGTTCACCTGAAGTGACTGCAGCATCTTCAATCATCTGAAGCCCACACACACGCACACACACAGAGCGGGTTTTTCTGCTGCATTGCACCTGCCGCCTGATAACTTCAACTGGGAAGTGGAGGCAGGTCTGGTCCCACTGACGTGTCATCGATCCTGCGAGGTCGTGGTCGTGATGTGGACACTCTGTCCCCCTTCTTCTTCTCCTCCACCACCGCCACCACTCACCTCCCCCCTCCCCTTCCTCCCTACTTGGTTCACCCCGAGAAATAAAATAAAACACACAAATAATCCCATGGAATCAGGCGGAAGCGGCTGACCATATGTGACATATGCCAGAGTAAAGCGGAGCCGCTGCTGCCGGGGTTCCCAGCAGCGGAGCTGCGGTGTCTTACCTGCCGTGCGGGGGCTGCGGGATTCCGGTCCAGTCCCGGAGGAGAGACACAGTGAGACAGAGAGAGAGTCCGTGGGTCTGAGACCGAGAGAGAGGGAGAGAGAGAGAGTGAATGAGTCGGTGCGACTGAAGACAGGAGATCCACAGCCAGCCAGGGTGTTCCCAACACGAGGGGGCGTGGTGTGTGTGTGTGTGTGTGTGTGAGTGTGAGTGTGTGTATACACGCCTTTGTGAGGACCACAACACTGAAACTAAACCACATAAGTGAGGACATTCTGTGAAAATTGGGACAATTTGTCCGATTTTTCCACTCCCACCTTAAAAGATCGGTTTATGAGTGAAGACTTATGGTTTTAGGTTTAAGGTGAGAATAGGGTTAAGTTAATGGTAAGTTGTAAGGTAAGTGGCTGGGGAATGCACTGTATGTCTAGTGTCCTCACTAAGGACATTGTGCAAGTGTTCATTTTTCTGTCTCTGTAGGACATTTTCTGACCTAACCAAAATCTTAACTAATCTTACATCTGTCTCAGAAACTTATCTTAGGTTAAGGTTAGGGTAAGAGTTAAGGTTAGGCACTTAATTGTGATGGTTAAGGTAAGGGTAAGGGGCTAGGAAATGCATTATGTAGATGATGTGTCCTCACTAAGATATATATAAAGAAAATGTGTGTGTGCTCATTTTTTATACCTCTTTAAGACATTTTCAGGTATAAACACTGTCCTTGTCTTTCCAGGACCAATTATGTTCCCTGTCAATCAATTATTAGATTGGTCTACCGTCTTAAAGTGACAGTTCAAGTTTTTTGAAGTGAGGTTGAATGAGGTCCTGATTCTTCATCAGCGCTGATCCTGACACTCACTGTCCTTGTCCTTGTCCAAAGTCACAGGGACCAAAGTCTGGTCCTAATGAGACACAACCTTGAGTTAAGATTTTGGTTAGGGCTTTTCTCAGGAATGGATTTCAGTGCAGTGTCTTAACAAGGACACATGTGTAAATTGTGTGTGTGTGTGTGTGTCCTCATTTTTGTTACCTCTTTAGGGCTGTGTAAAAACACCAGCATTGTCAGGACCAGAATTCCTCCTTGAGACCTCAGGGTCCTGACAAGAATAGCTGAAGAGCAGCATTTGGTACTGACTGCAGAGGCTGAGCCCAAAATAGACTGTGGGGAAACTCCCTGTTGTTGCTGGTGGTACATTATGTATAATGGATTTCCCTCCTCAGGTTTTCTAGGAGTCTCTACTGCAGAATGACGCTTGATGTGTAAAACTCTGGTGATGTAATTAAATAAACATGACAAATATCTATCTGTCTGTCTATCTATCTATCTATCTAGCTATAATAATAATAATAATAATCATCATTACAGCCTATATATTAAAGATAATCAGCTTTTGTCCTTTAGTCTGTTTAATGCTGACATTTATTTTATTGTGCCTCAGTCATTTAAGCTTTTTGTTCTTGTTCATTAGTTTATTATATGCTGCCCCCTGCTGGCTGTCTGTGTTACTCCCCATTCTACATCCATTTAATATTACTTTTATATAAGGCAACATATAGAAGTGTATTACTGTTAACACTGACACAGAGTGTTGCTCCTGATGATTTTTATTATTGATTTTTTTTTTCCCTCAAAGGAGCAACCTGGATACTGAGCGAATTGAACCTATTGTTTCCTCGATTTTCCACTTAGTAGTTTGGTCTACGATGTTTTAAAGTGATAGTTCAAGTGTGAAGTGTGATTGTATTGACACAATATCAGCACTGACTGCAGCCAATGAAAACTGGCCATCAAACACTGATGTTTGTTCTTGGTGAGAACATGGCTGCCAGTGGAAAAACAGATTTTAACCTTGAGTTAAAGGTACAGTGTGTAAAATTTAGCAACAGTAATTGGTGAAGTTGCATGTTGCAATATCCATCACCTCACCCTTTCCTCATAAGTGTGTTGCCTTCAGTTAGCATCACAACTTGAGAGATGTTTAGTATGTCCATTGTGGTCTACAGTAAAACATTATATTAACATAAAA
Source organism: Solea solea (assembly GCF_958295425.1). Lineage (NCBI taxonomy): Eukaryota > Metazoa > Chordata > Actinopteri > Pleuronectiformes > Soleidae > Solea > Solea solea. The sequence continues at coordinate 35,147,545 of NC_081135.1, forward strand.
GGCTCATTCTGGGGTAAGGAAAATCAACAATTCATACATTCAGGTGATTCATAAACAATGAAGAATAATTATTTTATCTTCAATTTCTGCCAAATTAAAATTATTTCACCTACATTTTACACACTGGACCTTAAAGACAATTCAATACAAAACAATAAGTCCTGATATTGTAAAGTGTCATCTTAATAACTTTCAAATCAGTCAGTATCAATGACCAACACAATAAATGTCAAATAATTAAAGCTATACAATGACATACACAAATCTGAGGTAAAACGCACTTAAATTAAAATGTAAATATTGTGGACTATCATCATGATATTGCAATAATGATATAAATGATGAAATTTCATAATATTTAAAAATAAAAAATAAAATAATTTTTGATGAGTAACGATGTGTAGTAGCGCACAATAAAACCATTTGAGATTCTAAAATTAATCTACAAATATTCATGTTTAACATATATTATATAACATATAACAATATATTTTAACTTGATATTCAACATTTTATTGATTATTGTTGAAATGTTACTTCTCTAAAAGAAAATTGTGATAAACATTGTTTCAATAGAAACAATAGTGTTTGCTCGTCTATTATTTATTTTGCTCGATGTCTATAATTGTTGATATTTGGAGTGTATTTCAATTATATGTTTTTTTTAATGGTTTCCTGACACTTTCCCTTCAGAAAATTGGACTTTGATTGTATAATTAATTACTCTGAACACAGACAGTGGAACGATCAAATGCAATAAACTAAGTGTAGTTTTCTTCCTCTGATTTCTGTTTTTACTCATTTGCAGTTTGGGCTTTCAACCACTAGACGTCAGCATAGCATAAATATAAATATAGTGATAAAAGAGACACAATTTTCACATATAAATATATAAATTTATTTGATTTTTAAGTAGGATTTCCTCTTTTTTAAAATGCTTCTTTTTCTGTAGGAGAATATTTGAGAATATTTGATGTGTACCGATGATGTTTTACAGATTTTTCTCTCTTTTTTTTTGGCTTCATAAGTTGCTTGTGTTAAATGGTACAAATACTGGTAGCATTGACATAATCATCATCCTTCCTTTGCAGGAATGTTTGGAAAAGTGAGGAGTGCAAAGACAAACAACATTGGCAGTCCCTCCTTATAATAATAATAATAATAACAACAATAGTAATACAGTGAAAAAGAGAAAATAAATATACTTTTTGCAAGTATTCACACACTGATGACACACTTGGAGCGAGAGACATAACAAGTGTGAGCTACAGAAACACATCCTGACAAAAGCGCTTCCACATCACAATAAGCTATTGCTGCTCATCGGGTTTAACCACTGGAAATCCATTGTTTTCTTTATTTTTTTTCTTTAAAGCAACGTGCGAAAAACACCGAGCGTCGAGATGTGTGCGTGCTTCCCAGTAACAGTAACATGTCTGGTGATTCTCAAACGACGAGTGGAGACAAATATGCTTCACAGAAAGCAGCGTGTGTGTTCATGATAAAGCTTTTTATCAAGGAGTTAAAAAAAAAAAAAGCTGTATTGCTTGCAGCCATAAAACTAATAAGAGTTTCAAGAAAAAACAGCTGTACAAAACATACTCCCCACCCACACCCAGAGAATAATACACTCACCTCATCAGAGGCTCTACACATGCACACCTCCATGCCAAAGAGAAATACTAAATACAATCAGTTTGACTGCCATGGCTCCTAGTTTTCACATATGCAGCATATACAGTATGTGGACAAAGTCTCTAAACCTTAAAAATATGTTGGCTGTGGATGATTCTTATTTGCATTTGTAAAAGCTGCAGGATGAGACTGTGAGCATCATCTCAGTAGTGGTTAAAGTTCTGCTTTTTTTTTGTAATTTTATGAGATTCAAACTCACAGACTCAGGTGTGCACGGCCCCTGCTGGCCACCTTTGCCAAGAACCAGCGGGCATGCTCATGTAATAAAAGCTATACCTCATTAAATCTACAACATCTGCAACAGGAAGTTTGTAAATTCCCCCACACCAAAGTCCATAGTGAATATCAGCGTTTTTAGCTCATGGAGACACTGGAGGTGCTGGTCTACTGCTGCCTCCTATGGTAAATTTACCTTAATGAAGTAAAACTTAACCTAAAATGTCTCAACCCAAAGTCATAAAATAGCATATTTTAAGTTACCAACTGAGGCAGCAGTGCATCAACATCACCTGCGTAATGGAATGTAAAATCGCTTATTTTCTCTATGGGCTTTGGTGCAGGGAGACACAAACTTTAGATTCCAGCTGGAACAGGCTGTCTAACGGCAAGATAAAGCAGTGAAAACAGTCTTAAGTTATCTTAGACTTAAGCAGGCATTTTATTATAAGTGGATAAAAACATTTTTTTTCCCTCACACCAAAGTCCATAGTGAAAATCAGCATTTTTAGCTCATGGAGACACTGAAGGTGCTGGTCTACTGCTGCCTCCTATGGAACATTTGTGTTGAGCAGGTAAAACTTAAACAATTTTAAACACCAAAAAGCTTTAAATAACACATTTTTAAGTCACTAACAGAGGCAGCAGTGCACCAACATCTCCTGTGTAATGGAATGTAAAATCGCTTACTTTCTCTGTGGACTTTGGTGCAGGGAGAACCAAACTTTAGATTCCAGCTGCAACCGGCTGTCTAACGGCAAGATATTTTAGACTTAAGCAGGCATTTTATTATTTTATTAAGTGGCTAAAATCATTTTTTTCCTCGTGTCCCCACTGGGAGTAAGCATCCATTTTGTCAAACTTGCTTGGTCCGGTCACTGCTGCTTAATATCTCAACATCTCATACAACCACACTTAAAAAAAACCAACAACAACCCCTTATCTATCTCTTTAACACGAGCGAACACTACACGTGTTTGCAGCCAGAATCGATGTAAAGTTAAGGACACGTTTTGCTTCATGTAGACATATCACACGGTGGTAGAAAACAGATGGGTGCGTTGTTCAAAGTATCCATGTGGCACTTGAAAGGTAACACGATAGCGGTCAGAGGTGTTCCCCCGAATGGCACGTCACACATTGTGATGGTTTCAAGCATTGCACGATAAACTGTTGCTCACTTCGCCGTTGATCCCGCCTTCGATTTTGACGCCCGTCTCTGCCGGAATGTCATAGATTGTGTCGCTGAGGATGTCGTAGCTCGTGTCGTTGGGGCCGTCGTCTGTGTGGTCACTGGCCGTGTCGTGGGCTGCGTCAGGGTGCGCGGGGGGCCCCGGAGTCTCCGGCGCCTCCTTCCTCGTCGGCCTGTTCTGTGGCGGAGAGGAGCTGCACATGAGACACAGGAGGGAGGAGCAGTCCCACAGGCCCTGGGTCATGCTGGAGGAGAAGAGCTTCCGACACGGATGACAGAACTGGTAGAAGATCAGCATGAACAAGATGGCGATGGCGTAGGCCACGAGCAGCTGCAGCAACAGCAAGGGTGCGTGGATGAAATTGTAGAAGTCCGTTTTATAGAGGTACCACAGCAGAAGCAGCGTGGCGTTCTCCACGAAGCGTAGCATGTAGTACACGGCCATGCGATACCAGTTCTGGGACTTGTTGATGAGGTCCGGGTCGTTGAGTTTCACCTGCACGGCAGACCAGCAGAACATATTGATGCCGGCGTACAGGAAGGTGAGCAAGCAAAGCACGATGGTGGTCCCCACCCGGGTCAGAGTCTTCTCTATGTTTTCGGGAAAGGGCGAGTGGCTCGACCAGAACAGGATCCACGGGCAGAGGAAGAAGACGAGGAAGTTCAGCAGAACCACGGGGAGGACCCAGAGCTGCAGCACGGAGCTGAACAGAACCAGGACCACCACGCGGGTGGCGATCTCAAAGCTCCTCCACAGGAAAATGCAGACGTACGCCATGGGCCGGATGTCCACTTCATAGTCGTCATATTTGATCTTGATGGCCAGGATGTTGCAGCGCAGGGCTCCGTAAACAATGGATAGGAGGGAGATCACCATCAGTGTTCCTGACGTGGACAAAGAGGAAAACATGAGGATTCTTTCATTTAAAAGGAAATACCCACATTTTTCTGTCAACTTTGACCTTTCTTTTTAAGTAAGCCTTTAAAATAGCAGTTTCAAACTCCCAATCCATTTCATGCGGCCTACCACTTTAAATCAGATTCATTTAGCATCATTAACATATTCATAGTATTATAAACATTCTTATTTTGTTGTGTTTTTATCAAAATTTGGCCTTTTTTTTTACTTGACTGGCCCCTACTGACCAAACTCAGTAGCCTCCAAGGTCATTTGAGTTTGAGACCTCTGCTTTAAAAGCCCTATATATTGATAAAATGTATAATATTGTTCTTCTTGTGATTATTATTATCAATATTCTTATTATTCCATGTCATTGTGCATATTTTTGAGGGTGTTAACATGCATTAAAACTCTTGAGAGTTCCCATGGAGGTCAGGTATGGGGGAAAATGCGATAGTGCTCAGACCGTAAATCAACCATATTTTGTTTAATGTGCAGGAATATGTAGAAGAAGAAAGAAAGCATACTACCCCTAAGTTTAGAGCTGTCAGACAGCATGAATAAAAATATAAATTAAAAATATAATGTACAGTAAGAATATTGTTATTGTTTTTTCCAGTTACGACATCTTTATGGGTCTACAACCCATTTCTCCCATCTCACAAACATGCAAACTCTGTTTCTCTCAATCACTTTTCACAAGTACCTCTTATAGTGCACGTCCCAATATGAAAACTGTCCCTTTTAAATTTTATAGGTCTCTCAAGGTATAGAAGAGGCGATCAGTTTCCTTTCATACCTGCCGATACATCATCATGAACACACGGGCCCTGAAGCTCTTGCTCATCATGAACTGGTCGTTAAATCGCAGAGCGTGAAATGAAAGTGTCAGAGCGGCAGAGAAGATTACACCAACTGTTCTGTATTTATAACCTCCTCTGCCTCGTCCTTATTCAGAGGACAGATGCTGTGTTTCCACTGTGAGGATGAATCCCTTAATAAAACTGTCCGAGGAGGAGAAATACTGGCTGTATACGCTCACCTCTACCGATGGACACCCCCTGCTGCAGGACGCAGATGTAGAGCTGCAGGGTGAGCTGTGGGGCCGATCCCAGGAAGGCCTGAATGACGGACGTGCGGGCGAAGGCGGCTCGGTGCGTAAACAGTTTCCCCTCCGCCTGGCCCACCTGCCGCTCCACCTCCTCGGACTGACCCCCGCGGGGCATCTGCTTCTTCCTGGTGATGCTGACATACGGCTCCTCGACCTGGCCGACGCTGCCATAGATGCAGAACGCCTCCAGACACCTGCAGCACAACCACAGGCGGGAGAAGATGGATGAGGACACTCTGTAGTTCAGAAGAAAGACTCACTACAAGGGCCGCCGATAACATCTCGTTATCCATTTATCTGTCAGTCGATCTGTTAATTAGTCTCATCCTTTCAGTTTCGTTTACAAGAGTTGCTATAAGCTTAAATGGGGACAGTTCAGGTTGTAGGTGGCGCTGACACGCTGTCAAAGGTTTCAGCCACTTAACAAAAGCCTTCACTAACAATAAAAGTGACTGATTAAATCTCCGTTGTCTTTAAAATGTCTTTGCAGTCTTTTCAAAGCTGGAAACTGAAGTTTGTAAACCGCCCACATTCCTGCACCAAATCCCATAGAGAAAATCAGCGTTTTTTAGTTTGTGATTCTGGTCCACCGCTGCCTCGTGAGGTCAGTTTGTGTCACGGAGGCTAAACCAAATGAAGGATTTCAAACCCCCAAAGTCACAAGATAACACATTCTAACTTTGCGATATGGCATCAGTGGATTAAAAAACACCTGTGTGGCCCGATGTCAAATTGTTGATTTTCTCTATGGGGTTTGGTGTGGGGAGAGAGCGGCTTACAAACCTCAGTTTCCAGCTTAGAAATGTCTGTCTCATGGTGAGAAATATGTTCTTAAGATATTATAGACTTAAGCAAGTATAGATTATATTAGGTAAGACTTTTGTCACGTGTTTCTGTCCCTGCTGGCAACAACCTTATTAATGAGAATGAAACAGGAGCATGAAAACTCCCCCCGAGCCATCCCTTCAATTACATGTAGAGAATGAGCTCAGTGATATTAGCATGCATGAACAAATGCTTAGAAAGGGCTTGTTGTGCTCAAGCAGACGAATGTGTTACTCAGCTACCATTTGGCTTACATAGGTAACCATGGGTGATCGCCATGGTTACCTAAGCTGCTCTGAAGCAGGTTATTTCAGTCATGCAAGTGGTCAGAAACACACTAATACTCTCACGTTGTCTCTTTTAAACAAATGAAAATGTCGTTATGGTTACGTGGACCTAACAACAAGTACATTTCTGACGCAGGTGTGAAGATAAGACTTCAGCAGGGAGTCAAATGTAAAGGGTCAGAGGTCAGAGTGTTGGCGACTGATAACTGATTTATATAATTAATCCGTTATCACAAGTGCTCTCCCGGTGCCACATGACGAGCAGGAGTCAGACGCGAGATACAAACTTAATTTGTGTAATTCTAACCGTGAAGCTTCATATTATAGTTGAGATGTTTTTTGCATAGAATGAGGAGTCGGGGGTTTTAATCCAGCGTGGAATCAGACCTCCGCGTTCACGATGTCCACTACAGACTACTGTATTCTGACGCTGTAGGAATGTAATTTGACCTCCACCAGGGAGGTTATGTTTTTGAAAATAACTTGTTTTGTGAGCAACATAACTGAAAAAGTAAAAGATGTGATGTATTTACTTACATGAACTTTTTTAACATCTTACAAAACTCCTGAAAGTGATTTTAAAGATGAATGAATCACTCCATTATGCATGTATAGATAAATCTCTTAAAGCCGGGCCGGGGAAGTTTGTTTTCCCCCTGCATTACTGATCAATAATTCCATTATAACCTTTCAGCGTAATAATAATAAATGATTAGCGAGAACTAGATTATTCCATTCTACTCTAAACTCCCATTAGAGCCTTGAGATATCGGGCATATGATGAGAGAGTTTGACCAATCACAGGACAGTTCAGAGAGAGAGAGAGAGAGAGAGAGAGAGAGAGAGAGAGAGAGAGAGAGGGCGCCTCCTATTGTCTGTTCTACTAATAGCACTTTTCCATTGTTGCAGATTAACGCATGGATTTTCATGGATTTTTAAGTCTTTTTAACTGATCTACAGTTTCGGCATTCCTCAAAAACAAACAAGTCAAGCGAGTAGTGCCAGAACTGTATTACAGAAAGGTTCTGCTCATACATGTCTCTTAGGTGTTAAAGGTCACTCTTCCAGCATTGATAACAGCTGCCTATGTCACAGAGGAAGCTCGAACAATAAGAAGAGTCTTGAGGATTTGAATGGTGCAACACACGCTTACACGTTTAAATGCAACACTACACCGTTCACATAGACAAGGTAGTTCTCCCCCGTTGCCAATATTCCTTTGTGGAACAAAGTGCAACCAACAACAGTGGACATCACATGACCATCGTGATTAGACTCATTAATCAACTATGTTCAACTGTATGTTTACAACTGTAAACAATAATGACAAATATCTAAAGCCAGTGGTTCTCAAACTTTTCGTACCAAATTTTTATTGAAATATTGAGCACTTTTCACAATTTATTTATTGTTTTAGTTATTCCCAATAAGATCATTTTCGCTCTCATCGTCCTCCTCTTCCTCACATATACTTCACACACTTGTGACATTAGATATGAAATTAGAAATAAGATATTCTGTCATTTGTTCCATTTTCTACACACTCCGATCACATACCCTGGTAAATACAGTGGAACATTATTTCTGATTTTCCTCCCAAGTACCACACTTTGAGAACCCCGGGCTTTAGGCAATTACTTAAAACAGTCAGTTTACATAGTGTCTAATCAAGGAGTTATTTCTCCTTGATTAAAAGCACATACGACTCGTCGAAAGACAAGCCAGCATTGACATCTGCTTGATAAGTCACCACAGGTCACTTCTGTGGTTATTGACGTGGACAGATCTACAGATCTGTCGATGACAGCGTGTCTTTGTCTGTGCACACATGCAGGCAAAAGGCCAAAGGTCGGGACAGAGCTGCTTCTGTTCAGCGGCACCAACAGCAGTGGGTTTAAAATCCACATTAACGCCGAGGGAGGGATTTGTTTTCCAGCCTGAACGACAGCGGGGAGGCACACGCACACACAGTCCACACGTCAGGGAGTTAAATAAATAAAACTGTGGACGCTGAAGGGAGTGACATCACTTCCACAGCATCTCTATGGATGTTTAAATAGATGTGTTTTAAGTGTCTTTTTAATGCGAAACGGACCGATTTCTGACGAAAAGGAGTCATCTCAAATAGACATGGAGGTATAATTGCTTTAAAACGACAAATAAATCACATTAGGGCCTTTAAGTGACATAAGACGCTTGTGAAAACAGATTACAGAACACTGCAACTTCTTTTTTTCCCAACTTGTTTCACAATTTTTGCACAAATGTTTCAGTCTCAAACCTCTTACAGCACCGCGTCGGTCTATAAAAACCCACTCTGCACCACGTCACTTCACAACTAGCGGAGAATAGTGGAGCTGTAGAGAGACCAGTGTGTAACTTCCTCACATGTTCACCTGCAAAATTTAAATGCTAGTGTTTGAATCTTAAGTTCTTGTGCAAATTTAAAGCTGCATTACGTAACTTTTGACCATTCTGTTGTTGTTTTATACACTTCATGAACAGAGATGATGTAACATTATTTAAATGCTGCGTCCTTCTTCTGAAAACAGTAATACTATCAGACGTGACTGAGGGAGCGTTTGTGTGTATACAGCAGCAGCACACCGGCGGGCGGGGACAAGAATTCCGTAATAAAACTTTATGTAGACGCTGCTTTGTGTCGTGTGCAGAGAAAGAACGTCTCCGGGCGACACAAGATCATACAAAACAGAGATACTCAGGCATAATCAGCTATGTGTGAAGTAATTTGACAATGATTTATATTTAAGGGGGAATTGTATTTAAGTTATGCAACTACAGCCACGGTTCTCAAGCTATGGTTTGGTGTTAATTCAAGGGCTCAATATTTTCTCAGGTGGTTCTTGGTATAAAAGGTGTGAGAAGCACTGGTTAACACTTTTAAAGATACTTTAATAAACCTGTCTTGCAAATGTTGTGGTTTTTTTTGATCGTTTCTTCACTGAATTTTCGACATCACTTTCCTCATACATTACAAAATAGCTGAGATGCCGACTAATTCAGTTAATGCCTCTTGCAGCAAAGCATGAAGTTCCTAAAGAGAAGAAAAACTAATCCGATAAGTGAAAACATATGTGTGAATAATATGTCTCCTTTAAGGGTTTCAAGCTGCGGGGAAGCCATTGTGTTGTAATTCTTTTTTTGTTGCACAAAAATGTACTTTAACATGTTTAACCACTGACGCAATAAACTCTGTTTACACTGTTTGTACGTATGGTTGCCACTTAATCCTTAGTGCTCATGTGGCACGGAGCTGTGCCACAGGTTCACCCTTTGGAATTATGCACAATTCCTTATATGGACATCCTATTCAGGCTTTACACGATGCGTTTTTTCGTCTTCTAATGTGTTGTTTTTTTAACATTGCATAGTAGTGATACACAAAATAGCAGAAACCCCAAAATAGACTATTTTTGTTTCATTTTAGGTCATTAAAATGAGCCAATTCAATCTGATTTTCAATTTTTTTTTTTAGTAATTTTTGCTTGTGTGTGTTTATATAGAAGAAAAAAACCATGTTATCAGACTGCCTATAGCAGGGATCTGCTGTAATACAATTAATCTTGAGCCTATTTGACCCATAAAACGTAGATGGCATCATGTAATAAGTTTTATATGCAGACATATATGGATAAAGAGAACTATAATTATGAAATTTAAGAACTACAACAAGAAAACTGCTGTTTTTACCTGTTAACAAAGTAAAAAAAAAATGTATACCTCGAAATAAACCACAGAACGTTTGTCTATTTGTCTATTTATTTGAGTCCTTCCGTTATTAGTGGAAAGTGACCCACTTTGAAATGAATAAAACAGTGTTTTTGAGAAAAGCTGTATGTGTATAGTATGTGGATGCAAAGATGGACAGGATTCCAGACGTGTACTTCCTTCATGTACACAATGTTTGTCAGTGTTTTTAAGTATTGCATTTGACGCAGACATACTGTCAACTGTGACACATATTTTTAGTGGCCCAAATATTAAAATACATAATATTTCTCACCTTGATCTTTGTAAAAAATTTGCTCTGTGTTCTAAGGCCTAAAGAGGGAGCTGGAATGACAAATACAGCAAATTAAAGCATATTAATGTGTTCTGCAGCAGCAGCGGTTGCGTTATTGCTGCTCTGACACTGAAGGATGAAGACTCAGTGTAGAGTGTTGTTTTGGACGAATGCGTCCAAGAAGAGGAAGTGCTGCTGTTGTGCGTCCAACAGTCTAGAAACGGACATTCCCCCCTCTGGTTGTGTTGTCAGGAGATAAGGAGAAGCCAGCAGTGACACAAGCTATTCTTAGTCCTGCTCTTCACCGAGGGAAGACGGAGACGCCTGAAAAATAATCGTTCAAACGCACACTCAAGGGTGAGACCCGGGCAGAACGAGACCCACAGACCCACAGAGGCCACTGCAGGGGAATCCACCAAGAAAACCTACATATATATCACATCACTCATCTAATTTCATGAATTGGAATTGGATTGTTTGCAGTACAAGTGTTGAAAATAGTTGGCTTTGAGTGATAAAACCCAAACATATTAAGTTAGAAATCAAATATTTACACATAAAAGGCTGGAAAAACAGGTTTTGTCTCTTTTCTTTCTTCCTTTCCAACAACAGCTCCACATGTCATTGACTGTTCAAACACCTACTGTTGCATCCTGTTGGAGCACTGCTCCGTAGATTAAAGGGTAAATAAGACATGATTTCGGGCTTTAATGATCAATTCAACACCTCATTTCCACAGTCTCATCTCCTGCTTTTTGACAACACATGACATATATTGTTTTTGACGACGCGGAATGAAGTGCAGATCCCTGCTGGGCCTCTGTCTTTTAGCAGTTTGATGTTTAAATTCACTCACCGAGAGTTACTTACAGCCACAGTCAGTCATATGCATGTATGCATGTATGCATGTATGTCAGTGGCTTGATGTGCTGCCGTCGGGAGTTCATGCCGAGCGACTTAATGTCTTTTCAGACAGAGAAGTCATGAATAAATCAGACACAGCTTGGGCCTCAACTCCACACTGGAGATGATCAGAGAGGAGGAGGAGATGCTAAATGACTGGAGGGCCACATGAGCATCTAGTCATACTAGTACTCCATAGAAACTACGATGGAGTATTAGGAGAGAAAAAAACCAAAAAAAAACTAGGAAAATCATAATACTGCAGAAATGATATTCATGATGATTTTCCAAAGAATATGGGGCTTTGTTTTGACAAAATAATACATAAAAACAAAAAAAACCAGACAGAAATCATCATCCCGCGGATGATGTTTTTTTATCTGTCGCATTTCTAATCCTAACAACATCCAAACAAGTCCGCATTGCTGGTGCCCTGAGTGAGTCACCTGCCAAGTGAACTGTTTGACAGATATATGATTAACAGTCAGATGAATGGTGCAGCGTGTGTGTGTGTGTGTGTGTGTGTAGGTTGCAGAATGGATGAGAAGTGGTTTATGTGTCTCATTTCTAATTTCTTATCCAAACACCGCCAAAAGTCGGCACACTGCACACACTGGCGCCCTCAGTGAGTCGCCTGTTTTGCATTTAAAGATACAGTAGGTAAATCTACTGCATGTTGCCGCTGAATGACCTCACCTCACCTCACTTCACTCTTCCCTTCCGAGTGTGTTGGAGAAACCGCAGCCTTCAGTTCTCTCAGAGGTCTCGAACTCACGCGGCCCCAAGACTAAGTGATAATGAAAACTGGCCGGTGACCTCCTTCCTTAAGTTAACAAAGCATGTGCGGAAATGTTTTTAAGAATAATCATACATAAGGTTCGACGTATCACATGTATTCTACTCAACATTTATATATATATATATAGGTATATATATATATAAAAATACAATCAATATTTTATTTGCAATTTGTGCATTTTGATTTTGGGGTTCTCATTTTTGTTTGCTCCAGAACAAACATGCTGAGACAGATGGATTAAATGTAACTAAATTAAAAATCACATGTAAAAATTAAAAGAAGCAAGCGAAACTCCGATCACTGCAAAACAAAAAAGTGTATTTTAAACAAATAAAAGACCATATATTATTCGCAATTTGTGCATTCTGATTTTGTGCTCTCATTTTTCTTTTTGCTAAATTCATAAAGTGCTGCTTGATTATATTATTACGATGGATTATATTATATCCTCTTTTGTAAGTCGCTTTGGATAAAAGCATCTGCTCAATGCTTAAATGTAAATGTCTATTGACACAAATCTAATTCCACAACACTGTAAAAACATGGCGGCCCACAATGGCCTCCGTGGAGCTGACCCAGCTCCTGATATACATTAAAAAAGGGGCTCATTCTGTCATAATGAAAGTAACAATTCACGCACCTAAAATGAAGTATAATGATTTCATTTTTCAATTTTCTGCCAAATGCAAAAAATGTAACCTAAAAAATAATGTTACATACTGGACCTTTAACGCCGCACAAAAACAACAACATCAGCAGCAGCAGCAGCAAGTGTTCATGTTTTCAAAAATGAGGACAAAAATCATGGCACCTGTGCGTAAAAATGGACGTTCCACGGCCTGGAGACAGTGAAGGAATTCAGCTGCAGCAGCAGCAGGAGGAGGAGGAGGAGGAGGAGGAGGAAGATGATGATGATGATGATGATGGTTTCCACTTATGACACAACAAACAAACAAACAAACACACACTCACTCACTCAAGTAAACAACTGACCTGACAATGGGTCCGAGCTGCAGGATGTGCAGCAGCAGTACCAGCGGTCTGTCCCTGCCCAGGTCCCGGTGGATGAAGGTGAGCGTGAGCTGCACCAGCACGGACGGCACCAGCGTGAAGAGCAGCGTCAGTCCCTGCCAGATTCGGTCTCCCGCGGAGCGGTACGTGGAGCTGAGGTACAGCGCCGCCGTGGTCTCCGCCGTGAACAGAGACACCGACACAAAAATGGAGATGGGGAGTCGCATCCTCGCTCACCCCGCCATCTGTGGGGAGGCTACGCGGCTTCGCTCGGGGCCCGCTCGTCCATCACCAACACACGGCGCCGACGACGACGACGAACGTCTGGTCTGTTGTTGTCGCCCCGCAGGACTGACGAGTGCGGACTGGACGCTGTGGAGTTGAGTGTGGAGCCGCAGCCGCTGAGAGGCAGCGTATTTCACTGCCAGGTGTAGTGCAGCGGTGAGACCGCGCGGGGGCGCAAGAGATACTACTGCACACATGTAGGTTCGAGCTGTTTTAACCCAAACTTTTTAGATAGACACACTTTTTAGAGACAGTTTGAAGTAAAAAATAAAAATAAAGAGTAAAAGTACAAGTATCTTACCAATCTACACTCAAACTTGCGGCCCTCCAGTGGAGTAGAATTTGTATTTTTTTCTGCATGTTTTTTAAGGCGACCCCCGCACCCAAAACCCTCATGTGGAGGATAAAAGCGGTAGAAGATGAGTGAGTGACTGAGTGATTATTACCATTGCCAAGAGGAAATGAATTGGGCCTATAACCAAAGGATTGCCAGTTCAAATTCTGGGACAGGTCAAGGGATGAGCAAGGCACCCAATCCCCATTCTTCCCCAGGCGCAAGAGCAGTGGGCAGCACTTTTCTGCACCCACTTGTGTATTAAAAAATAAAATAAAAAAACTAATTCTAATTCAAGACCTCTGTGACCTCTGTGACCTTTACTGTATAAGCAAGCCTCATCAGGTCAGTAAGCAGCTTTACCTGATCAGGTTAACTGTTGTTTGCATCTGTACAACAAAATATCATGCCTGAGAAGACTCAAAAGGCAATATCTCAAGTGTTACCTTGCTTTTGATTTTATGGCGCACCATATCCATATACACTGTGAGAATAGGAACAAAAAAGTGCTGTTTATTTGTTTAGCATATAAATCTTAGTCCTTTAATTTGTGTACACTACCTGGTTTTATTATGTTTTTATATGTTTCTTTAACTGTTTAACTTTAACTGTTTTATTTGTGAAGCACATTGTTGCTTTGTTCTGAAAAGTGCTATCGAAAGAGATGAGATTCGACTTTAGTGATCCCACACTGGGGATATTCACATTGTTTACAGCAGCCAAAGGGTTCAGAGATAGACAACTGACAAATATAGATCAGATCCGCAGACTCCAACCTCCTCACTCCCCTCAGGACAAAGCGCCGAACCCTGGGGGACCGAGCCTTTGCAGGAGCCGCCCCCACTCTCTGGAACTCACTCCCACAACCCATCAGGAACTCAGACTCACTACAGACATTTAAATCATTACTCAAAACCCACCTGTTCAAAACTGCTTACACCTAACTGTCTATTTCCCATTGTTTTATTTCAGTTCTGTCCTTTGTTTTGTTTTGTTTTTGTTTTGTTTTGTGTTTGTACAGCGTTTGTACAGCGTGTCTAGAAAAGCACTATATAAATTTGATGTATTATTATTAAGAAGTACAAGGATACAGAATAATATATATAATATATTTACTGTGTATGTATGTATGTATGTATGTGTGTTTGTTTCCCTTTGTTGCTTAGCAACACCTGTGCAAATAAAGACAATAACCACAGACAGGTCTGTCCTGCCTGAGAATAAATAGCTGCACATTTGGCCCAAAGCCCAAGGTTAGCTTTGTCCTTAACTTTGTAGACAGTCAATTTTGTGACTGTGCCCCTAAAAGTGTCACTTTACCACCAATTTGCATTTTTGTTAAATAATTTAACTAATTTAATGTTAACATAACACTAAAGAGTTAAATGAAAAGAGTTAAATGGACTATTTTAGTGTTATTTTACCACTGTTAGCGTTTTCTTAATGTCATAGTGTTTTCTCCTCAATGTTTAAGTGTATTCTTAATGTTGTAGTGTTTGACACTCCAGGGCCACTGAATACATAATATAATATAATATAATATAATAATAATATGATATGATATGATATGATATGATATAATATAATATAATATTTCATAATATAATACAATATAATACAATACAATACAATATAATATAATATAATATAATATAATATAATATAATATAAGTGGAATCCTTTGATACAAACATTTATTGATCACATAACTTTATTGATGTTCCTGCTGCTTTCCTAATAAGGACAAAGGTGGGCGTGGCCGGGTGTGACGTTTGAGGGGTCAGAGGTAATTTTGTACGTCGGCGTGGTGGTTTGGCGCCAGCGGTTTCGCGGGGTAAAACAGCACAAGGAGCGGCGTCACACAAGCAGACGGAGGCTCTTAAACTCTGAGCAGTACAGGCCGGAGTTAGGAGTCTTTAAAGGCCCGGACAGAGCAGGTGAGGGCCGGTGTAAGTGCAGTGTCACTGCCGCCGCCGCCACCACCGCTGCTCCCGCCGCGCCGCCGCTGCTGCATCATCTTCTTCTTCTTCTAGTTGCTCCTGAGGGGTCGCGTCCTAAAAAGACAGGTATGCAAACTTGTGTGCTGCAGTGTCCTTGTTCCACTGCGCGGTGTTTGTAGTTTGGCTTTAGCAGCCGTGTGTGCTTTTTCTCTAGATGTGTGCGTCAAACTTTACCTGCTAGCGCTGCTAACTTGATTAAGCTAGTCACCGTTAGCAGGCTGCTACCACCACATTCCTGTCCTGTGATGGAGAAGTGGACTTAGATGATGCGTTCAAGGACCTGCTGCTAGTTGTATTCGTATACGTGTAATCTCCTCCTCTGTGTTTGTGTGCATGTGTTAATTGTGTTGAATAAGTTAATTAGTTAGTTACTTGTGGTGTTTCTTCTTGCGTGTGTGTGTGTGTTGGGGCTGTTGTGATGGCCTATGGTACACACACACATGCTCAACTCCAAAAGTATTTATAGATGTTGACCAAAGTGTTGTACAGAATGTCAATAAAAATAGAAAACATTTAAAAACAATTCAGAACAATACAAGGGTAATAAAGGACATAAGGATTTAAGGAAGTTAAATATTAAAAACTGAAAACATGGACACAAACTGTATACAATGGCAGCAATAAATTATATTAAAATAGGTAAGTTATATAGAAATAGACAAATAAAATAAATAGATAAGTGTCATTGATTGCCAAAGGCCAGCTCAACCAGCAGGTTAAATAATTAAAAGTTGTGTGCAGCAGCTACAATGTCCTCACAAAGACAGGTTTGCTTGACAATTTGTCCACACAGCCTACTAGAGACATGTGCACACATAAGCGCGCACACACAAGTGTGATGACGTATTCTTGTCTTAACACTGGACAGCCTAACTAAAACCTTATCCTTAACCATAACCAAGTCATACTCAATCCCAGCCTTAACAAGTACTTGGGACGCTCCGTTGTACGGCTGCAATGAATATTCTATTAATTGATTACTAAATTATAGTTATTGACCATTTTGATTATTTGTATATACAAGTTTTCTGGTTTTTCAGCTTCTTAAATGTGAATATTTTCTAATTTCTTTGCTCCATTTGACTAAGAAATCATTAAAACTGAATAATTTGGTTTGAGGACACAACAAGACATCATCATTTCCAGGTTTGGGAAAAGCTGATCAAGATTTTTTAACATTTTAAGAACCAAACATAGTCATTTTATAGATTAATTGTTAGTTGCAGCTCTACTGTCGTTCCGAAACAGCTTAACTTTAACCATAACCACACAATACTTAACCTTCTGCCATAATTCATAGTATCTTTTATATAAATAAGGTTCTGCTTCACGTGGGCCAGGTTTTAGGTCCTCATGAGGACAACTGGTCCTGGAAAAAAGGAGGCATTAACACAATAAAAGGCCCCAAAGAGACAACAATGCACAGCTATTCTTGTTTCGGACATTGCATTCTATAGACCTCAACTAAACCCTCTATACAGAGGAATCTGCCTCAGTAGGACCAGATTTAAGTTCCTGTCAGGGCCACTAGTTTAATCCCAAAAACAGGACCTTCAACAATCTTTACAAAATAAAAGCCCCAGATTTATGGAGGAGGAAGCTCTGGAACATGTGGTTGAAGGGGGAGGCAGACGGAAATATTCTGACCTCTCCTGTCTTTTGTACACCTCACATAAACGGGGATCCTTCACTTTTATTCTTCAGGACATGTTGATGTGAAGCCAGAGAGGTAAATTAGGTTGAAACCGTTGACCTCACTCACTCGTCTTCCACCTCGTCTGCCATTTCTTTTTAAAGGCCTCGTTGGGGGTGAGTTATAATGATGGCGATGGCGGGGCCTCCGAGCAGCCCCGGCATCCTTCCTCTGCTGGAGTCGCTGGAGGATAAAGCCGCTGGACACGCCGAGCAAACAGACGCCTACCTCACCATCGCCAAGTAAGTTTTTAGACCAGTTTGTCCTCAGGAAGTGTCACAGTATTAACGTTCGAGGAAAATAACTTGTTATTTGTGCTTTTTTGGTCCTCTGCAGCCGGCTCAGTGGAGAGGAGGGCCGACATTTTCTCCCTGCAGTTGAAAAGCACTTTTCTCGTTTGGGTAAAACCATCCTGGTGAGTTTATTTAATAGCTTCCATTTGTGAATTCTGAAGCTTTAATATCTGCACAATGTCTAAAGTGGCTGTATCTCTTTTTGTTTTCTAGACTCACATAACCAGTTCGAATGCAGAACTGAGCCAAGCCGCCCTGCAAGCTTTGGGGTTTTGCGTGTACCATTCTCACGTTTCCTCTGCCGTGCCCGGTACCTTCATTTACCTTGTTGATTCCTCATCATTATTGTATAATGAAATCACGTTGCTCATGATGATTCTCTGCTGTCTGTTCTCCAGAAGCCTCTGCCGCAGAAATACTATCAGCACTTTGCTCCCTGGTGGTGAAATCCACGGATAAGAACACGTGCATCAGGGCATTATGGGTCATCTCCAAACAGACGTTTCCTTCAGACGTAGTCGGCAAAAAAGTGAGCAATCAGCATCGTCTAGAGAAATATCTGAACCAGCAGTGTTTTCGAGAGATAGAGAGGAGGTGTCCTCCCCCGTATTGTTTTGGTCTCATTCATGTTGCTTCTTCCCCGCTCAGGTGTCGTCTGTCCTGGGGACACTGGAGAGTGTGTTGAGCAGAGAGGACATCCAGTCTGTTGTCTTGGAGCACGAAGCCTTGAACGTTATAATCAGGTAAAATAGTGTTTTGTTTTTTTTTGGAATTAAAGGAAACTTACTTGATTTTTCAGCTTTTAAATGGGATTATTTTGTAGTTTCTTTGCTCCATAGAACTAAGAAATCATTAAAATCATTGTGGTCATATTATATTTATTGTATTTGTTATTTGAAGGAAAGAAACTAGAAAGTATTCACGTTTAAGAAGCTGGTAAATCAGTTTGTTGGCCACACAAACTTGTGGCCTAATGGCAAGACACTGGATTTCTTCATTAGTCATTTTTTTAACGCATTTCTAATTAATTCAGCTAAATGATTTCAACCCGAAGTAAGGAAACTTTGAGGCCATGTAATGAAAAAAATTATGTTGTTCCGTCTGTTGATGCTGATACTGATTGCGCCTGGTGTGTTTGTTTGTTTTAAAGGATGCTGGAGCAGGCACCAGCTCAGATGGGTGAAGGAGCGGTGCGGTGGGCGAAGCTGGTCATTCCTCTGGTCGTTCACTCCGCCTCCAAGGTGCGTCTGCGGGCCGCAGCAGCCATGGAGATGGGCATGCCTCTGCTGCTGGACAAACAGATGGAGGTGGCTGCCATCATCGAACCCTTGATGTCCACGGTGAGCGTCTGCGTAAAAGCTGGGGACACGCGACAAGAGTCTGCTCCAGTCGTCCGTGTCTTCACCCGTACCCGTCTTTTCTTTTCTTCTCTGCTCACTAAATGATTGCTTTTAACGTCCCTAATCTGTGGTTGTATATTTAAAAGAAGAAACATTTTATAGTCGATACTCGAATGATGACACGAGTCTCTTCTCGCCACCTTCTCTCGGAGGAATTCACTCTCTTGTCTGTCTTCACAGAAACTGATTCCAGAGCTGCAGAAACTTTTCATGTCCAAGAATGAAACCAACGTCCTGAAGCTCTGGCCTTTATTTGTCAAACTACTCGGGAAGGTAAACGTTTACATTCTGACCGTGTCGACGCGCTCTCACTCCCACACGCTGTATCATAGAAGAAGAGAAACAGGCCTTTTTACCCACATTTGGACTCACCACAAACTTCTTTACTTTAGTTTCATGTTTGGATCACAGATTTTTGAATTTCCATGCAAAGCAGTTCTATTTATTAACACTTTTCACAGGTAAATTCAAGGTGCTGCACAGGAACACTGAAAAACCGTAGAGACAGAATTTAACGAAATTAAAAGAGGGTGAAAGAAATGAATAGCTTAAGCAGAATAAAGGTGTCAAAGGAGGTAAAATGATTAAGAATAAATAAAAGATTAAAGTTTAATCAGGTGAAGGAGGTTAAAATGTAATACTTTACTTATAAGAGGAAGTCACCATGTTTGTTAAAGGAGGTACTGTTACCTTTCGAAACTGTATTTTGCTTCTATTTAAAGTACAAATGATATAAAACAAAAGATAATTAAAGAGTCAAACAAATTTTAACTAACATTAATTTTGAAAAGTTGTAATTTGTAATGAAATGTGACTATATTGTGATATAATATTGAAATATTACCTAATATTGGACTTATTTTATTGTATTTTACATGTATCTTTGCTTCTTACAGCGATGACATGTTTTTATTATCAGTTATGTCATTGTTAATCCACTTACATTCACAATTTAAATATTCACAATATAATATTGTGCATTTGTTTGTTTTAAAGTCCTAATTAATAGACTAATTTAGATTGTGGTGCTAGTCGGGAGCAAATTCTTTCTGAAAAAGCAGGACAGTTAATAAGACCTGTGCATATTGTTGATTAAAAATGACGTCACTTTTTTTTTTTTTTACATATGCAGATGCTGCACAGAGGAGGTCCCTTCATCAACTCCCTGCTGCATCTGGAGGAGCTCGGCTTCCGCAACTCGTCTCCAACCATCAAGAAGATTGCGTTTATTGCCTGGAAGAGCCTCATAGACAACTTCTCCCTCAATCCTGGTGAGCGTTCCATAGGTTTCACTAAGTTCATAGACGCAGACGCCCGAGACCGGAGTTGTAATCCCTCTCTTTCTCTCACTCCTGCAGACATCCTGTGCAGTGCCAAACGCATTAAGCTGCTGATGCAGCCGCTCACATCCATCCACGTCAGGACTGAGGCCCTGCTGCTCACCAAGGTGGAGGTGTGGTGGTACCTGGCCGTGCAACTGGGACCCAACCTGTCGTCCAACTTCGATCAGGTTAGATTTCCACTCCACACGACATACACTCACAGCCACTTTATTAGGTACACAGGACACCTAATAATGTGTCAGGTGGCGCTTCGATTTCTGATGTTTTTTGTGTTCAGAGATCTTTTAAAGGACCAGTGTGTAAAATGTAAGTGTTCTATCACCTGATTGTGTGAATCCTTGCTTTTCATTACATATTTACGCATATGGAAGAGCTGGATGCCACTATTTTGTCCCACCATGTTTTTACAGTAGCCCACAATGGACAAACATAACCTCTTTTGATGCTAACTGAAGGCTACATAGGTTCTCCAACACTCTTTTAGTAGTGAAGTGGGAGGTGAATTGAGGATTATCAGGCTAGAATAGGCGACTTGACCAACAAATGTTGCTAAATCTTACACACAGTAACTCAAATAATCACCCTTTTAAAAAGGTGCAGTTACCTTTCAATCAAGTTTCAATCAGTTTTCTATTCTCTGGATATAGTCTGTTTTTTGGACCATTCTCTGTCAACCCTGTTTTGTATGGAAGTTTCACAAATACTCAGACCAGAATCATATTCAAAGTCTTTCTTCCTCATTCTGATTTTGGGTTTGATCCTCAGCAGGTCGCCTTGACTAAATACTGTACACTGAGTTGCTGCCTTGTGATGGTCTGATTAGATGTTTGTGTTAATGAGCGGTACCTAAACGTGGCGGGTGAGCGTGTAAATATGTTGAATATTATGATTAGGGATGTCCCGATACAACTATTCGCTTCCGACACGATACCGATATTGCAGCCTTGAGTATTGGCCGATACCGGTATTGATCCGACACGAATCATACATACTTTGACTTATTTTGTAGTGTGGAATGTTAGAATAGGCTTGATCAAGTGATATTACTTAAACGGAGAACAATAGTCAGCAACAGTAGGTATGAGGAAAAACATGTGTTTTTCATAAATTTTAACCTTTAACATAAGAATATTGGATTTTTTGCCATGTTAATTTCATGCAGTCTATGGTTAATTTCATCAGGAAAAAAGTACCAAGTGCTCATGGGGGTGTTTTCAGAGCACCTGTGTTTCACAGGCAACAGCGTGTCTTCAGAGAACACCCCCCTTGTTTTCACTATTTTGGAATAGCCCAACCCACACAGGGTGAGTGACTTGTGCCGCAGGCAAACACGGAGCCCGAGGACTAATGGCTAACTCACGCTTTTTTGGCTGATATCAGATCAATATCGGATTGTGACATCCCTAGTTATGATCGTCTCCTCCCCAGGTCTCCCTTCCTCTGCTCCAGTGTACCATTGGTTGTGACTCCTCGTCAGTCCCAGGTACGCCCTCCAGAGCCGTCGCTCAAAATGGCGCTGCCGCACCCGTCACACCCAAAACTGGTAGGTTTTCACGTGCGGTGCCACTCCCATCAACGCTGAAGCTGCGTTAAAGGCTGTCATTTTCTCTATAACGACCTCTGCTCCCGATCGCAGGAAACCCAGGCATCAACAGTGCAGGCGCCACACCTCGGATGAACCTGAACTCCAGCGTCCAGGTCCCTTCCACCTACCCTTCCATCCAGCTCCTGGGCCTGGAGATGTTGTTCCACTATTTTCTCGGACCAGAGGTCGTTGCTGCAGCGGCGAAAAGAAAACTCACGCTAAGTCTCGGTGAGAATCTGGGTGTACACGTCACAAAATGTCATTTGCTCTAAGGAATTATTTGAATTTCTAGGAGGTGGAATCAAATATTTTCTTTAACCTTTTGCAGACACACAATGCATTTTGATGGGACACTGAATATAAACAGAAATTTTAACATGGACATTTTAATAGAGGCAATAATTAGGCTTTCTGACTCCTGTTCAGTTGAATTTAAGCTGTTATGCTTGAATGATATTGTGTGTTGAAAGCTACAGAATAATTAGCATGTTTCCATACGAGTAAGGTCCTTTTTTTTGGGTTTGTTTTCTTGTTTCCAGAGCCGCTGAACCACCCGCTGCTCTCTGGCTCTTCCTCTTTCACTAAACACGCTGCTGTCCTCATCTCAAACATCAGAGACGGATTCACCAACGTCGGCAAAGACGCTCCAGGTAAAACCTCGCACATTGCAGTCTGGGTTTGACGACTGTGGTGTAAATCTATCTGTCTGTAATCTGCTTTTCCCAAATGGCGTTGGAGTATGTTTACGCATACAGATGGAATACTAGTTGAGGTTATTTAGCTGGAGCCCTTTTGTGTTTATACCCTAAATTAATTCAACACCAATGCAAACAAGAAACCTTAGTTTTAGGGCTTTTTAGAAAAGTATCATTATATGTAAAAAAATAAATAAATATTGTTTTATTCATTATTTAACCAGAATAAATAAAAACCCCTGAGGTGACAAATCTCTTTTGCTAGACAAACAGCAGAACATACAGTTTAGGTTTCAGACAAGACGGTCAACGATCAGAATACATAGTACAATATAAATAATATGAATACACAATAGGGCTGCAACTAACAATTATTTTCTGGATCAATCGAGTACTTGTTGGGTCCGAAATGTCGGAAAAAGGTTGATCTGTATTTACTAAACCTGGAAAATGATGATCTTCTCCAAAATAATTCAGTTTTAATGATTTCTATATTATATGGAGCAAAGAAACCAGAAAATATTCACATTCAAGAAGCAGGAAAAATCCGAAATCATATTTTAATTATTGAAAAAAACACTCAAACCAATGAATCGATTATATAGAGATTTTTATGCCTCCAGGTGATTTAAGAACACACCAAATCCTTCAGTTTACCGGAACAAACAAAAAAATGATCAGAAATGGTTTATTTTCAATAAAAAAAAGTAGCCTCTGTGGTTAATTACAGATGTAGGTTAATTTCTGCCCGTGTCGCCTTCCTACAGATTCCCTGTTGGCCGTCATATGGACGAGTCTCGTCCGATTTGTCAACCTAACTATCGAGTCTGGTAAGTCCTTCAGTAAGGTTGAATGAGTGCTGTGTGATTTATTCTATCAAATGTCGTCTAATGAATGCGTGTGAAAGTCGTATTTAAATGATGATTCCACTGTTGTGGCTGCTGCTCAGCTGGGCGGACTCTTAAAGCTGTGGGTTCCACCATCGTAGCGCCACATAGAGCACCATGATTGGGTCTGGGCATCATTTATTTTTCGTCTCGGAGGCAGGAACGCAGAGACCTCGTCCTCGTCTCCCGCCCGACCCACTCTCATCGTCATCAGTTTAAGTCTTAGCCGCCCGGGCCCCACGCGGCCTGGGCTGCTGTGACGAGAAATATCCACTGAGGGGTTTGTTTGTCCCCGATGATGACTCTTCTTCTCTTCTTCAATTAAATGAAACATTTCTCAGTGATGACCTCTTAAGAACATTTTCTCCTCCTTGGTTGTTCATAGGCGTTAAGAAGGACCGTCAGGGCTGCGAGGTTCTCACGCTGATGCTGCAGGCTCTGCAGACCATCGTCACCTCAGAAGCTCTGCCTGCAGACAGAGTCCTGGTAAGACTTTACATCACTCTTCTTCTACTTGTTTCCTCCAGACTTCAACATTTGGATTTAAAGTTTGTAACTACTGATACTAATATTAGTCCGATATTCATTTTATACCCTTTTTAAACTACTAAGCTGTTAACACCACATTTGCGCTGATGCATTTATCACTTATCACATTCAAAGAAGAACTTCTCTGTTATAAATCTCCTATAAAGAGGAAATAAGTTGCTGTTGCTGGTTTTTCTTTACATTTTTGTTGCGTTTAGTGAAACCTGTGATATATGATTATTTTTCTGATACCCAATCCAGTGACTTTAAACCTTTTTAAATATGGACCGATGCCTCTACCAAGTATTGTATCGTATGGAATCATCCCTAAATAGAACCACAATTTTAATTTCATACAGAGTTGAGGGTAGAATATGTCGGAAAAATCAAATGAGGAACATAAAAAGTCACAATTATGAACTGGAGAAGTTATTGAGTCCTGATTTAAAAGCTTTTAAACTGGAAATTGCCTGAATTTAACATTATCAAGATTCATTTTCATAAAAATAAAAACATTTTTACCCGTAGATTCTGTTCGAGGCCACAGTGAAGGGAATCCCACAGAGAGTTCTCGGCTCTGCTTCCTACCAAGTTGGCAAGATGGATGTTCTAAATGTGAGTTATTTATTATTATTTTTGTTCCACCGTTAATCCTTCTGTACATACAGCATGTATTTATAAAACCGTCTGCTTTCTTCAGGGAACTCCAGCCCTGTATCTCATCCTCCTCCTCTACAACAGCAGCATGCTCTCCGCTTACATCGAGGACGAACGGTGAGCCTCGATAAATGCTTGTATACAAGTCTTTGTGCTTTAGCGTGTGCAGGCCTTTACAAATATGTCCATTTTTTTTTTCCCTACAGGTTCTTTCAGTGCCTTCAGACGCTGGTGGGATGCGGCTTGTCGGGCCACACCTCCCCGTTGGCGTTTAGCGAGTCGGTGCTGGGCGCCATCGGCGGCAGCGCCGGGTCTGTGCAGAACAAAGAGCAGCTGTGGAGGATGTGGAGCGCGGTGGTCGGCCCGCTCACTGACACCATCACACAGGTGAGCTGTCGGCGAAACTCGGGACGAGAAGAAGAGCAGAGGCTGTTTGAATGAAATTAATGAACTTCTTTACTTTCAGCGTCCATTAGGGCTGCAACGATCAACTACCAAGTTAATTGACAAATATTTTGCTGATCGATTAATTGATTTTAATGTTTTTTTAAATAATTAAAACGGGTTTTCTGATTTTTCAGCTTCTTACATGTGAATATTTTCCGGTTTCTTTGCTCCGTGTCACAAAGAAATCATTGAAACGGAGTCATTTTGGTTTGTGGAACATGAATACATTGAGAATAATTGACAGGTGAATCCATAATGAAATTAATCGTTTCTGATTCAGAGAATTGTGTTTTAAATTGGCTGAAATCTAGTTGGTAGTCAATCTCCTTTTTTAAGTAGTGAATGCTTTTACTTTCCACCGGCATTCAAGCAGAGAAAGGAGCAACTGACTAGTTTCTCAGCATTTATCACCGTCAGTGGGAGCTGCCGTTATCTCAAGGTCAGGCCTTAAGAATGTGTGTGTGTGTGTGTGTGAGAGGCCATTCTATGAGAGGGAGTGTGTGTGTGTGTGTGTGGTACAGTGTGTCCCTGCACCAGGTACATCAGGAAGTCCATTCATTCATGTGGGAAATTTCTGCAATAACAAGTCACACACTATATAACACAGTACAAATATGTAAGAAACAAATGTTTTCTCTTTAATAACATCTTGCTACTTTTTACTGCTTTTTGTAACTCATATTTTAATAGGTATTGAGTTATTAATCCAGTCCTTTCTTCAGTAATATGTAACTAAGCCTGTTTGATACGGAGGAATCGCCCTCCACACTAAACTTTGGGGGAAAGTCTGAGTTTATTTAACATTGCGTGTAATAATCAAGTTGAACTCTAGACGACCCAAACACAGCAATGTCATATACAGTACAGTTCAGACCTCTACTAATAGAAAGGGAACCAGACTGACTGACTGTGTAAAAATAACAATCCTGGTTTGGGGTTCAGGAATTTAGGAAAAATAAACCACTTTCTGAGTTAAAGTAGAAATAATATGTACAGAAAGCCCTTGCCAACTTTACTGCTCTATTCATACACAATGTAATTTAAAGTGCTTTACATACTATAGAGGCAGGAAAACACATTAGAATTTAACATTACACTAAAAGCAGTGAGGAAGTGGAATAGAAAGAAACGGTAAAAGTGCAAATTGGCTAAGGAATTTCTGCAAAAACTGCAGCAAGCAAAGTTTTCAGCCCTGATTTAAATGAATGGACATTGCAGGTGTTTGGGGAGTTTGTCCCACAGATGACGGAGTTTAGAAACTAAAAGCTGCTTCACTGTGCTAAGGACCTGACGTGTCGAAATGCTTCACATTTCACAAGTAACTCTGAGATGTTCTGTGGCCCTAAGACCAATTCAGTGCCTTGTTGACCAGTAACAGGCTTTAAGAAACCTGCTGCAGCCTCTTCCTGGATTAAATCAATAACAATTACAGTCTCAGGAGACGTGGGGTTTGTTCAGTCTGTAAATGTTTTATTCCATTTTTCTTTTTCAGTCTAATGAAGTCAACCAAGGCGACGCTCTGGAGCACAACTTCGGTGCCATGCACTGTGCCCTGCTGTTTCCCGTCACACACCTTCTACGCGGCTCACCACTGCAGCAGGTCCGTTAACCGCGAGATCTCGTTTTGTACAGAAACCCCGACGTCTGTCTTGATGTCTGACGGAGAGAGCGCTTGTGCTCGTTGTTGTTGTTCTGCTCAGGCCGCACAGAAGTCCATGCTGTCCACGTGGTCTAAGCTGTACAAGGTGTTCGCCCGCTGCTCGGCGCTGGTGGTCACCGCCGAGGAGAACATCTGCTGCGAGGAGCTCTGCGCTAAGATCACAGCCTCAGTAGACAAAGATGTTTTAGTGGTGAGTCGAGGGAAAAGATGCCGTCGTCTGTTGTTGCTGCAGATTAAATCCATGATACACTTTTGAACAACCTCTGTCAGAGGTTGACCCATGTGGGTGTTTTTTTTAGAAATCAGGGCAGCTGCTGACCGACAATTAATGAAGATTTTATTTTTGGGCCCGTATGTTAGGTTGATTTTTCTTATTTCCTCCAAATATAACTGTTTAATGATTTAAAAAAAAAAAAATCAATATGAATATAGTATTCAAATTTATTTTTTGTTTTATTCTCTCCACAAAAACATGTGAGCACATCCAAAACCAAAAATATTTAAAGATAAAATGATGATGTGATGAAAGTGAGTCATTTGTGATAATGACCAATTAATAAATAATAATCAGTCAGATTGTGGGGGAAAAATGATAATCTCTCTACCACTAGTCTTTTCAAAGTTCTTGGAATATTTTAAAATTGCCAAGCATGGTTTGACATATTAAGGCACTTTAAAAAAAAAATTGTATCAAGTTTAAACAACGATCATATGGTCATCATGTGCGATACAGATTTTAAATTACAATACTTATTTTTTCACATTTCCTGATGTAAAAAGTTAACATCTTTAATTGTGCAGTGTACACAATCCATGTCGTGCAAAGTTTTGTACATTTTTCTAGTTCAAGCCTGAGAATTAAAGTCAGTCTTTTCATAAAGTTCATAAATTTTAGTTTGGAGTCAATTAGCATTATGGTATTAATGGTATTTTTCTTAGATACAATGTAGCAAATGAGTAGTCCAACTCTATTCCTGTCACCTTACAGATCTCGGCTACAGTCTTTTTTTTTTTTTTTTTTTTTTTTTGAGCATGCCCAGAAGATATGAAAGACACGTTAACGCTTTCTGATCTTCCAGGTTCCTTCAAACTTGAATGCCGTCGCCGGTGTCCTCCACGTCATGGTCGAGTGTGTCGACTTCTCGCCGTACTCGCCTCAGTTTCAGCAAAAGCTAAAGTGTAAGAGAAGCCAAGCTGGTCTTGCTTTCAGTCTTCAGAGACTCTTCTTTTTTTTTTGTTAAACATTATTTTGAGTGTTTACCGTCTCGCTCTTGTTTTCCTCCAGCTCCTCACACTCCTGTAAACTGGATGAAAAAGAGGAACAAGGCCTTGGGGAACCTGTTCACGTTCCAGTCCCTCCTCGTCCAATGTCTGGAGATCTATCTGGAGAACCCCGAGGCTTCTTCTGAAGCCACGGGAGTCGCCCTCATTTCCATCATGTCCACTCTCTTCGCCAACCTCGTCCTCGCCAATGCCGTCCAGGAAGCGTTCGCCTCTCTGATTCAACCTCTCACCCTTTTCTACAAACGAGCGGCCAGTGACCCGCCAGAGTTCACATCACAGATCCTGTTAAAGGTGGAGTATTTATCAAAGAAAACAAAATTGATTTTGTTAGTTTATTTATTAGTTGTTAAAGTCATTTCTCTGCTTTGACTTTCAAATACAAGATTGATTTTGAATGTTTTCTCTTCATCGTCTGTGCACTGCAGCTCGAGAAGCTTCTTGGTGACGTGCTCGGCTGCTTGCAGAGCCGCTCTTCCCTGGCCTTCGATGACGAGCGGCTCGCTCTACTCTCTCCGCTGCTCTGTGTGCTGTTTCCTCACAAGAACAAGCACCTCCGAACCTCCGTCACCCAGTTCTGGAACGCCACCTTCGCCAACTCTGTCAGCCTCAATTACCCCGAAGAGATCAGGTGAGGATCTGTCTCAGGTCATGTTGACCTGGACTGGGATTTTCTTGATCTAGAACATCTAAACTAAGCCATTGTGGATGATGCATAGAATGAATGAGATCTGTTTATATGTGGTTGCCATTTTCTTTCCAGACCCATACTGAGCCATGTGAAACAGACAATCCCAATCATTCTCCCCGGTTTTGAAGCCGTTACTGTTTCCGATGAGCACAGTGAACAGTATTCCGTGAGTTGTCTCAAATTACCTCACTTCTATGTCCCACCCTCTCGGCTGTCATTGTTCTCTAATTTTTTTTTGGCTGATTGTGTGTCTCTTCAGAGTGAGAGTTCCCAGTTGGAGACCAAGCTCAGCGGGATGCCCATTTCCTCTGTGGGGAAGAGGGACTCGATGCTGGGAAAGGCTGCTGAGCCAAATGACAAGAGCTCCAAAAAGACCTCCAAGGCAGTATCTGTGAGTCTAACTCCTCGACCCAAGCAGGGCTTCGGGCGTTAACTAACATTTGGTCACAGTGTGGTTGTTCTAGAAAAATGGAAATATGAAATGTTAATGACTGGATAAGTGTCTCATTTAAAATCTGGACTGGAGCTTGACTAAACTGTAAAACTGGCATTAAAAACAACCTTTCCTCATGCTTCGTTACTTAACAACTATGCAGAATTACCCCAATTTCATAAGACAATGTACAACTCGTATTAATCGATCACCACCATTGTTATAGTGGTGTTGACACGTGTGTCAAGGTTCACAGAAAACACAGCGGTTACTATCTGAACAAAGTTAATTTATAGGACTTTATGTGTCATATACTGCTTCACTTTCTATCTCCCTCATAGACAAAGCTGGACTTTGGTTCTCCTAAGCCTCCCAGAAGAGAGGTTTTGGAGGAAGAGGCCTCCATTGACTTTGTCTTCATTCCTCCTGAGACGAAGCAGAGAGTTTTGACCGAGCACCAGAAGGAAGTGAAGAGGACTAAAAGGTCAGATTTGTCTTTCTGCCCATTTTATTACAAACATACATTTGAAGTGCCCATGTTGCATGAAGCTGTAATGTTTTCCTTTTTCCTTTGGCACAGAGTTGATATCCCGGCCATGTACAACAACCTCGATGCTTCTCTGGATACAACAGTTTTCTCTCAGTACACCCAGAGCCAAGAAGACTCTTCTGAGTAAGTTCTGAGCATCTGCTCCTTGAATCTAAATAAATAAATCCTCATTTAAAAAAAAAAAAAAAAAACAGTACATTTAAACATGTTTTTTTTTAATCACAGGGACAAACTGCCAACAGAACAAGTGGATAAGATGATCGAAGAGACTCTTGACAAGGTAATACAGCACCTTCAGACAAATAGGAGTTTAAAAATGCCCTAAACATTAATTTCAGCAGTGAAAAGCCACCAGAGCATGCATATCTTTAAACATGGCAGTGGTAGGATTGCACTGGTGGGAAATAAGGTGTCCTGAGTATTTGCTAAGTTAACATCTGTATACTTTAACCTATGTGTTTTTGGCTTTCTGCAATGTGAAACACTTTAAGATTGAATTTTAAATGTTTGTATTTGTCTACATACTGTGAGACTAAACCACATTTTCACAAAGTTGACAAGCCATCCTATGGACCCAGAATATTTGTCACTTTAATGTCAGTTTTTGCCCTTTTTGGTACATTTTTGATTAAAAAATTCTAAAATTTCATTCATTCCAGGTTCCTCAGGAAGAGAGCGAAAATAAAGACCATGAAGTTATCGCAGAAGAAAATAAAGACGTTGCCAGCCCAACAGAAGCAGAGAACAAGATGATCCCAGAGTCATCATCAGATGTTTCCATGGAGGAAGAGGCCAAGGCTGGTGATAAATCCGAAGACATGGACACACAGTCTAAGGAGGAGGACTCGAGTCCTAGCCTCTCTGGCTCCTCAGATTTGGTGTCAGGGACTCCTCAGAAACCCAACAGTCGCCGTCAGTCTTTTATCACTTTGGAGAAGTATGGTGAGGGAAAACCCGCCAGTCCAAATAGTGGATCCATATTCGCTGGTCGTCTTGTAAAGACCCCCAAAACCCAAGAACGCACTGATGCCAAGAAGACACCACCATCTCAGCCTTCCCAGACATCCACTACTTCAAATTCTCAGGATATTGAAAAAACTGATTTGCAGCATCCTGTAAACAGTACCATGGAGTCCCCTAGAAGACCAAAGGACTCTGGGATTGCTACTGAACCCGTAAAGCTGACTGAGAGACTCCCCAGTGACACAACAGAAGATGAGGATGTTATTCCAGACACCCAAGCTGAGGCGGAGGGCAAGGAGACTACAACAGTGGATTCCACGTCAGAGAACATGGAATCATCAAGTCAAGAAGAGGAAATGGTGGATTCTCAATCCTCTGCGACAGAGACATCTCCAGTTGACCCTCAACTGTCTGGGCGCAGTAGAGCCAAACCTCTGCTGCCCGGAGAAGACCCAGAAGAATCAGAAAAGAAGCATTCGCTGTTGAAAAGGAAACGTTCTGGGGAGGAATCTAAAAGTGATCCTCCAAAGACAAGCCTGGTACAAAGCAGAGTAACCAGGAGGAGTCTGCAGGTTGCCGAGGAGGAGATTGCCAGATCTAAATTACGAACAAGGGCTCAGAAGGAGAAGAGTGACTTGAGCCAAACCAACTCTCAGGGTAGACCACAGAAAAAGATTAAACTGTTTAGTAATTCAGGTAATTTCCTTGACAAACCTGAATCCAAAAGAAGAACCAACAGGGAGCGGGAGTCCAGCCAAACAGACCTGTCTGATTCTGACAGCCCATCACAGGGTAGTCGGCGCGGTCGGCGAAGCAAGGCATCATTAGAGAATGAAGAGAAGGCTTTGAAGAAAAGGGAAAGTGATATGCATGAGAGTGAACAGTCAAGTCAAACTGCCACACAGGAACTTGAGGTTGTAGAACAAACCGAAAAGGATGATCACAAACCTGAGAGAGACTCCCAGGTGTTCACTGGTGACGCATCCCAAGAGGTTGATCTTGCAGAAAGGACTAAAAAGGATGTTCATGAGGTAAAGGACAACTCTCAGATGATCACTCCTGCTAAAACTGGAGATGGATCCCAAGAGGTTGATCTTGCAGGAATGACGGAAAAGGATGTTCATGAGGTAAAAACAGACTCTCAGCTGGCCACCTCTTCCCCTCAAAGCAGTGACAAACCCGACAATGATGAGCCTAACAGACAGACTAAAAACGATGATCCTGTGGTAAAGAACGACTCTCAGATGATCACTCTTTCTGCTAAAACTGGAGATGGATCCCAAGAATTTGAGGCAATGGGAAAAGATGACAGTGAGCCAAAACTTGATTCTCCCGTTGTCACTCATGGTCAATCCCAAGAGTTTGAGCTTGTTGAAAAGACCAAAAAGGAGAAGATGGATTCTCCGATAGTTGCCTCTTCAACTAGTGAGTCCCAAGAAGGATCAAACGTGCTGGGGAATGAGTTGGAGGTCAAAGATAAAGACAAAACAATGGAAAAGACTGAAGACGGTCTTAGTCAAGATGACTCTCAAGCGATTACACCATTATCCTCTGATAGCCAGTCTGTCCGTAAATCCAGAAGAAGCAAGGCTTCGCCTGACGGAGCACAGTCTGAAGACAAAAGTGACGATAAGAATTCAATGGGAAGGCAGAGTCGGTCTAGTTCCAAGACAAATGTATCAGCTGTCAGTCAGGCAGAAGCTAGTATTGGCGGTAGAACCAGAAGGAGCAAAGCACACGAGGAGCTGCCGAAATCAAGTCCTAGCTCAACCCCGGAAGGCTCTCAGTCATTGGACACTCCTGGATCAACAGAGTCTTCCCAAGGAAAGGGCAGATACACAAGGCGAACATCTTCTCAAGCTTTAGCTAGTGTGGAATCCTCAGAGCCTAAATCCACAGGGGCCAGAGAACCTTCCACTATGCCCAAAAAGAGAGGGAGGAAACCCCGGTCTTCTCTTCCAAGTCCTCTTACCGTTGAATCTCAGGAGGAAAGAATTGATGGTGATCTGGTAAATGATGCTGCTGATTCTCAAGAAGTAGATACACAAAGCATAGAGGCTGAAAATGCAACCCATGTAGAGAAAGCCTTAGCTAGTGTGGAATCCTCGGAGCCCAAATCCACAGGGGCCAGAGAACCTTCCACTATGCCCAAAAAGAGAGGGAGGAAACCTCGGGCTTCTCTTCAAAGCCCTCTTACTTTTGAATCTCGGGAGAACAGGATTGATGATCTGGTAAATGTTGCTGCTGCTGATGATTCTCAAGAAGTAGATACACAAAGCATTGAGGCTGGAAATGTAACCGATGTAGAGGAATCGCAGAAAATACAAAGCATTGAGGCTGGAAATGTAACCGATGTAGAGGAATCGCAGAAAATACAAAGCATTGAGGCTGGAAATGTAACCGATGTAGAGGAATCGCAGAAAATACAAGATTTACACCATTCTCAGTCACTCGAGGAGGAGCAACAAGTCAACGAATCGCCAATGGAGGTCGAGGTAGACACTGTTGCACCTGCAGAACCTGTTGTGCTAGAGAAGACGGAGATTGATGACACAGAAACGAGGAACGAGTCGCCTCGCAAGAATGAACAAAGCGACTCAGTCACTAACGTGGACGGCAACTCCTCACAAGAAAAAGACACTGGGAACTGTGAAATCCTTGAAGAAGTTGAGAAAAGTATAGAACAGGTGAAGGTAAATGGGTCTAGCGACTGTCCATTTGCTCTGGATGGACAGGTGCCCTCTGATAGGACAACAGAGGCACCTCAGGTCTCAGAGTCTTCAGAGGACAAAGCTGAAGGCATTTCTGAAACTGGTGGCAGTGGCGATGAAAATCAAATGGCTGATTCAGACCACAAACATCCAGTTGTTCCTCTGGAAAGCACAGTTCAAAACCAAATCCAGAGTGTCGATGAGCTTTCAAAGGAGGATGAACAACCTGTCTCAAACCAGCAGATGGAAGCAAATGCAGAGGATGAGGTCCCTCCCCTGCAGGAGAACGCTGATGACGTAGAAACCCAGATCGAGGAGTGTCGGGATGAAGATCAAACTCAGAAGGCGACTACCGAGAACAACGTGGCCGTAAATTTGGACGCTGCTCTGAGTGAACTTTGCGATGCACCAGTGGCTGCAGATTCTACGAGCAACAATGTTTTCCAGGATTCTCCAGTGAAGCAGAAAGACCTGGAGGCTCTCATGGCCTCAGATGTTGGCCAAAGTCCATCCAGTGGCAGAATCAGAGGAACCTGGTCTCCTTCAGCCTCCCCTTCCACGAGCATTCTAAAGAAGGGCCAGAAGAGACCACTAGAGGAGGACACTCCCTCGCCTCTTGTCAAAGTAAGAGACAGTATTCGATGTTGTCAAAATATTGAATAAAAACAAATCGTATGCGTTTTCGGAAACTTACATTTTCTTAACATTGCAGTCCAGACGCGTGTCCTTCGCTGATCCGATCCAACATCAGGAGATCGCAGACGACATTGATCGTCGCAGTCCCGCCGTCAGAACCAGCTCCCCCAGAAGATCCAGAATTAGTGCTATCCCTCAACCCAAGGTATAAACTAGCCCCACAATCGTTTTGCCATGTTTTCTGATTCGTGAACCAATTGTTCTTGAATCCAGCAAATTATCTTGTCTAGCTGGTCAATCCTTTTATCTGCTCTTCATTCTAGTTCATCACGACTCCAACAAAGGGCGTGCTGATCCTGAGCCCCAGAAATCTGCGAAATCCGGGTTCCAAGAGCTCCAAGAAATGCTTGGTATGGACACAAATTGTTTTTTTTTTTTTAATTGTTAAAGCTTGACATAAAGCAGCAGTTTCAGTCCTAATGGTTTCCTTTTTATGTATAGATTTCTGAAATGAGCTTGGAGCCTCGACCTGTCCCCAGAGATTGTATCTATCCTGCTTTAGTTGGCTGCTCAGCACCCGTAGAAGCTGTGCTACCTCAGATATCGTCCAACATGTGGTAAGTGAAGCTCAGAGTTGGTTGATGAGTCTCGTACACGAGGCCTGAATGAAAACGAGTTATTTTTTAATCCCCTTTTCACAGGTCTCGTGGGTTTGGGCAGCTCGTCCGAGCCAGAAACATCAAAACGGTGGGTGACCTCAGTGCCCTAACCCCCACTGAGATCAAAACTCTGCCAATTCGCTCACCAAAGATCTCCAACGTCAAGAAGGCACTTAAAATTTATGAACATCAGGTAAGTCGGTGGCGTAGAGGGTTGCAGCACGATGTGATCTGATCCGAAGACATTCTCATATTTGACATTGAACAAATCTAATTTTTAGCGTAAAGGTCGGAGTGTGGACGACTTGAAGAGTTTTGATGAAACGGAGATGATGGCCTCTGAACTGGAGGAGACCAGTGCTCCTCAAAACCAGGATGAGGAGGATAAGACCTCAACCGAGACACTAGGTGTGTAAAAACCCTCTTAAAACTTAAATGTTAAAGGTCCAGGGGTGGAGGCTTTGGGTTTCTAAGATGCTGAGTTTTCCTTTTGGCACAAAAACAACACGTTATTTGTGTTTGCAGCCACAGAGTTGGTGGACGAGCCTGTTCCTGCAGAGGACAGACTGCCGCCGCCGCAGCAGCAGCAGGAGGAGGAGGAGGACGTCTCTGATGATCAGACACCTGCAGGAGAACATCCTCCTCCACCACCTCCTCCTGAAGAACATCTTCACCCAGTCGCGCTGCCGTCAGAGGTGGAGGCCCTCGCCTGCAGGATGACGCCGCTAGAACTCAGTTGCTGCTCGCCTCACCAGCTCGTTCAGATGCACGAGCGGCTGGGAGGCATGATGGGTCGCGTGGTGGTCGAGCTGCAGACGCGCCTCAGCCAGACGGAAAGTAAAACCTAAAAGTGGCTTCTGCCGGATCGGACTGCCGAGGCACATAAGAAGATGGATGTATTCAAAAAATAATCGTGACTATGGATTAAAATAACCCGCCGAGGCCTCGTCGTGTTGAATCAGGAGAATTTGACACTTTGGTCTCGCAGGCGGCTTCTTCCTCACCTTTTTTTGGATTTCCCTTTTTGAATATTTTATTAAATGGTAGCAGCAAATATTTTTAATATCTAGCTTGAGCCGTTTGGTAGTTTATACAGTTTTAATAAACACACGAAGGGAAGCACAGTCACACTTTTATTAAACTGTGTTGGATATCTATTATAAATGGTTGTAATTTGGACTTTGGTGGTATTGTTGACTTTGTAACTGACCCCTGATGTAATTCCACATGTCCTGGACTCTGTGTACATACTATTATTTTTGTCAGTCGATCCCTTGAGACGACGCTTAACTATTCAAGTCATCAGTGCTCTTGTACATTTTTGTTTCTTAGTTTGTAAACCTTTGTCCTTTCTTGTCTTTCCTCATTTTAATGTGTAAAAAAAAACAAAAAACCCTCCAGTAGATGATGCGCACTTCAGTCATTCTTTGTGCTTTTAAAACTTTTTTTTTAATAAATGCTACAATGATGAGAATTTGAGAAGTGCTATGTTGTTGAGCTTTTGTTTGACCTTTTTATTAATATTAATAATAGGAAAAAATGACACGTCATGTGACCCGCAACCCTTAAACCACTGCCAAATTTTAGTAATGAAGACAAACTGGATTTAGCTTCATAAAATATTTCTAAACATTTTAACCAACACTTATTTTGAGATGATGGAAAAATATCATAGTTATGCCATTGTGACACAGTTTATAGTGATATAACATTTAAGCGCCAGAACATCATTGTCTTCATAATTTTCCAGGTTCCAGAGACGCTGAGCAACATCTTCTGACTCGATTCATCGAGGAAAATGATGAAATAGTCGTTAGTTGCAGCCCTAATTCAGTTGCCGCTGTGTGAGGGTGTGGAAGCAGCTATTTCAGTTAAATAATGAATGCATTTTTTTATCCAAAGAAAAGTCGACACCTGTAAATCACCTGCCAAGTTTGAAGTCTGTCAAGAACAGTTGGACAGTTATGTGATTAAAAGTCAGTTTTTTTTACTGCTTTTTCATCTAAAAAATGTATTTATTATACATTTATTACACTGATTTTAAAAAGAAGTTGAACTTCATTTTAATCCAAATCTGGTGCTGACCTTTGACCTTACTCCTCGAGCCTCTGCGCCGTCTTCTCCATCCACAACCTGCATATTTAACATTGTTAAAATAAGCTGTTTTGCTGGGAGCAAACTGGCCAAAAGCCCTGAGTTGTAATTGGAAAAAAAATTGATGGTTGTATAATAGAATATGACGGACTGATTTCACTGTTTCATCCTCGCCGAGCCGCCGCCGCCGCCGCTGCTTCTTTGGCTCAGCGCGTCCGCGTGTAATTATCTGATTATTCCTGCCGAGCGCCTGCCAGAGGCTGCGTTGCATTTCCACGCTTTATTGAGATAAGGTGCAGCTCGGGCGTGCAAGCGTAGCAGATTGGTGTCCAGCCTCTGCTGGACGGCGACCAGGAAGAGGAGCAGACTGCAGGACGCAGAGAGAGCGTCCGTCCACACACAGCCGAGGAAGAGGAGAGCAGAGATCGACCGAGGTAAGAGGCACAGCGCACTACGGCTACGACGACGCACACAGATCATGAACAGCTGTGGGGGAGAATGTCTGTGTTTAATGTTGGTGTGGATGAATATCCAGGGGGAATTGAGTGGATTCATCTTTGCATGTCATAGGTGACACAGAAAATGAAACGTATTGATAGAAATACACACTTTAAAGATGTCACAACTTTGCAAGATGAATCCACACGACTTGCACTAATTTTAATGATTTTAAAATGATGTAAAAATTGCTCAAGGATGACACTTTCTTATTATTTTAATTAAAACATCGGTGCTTTGTGCATTTGTTTTTATAGAATTTCAAATGTGAGTTATTTGCAAAGATGGACGATACATCTTTACGCAGATTATTAGAGAATTATGACCTGTTTTCACCTGGAACTAAAATATCGTTCTATTTGTTAACATAAAATGTCCCATGTTGTGTCATGTCACCATTTTTAAATAATAGTTTATTTTTTTTCACATAACCCTTTAAAACCTAACCTGCGTGCTTATTTTAACCGTAAAAGGACCAGAGAATCTCCTGTAACTAAGTGCTTTTTCTTGTCCATTTTTCCAGAATAACTTCCAATATCTGGCAGTTATTAACAGTTTACTGCATGTTTAATAGTGTATTAACAATTCAACATGTGACATTTTAAATTTGAACGGTGTAAAACATATTTACAGTAACATGTGTCTGAGTCTTTGTCTCTCAATGTGCAAAACTCTTCCCCTT
This sequence comes from Solea solea, assembly GCF_958295425.1. Taxonomy (NCBI): domain Eukaryota; kingdom Metazoa; phylum Chordata; class Actinopteri; order Pleuronectiformes; family Soleidae; genus Solea; species Solea solea. The sequence goes on from NC_081135.1 coordinate 35,185,514, forward strand.
TTTACTGAATTGAAGGTAAAACACATGAGACTGAGGCCACGTGCACACTGACAGTTTTCAAAGAGTTAATGAGGTTGGCAGAGAATTCCACCTCAAATGATCTGCTCTCGTTTTACTTGAGCTAAAGAGTAAAAAACTAAAAAAAACGCTGATGGTGAAGAGTCAGGCGGACGAGGGAAATGCTGAGTTTCTTTTTTTTTTTTTTTTTTTTTTAAAGATGGCTCAGAAAACACAGTCTCACAGCTCTCATTAAAAGCCAGCTGGCTGCCTGTGCTCTGGAGGTGTGTCTGTGACATTGAAATTAAACGTAAATAATCACCACAACCGAGGGAAATGTGCTCCCTAAAAATACACTTCATTCTGAAGGGTTTTCTATTCTGGGATTTTTTTATTTTCCCCAACTGCAAATCATCCAATAAAATACAAATATTTTTTATAAACATTAGCTGTTTGCAGGTAGGGAGGAGATGCTGACTCAGCTGATTCTGGGATGGACTGCCTTGCTCAGTGGCCTGCGACCAGCTGCTCCCTCGGTCACAAGCAGTAAGTGTAAATATGTGTGAACGTCAACAACAAACTCCTTTAAATGGTCGCACACGCGGGAGTGAAGCCAATGTTCAAGTCTCTCACGCGTGTATTCTCTTGGACGGCCATCAGGGGGCGACTCCACTGCTAACAATCCGATTTGATTGATTTTCTGAACTTAAAGTAAACGTGTAATCATGTAAAAAATAATACGTATGAATGGCATAGTAATAGTCTGAAGGTTAATAATAAAATATTAAGAGTAGTAATATATCACACATGTCAAAATAACATTTTAACACTTTTTACCTTCAGTCTGAAACCAAATAATCATCGACCGCCAAATATCTCAAAAAGTGTTGTGTCATTTCTTCTATTTCCTTCCTTCTCTCTTGATTTATGACATCATTTAACGTGTTCCTGATGAGTTTAGGTTCTCAGGTCGTCTTTAATACAGATTCATGTTCTTAATTATAGATTTTCCATCTGTAGGTTTCACATCTGGCAGAAACCACAGCGAGCTCATGGCACGGAAGTGTAAGCTCTTCTTCCCTCCTCCTCTTCCTCCTCCTTTGTTTCCTCCCATCCAATGGAAGGCAGAGCTGATGGTGATGGACACACACACACACACACGTGTAAAATGTGTTAAATCCTCAACATTAAAACAAAATGTTGTCTTTAATTCTCCAGGTCGATATAACGCCACATATCACAGGACCCAGAGGGGAAAAGGTACGATACACTTTAGTTATGAAAAGTGTAACAATTTTTCAACAACAATCAAACAAAATGTAACCATTTCCACTTGAACTCTTCATGACAATCACACGTTTGTGTTTTTAAAGGGCTGTCGAGGACCGAGAGGACCCGAGGTACAAGGCTAACGTCACTGTTCATGAATAGTTCAGAATGAAACTATTCATGAACCGTTCATGTTTTCATTCAGGGAGAGCCTGGAAGAACGGGTGCAGAAGGAGAACCAGGACCAGTGGGAGTCATGGGTCAACCGGGACAAAAGGTCACACACACACACACACACACACACACGCACGCACGCTCTTAAACTCACAGATTAAGATAATTCCAGCAGTGATTTTACAATCTGATTTAAATAAGGTGGGGCCGAATGAAACCCTTTTGTGGGCCAACTTTGGGACGCGGGCCCCACTTTTGGCAGCCACAAGTCTGACGTGGAAGAATGAGTTGAAAAAAACAAACACAACACCCTGACAATTAGTCAATCAATCAATCAATATCAATGTTTTATTGTCTTTAAGATAGATTTGTCTTTGTCTGTGTCACCATACAATAATAATAACAACTGTAACACAGTTAAGGCACAAAAGCAGCAACACAACGTCATTCGTGAAGCTTTTTACCGGCTTTTTTCACAAATACGTCGGTGAAAAGTGGCAAAAATGAAGCCAAAGCATCTCTGAAGGTGCAACTGTGTGTTTTGGAAACGTACAAAGAGTAATTCTGTTAATGTTAAAGTGAAAAAAACAACAAACATGCTGGAGTTTGTGTCTCCACAGGGAGAGAAGGGCAACAGAGGCTGGCGGGGACTTTACGGAGACGCAGGAACTCCTGGGACCATAAAGGTGAATCATGCTTTTTATTTTCAATTTATTAGAGTTTTTGGATTTCCTGCATCTTTTTTTGCCACTTATTCATTTTGTCTTTAAATGTACTTCTTGTGTGAATGTGTTGCGTTCGCTCTTCTTTGTTTTTCCTCATTCAAACGTGTTTATTTTGTCACATTTGTGCTGTAAAGTTACAAATCTAATCAGCTGTTTTGCTCTTTGTTATTCACTCAGTGAAACACATGGTCACCTCCAAGTTGATTTAGGTGTTTGTTTGTTTTTTCCAATAATTAAAACATTAAAGCTTTCTGATAGTTCAGCTTCTTAAATGGGAATATTTTCTAGTTTCTTTGCTTCATATTAAGAAAGAAAATCATTAAAACATTTTCAGACATTTTCTGGACATTAAAAAGGTTTACTGATTCTGACAAAGAAGAACCAGGTACCTGAATGCACCACTGGTGGTGAACTATTATATTTGCCTCAGTATTTTTGTGTTTCCATGTAACAGACTTGACTGAAAACCAGCTCGTCTGTGGCTGCAGCTTTTTCATTATTTCATCCCTTTACATTCTTCCTGTAAGAGATGTGCAGTATATTAATATAGTAATATTTGCTGTATTTAAAGAAGAAACGTGTGTTTTCACAGGGCACTAAAGGCTTTAAAGGATTCAGGGTAAGTGACAATTATTATTATTATTATTCATCTATTTTTAATGTTTATAATTGTCGCTTATATGTGTTTCTTTATGTCCATGTTTTAGGGTGATAAAGGTCTGAAAGGAAGCCAGGGAGCTGCAGGAGTAAAGGTGACGATCACTCAAGTCACTGTTTGTTTTTTTTCCATCTCCTGTGGCTGCAAATGTGATAAAAATATGCAAATGAACTGCACAAAATAAAGCTATAACGTGTTTCTTCAGGGTCGGCGTGGCATCTCTGGGTTAGCAGGAGAAAAGGTAACTTAACCGCTTGATTTAAATAAACACTGGGTGAAAGGACGCCGGTCCGTGGAAGCGTGGTGATTCTGTTCTGTTCTGTTCTGTTCTGTTCCAGGGGGACCTGGGCCTGCGTGGTGATCCTGGCCACAGGGGGGCGCAAGGACCGAGAGGAGAACCTGGAGGCAGAGGAACCATGGTAGGGACTCACAACAGATGCACACGCTCAAGTGTGCTGCACATAAACAGTATATACATCAATCTCTAAATATCTAAATGATAATTTTTTGATTATAAGTGTAAATATGGGACTTTTAAGTTGAAATTTCTCTAAGATTGTACAGTAAAAATGTCTGATTTACAGTGTAGTAGTGGTCATAGATGTCCTGAGTACAACCTAGTCAGTCCTGGTCAGAACTTATTGAAATTTAAGTTTTTATTACATCTCAAAATTGACCATTTTTGGATTAAAATGTACACATATGGGACTTTTAATTTGAAATTACTATAAAACTCTAAATCAATATTTGATTTGCAGTATGCTAGTAGTCTTAGATGTCCTGAATACCACCTAGTCAGTCCTGGTCAGAACTGATGGATATTGTTGTTTTTATTCCATCTCAAATTTGATAATTTCTTCGATTAAAAAGTGTGAATATGGGACTTTTAATTTGAAATTTCTCTAAAATTCTACAGTAAAGTGAGTAATGAGGGTTTATTAGAAAATGTATAACCCTGTCTGTCTGTAGGGTTTGAAGGGATTTCATGGGCCTCTGGGGAACCCGGGTCATTCTGGTCCAGCAGGAGAACCTGGTCTCACTGGAGACCCTGGATCACCTGGACAAGGTTTGAAACTGCAGCGAGAAAAACAGTTGATTCCAGATGTTTGCATGATGCTGCAGTTTCCTTGTGTTCCTTGTTGTGATCGTTGTCGTCTTCACTGACCGGTTGTGTCGTAGTTCACATTGTTCCAGGTCTGCAGGGAGACACAGGAAACCGGGGCCCGTCAGCCACATGTGACTGTGCACACGTTCAAACACCAGAGCGACTGATGGACAAGGTTCCGACAGTCAGTGTCACACACACACACACACACACACACACACACACACCTTATACCACACTGTACACTAGGGTTCTCAAAGTAAGGGGCCGGTACGGGTGGGTGCTTTTTAGATTGGATTTGAGAATTTCAAAATAAAGGTGTTTTTTTTGAGAGTCAACACTATTTAGTTGACTGTAATTATTTATTTATTTTTTACCCACCTACAGTAAATTCTATTTTGCTGGCATATAATCCTGTTTTAATCCCAGTATTTTGTCAGTGTATTATCTTGATTTTGTAGATTTTATTTTGAAAATAATATTATAAAACACTAGAAAATACCATCTCATCTACACCACATGGACCTTTTCAGAAACTATTAGCTAAAGTTGAAGTTTCTCTGCAGATTTTTATCGCCGACGGGGAGAAGCAGATGAGGAAGCTGCGTGGGGAGAACGTGATGGTTCTGCGGACAGACCGCCGGGCTCTCTACATCTACTCTCAGTCCCAGTGGATCAACGTTCTGGTAACTAACAGAAACATCGGTGATCTGTTTATTAGGTACAACCTTTAAGCCTATAAAAGGTCACAAACTGTTTAACACTTCTGTGTTTCTGTGTGAAACCAGGAGGAGCCCAGACACTGACCTGCAGCACTGAAGTTCCTCCGAGCAAGGCACGTCCTCTCATGTGACACACTTTTACTGCTTGGATTGAGGTTATACAAAGGAGAAGAGGCTGCACCTTGCAATTATTTTCCTGGTGATGTAGTTGTTTGGTTTATTAAATGTCAGAAACTCTTGGTCAGTGTTTCTCAAACATGGAAATGAACGTTTTTTTGTTATATGGAGCAAAGAAACCAGAGAATATTCACATTTAAGTGGCTGAAAAAAACGTTTAGATTGAAAAATCAACTATCAAAATCTTCTATTTAACTTTGGATATGATTTATCCATGAATGTGTGCATAATTATAATTATTTATATTATTAAATTCCAACTACTTATGTAAATCTTGTTTTATGAATGTACATAAAAGCAGGTTATTAGTTTGAAGTATGTGCTGTTGTTGCAGAATCGGGTTGTTGTATGTAGTGGAAAATAAACACTCTACTGTTTTTATGTGTCGAGAGTGCTGAATGATCGTCTTAAAATCATATAATGGCAGATGTATTCAGTTAGAAACAAGAGGAAAACCCACCACTTTAGGAAATGCTGCCATCTGCTGGACGTACTTTCCCCCTTCATCCTTTAAAAGCTGCTGAAAGGATCCAGTTTTAGCCCACATCTTAATTAAGTCAGTGTTGAAATTGCCACATTTGTTTTCAATTAATCGTTATTTTCTTGTAGCGGTTGGACACACGAAAATCACGTCGCACCCTTTGTTTCCGATATTTTTTATACATTTGTTCCATTATAAATACTCTCCCTCTTCAACCACTGTGCTGCCAGCAGGTGGCGCTACGCCCCTGGACTTACTTTCCAGGTGCTGATGTTTTCTGGTCCGGGTCTCTTGTCTCACTCACCTATTGAAGTTTTGAGCCGATCGGTCAATGTACGGCGAAGGTACAGGCCACTCCATGCTCCGTGACGAATGGTCGATATTGGCACCAGCGACCCCTACGACCCTCATGTGGAGGACCAAAGCGGTACATGATGAATGAATGATTTGTAAACCTGGTTAATAACCAGTTTTCCCCCAGGAGCCAGAAATTAATGTGCGGACACTTCTTTGCTATTTGTCATTTTGTTGGTCCTGCCCAGAAGCTAGTGTTTGTCGGAAGTGGATAATGTCTATATTTGTTAACTATAATAATAATAATAATAATAATAATAGTAATATCTATAATACTAGATTTCCGCAATTCCGTGCCGAAATTTCGAGTGTGCCTGCAGTTCTTGCGGCATGTGTCTTCGCGTGCAGGACTTGTGCTGGTAAAGGATTGAGTGGTATTTTGGTGGAATCACCCTTTGAAAGAGAATAACTCATAAACCCCTCCCACTCCCTGACGCCCCCTCCCCCTTCCGAACACCTGCGTTATAAAATCTAAAAATGTGGATTGAACCTTTAAAAGCATTTAGACAGAGTGGTATTTTGGTGGATTCACCCTTTAAAAACACCAAGTTTTAGAGGAGATAACAAGACGGATCAGAGAGGACTCAGACGCAGAGGCCTTTTAATTGTCTTTATTGGCACTCGTAAACAATTCTCAAGGCAGGTCCTCTTTACTGAGGAAAAACAAAAGCGTGGCTATGAAAACCTATAACAAATTGCGAGCGCAACGCTCTACAAGAGAAACGTTGTGGAACTATAAACGCGGAACAAAAAAATCACTCCGAAGAGGAAACATACTCGGACTAAGGTTATCATGTAAAACTTAAACAGAAAACTCTCCAAACGGAGGAAAACACGGCTCTAAACACTTCAAAACAAAAGCTAACTCAAAAGCACAATCCTAATGATTGGCGATCCTTAACCAACTAAGAATGAGATAAAAAACAAAACGCAATCTAAATGATTGGATCTAACTAATAAAAGGTAAGTCACAAGCCTAGTGATTGGAGTTCCTAAAAGGCTGTGAAAATTAACAAACAAAAAATCTCTCCCAAGGAGGAAAACAAAAGCTATAAATCTTAACTAAGGTATCAGCTAACAGGCTATGATAAGAAAACTTACAAAATAAACCATCGCTCACCAAGAGGATCAAAAACTTGAGGATTCTGGGGCTGTGACGAGGCGCTATGGTGATCAGGCATGGACGAAAACACACTGGCACTGGAACAGGGGAACAGGGAGTTTTTATAGTCCACATGGCTTAATTGTCAGCAGGTGTGTGTAATCAGGGCCGGCAGAGGAGGGGGCGGGGCAAACTGCTGGAGTGACAGGAGAGAGGGAGAGAGAGAGATTCACAATCCCCTCTGTTTCCCATTCTCACAGAGAAAACAGCATGTTTTAAAGTTGTCATATCTCAAGAACGGTTGATGATAGAGATAAAATTTTTGGTTTGTGAGCGCCAGGAGGCTTTCAGCAGCTCCCATCTCAAAATTTGTGACAAACGGGCGTGAATTGACAGAGAAATCACAGTTTTAAAATCACCCTCATCTTGATTTTCCACAACTCCAAAGCAGACATTTTAACATGGGAGTGAATTGAGACTGTGACCAGAGTTCTCTGTGCTTTGAGGTGATTTTAAGAAAAACTACAAGTCATATGAACATGACAAACACACACAGGGTTAGACTACAACCATGGCAACATTTTGGTGTAAAAATTGTCTCTGTAGGTTGGAAATTGTGGGCAGGAGAAGAGTTTGTTTAGAAGTTTTTCTGATTATTTTGCTGGATCTTGCTAGAGTGTGTCACTCTAGCTCACACCTAACGACCACACACACACCCATTATAAAATCAGAAAGCTTTGAAAAAAAGTACAAAACTTAAACTGCGATAGTTCAAAAACCGTAACATGTATCAAAATGTCGACTTAGGTCAGAAAAGTCCCAAGTCTTGTGACCCGTTTAAACTTCCAACCACGTTTCTACGTTAAAGTATGACGACACTGTGATGCTCCAAAGCGGGCTTGGTTTTTTTCGGTCTCCCATCCACTTCAATGTTAATTTTTGTTCAGTTTTTTGTAAATATTATCCCGATGGTTATATGAAAATCTTAGAAAAGTCATAGCACACCATTCCCGGTCAAGGCGCACATTTTGATATAACTTGTGTTGGGGGTTTCTCAAAGATGCAGGAGGAGTAGCGTGCCGAAATAACGGGAGGGCGCGAGAATAAAAAGCAGAATAAACGCGCACGATTACAAGAGATGCCTTGCAGCGCAAGGCATTCTAGTGAGAACCCTAGGGTTCTCACTAGAATGCCTTGCAGCTGCAGGCACTAATAATAGTTTGGCAAAGTCCCTGCAGGATATAATGTCATCACACAAATTCAGGCGGTTTTTCCCTCGGGCTCCTTGGATCCCTTAAGCAGTCCGTTGGACTCACACCTTTAAAAACTTGACATGCAAAGTGATGGACCAGCCGTGATAAGATGACAAACAATCGACTGATTTATTTACTTGCAAAGAGATGATCACCTTCTTTCAGACAGTTCACTGTAGCTGCTTGGTCTACAAGCCAACAAACACCAAACGGCAAAGCTGAGAACAAAACGATGAATGAAATAAGTCCGTTTAAACGTGAACATGTGGAAACTGACTCATGTGCTTAGGCTGAACTCAGATAATTCTTTTTTTTTTAAGAGGGAAGGGAAGACATGGAAATAACCATAGTTCCCTCTGGTATAAAAAATCTTTAACACACTAAAACTGATTTGGATTTTAAACCCACTGTATGTAATCTGAGCTCAACCTTACGTGTAAAATGAATGTGGATTTAAGCACGAGGTCTTAAATCCCATAGAAGAACAACCAATCAGCTACGGAGCTCAAAATGTTAAGGAAAATATATTTGAATCAAATTAGCTGAAAACGACAGTTCAGGTTTCTTTGAAGTGAGATTGAATGAGACGTTGATACATAATCATGAACCAGATTTTAGCCACTTAAAAAAAGGCTCACCTAATAAAATATACCCTTAAGTCTAAAACAGAGGCCCCCCAATTTAATTTCATGTGGCCTGCCACTTAATATCAAGTTATAAGGAGTTGTTTCTGTATCTTTTTTTGAATTAATAGACTAATTTGGCATCATAAATATGTTTATATTGTGAACTATATCATAACAAACACTTTTATTTTGAAATTCTGTGAAATATCATTATCTTTTTCTCACAAAGTTTGAGTTTTTGTCCCCCTTCACCAAACTAGACACTTACTAGCCCCTAGGTCATTTGTGGTTGAGACCCTTGGTCTACAATTATCTTAGGATGATGTTTAGTGCAGCGCTTTTCTAACAGCACCAAAGTCCACTTTTGTATGACGATGTTTACAAACGTCATTTTCCAGTCAGAAAAGGCAGTTTAGCAGTTTAGCAAAAGGCTACAAACAGCCATAGATTGTATTAGGTAATCCTTCTATTAAAGGAATAATTCACAGATTTGCATTTAGCTTTGTATTACTAGAATTTTGTTAAATCCCCACCGGTGACATTTGGTCCTGTTAGCGTAACGGTTAGCAAAGATGGCGGACACTGTTTACATTCTGCAGTTTCAGCTTGAAGCGGCAACGCTAATCCTGCACTTTTCAGACCCAGTCGTAGGGGGGCGGGACCTCATTCACAGAAAGTAAACAGTGTCCACCATCTTTGCTAACAGTTACGCTAACAGGACCAAGTGTCACTGGTGAGCACGTAACAAAGAAAAAAATGAAGATATTTTTCGACTCAGGGGAAACTGAGGTTGGGAAGCACGATTTTTCAAAAATACTAGCCCTATTCTAGTAATACAAATCTAAATGCAAATCGGTGAAGTATTCCTTTAAGTGGCTAAAACCTATTTTCCCTTCTGTCCTGGCTGGAAGTGTCAGCACTTAGTGTCAAGAACGTGTCAACATCTCTTACAACCAGACTTGAAACAAAAAACGGAACTATCCCATAAATAAAAATGGAGTGCAACTAGCTGTACGCTAGTGTGGTTCTCTTCTTAAAAACTTAAAATAACTATAATAATAACAATATCTTTCCAGTATTAAATAATCTTATATAAAAACACACACACAAACAAAGGTTGAAATGAATGGCAATGCTCCCTCTATAAGTGCCCCGCTCCCCCGCCCCCCTACCCAACATTTCTATACACATCACCTCACTTTCACGTTCCTTCCCCGTTAATCCCTTCATCTGTGACGTTGCCTCCGTTGCCACGGCTCCATGCAGTACCAGTTATTCCGCAGCACATTGTCTCTGTTGCCGTTCAAGTCTCGTCTTTTCGTATATTTTTTTCAATGCAAAGCGGAGACGTCGTGAAAAAAGCTTGATAGGTGATTTTTTTTCTGGCTTGCTTGTATACAGATATACATGTATATATACTGCATATATACATATATATATATTCTTTAACTCATGTCATTGGGTTAAACATGTACGGGTAATGATATTCATAATGAGGATAATAATAGGAACAGTTTGTTATCTGCGGTTACGAGTAGGAAACATCGCTTGCTACTTGCTCAGAGAAATCCAATGGTGGACGGTTAAGGATGAGGAGAGACGAACAAGTCAAGACAGACATTGAATATCAAGACCTAAATAGTCATAGTTCATTTGTTGTAGGCTCCACCCCAGTGTCCCCCGCTCTCTACCAGTCACTGGTCAGTTTAGTACTTTGGTCCCTTTTCGGAGGAGCGGGAGGCGGACCTCGCCGCAGCGTTGCATAGCCTGAGATGTTGGCGTGTTTGGCGGACTGGGAGTGCGAGTGGTGGCGAGACAACGTGTGGGACTGTCCTCGGACACCGTGCTGCTGCTGCATGAGCTCGGGGGGCGGCGGCGGGAGGAGCGCCATGTCGTCCATGGTGCCCATGGGCTCCATCTTTGAGGAAGGTATGAGTTGGGTAGAGGTGAGCGAGCCATGGCGAGACATCGACTTCCTCTTGAGCGTGCGGTTCAGGTCCTCCAGGAAGTGGGGCTTTAGTGTCAGGGAGCTGGGCCCTGCTGATTTTGGGGAGGTGGGTGGAACAGGAGAGGGGGAGGAGGAGTAAGAGGACAGAGACGGCGGCGGCGTCTGGGACAGAGGCGGTGGAGAGAGGGGAAGTGAAATTGTGTTGTCGTACTGGGATGTGTTGCTCGTCCGCCGGCTTAGTGACGGAGGAGGGACCGCCCCTTTTTTCAGCGAGCCTTGTTTCCACGACGACGATGATAAAATGGACGTCGCCGACTGTTGCTGCTGCTGCATTTGAGGCTGCGGATTCACCACGGCTACTTTAGGGGGATGATGAAACTCTGACGGGTGAGGGGGAGGCGGGAAGAGCTCAAAGTCACTGGGGGGAGGTGGGAAGTAGTCGGGAGACGAGTCAACGTGGAGAGGCTGGGAGGGCGGAGGTGGGGGAGGCGGTGTGGTGAAATCTGTAGGCTGATGGTGCTGGCCTGTTTGCAGCCCCTGGAGCACCAATGGGAGGTTTGCCAAGTTCAGCTTCCCTGGTTTAGGGAGCGGAGCGGGAAGTGTAGAGGAATCTTTTGAAGGAGAACCGGTTGCTGACGAGGAGCTGGACGAGGTTCCCGTCTGAGGAGCTTGGCCAAATTTGTTGACCAGACTCTCCACCTTCTTTGGCCTCTCCTCTTGCGTGTCGCCTGAATTGGCACGCATGGAAGAGGCTCTCTGTGGCGTTGGTGGAGGCCCTCGCTTGTTGGATCCTGTGGAGGAGGTGGAGGGTGACTTCTTTATAGGGGAGCCTGTCTTGGAGGAAGATGCAGATGGAGGAGGGGGGAAGTCTCCTACAGAGCTGTCAAAAGGAGGTGGGGGAAACTCTGGGGACTGTGGACCCATCACTCCTCCTGGCTGCCACTTTGGTTTGGCCTTGACTGCTGGAGGAGACTGAGGAGCGGAGAACTTGTATCCGTCAATGGAGTTGGGGGAAGGAAGAGAGGAGGTGGATGCATTACCTGGGAACTGATTGACGATCTGTTTGACCAAAGAAGAGGTAGCAGCTGCAATGGAGACAGAAGAAGAAGACGCAGAAGGGGAGAGGGTAAGGTTTTTGGAGGAGAGGCTGTGCTGCTTTGGAAGAGTAGGAGGTGGCTGGTTGGGCGAATGTCCTGTTGAGAAACTTTGCTGCTTTTTAAATGGTCCATGGCTGCTGTTGGGTGGACATGGTGACACAGGTGAGAGGGCAAGAGGAAGAGAAGAAGGGCCAGAAGGTTTGGGAGCAGTTTGCGGTGGAAAAAATCCAACAGTGAATGTTTTGGGAGGTGCAGGAGGGGGCGCACTGGGCGACAGAGGCCTGTGCACTTGCAGGGATGTGGGAGGAGAAAGTTCTCCTGGAGGAGGGGGAGGAGGAGGAGGAGAATTCTCATCAGGTACTGACAGGGCAAAGTCGTACACCATGTTTGGGAATTTCTGTGACAGGAACTGTTGGAGGCCAGAGTTGGAAAGTTGAGTACAGGCATTGAGGATGGTCTCTGGAGGAGGAGGAGGTGGCAACCCGTTGGTCTCCAGGCTTTCAGGAGGAGGTGGTGGAAGGAAGTTGGGATCGTGATCCTCTTCCTCCAGCGGGGGTGGGGGTGGCAGAACAGAGGAAGGGCTCGGTGGACCAAATTTCAATGCAGCCATGGCTGAGCCTGGAGCCGGTTCGGTGGGTGGAGGAGGAGGTGGAGGGGATGGTGGTAACTGAGGGAAGGTGGTATGAACAGTTGGAAGAGTATTATAATTTGTTTTGGCGGACTGGGCGGATAGCGTTAGTCCTGGCAGTGGTGTCCTGGCCTGGTTCTGGTTCTGCAGGCGAGCCAGTGTGCTGTACTTGACATATGAGGAGGAAGTTGGTGCCGTCTGATGGGCCACACTTGCAATGGGTGGAGGAGGGGGAGGTATAGGGGGCGACGGCGGTGATGGTGAGGAATCCTCAGATGGGACAAGCCCCTCAGTGTAGCTGGACCTGGAGGGCGGAGTCTGAGACTGAGAGAGCGGAAGAGGCTGCTGGGAGAGGCTGGGGATCTGGATAGGAATGGGCCTACTGATAGAGTCCATCCTCATCATCTGGAGACAGAGAAATGGAGAGGAAGAGGAAGCAGAGAAGAGAAGATGTAGAAGGTGATGGAGAGACATAATTGAAAGATGAAGTTAGAACAAATATTAAGGAACACAAGTTCACAAGTTTCTGAAAACCAAACAAAACCAAAACAAGATACAAGTTGGAATTCTCTGTTCCTTTTGGATGCAGTTCTTGGTAGTGCAATGTTTGGCTTTTGCTTTATGGCAGACAAATCCCTTATTGAATCCATCATTTTCCATCAACTATAGTGGAAAGTACCCGTTCTTTGAAGAAATATCAAATGTTTAAGCTGCTGTAGAAGTGCAAAAAAAGGATTTATTGTTATTGTCTGTAAGGATTTGGATTCACTGAGTGGATTCAGAGCTGGATTCAATAAAATGGCCGTTGAAAACCAACTGCTAAACAAGATGCAAGAACTCGAAACAACAAACCAGAGCAGTCGAGGAACACTTTAGAACCATTAGAACTTCAAACACCACACCACAATGAATTAGGTCAACTGCACTCAGAACACGCGCTGGTGACATTCTCACGTCCTACCATTAACAGCTCGCTTAGTGGAGCTCTGTCCTTTTCTCAATGGCATCCACAAAGAAACTGAAGAAGAAACTGAGGATCAGCTGTCAGACCATCAATCTGATCATATATGTCTTTACATTTCAACACATAAAACATAACGATTAAAAAACACTGTCATAAGCATAAGCTTAAACTCAGGATCTTCATGATGTTCTGGTGTTCCTCTAAAGAAAATTCATTATACTTCCAGTTGAATTCAGTGTTAGCAGTCACATGCACTGTAACAAAGCAGCCGAGGTGCAAACCCTAAATTATCAGATCCAAAAGGTCCCAAAAAAACAAATGCTTTTCCAAACAGAAGCTTCTAATCTTCCTAAACTGCTTTGTGATCTTCAGCTGTAGACTAAACTGAGTCAGTATTTTCTTGGTTAGGACATTCCATCACACCACGAGGTTAGAACAAATCAACAGTTGAGCTGCAGCCATTTAAAAAACAACAACAAAGAATTCAGGATAAAACGGACCACATGTTTGTCTGTGAAGGTTCTCAGTCATCCAGGTCATGGTAGGTCTTTAAGTTCTAAACATGAAGGCAACCAGTTGCCTTCGTTTTTAGCACTCACATGTTTGTATGTATGTTTTATACACTGTATGTATAACACTCGACATAAATGCAGTATATGCTAAATGAAACTATTTTTGCTACGGAGGATCAACCACAAGTCAAAATTCATTCTGATTATAGAAAACACGACAGTCTGTAAATAACTTGCTATTACTGTTGATTAGTGTTGTAACTAAGACGCTGAACATTATTTGGAATGAATGTATTTTCGTGTGAAATTAGATGTAAAAGAATTGAACAAATAACCTAATAAATCACTCGTGTAAGGTCCCGTGTGTAAGAGTTAGTGACATCTAATGGTGAGTCTGAGGCGTGCTACAAACACTCTTTCTTTTCCCCCAAGCATGTCAGGGGAACTACGGTAGAACTTCACTTTTTTATTTTTCATCTAAACTGCTGTAGTAAGATTCAAACAAACTGGATTTTAACAGCTGGTGAGAGTTTTAAAAGGCTGCAGCCAAAACTGTTAACATGCCTATTACACCACTTCCTGTCTAACCTCCACTCCCTCCTCCTCCTCCTGCACAAAGAGGAACTGGCATACGTCCCTTCACCTTTGATCGCTGGCAGGAAAGCAGAGGAGAATCATGGGAAAAGTTGTCCACACAAGTAAAGACTGGGACAGTTGGGATAGAGTGAGTGAGTATGTGTGTGTGTTTTTTTTTTTTTTTTCCACACCTCTCCTTGCGTTCCTCTCCTCCAGGCGTCAGAGAAGATGGAGCTGACGACACTCTGGGAGCGGGTGTGGCCTGTGGAAGTCATCTCTGAAACGCCACTGTCTGATTGGCTGGAGTTGGACTGGGACTCTGAGGGACGGACAAGCAGAAGCAAGTTTTGTTTCGGGTTTTGCTACTAATAATAATAATACTATTTAGAGTATTTGATTGACGTCAAATTAACTAATTCTCCCAAATTCAAGGACAGAATGTGCTGACACAGTTTAAGATGGGAGGATAACTTGTAAAAGTCGCTTCGCCCAAAATGTCTATGTAGGGCGATATTCAAAAACTCAAAGGCAATCAAATCTGGCAAGCTAGAAGGAAGAACCCAGACAATGGAAATAGAAGGGCACTAAGCTTAAACTAGATTTCAAGCAAAATTCACCATCACAAATTGGTGTGTGTGGAAACAGATTCTAATTTAAACACTGATTCCAGTCTGGCAGCTAAAAGTGATAATTGGGTCTTAATTACTTTAAACAATTGAATCAATCATCACCATGATATGGTAATATTGAGGTAATATTGAGGTCATACCATCTTATTTCTAATTTCCAGGTTTACTTGGTTATAAGGTGTTTTCTATGTAAAAACTATGAATCAGGATTGAAAAATAGTCATTTACCTGTTTGTTTACCTTTAACACACTATTACAATATTATTACTAAGCTATAACTAGATAATAACTTGTCCACCTTAATATTACATCCCTTAAACCATGTTATTACTGAACTGGAATGCAAAGTGTTAACATAATTGTTCTAAGCAAGACCCCAGGCCTCCCAGGTCTGTAGTCTCAACAGACCTGGGAGGCTGGAGGAGCTGGATCCTGATTTGATGGAAGAAGACGAGAGTGAAGACCAATCGTAAGCCGCCTCTGTTCTCCTCATTGCTTCCTGGTAATTGATGTACAGCTGCTTCCCATACTGACACATGGACAGACAGACAAGACACGGTAAGTTCACTGAAATCCTGCAGACTTTTACATGAAGACCCCTCCCTCTTATCCATGTGTTACCTTGGCAATGCGGATGCTGTTGATCCATTGTTGGAGGTTTCTGACATCGTCACAGCAGAGATACTTGATGTACTGAGACTTCTTCTGGATCTGTGGGTGCTACACACACGAAAAATGTCAGACTTCATCCAGATCAGAGCTGCACGCTGTCAGGATGACGTGAAGTGATACAACATGATGTACAATCATCTGCTTAATATGAATGAAAATGCTTATAAGATGAGTAAATTACGCAATTCTCCATGGATTCTCCGTTTTTTGAGAGGGTTGATTTATGTTTATGTTTGTTGTTGAACCTCTAGGAGGTTCATACTAGTCTCTCTTTCTCTCTCTCTCTGCTTTAAAACTTGGTGTATTAAAGGTTGATTCCACCAAAATACCACTTTGTCTGAATACTTTACCACCAAATTGTGTATATAGTCCAAAATATGACAAAAAAGTCACAGGTTAGTATGTCGTCCAAAATATGAACAAAAGTCATAGTTTAGTATGTCGTCCAAAATTTTACAAAATTTTCATAGTTTAGTATGTCGTCCAAATTTTGACCACAATGTCACAGGTTAGTATGTCGTCCAAAATACGACAAAAAAGTCATAGTATAGTATGTCGTCCAAAATAAGTAAAAAAAGTCATAGTATAGTATGTCGTCCAAAATCACTCAAAAAAGTCATAGGTTAGTATGTCGTCCAAAATGAGTAAAAAGTCATAGGTCAGTATGTCGTCCAAAATACGACAAAAAAGTCATAGTATAGTATGTCGTCCAAAATCACCCAAAAAAGTCATAGGTTAGTATGTCGTCCAAAATACGACAAAAAAAGTCATAGGTTAGTATGTCGTCCAAAATATGACAAAAAAGTCATAGTATAGTATGTCGTCCAAAATGAGTCAAAAAAGTCATAGCATAGTATGTCGTCCATAATAAGTCAAAAAAGTCATAGTATAGTATGTTGTCCAAAATCAATCAAAAAAGTCATAGTATTGTATGTTATCCAAAATAACTCAAAAAAGTCATAGCATAGTTTTTCGTCCAAAATTTGACAAAAAAGTCATAGGTAAGTACGTCGTCCAAAATACGACAAAAAAGTCATAGGTTAGTATGTCGTCCAAAATGAGCCAAAAAAGTCATAGTATAGTAAGTCGTCCAAAATGAGTCAAAAAAGTCATACTAAAGTATGTCGTCCAAAATCACTCAAAAAAGTCACAGGTTAGTATGTCGTCCAAAATGAGCCAAAAAAGTCATAGTATAGTACGTCGTCCAAAATGAGCCAAAAAAGTCATAGGTTAGTATGTCGTCCAAAATACGACAAAAAAAGTCATAGGTTAGTATGTCGTCCAAAATATGACAAAAAAGTCATAGTATAGTATGTCGTCCAAAATGAGTCAAAAAAGTCATAGTATAGTATGTTGTCCAAAATCAATCAAAAAAGTCATAGTATTGTATGTTATCCAAAATAACTCAAAAAAGTCATAGCATAGTTTTTCGTCAAAAATTTGACAAAAAAGTCATAGGTAAGTACGTCGTCCAAAATACGACAAAAAAGTCATAGGTTAGTATGTCGTCCAAAATGAGCCAAAAAAGTCATAGTATAGTAAGTCGTCCAAAATGAGTCAAAAAAGTCATACTAAAGTATGTCGTCCAAAATCACTCAAAAAAGTCACAGGTTAGTATGTCGTCCAAAATGAGCCAAAAAAGTCATAGTAAAGTATCTCGTCCAAAATCACTCAAAAAAGTCAAAGTATAGCATGTCGTCCAAAATGAGCCAAAAAGTCATAGGTTAGTATGTCGTCCAAAATTAGCCAAAAAAGTCATAGTAAAGTATCTCGTCCAAAATCACTCAAAAAAGTCATAGTGTAGCATGTCGTCCAAGATGAGCCAAAAATGTCATAGGTTAGCATGTCGTCCAAAATGAGTCAAAAAAAGTCATAGTATAGTATGTCGTCCAAAATGTGACAAAAAAGTCATAGTATAGTATGTCGCCAAAAGTACGACAAAAAAGTCATAGGTTAGTATCTCGTCCAAAATACGACAAAAAATTCATAGGTTAGTACGTCGTCCAAAATACGACAAAAAAGTCATAGGTTAATATGTTGTCCAAAATACGACAAAAAAGTCATAGGTTAGTACGTCGTCCAAAATACGACAAAAAAGTCATAGGTTAGTATGTCGTCCAAAATCACTCAAAAAAGTCGTAGTATAGTATGTCGTCCAAAATGAGTCCAAAAAGGCATAGGTTAGTATGTCGTCCAAAATTAGTCAAAAAAGTCATAGTATAGTATGTCGTCCAAAATCACTCAAAAAAGTCATAGTATAGTATGTCGTCCAAAATGAGTCAAAAAAGTAATTGGTTAGTATGTTGTCCAAAATGAGTCAAAAAAGTCATAGTATAGTATGTCGTCCAAAATCACTCAAAAAAGTCATAGTATAGTATGTCGCCAAAAGTACGACAAAAAAGTCATAGGTTAGTATCTCGTCCAAAATACGACAAAAAATTCATAGGTTAGTACGTCGTCCAAAATACAACAAAAAAGTCATAGGTTAGTATGTCGTCCAAAATACGACAAAAAAGTCATAGGTTAGTATGTCGTCCAAAATGAGTCAAAAAAGTCAAAGTATAGTATGTCGTCCACAATGAGTCCAAAAAGGCATAGGTTAGTATGTCGTACAAAATCACTCAAAAAAGTCATAGTATAGTATGTCGTCCAAAATGAGTCAAAAAGGTCATAGTATAGTATGTCGTCCAAAATCACTCAAAAAAGTCATAGTATAGTATATCGTCCAAAATGAGCCAAAAAAGTCATAGGTAAGTATTTTGTCCAAAATGAGTCAAAAAAGTCATAGTATAGTATGTCGTCCAAAATCACTCAAAAAAGTCATAGTATAGTATGTCGTCCAAAATGAGACAAAAAAGTCATAGAATAGTATGTCGTCCAAAATCACTCAAAAAAGTCATAGGTTAGTATGTCGTCCAAAATTAGTCAAAAAAGTCATAGTATAGTATGTCGTCCAAAATGAATCAAAAAAGTCATAGTATAGTATGTCGTCCAAAATCAATCGAAAAAGTCATAGTATAGTATGTCGTCCAAAATGTGACAAAAAAGTCATAGTATAGTATGTCGTCCAAAATGAGTCAAAAAAGTCATAGTATAGTATGTCGTCCAAAATCACTCAAAAAAGTCATAGTATAGTATGTCGTCCAAAATGAGACAAAAAAGTCATAGAATAGTATGTCGTCCAAAATCACTCAAAAAAGTCATAGGTTAGTATGTCGTCCAAAATTAGTCAAAAAAGTCATAGTATAGTATGTCGTCCAAAATGAATCAAAAAAGTCATAGTATAGTATGTCGTCCAAAATCAATCGAAAAAGTCATAGTATAGTATGTCGTCCAAAATGTGACAAAAAAGTCATAGTATAGTATGTCGTCCAAAATGAGTCAAAAAACTCATAGTATAGTATGTCGTCCAAAATGAGTCAAAAAACTCATAGTATAGTATGTCGTCCAAAGTGAGTCAAAAAAGTCATAGTTTAGTATGTTGTCCAAAATGTGTCAAAAAAGTCATAGTATAGTATGTCGTCCAAAATGAGCCAAAAAAGTCATAGTATAGTATTTTGTCCAAAATGAGTCAAAAAAGTCGTAGTATAGTATGTCGTCCAAAATCACTCAAAAAAGTCATAGTATAGTATGTCGTCCAAAATGTGACAAAAAAGTCATAGTATAGTATGTCGCCAAAAGTACGACAAAAAAGTCATAGGTTAGTATCTCGTCCAAAATACGACAAAAAATTCATAGGTTAGTACGTCGTCCAAAATACGACAAAAAAGTCATAGGTAAGTACGTCGTCCAAAATACGACAAAAAAGTCATAGGTTAGTTCGTCGTCCAAAATATGACAAAAAAGTCATAGGTTAGTATGTCGTCCAAAATACGACAAAAAAGTCATAGGTCAGTACGTCGTCCAAAATACAACAAAAAAGTCATAGGTTAGTATGTCGTCCAAAATCACTCAAAAAAGTCATAGTATAGTATGTCGTCCAAAATGAGTACAAAAAGGCATAGGTTAGTATGTCGTCCAAAATTAGTCAAAAAAGTCATAGGTTAGTTCGTCGTCCAAAATATGACAAAAAAGTCATAGGTTAGTATGTCGTCCAAAATACGACAAAAAAGTCATAGGTTAGTACGTCGTCCAAAATACGACAAAAAAGTCATAGGTTAGTATGTCGTCCAAAATCACTCAAAAAAGTCATAGTATAGTATGTCGTCCAAAATGAGTCCAAAAAGGCATAGGTTAGTATGTCGTCCAAAATTAGTCAAAAAAGTCATAGTATAGTATGTCGTCCAAAATCACTCAAAAAAGTCATAGTATAGTATGTCCTCCAAAATGAGTCAAAAAAGTCATTGGTTAGTATGTTGTCCAAAATATGACAAAAAAGTCATAGTATAGTATGTCGTACAAAATCACTCAAAAAAGTCATAGTATAGTATGTCGTCCAAAATGAGTCAAAAAAGTCATAGTATAGTATGTCGTCCAAAATCACTCAAAAAAGTCATAGTATAGTATGTCGTCCAAAATGAGACAAAAAAGTCATAGAATAGTATGTCGTCCAAAATCACTCAAAAAAGTCATAGGTTAGTATGTCGTCCAAAATTAGTCAAAAAAGTCATAGTATAGTATGTCGTCCAAAATGAATCAAAAAAGTCATAGTATAGTATGTCGTCCAAAATGTGACAAAAAAGTCATAGTATAGTATGTCGTCCAAAATGTGACAAAAAAGTCATAGTATAGTATGTCGTCCAAAATACGACAAAAAAGTCATAGGTTAGTACGTCGTCCAAAATACGACAAAAAAGTCATAGGTTAGTATGTCGTCCAAAATCACTCAAAAAAGTCATAGTATAGTATGTCGTCCAAAATGAGTCCAAAAAGGCATAGGTTAGTATGTCGTCCAAAATTAGTCAAAAAAGTCATAGGTTAGTTCGTCGTCCAAAATATGACAAAAAAGTCATAGGTTAGTATGTCGTCCAAAATACGACAAAAAAGTCATAGGTTAGTACGTCGTCCAAAATACGACAAAAAAGTCATAGGTTAGTATGTCGTCCAAAATCACTCAAAAAAGTCATAGTATAGTATGTCGTCCAAAATGAGTCCAAAAAGGCATAGGTTAGTATGTCGTCCAAAATCACTCAAAAAAGTCAAAGTATAGTATGTCGTCCAAAATATGACAAAAAGTCATAGAACAGTATGTCGTCCAAAATGAGCCAAAAAAGTCATAGTATAGTATGTCATCCAAAATGAGACAAAAAAGTCATAGTTTAATATGTCGTCCAAAATCACTCAAAAAAGTCATAGTATAGCATGTCGTCCAAAATGAGCCAAAAAACTCATAGTATAGTATGTCGTCCAAAATGAGTCAAAAAACTCATAGTATAGTATGTCGTCCAAAGTGAGTCAAAAAAGTCATAGTTTAGTATGTTGTCCAAAATGTGTCAAAAAAGTCATAGTATAGTATGTCGTCCAAAATGAGCCAAAAAAGTCATAGTATAGTATTTTGTCCAAAATGAGTCAAAAAAGTCATAGTATAGTATGTCGTCCAAAATCACTCAAAAAAGTCATAATATAGTATGTCGTCCAAAATGTGACAAAAAAGTCATAGTATAGTATGTCGCCAAAAGTACGACAAAAAAGTCATAGGTTAGTATCTCGTCCAAAATACGACAAAAAATTCATAGGTTAGTACGTCGTCCAAAATACGACAAAAAAGTTATAGGTAAGTACGTCGTCCAAAATACGACAAAAAAGTCATAGGTTAGTTCGTCGTCAAAAATATGACAAAAAAGTCATAGGTTAGTATGTCGTCCAAAATACGACAAAAAAGTCATAGGTTAGTACGTCGTCCAAAATACGACAAAAAAGTCATAGGTTAGTATGTCGTCCAAAATCACTCAAAAAAGTCATAGTATAGTATGTCGTCCAAAATGAGTCCAAAAAGGCATAGGTTAGTATGTCGTCCAAAATTAGTCAAAAAAGTCATAGTATAGTATGTCGTCCAAAATCACTCAAAAAAGTCATAGTATAGTATGTCCTCCAAAATGAGTCAAAAAAGTCATTGGTTAGTATGTTGTCCAAAATATGACAAAAAAGTCATAGTATAGTATGTCGTACAAAATCACTCAAAAAAGTCATAGTATAGTATGTCGTCCAAAATGAGTCAAAAAGGTCATAGTATAGTATGTCGTCCAAAATCACTCAAAAAAGTCATAGTATAGTATGTCGTCCAAAATGAGCGAAAAAAGTCATAGTATAGTATGTTGTCCAAAATGAGTCAAAAAAGTCAAAGTATAGTATGTCGTCCAAAATCACTCAAAAAAGTCAAAGTGTAGTATGTCGTCCAAAATATGACAAAAAGTCATAGAACAGTATGTCGTCCAAAATGAGCCAAAAAACTCATAGTATAGTATGTCATCCAAAATGAGACAAAAAAGTCATAGTTTAGTATGTCGTCCAAAATCACTCAAAAAAGTCATAGTATAGCATGTCGTCCAAAATGAGCCAAAAAAGTCATAGCATAGTTTTTCGTCCAAAATTTGACAAAAAAGTCATAGGTAAGTACGTCGTCCAAAATACGACAAAAAAGTCATAGGTTAGTATGTCGTCCAAAATGAGCCAAAAAAGTCATAGTATAGTAAGTCGTCCAAAATCACTCAAAAAAGTCACAGGTTAGTATGTCGTCCAAAATTAGCCAAAAAAGTCATAGTAAAGTATCTCGTCCAAAATCACTCAAAAAAGTCATAGTGTAGCATGTCGTCCAAAATGAGCCAACAATGTCATAGGTTAGCATGTCGTCCAAAATGAGTCAAAAAAAGTCATAGTATAGTATGTCGTCCAAAATGTGACAAAAAAGTCATAGTATAGTATGTCGCCAAAAGTACGACAAAAAAGTCATAGGTTAGTATCTCGTCCAAAATACGACAAAAAATTCATAGGTTAGTACGTCGTCCAAAATACGACAAAAAAGTCATAGGTTAGTATGTCGTCCAAAATACGACAAAAAAGTCATAGGTTAGTACGTCGTCCAAAATACGACAAAAAAGTCATAGGTTAGTATGTCGTCCAAAATCACTCAAAAAAGTCATAGTATAGTATGTCGTCCAAAATGAGTCCAAAAAGGCATAGGTTAGTATGTCGTCCAAAATTAGTCAAAAAAGTCATAGTATAGTATGTTGTCCAAAATTAATCAAAAAAGTCATAGTATAGTATGTTATCCAAAATAACTCAAAAAAGTCATAGCATAGTTTGTCGTCCAAAATATGACAAAAAAGTCATAGGTTAGTATGTCGTCCAAAATTTGACAAAAAAGTCATAGGTAAGTACGTCGTCCAAAATACGACAAAAAAGTCATAGGTTAGTATGTCGTCCAAAATACGACAAAAAAGTCATAGGTTAGTATGTCGTCCAAAATCACTCAAAAAAGTCATAGTATAGTATGTCGTCCAAAATGAGTCCAAAAAGGCATAGGTTAGTATGTCGTCCAAAATTAGTCAAAAAAGTCATAGTATAGTATGTCGTCCAAAATCACTCAAAAAAGTCATAGTATAGTATGTCGTCCAAAATGAGCCAAAAAAGTCATAGGTTAGTATTTTGTCCAAAATGAGTCAAAAAAGTCATAGTATAGTATGTCGTCCAAAATCACTCAAAAAAGTCATAGTATAGTATGTCGTCCAAAATATGACAAAAAGTCATAGAATAGTATGTCGTCCAAAATGAGCCAAAAAACTCATAGTATAGTATGTCATCCAAAATTAGACAAAAAAGTCATAGTTTAGTATGTCGTCCAAAATGAGCCAAAAAAGTCATAGTATAGTCATCATCATCATCATCATCCTCCGCTTATCCGGGGCCGGGTCGCGGGGGCAGCAGTTTCAAAGTCAAAAAAGTCATAGTAAAGTATGTCGTCCAAAATCACTCAAAAAAGTCACAGGTTAGTATGACGTCCAAAATGAGCCAAAAAAGTCATAGTATAGTATGTCGTCCAAAATCACTCAAAAAAGTCATTGTATAGCATGTCGTCCAAAATGAGCCAAAAAAGTCATAGTATAGTATGTCGTCCAAAATCACTCATAAAAGTCATAGTATAATATGTCTCCCAAAATTTGTAGCAAAAAATGAAAATATTTGCGTTATTATTTCTTATATAATTATCTAAAATCAAACCAATGACATTAATATATGAAAGAAAATGATTTTTATCCGCATTCATTGTGAAAAAGACGTGCGATTGTCGGTGGAATCAACAAATCAGACCACTAGGTGGCACTGTAAGACAACATTACCACACAAACACACACAGCCTGTGTGAACATACCTTCAGCACCATGCAGTAATCTGTCGGAGCCTTGTACTTGCTCTTGTAATCCTGACCCAGGTAAACATTGACGTGATCCAGCTGGAGGAAACACACCAGGTCTCTGGACGCCTGGAACACACACACACACACACACACACACGCAGCACACTGTCAGAATCAGCTTTATTTACATGAAAAAACAATAAAATCCTTACTGTTGGAGCAAAATCCCTTTGTCACACCTTTGCTTTGCCCTTAGGGACGTAGTAGATTCCAGAGGCTCTCAGCAGGAAGTAGCGCTTCTTCCACGACTTCTTCCCATCCTCTTTGAGCCACAGTACTCCCTCCATCTCTGGCACGGACACCGAACTCCCGCCAAAACACTCCTAACACACACACACACACACAGACCAAGGAGCTTCATTGTGCTGCTTTTCTCACATTGACACTAATATTAGAAAACATTTTCTGTCTATTAATAGAATTACAGACAGGAACTAAAAAAAAAAAAAAAAAAAAAAAAAAAAATATATATATATATATATATATAATAAAATAAAATAAAATAACAATTAAATAAAAACAACACAAAAACAGAATATAAAAGCAATAAATAAAAAAATGTAAGACGCCATAGACAGGTTTATTTGAAGACTCACCTCTAACAGAGCCTCTTTGTTTCTTTCTGCCATCTCGCACGTCTCCTTCCGACCCAGCAAATAGTTCTGCAGCAAAAACAGGAAGTGTGGAAAAGACAAAGCAGGGAGAGAGGATTAGTAAACGTATATAAAAGTCATCCGTGTTTAAAAGATATTTAAAGACGTTTGTGTCTCACCTGTGGGTTCTTGAACAGAGCGTACTTCTCGATGCGCTCCGTGAACATCAGGCGGTTCTGGCTGTCCCGGGTCCAGTTCAGCAGGTTCTCCACCAGGTTCTCGTGGTCCTCGAAGATCCGCTCTACACACAGAGACCAAGAAGACGTGTGAGACCAAATATAAACCACGAAATCCAAGACCTTCTGAGGAAATCAGCAGTGGACATTCTGCCATTTCCTGAATAATAATAACAACGTGTGAATAAGTAAAAGTTTTGTTAGGTTCAGATTGACATATTATTTCACTAAGCAATTAAAACACCTGTAAATATCCATTCACACTTCCATATCATCAGTTAAGCCCCTTTTTTAAATGGACATCTTTTCATTAAAGTCATATTTTAGTTGCTTTCTGTGACTTGATATAAACATAACGGTGTCAAATGGGGTAAAGTGTGAAAATAGGATTTTCTTTGCACATTTTGCTTTTTGGAGAATTCAGAGATTATGCTCTGCTCGCTGCTCTGTGGAGGAGACGTGTCTTGTGGCTCGTGGCGCTCCTCTGTCCTCATTCCTTCTCTTTTTCCTCTCACCTCAGCTGCTTTTTAAAAAAAAAATATTTCCACCACCTTCCATTCATTTCCCTCTGAGATCCAGCGAACACGGACAAAACCGTGTCAGCTGTGACCTACATTGAATTTTGTGAGCTACTGCGTTGACCTTATTAACATCTAATCTCTCTTTTTACTTGGAGACGAGTGGATTTAATCCCAGCCTGTGTAAGAACCTGTTTTTTTTTTAAACTTCATTATAGATTTATGTCTTCCTGTTTGTTTGGTTGCAAATGAAAAAGACGACATTCCCTTTTTAATGATTTATGCTTCAACTGTACAAGAGAACGAGCATCATTCAGTTAGACGCTGGTAAATTACAGGACACTGTTTTGTGTATCTGTTATAAAAAAAGCGAATATTTTAACAACAATTACACTTAAAACCTTCAAAAGCTTGATGAAGCTGCAGACATAACATCAGAAAATTATACTTTTACAAGCTAGAATTGTGGTTTGAAGCAAAAAACATTACATATTTGTTGAAATGTGACGATTGTTGTTGTTGCTGTTGTATAAAGTAAGAAATCACAGTAATCCCATCTACACTCTAATCTAGAGCTGCAATGATTGTTCAATTAATTGATTATTAATCGACTGCTACATTATTCGTCGATTAATCGGTTTGAGTGTTTTTCCAATAATTAAATAAGCTTCTTAAATGCTAATATTTCCCAGTTTCTTTGCTCCATGTAACAAAGAAATAATTAAAACTGAATCATTTTGGTTTGTGGACAAAAACAAGGCTTTGGAGAACATCATCAATTCCAGGTTTGATCAATATTTTCTGACATTTTACAGACCAAACAAGTCGCCTTATCGTCTTATTCTACTTAATACTCTATATACACTGCATATTCTAGTCTACATTTGCTGCTGTAACAAAGTAATAAAGGATTATCTTATCTTAAATTATCTCATCTTATCTTATCTTATTATTCCCTATGATATTCAAATTTATACAAACACTATATTGTTTTATATGACAAAGATGCAAATGATGCTGCTGCTGCTGCTACTAAAAAACAGTATTATTGATAATTAAATAGATTAAATACTCTATTTCCCGGAAGGTCAGAGGTCACATTATGACACGAAGTCAGTGTGTCGCTATAGGGCATAGTGACACACTGAGCTGCTGCTAGTGTCACTGGTCTGTGTCTGTGTGTGTGTGTGTGTGTGTGTGTGTGTGTTTGTTCAACACAGTGGCCAATTTAAATCTTCACAAAGGTCAAGTCCTCGTCTTCAGCCCAGGTTTTTAGAAACTCGTGCAGATTAAGTTTGTGGAAATGAGGAAGAGGTTTAATCTCAGGTTTTGGCTGAATTTAACGCGGCAGATTGAGCTGCACTTCACTTTCTCCCTCTCTCTGTCTCTCTCTCTGTCTCACACACTGATGCTGAGCGGCTGCTCAGCAGAAGCCCTGAAGATGTAGGTCAGATCACACGCATCACTGCAGCAGCAGCAGCAGCAGCAGCAGCAGCAGCAGCAGCAGCAGCAGCAGCAGCAGCAGCAGCAGCAGCAGCAGCAGCAGCAGCAGCGTTAAATGAGTGCATGCGAATAAACACACACACGACCAGAAGAGAGTGTGTGTGCGTGTGTGTGCGTGTGTGTGCGTGTGTGTAGTATCTGCTCTGTCTCACAGTCTCTACTCGTCACATTCCCTCATGCACTCAAACACCTGCATGACTGGCTCCGGTTACACTGTTTAGTTTGTGACTGTAACTTCTCATTGAGATGATTCTGTTGCTAGGAAACAATGTGTACTTAAATAATGCATAGAGTTGACATGTAACACATCAATACTTAAGTACATTACATACTATACTATGCTGTATTGCATATACGGGACCATACTATGGAGTATATGCAGTGTCACTTAATCAGAGTATAGAGTGTTATAGATGTTATAGATGAGATCTGACACTAAGTCATTTTCTTGATTATTGATCATTTAAAGCTGTGGTAGGCAACATATTTGTGTTGTTACTGATCAATGATTCCATAATCATATTTCAGCATCATGTAAATCAAGTGATATGAGGAAAGAATGGCTTCTGTTTACAGCAAAAGGGCAGAGAGCTCCTCCTATTGGCTGCAGGTATATGTCTGTCCAGAGGAAACTAATAACACTGGACAAGATTGCTTTTATTGGACAATAAAAGCAACACAATGTCTGTGTCTGTCAGTTTCTGTCCGTCTATCCCAGCTTTAATTATGTCCACATGTAGCTGTAAAACCTCAAGTTTCCATCATGGAATCAAGGATTGAGTTAGTTTAGTTTATGTCCACGCTCACCCATCTGCAGCTCATTGATGGTTTCTACCAGTGACCAGTCTGGACTGTAGCCACAGTGAGATTTCTCCAGCAAACTGTCCAGAACCTAGAAAAAGAAGAAGAAGAAGAAGAAGAAGAAGAAGAAGAAGAAGAAGAATTAGTTGATTTCTAGTAAAGTGTAAACAGAAGTACCACTAACAATAATAGTGAGAGTCACAGGGTAGTCTACCTCACAATATGATACGCGATACATGGTCCGCGATACTAATAATATCACGATTCTGTGATAATCAATATATTGCAAGACAAGCACGTAGCGATACATCACGATATCTGTCTGACTGAATCTGTCTATTTATTCACAACATAGAGAACAAAGTGCATAAGGTCTGTGTGAGCAGCGCCACCATGAGGAGACAAGAAGAAGTATGGTGTATTGATTATTGTATTGCACGAGTAAAATCGACATTTTTAACCCACCCTGAAATAACAATGTAAACACTCTCATTATCAATAGCATCGAAAAATGGAAAGAAAAGTCATTTAAGTGACTTTAAACATTGACTTTGCCTAAGTTCAACACTTTAACTTGTAGCAGCAGAAGACCTCACAAGGTGCCACCTGTGTACCTAATAAAATGGCCGTTATAAACGTTATAAAATGTAACGTTTAAATGTAAACAAAGTATTAGTTTTTAGTTACACAACAAGTATGACCGAGAACACCAAGATTCGTCCACAAAAGGCTTCATAAAGAGGACTGTCCCACTAATTATCCCCCCCCCCGCGCCGACATTCAACAGTTTGATGATATAAGTGTTATACGAATTCCTCAAGGGGGCGACAGAAGTGACCCAGTGGACATACCTGTCTGACAGTCTGTCTCTCGTCCACCATCATCGTCTTTGAGCTCTCGTCTGACAAATGAACACGAATCACCAACTGTGGAGGAAGGAAAGAAGAAAGAAAGACAAGACGAGACACTTTTTATGTTAAGTACGTCAGATTTTATATCTTATATCTTAGGACACATCATTGACATCATGCATTCTCAGGTTTTGACCCTGAGAAAACCCTTTTCATTTGTGAGGACCAGACAAAATGTCCCCATAAAGACAGTTTTTGACATTATTTTCAGACCTCACGCAGATATAAAGTACACACACACAGGTAGCTGCACAGTGTGTGTGTGTGTGTACACACAGTAAATCCAGATTTTCAATCCCGTCTCTCCTTCTCTCTGACAGATTGGGACTTAACTTGTGAGGGTCATTATGCTGAGTGCTCTCTCTCTCTCTCTCTCTCTCTGCATGAGTGTGTGTGTGTGTGTGTGTTGACCCCAGCTGTTATTGACCAGAGCTCCTCACTGTGGAGTAACACTGACCTGACCCAGAAAACTGAGTCCACTGGACACGTGCCAGACACACACTCACATGAACAGTGGGTCTCTTTCCCCTTTCTCACCCTATGTGTGTGTGTGTGTAAAATGTAACAAAGTACAAATACTTTGTTACTGTACTTAAATACAAAATGCACATATCTGTACTTTACTTTGTCAATTATATTTCAAGCAACTTTTACTTTCACTCCACATTTCCTCTAACTCTCTTTGTTACTATGAAATATAATCAGAAGAAGAAGAATTGATATTATGGTCTGTATTTATATAGAGCTTCTCTAGGTTAGGTGTCCTGCTCAAAGACACATATAGACCTTTTTTAATTCTTTTACTTTTAGGTTCAAAACTTACGTCTAAAACAATAATATTATAAAAAAGTCACCTTCTACCAAAGTCATTTTCTGGTAACATACTTGTACTTTTACTCAAGACTGTGTGTGTGTGTGTGTGTGTGTGTGTGTGTGTGAGAACCAGACTCACCTTCTTCACCTGCGCCTCCTTTATCTTCTCCAGGGCCACTCGGATATTTTCCGCCTTCAGCTTGGCGCCCTGCTCCTCCTACACACACACACACACACACACACACACACACACACAGGAATAAACACACAATCAGTCGACACAAACTGACATCACTGACAGACACTTTCCTCACGGACTCGTCTTCTCACCTGATTCTTCCAACAGGAATTCATGTTTTTGTTTTGTTTTTCTCACGCAGCTGACGCGTCTGTGTCTGCTCTGCTTCAAACCAAAACCACAAAAAAGTCCCAGTGTCTTTGCTCCTTCTTAATCTAGACCTTTATTATTATTATTATTATTATAATAATAATTTTTTATTGAGTCACACTAACGATGATCTGACGTGAAAGTTCAAAGTTAGTCCCACGAAGACGGCGAAGCCAAAGATCCCAAAGAACGAGAACTCGTCACACAAGTGCGGTGAGCGGCGTAAAACCCCTCATACTACTCCTCCTACTCCTTCTCCTCCTCTTCGTCATCGCCGTCGTGTCAGTATGTCACTGTGGCTGCAGCAGGAGAATGAGATTAACGCTACAGATGCTACACGTCGGTGGATTATTAAAAAAAAAAAATTCCCACGCATGCAAATCTGCAGCCGACGAACTACGGGGATGAATGAAAGTACAAATATCGCGATTGCAATATAGATATATATAGTTATAAGATGTGACCGCTCTGTCTTCTATTGCAAGGATGAGAACTTAACTGTTTCCAACATGTATGAGTCCTTTTTTTTTCATTTAGAAAGAATATAAAATAGTCCAAATGCTGGAGGAGGAGGAGATGAAAGAAGAAGAAAAACAGGTCCACAGAGCGCCGAGTAGAAACCCTGAGGAAGCGGTCACCTGGTTAGTGCAGCAGCACCTGTTTACCTCCACACGCTGACTCACTGACTCACTCACTGACAGCTTTGATTTGCTGAGAAGCAGCGTGATTAAAAAAAAAAGAAAGAAGAAGAGAAGACGCGACCTCGTCCACTCACATCCTTCCTGCCAGAGAGAGACAGAGGGAATGAGAGGAGAGAGATGGATGGAGGTGGGGGAGGGGCATTACTCTGCTGCTGCTGCTGCTGATGCTCTGCTAACTTCCATACAGAGGCACTGATGTCTTTATCTCAAGCTCTCATATTCTCCTCCTGCTCCTCACAGGCTCTCTACTCCTCCTCTCTTATCCATTTTGTCCTCATCTCACTTCATCGCTCCACAACCCTCAGCCATTTTTCTTTTTTCCCAGTCTGTGTGTGTGTGTGTGTGTGTCCTGGTGGAGGCGCTCTACTTTAACATCAGTCCACTTAAACACACACACACACACACACACACACAGAGACGAGGAGACAAACTGTGAATGAGCAAAAGTGCTGAAGGAAATGAAGATGATGACCATGAAGAGATTAAGAGCCAATCTCCTTATCGGAAACCCCTTATGTACACACACATACACACACACGTGCACACACATGACATGAACTTAATTCTAACAATTACCCTAAAACCAGGTCTTAATCCCCATAAAATCCTAGGACCAGACTAAATGTCCTCACTCCTTATGGTTTATTCGTTTTTCTGGTCCTCACAGAGACACATACACACAAGAACACGCACACATTCATAGTAAGGACCCGCATAGACTTAATGGATTCCTCAGACCCTTACCCTAACCTTAACCATCACAACTAACAACCCTTAACCTAAAACCAATTCTAATCCTAATCCTAAACCCAAGTCTTCACCCCCACCCGAAAAAACCCTTTAAAGATAAGAATGTCCTCACAACGAAACAAACAATTTAATTCCAGTGTTTTCAGTGAAAAGTTACATAATAACTGTTTAATGAGGCTAAAAAAATAATAATTAAATGTGGAAATCTGACAAAAAACAAGAGGATTAAATTTGACAAACGTTGTTACGTAAAAATGCTTTTAGGGTTTGAACAAAAGGTGGAAAAAAAGTGCTAAAAATACAAAAATGCGGGTGTGTGTATGTGTGTGTTTCATCACGGCTCTTTTGTGTTTTCTGCATCTTCAGCGTCACTTTTTTCATTTCTGGTTTTCAGATATTAAAACGTCGCAGGTTACGACAGCTCAGCTAATCTGTTAAAGAATCTTTGAAAACAGCTTCATCTAAAGACAGGACGCGGTCTCCTTTATATTAGCACGTTATTATTTAATAAAATGTTTTACAATTGCTGTCTGTTGTGTGTTTTTTGTGGTCTGTGTATTTTGTTTTTTTACAAGTCACAGTTGTGATGTAAGACGTTGTCAAATGCAATCTAATGTTGCTTTCTTTCTGGACAAGGATAATATATATATATATATATATATATATATACTGTATGTAGTATATATAATGTTTAAATTCTAAAGTTTAATTGTGACTTTTTATGTCACCTTATCACTGTTATGCATATAAAACCCACTAATTTTAGCATCTTAGAAACACACACCTTTTATATTTGTATTTTTACACACTGTATATATATTCATTCATCTATATTTTCAC
Source organism: Solea solea (assembly GCF_958295425.1). Lineage (NCBI taxonomy): Eukaryota > Metazoa > Chordata > Actinopteri > Pleuronectiformes > Soleidae > Solea > Solea solea. Next base: position 35,217,590 of record NC_081135.1, read on the forward strand.
AGTTATACATTTTTATAGCTTAATAGTTAATTTTTCATCATAAAATGTATATTTTCTCCATCGCTTTACTTCTTTTATTACTAGTGCGTCTATTATTGCAAATGTAGCCCAAGTCAAAGTCATTTAAATTTTCTTACACAATGGTAATATAAAGGTATTCTTTTCTTTTCTTACATACATATATATATATATATATAGGATTATGATATATTAAGTCATTTTATATATATGTATATATATATATATATATATATATATATATCCATAAAATGACTTAATATATCATAATCCTATCCTCTAATTGACTAAAATTCTGTCTTTTCTCATTTCCTTTGGTCTGAATTTTGGCTTTTAATTTTCATTTCATCTTCATAAAAACGTCCACTTCAGTCGAGAGGACGGGGGAGTTCTCTGTGCCTCGTACAAATGTCGTCAGCATCACTTCCATCTTACGGCATAAACATTTCTCTCCTCTCGATTCTCCTGACCTACATTACAGAGACGCTAAATTTAGCCGCTGCTGCTGATGCTGCCTTTGAAGTCGTAAGGAATGTGTCCTTCCTGAGCCGCCGTAGGCTCGTGAACAGAGCGCGGAGGGATGAGACGACGACTCGCGGGGAGGCAGCAGAAGTGGGCCAGCTGTGTGTGTGTGTGTGTGTGTGTGTGTGTGTGTGTGTGTGTGAAGAAAGAGAAAGTGTGTGGGTGTTCTGCAGTTACTGCTGAGGTGTCAGTGACACAGAGACACACACACACACACACACACACACGCTCATATCATATGTTACATTTCACACATACATGCGAGAATTTGACCCACGTGGGTTTTTCAGTGGCTGCTGTAATCTTCAGAAATCAGAATGTATGATGCCTCCAATTTACAGATTAATACCAATTCTCTTTCTTTACTTTCAGCTTCTCAAATAACAACCGCAATTGCTTAACTTGAATAAAACACGTATCTCAGTGCCTTAATAAATTAATCTTTTAAAAAAGTTGAATAAACAAGGTCCTGACAAGGTCAGTGTTTAGGCCAGAACAAGTCCTACAGAGGCTACAAATACAAGAACACACACACACACACACTTGCTTTTATTGCCTACTGAGGACATAATATTAACATAATTCACAATTCTCTAGTCCCTTACCCTTACCTTAACCATAAAAAGCCCTTTAAAAAGCCCTTTTGAACCTCACAAAGAAAAATACAAGTACACACACAAACTCGATTTTATACCGTAGTGAGGTCATAACATTGATATAATGTATTTCCTAAGCCCTTACCACAAAATTCTTACTTCCCTCCCCCACTTACTTTTAAATATCCTATTATTTTTAGCGCTATGTATTTATTTATTACAGCAAAATAAAATCAATAGATTGACCGAAAGTCGCCTTAATCCCAATTCTAACCCTAAAATCATGGTCTTAACCCTGAAAAAGCCCTTAAAAGTCATGGGGCCCAGACAAAATGTCCCCACAAAGATAGGTTTTTATGTTTTATTGGTACACACATTGATGAGTGCAGATAATTGCACCCTCAGCCTAATCACTGCTGCAGGAATTCAACGGCCCCAATGGCTCATAATCCGCCTGGAATCTCCAGACCCCTCCTTCTCCTCCTCCTCCTCCATCCTACACAAGCTCCTCTAATCTGGGACAACAAATTTAAACAAAATCCCGTTTTTTTTTGTGCTCTTCATGCCACGAATCAGTGGAGTCAGAATAAGTGTAGCGGTCTTAATCCATGGTGGTAAAAAAATCTGGATTTGAAGCCAACAGCAGCTGCTCTGACTTGATATAAATGGATCGGAGAAGTAAAACATTAATCTGATGACATTCCGTTGGACTCAGACTCGTGTGTGTGTGTGTGTGTGTAAAAACCTGACACACTCAGATGTGTGTGATATACTCATTAATTTCAAATTAAAAGCTTTGTTTTTTGATGACAATTTGTTGTTGTTGACGTTATTATTCTGCCTCGGTTTTTATTTATCAGTAGAATTCACTTTGTGGAAGATTTCATGGAAGCTTCTTTGTGCTTTCAGACGTCAATCTGTTTGCGGTTTGCTTTACTCGTCACGTCTTAATCAGGATTGTGTGAACTCAATGAGACAAATGAAGGGTTTGAATGTAACTGACATTTGTTAATATTATTATTATTTTTTTAAAGTTACGTACTACAGCTTCAAAACTCCATTAGACCTTTTTTTCTTCTTTTTTTTAAAACCTCTTTTATGAAGCGAAAGAGGAACGAGAACATGGCAACAGATGATTTATGTTTCCGTGTGCAGTCATTAAGAGGGAAGAAAGATTATTGCCTGTGTGTGTGTGTGTGTGATACTACAGGGAATCACCCTCTCTCTCTCTCTGAGATTATCCTCCTCTGCAGATCTGGCACATTCCTCGACCATCCAATAAAACCAACCCTCAACTGCTTCATCATCCAATCAAATCCTGGCTCTTTACCCGTGATCCAATCAGGGAGGAAAAAGCCGGCTTTATATATTTACTCTCTAATGCCTCATTTTCAAAACACACACAGATGAATAAAACTCTGCTCTTAGTCGTAAAAAAAAGCCTCATTCACAGGTTTTCAAAGAGCCAGATTTAACAGAACGTTCATGTGTAAGACGCAGAGAAATTCAACAAATTCTCCTGAAATTGATTTAATATATTTCATGTTTAAGTGTGTTTTACTTTATTTGTTAATAAGACTAAAACCACGAAAGTTCCACCACCTTCGTGATTTAAAGTTGTCCGTTTTTATTTTTTTTATTTTTATACCATGAATTTGATGATCGTTACTTACAGTATTTATTATGTTTGTTCCCAGGAAATTGATAAATGTGGGCAGTTTTATTTAAAACAGACACAAAACCATGACTGTTATGTTCTATCAGATGGAAGAATAAAAGGAAATCCAACAACAACAACAACAGCAACTGGAACTATTACTAACTATAGTCCCATTATCTGCACTGATCGGTGTCAGTGATCGGCGAGATTAACGACTAATCTCCATTACTATAACTAAGCTGAGCTCCAAACACTCGTCAAACAAACACAACAACGTGACGATGCTAAGCAGACGCACCAATAGGTTCACTGTGCCATTTTTAAGAGATTTAAGTGATTTAAAGAGAATATTTGTGCCAAATTTGAAAAGGAATTTCTTGTAAACTCTGCAAACTGAAAATTCCCCTTTAGGAAGTTTGAACACACGATTTGTAAGGAGCAAAATGTTCAACCTATGATTCTATCACCATTTCTTTAAGTGAAGTTCCTGAGATGTCACAGTCACAACAACTTTGACCTTTGACCATACAATCTTATCAATTCATCCTTGAATGAAGGTCAGAGAACAAACTATAAGCTGTAAAAATGTGTTGAATTTTTCACCCTACAGCGATGAAGGCAGACACAGAAGCGTGGACTGTCTCACTTACCTGAACCTGGATATGTTTGTTTGTTTTTCAATACAAAGAAACAATGTCTAGATCACAGAGGACGTGAATATTTAAAGGTGAATATTTCCAAATTTCAAAATAAATCATTTAAGTTTGTGGACAAAAATAAGACATTTGAGAAACATCATCATTTCCAGGTTTGAAAAACACTGATCGTCATTTTCTGGACCAAACCAATTCTCGAATAATGGATGATGAATATAATCGTTAGTCGCAGCTCTAGTATTCATGTTTTTCTTTTTACCAATCCTTATTTTCTAAAACTTGGGACAGTGCTCAAAAGTTGGTGTTGCTGTTTTTCTTTTTCCAATAAATCCATGACATCACAATTCATGCACAGGTAAAAACAAACAAACACCACAGGAAGTTGGAATGGTATTAATCGCCTTTTTTAACGGCTTCACCCAGGTTTTTAAAAAAAAATCCTAAACGAACCTCAGCAGCAAGTAAAAGTGGGAGAGTAGAGGGTGACATGCGAGAGAAGAGGAGAGAGGAGAGGAGAGGAGGAGAGGGTGAGGCATGCAGTAGTGAACGAGGTGTCACCTTTGTCAGCAGGTGGGAGGGTTTTCCTGCTATGTTTCTCAGAATCAGAGAGGTTTCCCTGTCCAGATAGGAGTGCTTTAAAAAAAGACAGAGAGAGACAGAAAGACAGAGTCTCAGTGAATTAATCTGCTTTGATTGATTGACTGATTGACTGATTGGATGATGTATTGGTTTAGTAGTAGCTGTGTGGTGAAGCAGAGGTCAGCAGCAGGGAATAAAATCAAACCTGTACACATCATGAACACGTAACTGTAACAGCGATGTAGTTATACAACAAGAAAATAAACATTTTAATGCACATTCATCAACAAATGTAGAGAAAAAATCATCGAAATAAAAAGCTGCCGTGACACCGTAAGTCCGTGAGTAGCCCTTTTAACACACAAATGTATACTAAAATGTTTATGTACAGGAAGAAACCACAATAAAAACCAGACCAAACTGACCTTATACTGTTTGTAAAAGCCAGAATTCTCTTGAATGGCCATCAGGGGGCGACTCCATAGTTTGTAACAAACGCAAGTTTGCATGTATGAGAAAATGAGGTTCTTTTTCCTTGATTTATTTAGTCAAAAAAACATTTTTCTGGGGAATTAATGGTCTCAAACGCTAGTTTCACGTCTTCTTCAGGAGAACATGACGTCCATTTTGTCAATGATTGTCCTATTTACAGTCAAACAGACTTTAATTTACAGTCATTTACTAAAAATACATGGGATATAATATTTACTGCTATCAAATTGGCTCAAAATGAAAACAATTAAATGAAAAGACCTAGTTTGATGACATTGGGACACAGCATGGAATCATAGGAACTCTTGCTTGGTTTGGTTTCCCTGTTGTTTTGTGCTTATTTGAGACGGATCAAACAAAACACAACAAACTAGTACTAACTATGTGTAACAGTAAAGTGTATTACTTTTTTTAAAACATAAAAGGTAAAACAGTCGATGACTTGAACAGAAAATATAGATTTCTATGGATTTAAAGAACATATTTAACAAAATACATAATAATTTTTAGATATTTTAACGCAGAAATGCTTCATATTTCATCTTTAACCTATCTCAGATAAATTAAAGTTGAATGATTCAAGTAAAACAGCTTCACTTTTTTTAATGAAGAGCGAGACAGGATGTGAACTCCAGGGCCAACAGGAAACCAGACGGATTGTTTTTTATTATTTATTTACTCTGCTTAATTATTCATCGCATCCCTCCTCTTGCAGCATTTGCTGACGATGTGAATGGAAGTCCACAGTAGGACGGCGGCCAAATGTGAGGCTCAGAGAGAGATTTGTGTAAAATAATCCCGCAGACGTGCACATGCAGCAGTTTGTCCTGAGGGTTCAGAGACGCTGCAGACTGACGTCGAGTAAAGAGACTCTAGTCTGTGATTGTGTGTTTAAATACATGTTTTTGTAGCTCATCCTCACAACTTTAAGGGGCCATTTTCAGGGTAAAGACCTGGTTTTTGGGGTTAGAATTAAAATTTTAAAAATGAAAGATTAAATAAAGTTTATGTTAGGATTAAGTTAAATTGTGATGGTCAAAGTTAGGGTAAGGGGCTATAGGAAATGCATTATGTCTATGATGCGTCCTCACTAAAGATATAAAAACAAGTCTGTGTGTGTGTACTGGGGTAATATTTTTCTTTTTGTTCACTTATTTTCTGTCATAAACACTGACCTAAAACCTGGTCCTAATGAGGCAGAACCTCATTTCTAAAGGAACTAGCTTGTGTTTAGAGCTAGATATGAAATATCTAAGGAAAAAAGCAGGAGTTACAGACATTCTTGGTCTATTTTTGGATAAAAACGAGTTCATATTTTGTGTCCGTGTCACAATTACGTCAATTAGATGATTTTTGAGGAAAATTACACAATTTTGACTGAAAGAGCTAAAACGCGCATTAGCTTTGCGTGGAGACAAAAAACAGTCAATCGCAGTCCACTTTTACGGACTTTGAAGACGGCGTCACAGTAAGACAACCTCGGGTAAAGTACTGGCTTCTATAGAATCTGTGTGTACACTTACAAAGTTCTGGACGCTTTGGAACCCTCTCTGCTTTCTCCTCTCTACCACAGAAGTGAAATGTTGTTTTGAGCCTGACAGTGGTTTGGTTTTCGGCGCTAATGCTAATGCCCCGCGCACTGCTGTTGTTATTATTATCTGAAAATAGACCTAGAATGTCTGTAACTCTGAATATTTCCTTTAAGGTTAGACATTAACTAGTTATGGTTAAATATCAGGCTTTGTTTAGGTGATGCAGTGTCTTAAAAACCTGTGTGTGTGTGTGTGTGCTCATGGGTTTCAATCACTAGAAACCATGTTGTAGAAAGCATTAGTTCTCTCATGATAACCACAGATTAAAAATAATATTTAGGTCGAACACGCACACAGATTTCATCACATTCAGATTTTCCCTTTGGCCAAGTGTGTGTGTGCTTGTATGTACAGTATATCTTTGTGAGGTCCAAAAAAACTATCTTTAAAGGGCTTTTTCTGGGTTAAGACCAGGTTTTAGGGTTAGGGTTAGAATACGGTTTAGGGTAAGGATTAGGGTTAGGTTACGTCATCCACTGGTTATGGTTGAGGTCAAGGGTGGGAATAACCCTCTGTTTGTTTAAAAAACTAGTTTGTGTGTGTGTTTTTGTCCCCACGAGGACACAGTAATCATGATGTCACAGAGAGAGACAGTGTGAGTTCATTTGTGACATATTTTGTGACCTAACCCTTGAAAACTTTTACCTAAATGACACAAATTTAACTGTATTAAGAAACAAATGTGTGCAGATCAACCCCACATGTATCCTTTCTTGCTGGTTCTTTCACGACTCAGTGAGGATTTAGTGAGTCTTGTTCTTTATTTCACTGCTTTCAGAGCTGCAGTAGTCCTAGTTTCCACTGAGCTGATCCCTCTCTTCTTCTATTTCTCTCTGTTCTCTTCTGACCTCATTCTTGTCTCCTAGTCTGTGCAGTAAGATAAAGAAGAATAAAGAATAAATTAAAAAATGATGCCCTTTTAGTTTCCATAACTCTCTTTTCCCAATTCCTTCATGTGCTGACTCATTATCCTATAATCTTTAATTCCTTCACTGCAAAAATGCAAAAACTGTCAGGACCTGTAGTCGTCATGGAGACCAAAACCTGGTCCTAATGAGGCCTCATTTCTGAGTAACTGGTTAATTTAAGGGCTAAGATTTGGATTGTGGTTAGGCTAAAGTTAGACAGTAACTGGCTATGGTTAAAAGGTTAAAAAGGGATAATGTTAAATTCCCTCCACAACCCCCAGAATCAGACACTAAAAAGACTTAGTGAACTGTTTACATTGTTAAGGGTTTATATCTTTTTCTCAGTAGTGAATGTAACTGTCGTTTCTGGGACAGAACAAGTGAGAGGTTTTTGATCATGAGACAGTTTGTGAGGACTGAGCCTGAAGCAGCAGAAACTGTCAGAACCACAGCTGCAGTTAAACATTATAACAACCATCCCCAGGCCACAGTTCTGGTTCCTAGTTTGCTATTTTCTGTTATTTACAACAAAGAAATCAGCCGTGATCTCATGATGTCTGTGTTCACTGTGGTCCCGGGTCCCGGGTCCCTGCTGGACTTCCTGTAGAACTGAAGCAGCAGTACATTTACAGTACTGTATGTGTTTAGACTGGCTCCACGTCATCCACACCTGTCCCCAGACTGGGATTACACTCTGCCTGCTATCATTTTAATCAGATTATCAAGAGATTATAAACACTGGCTGATAATTACCATTTAATAATTAAGGGGAGTTCAGTATTAGTGTCCAAAGATGTCAGGTTGATGCTTAAGGTGTGCGATTTTAAAGTCTGTGACAATATAGCAATGTAAAAGTTGTTTTAATGTTTTAATAGTAATAAAAAGACTAAATTATAGAGAAATTAATGAATGAATGAATGATTGAATAAATAAATAAAATAAGGAGTAAATGAATAAATAAATACACAATAATATAAATACATAAACTAAAAAAATACAATAAAAGTCAGTCATCAAACAAAACTTAACCCTTTAAACATCTAGGCCAGAAAATGTAACTGTAACTTAGTGCTTTTGCCCATTTTTCCAGAATAACTTTCAATATCTGGCAGTTATTTACAATTAACTGCATGCTAAAATGTAGTATGTAGTTGTACAAGGACACTAGATTTTGCATGTTAAATTTGAAATTTAAACGAATAAAATACATATTTACAATAACATTTGTTTGAGCCTTTGTCTCAGTGTCCAACTCTCTCCTCTTTGGCGACAAAGACGCTGATTCGCAACAGTGTGAGTGCAATAACCGTAATAACCACACGCATTGGCTTTGACGTGCAACTTCTCAGCTTTCAGAAACCGTTTGGTAATTATGGTTACGTGCATACGCTCGGTGTTAAAGGGTATACATTTATTTTTATCTTATTTAAAAAGAAAACCCCTTAAGAGTCCACACCTTCACAGACAGCATCATGTAGAGCAGAGACTGTAGTGGTCACATGATCACACTGTTTACCTCTGTGCTGTGATGACCTGGACGAGCGCCCTCGGCCTGCAGCGACACCTGCTGACCGTCAGAATCACTGGAGCGCAGGACGCTGTCCAGCGAGTCCATGGACGAGGCGGAGTTCACGGAGACGCCGGACGCCGACGTGACGGAGGAGCGAGACGAGTGGACGATGGAACGCGCCTGAGAGAGAGAAAATAAAAAGAGAGGAGCGGGATTATGTGAAGTTATATGTTACATTTAACTGTAAAAAGAATAAAAACCAAAAACTCAAATTTAAACAGTTTTACCTCGTGTTCGCTGACCGTGCCGACCGACCCCGTGCGCCGATGCTGCCGCTGCGAGGTCCCCGGTCGCCGCATCGTGGCCGACGTGTACGTGGAGGCGGAGCTGAGGGAGTGAGACGAGGTTTGACGAGCAGCTTCGTCCATGCTGAGAGACGCCTGAGGGACGGGGACACAGTAGGAAATCGCACGTAAAGATCTGTCAAGTTCCGGCTGTAAATAATTGGATTACGCAACATCTATACTGTATATTTTAAGTCATAATCTCTCTGTGTTGTACATTCACTGATGTGAAAATACATGTTTATTATTTATTACCTTCACCTTAACTGTCTTTGCTGCTGTGACAATGTAAATCGAAGCACTAAGGAGGAATCAGTGTTTCAGAGTCACTCTGGTCACGCCCACAGTAATCTGAAGGCATTTTGTTGTTAACAGCTACAGATTATCATTTTTTAACCTGTTTTAATTTAAATTTAATCTTTTAATTTCTTTTGGATCTCTTAAACAGATTGTTATGGTTTGATTTTTGCAACACTCCCATAACTTACCAACTTATAAACATTATTTCACCATATACTGTCAATTAAATATGATTATTATGTGTTGTTTTTTTAAGGCTGATACCAATCTTCATAAATCAGAGCAGCCAAAAACATAGGACATATAAAGACTATGCATATTATATATACATACTATAATATTTTCTGCTTCATGTGACACAATATGACAGTAATAACTATCAATACACAAAGGTACTTAACTTAAATAAACATGTATTTGGCATTTTGGATCTGCACTAAACTGCAAGTGTGTATTTTGGAGGAAAACAATGTCACAACTTAATATTAAATACTTTTTTTTAAATGTCAGTCGTAAAATAAAGGTTAAATAACAATAAAAACAATAAAAAAGAATGGCAAAATCTGCCAAATTCATTAGTCTACCTCTATTATCAAGACTTAATTTGTCTTAACCTTAACCCTTACTCCCTTAGTCTTACCCTACCTCTAACCCTTAACCTTAACCAGCCTAACCCGGGTCAAATCATCTCATTAAAAGAGTAAAATAACCAGCAGGTGATATTTGATAAATAACACACCTTCTCCAGCTGTGCAGTGATGTCGTCCAGGCTGAAGTTAGAGGCCAGCGCCGGTCTCCCATGATTCCCGGCGGGAGCTCTGATTGTGCCGGCAGGCGACGCCCTGGTGCTGCTGCTGCTGCTGCTGGCGCCGCTGCTGCCCCCGCCGCCGCTCACGCTGTTATTGCTGCTGCCAGCTCCACTGCCGCCGTTGCTGCCGCTCCCTGCTGGCTGCTGCCTGCCACTGCGGCCTGCGGGAGGCTTCTGACGCACCTGAGACGGACGGCGAGACAAATGGATTTTAGCCACTTAACATAAGGGTTCATCGAATTAAATCTACTCCTCCTTAAGTCTAGAACATCTTAGGAATATTATGTGCTGCATCATTTTACCATCAGACGGCCTTTTTCAGCTGGAAACTGACGTTTGTTAACTTGCTCGCTCTTCTGCACCAAATTCCATAAAGAAAATCAGTGTTTTTAGCTCACAGGGACACAGCAGCTGCAGGTCTGCTGCTGCCTTGTGTGATAAGTTTATGTCACTTTGGTGAATCTATACAAATGATATCAAACACTGAAATCACAAAAAAACATATTTGGAGTTACTGATGGAGACAGAAATGAATTAAATGCTCTTGTGTGCTGTGATGTAAAATCGCTGATTTCCTCTATGGACTTTGGTGTAAGGGAAGGTGAGACGTTTATAAACTTACATTTTCCGAGCAGAAAAGGCCGTCTAAAGGTGAGGAAACATATTCTGAAGATCAGGGGGGTGCAGATTTCATCAGTTGAGGGGATGAGAGTGTGTACCTTGGTGTCGGTCAGCCCCAGGCGAGCCAAACTGCCGGCGCTGTTCGGCTTGGCGTTGACAGTGCTGAGTTCCTGTTCGATGGAGCAGAGGTCGGCCATGAGAGCGTCCAGATCCACGTTCTCGCCCTGATTTAACGCCTCTGCAGACGGAGCGACGTCAAACCAACATGAGACAAACTGGACAACGCGGGATGGAGCGAGGTAAAGTGTGTGTGTGTGTGTGTGTGTCTGACCGTTGATGTTGTAGATGGAGAATCTGTAGGAGAAGTTGGCCATGTTGGTCTCCTGTCTGAGAGGAGCTTTCTGCTGAGGAGGCTGCTCCGGGCGACCGTCATCCAGACTCTGAGAGGACACAGGCGGAGAGGAAATGGATTTAAAGAAGAAATCTAATAAATGTGAAACAAAAATGTGTCAAAGCAACAGAGATTTTACACTTAAACTTACAATGAAGGCTGATGAGGTGAGACAGAAATGTCTTTTAATGGACACAGTAAAAATATAAACCTTTTTAAATGTTGGCAACAAAAATAATAGTTTAATAGTTTTTAGTGTTTTTTTCCAAAAAAAAAAAAAATCAGCTTTTTCAGCTTCTTAAATATTAATAGTTTCCGGTTTCTTTGCTCCATTTGACAAAGAAATAATTAAAACTGAATTATTATGATTGAAATACATCATAATTTCTAGATTTGGGTACCAGATTAATCGAGAAACTAATCTCCAATTTATTCGATTATGAAAATAATCTCTATGGCAGTCTATGAAAGTAAGATAATTTTAAGTTATATTATAGTTATATTATATATATATATATAAGTATAATTTCAACCAATGAAAAAAACATTTCACTTTAATTTTACACACTGGACCTTTAAGTTAAATCTTGCAAATCACTCATTCACTCATTCATTATTAAAAATATCTGGCACATTATCTGCTGGGACGTCCACCTGTGTGAGCTTGTCCAGCTCTCCCAGCCAGGCTCCAAACATCTTGTCCAGGTCCTGGTCTTCCTTGTCGCTGTCCTCCTCTTCCTCATCCTCTTCCTCCCTGACCTCCACCTCCTCATCTGACAACTGCTCCATCTGTGGAGAAGGAGAAACAAGAATAAAGAAGAAGATGCTGGTTAATTCACCTGCAGCTGGAGGACAAGAGTCTAATCTCTCAGCACCATCTAGTGGCCAAAATCATGAACTACACCAGCAGCCGGATCATTAACTCGAAATACTTCAGTTGGACAAAAAACGACGTCATTAGTCTTTTTTTTTTTAGAACGTTCGGACACTTTGATGGAGACGGATTTGAAAGCTGTAATAAAAATATTTCAAAGCTGACAATAAAAGGCAGTTTGTGATAAAGCACAGCTGGAGAAAATATAAAAAAAACAGATAGAAATCTTTTTTTAAGAGACAAAGTCCAGCTGCACAGCAGGACGCAGATTTAATCACCGTCCTCAAATGTCCCCCAAAACATGCGACTTATCTTCAGATCTGCAGACAATTTCAAGTACTTTGTTTTTAGACACATGCAGAGACACAAATTTACTCGGATATGTTTAAAAACTAAGCTTTATCATTATTTGATGGTTCTAAAATAACTTTTAGGATCTTTGTAGAACTGAGAAATTTAATTTTTTTAACATAAAAACGCAAATTATGAAGAAAAGCCCCACTAAGGCTCTAATAAAATTGTTAGAGTATAACTCAGGCTCTGACCTCACTGTCTTTTCATCACCGTGCATTATTCTGCATATTTTTTTGCCGACATACTGGATTAATACTCGGCAAAAATATAATATTTTAACATTTTAACAGTGTCAAATACATAAAAATGTCTTCTTTTTAAGAAATAATGCGGCCGAGGGACTCGACATTTATTCAACGCTGACTAAAATGTCAAGATTATGTCACAAACATTGTGAAATGTGCTAAATGTTCTGTTTTCCACTCTTTTATTAAGGCTGTAAACCTAAAAAAAAAAATCAAAACACTTTAAATATGTTTAAGGTGTCAGAAAGGTAAGGTGTCTCAGCTCAGGGAGACGAAAGCTTTGCGCTCCACGGCCGCGAGATAAAAGTTATCATTAACGGTCGTAAAGTGGATTTATCACAGAACGAATACAGGAAGCCTGACAGGAGGAATTACAGTGTGTGTGTGTGTGTGTGTGTGTGTGTGGATATTAACCAGCCAGACAGAGAACAAGACAACACTGTTCCAGAGCGACAGTTGATTAATGGCCCAAATATTTATCCCTTAGTGAGACACGCACGCACACACACACATGCAGAAACTTATTTTTATATCTTAGTGAGGACACTTCAGTGACATAATGCATTCTCTCGCCCCTTACCTTAACCTTAACCCTTACCCTAAACCTAACTTTTCAAACCCCTAAAACCAGGTCTTAACCCCGAAGAAGCCCCTTAAAGTTGTGGGGCCCTGACAAAATGTCCTCATAAAGATATAAATACCCTACCCCTCTACCCCTAACCCTAAAACCAGGTTTTAATCCTGGTTAATCCTGTTAAAGTTGTGTGGACCAGCCAAAATGTCCTCACAAAGATAGGTTTGTTTGATAATTGGTCCACACATCCTACCAAAGACACACAGAAACAGGTTTGCATGCCTATTCTTCTTATCTAAGCTAAGCTTAAGCTAACCACACTTTAAATAAACAGATTAATTTACAAGTGTCTCAGAAATTAGGTGTTTGCCGCATTATAGGACCAGGTTTTGGTCTCCATGAGGACTCCTAGTCCTGATACGGTGAGTGTTTATGCCTCATACACGTACTCACACAGAGGGAAATAAATGGTTTGTTTACGCTGGAAATCACAAACAAAGACGCAGAGCTGCTACTGAAGCAAACAGTTCTGCACCGGCTTGACGTCACAATCCAAACCACACTGTGAATGGAATAGAACTTTGTTGTCCACCAAGGTGAAAATCGGCCTTCAGCTCAGCAGCATAAAAACAGAGAGGCTTAAAACGTCATAAAAAGTCATAAAACAAGAAATGGGAATAAAAAAACAAGACGTGTGTAAGACTGACACTGGACCTACTGTACGTGGTCACACTCAGTGACTTTAAGGTCTTAAATGTGGTCATATTGGGTTTTATCCAACATAAACCTACAGTATTTTGCCTTCTTCCCTCATTTCCACTCATGTGACCCCAACACAGAGTGTGTGCTATTCCTGGGGTAACCATTTTGTTGTCGCCCCCTGTCCCTCACTGGGTAAAGACAACTAACCACCGACACACATACACACACACACACACACACAGACACACACACACATGATTAGAGAGCAGATTGTCACACACCCACATACAAACACACACACACACACACAGTGAGGAGCGGTGCTACAATTAGATCCCTGTGGTTAAGAAGGTCTGTTATTTAGACTGGAGGTTAGGGCAAGTGTGTGTGTGTGTGTGTGGTTTGGGGACGGCTGAGGGACTAGAGGACCGTTGTGAAAACTCTCACAGCTGCGCTCTGCTGTTTCCACACGACGCGGGGCCAACAAATGAACCCTCTCTCATCGCAGGCTCGGTCTGCTGAGGAGAATTCTGTTCACGTCGCGTACGAAAGCGAACGCGCTCGAGTGCTTCGACCTCCGAGAGACTGACCCCCACACACAGATCTGCACAAACTGATAACAGTTAACTCGTCCTCATTTCCACACATCATCGGGACATTTATGTCCTCTTCATCAAACCAAAGACATCTTTATTTTGTGCAGCTCACAACTCACTTTACAGTGTGTACACGTGGAGACACCCATAGACCCTCGGACCTAGTTAAAGAATGCATTCATTTATTCCCCCTAAAAAACCCTTTAACAGGGAAAAATAGAAGAAATCTCAGGGGGAGCAACAGAGGAGGGGTCCTTCGTCCAGGACAGACCTACGTCAGTGTTTTCCCACAGCTGGATTGGTGAGCACCGCTGCTCAAATCTCACACCAATGACGAAAAACCAAAAAGCTGCAAATTCAGTTTAAAAAAACAAAAAACAAAAAAAAAATACTAATCTATGCTCATAATTTAACTGAAAGACTACTTGGACTTGGATTAAATATGGGCTGTACCGCTGCGGCATCGTCATGGACACCAGCACAGCAAGGTTCTCAAACTGCGGTACGCGTACCAACAGTGGTACGCGAGCTTCCTCTGCTGGTTCTTGGAGGAAAATGAGGAAATACTCTTTCTTTTCTACGGCATTTACCAGGGTGTGTGTCATCGGAGTGTGTAGAACATTAAACTTCTCGGCGGTTTGGCAGTATTTACCATTTAGCTCCGTTAGCATTATTAGCTGCGCTAGCTCCGTTAGCGCGCCTACAGTCAAACTGGAGCGGCCCGTTTATTAAACGAAAAGAGCAGCGCTACAAGTAAAGCAGCAAACCTGTGTCTTGCGTATGTATGCCTCTGCTTTTAAAGTTTAGCGTTACTTCAGAGACTCGTTTTAACAATCTGGAGTCATGTGAAAATGATGTCACGCGCGTCCTTTCCCGGTCAGTCGCCATGGAAACACGAAGCTCTGCCAGTGCTGCGGTGTTTGGACCAGAGTCAAAACAAACGTACAAGCTGAAAAACGAAATAACATAACACTGGTAAAAATAAATGGTGTCCATTTGCTGTATTTGTTCATGTTTTACAGAGAGTTTAACCTGAGCCAAACCTTACCACCAATGATAATCATATCACAGTCATGCAGGCGTAGTATGATATGTTTTTAACACACTGGTATCGGTATCGGTAATCTGTATCGGCCGATACCCACAGCACAAGTATCGGTATCGGGAGGGAAAAAATGGTATCGAAACATCTCTAACTCAAACAAACACAAAACGTCTACGTAATTGAATCTGAATGAATTAATGTGATGTCACAACAACACAAAGCGAGCGCCGTCTTCACCGACTGCGTCTACTAACCGTCGCAGGGTGAGTGAGGACACTCTCTCGCCTCTTTCACTCTGCCGTTACCGCTCTGCTCCAGATTCCTGCCTCGAGTGTCAGAGCGGCACTGACTGCGCCACCAGAGAGAGTCTTAAACACGGCAGTCTGTCAAACTCTGTTCACCGTCAGAGCTGAGACTGCAAGTCACAGTGACGGCCCGTTGCTGCTGCTGCATGTGTGTGTGTGTGTGTGTGTGTCCAAAGTAAACAGTAATTACTTTGCTGCTGCAGCCACACTCCTCCTGTGTCTGCGACTGAAACCATGCAATCATACCTCCCCATCCTTCATCCTCCTACGTCCTCGCGTCGTTTTCCCTCCTGTAATTTCTCCTCCTCCATCTTTCTCTCTCTATCCCTGGTTTTATTCCACCTCAGTTTTCTTGTCCTCTCCGTCACTTGTTTCCTCCTTCCATTCATCTGTTCACTCCCAATCCCTCCTTTCTGTTTACCTGATTTCTCCTCTACTTTAATCAAAGGGAGTGAGGCCGTGAAGATTTATGACAGCAGGGTTTTTTTGTTTTTGTTCCTGTTGCCAAAGACTAAAAGCCCTCACAGCTTTTTTTTTTTTGCTTTCGTTTTTTGAAGCTGCTCTACTTAACTTTCAAATATAAATGAAAGTCTCCTGGCTGCACAATTCTTACTAATTATTCACAATTCTACAGATTAATTAGACAATTAAACCTAACCTAAGTTGTATGTATATCCAGATTTTCCTTTAATACATATTTGGGTTCGGTTGCTCTCACCTTAAATTTCTCTGGGACTTGTTTACCGTTTTCTCACCTCTACATATTCAAAACTACAGAGACTGACATGGAAGTGTTTATTTACACTTGTTTAATGTACAGACAGCGTTTTTGTTTTGCTATTTTTTGTCTTTACGTGGTTGTTTGTTCCTGTTATTTGTTCTGGTTAAATGGAAAATCCTGAATAAATATCTAAAAACACAAAATAAAAAAAAACAACAACACTTGACTGTTAATTTCAAACTTCAAACTTGCTTAACAAGAAGAAATAAAAGATGGTTATAACCAAACAAGCAGTTGACTTAAAGGATATGGTTATAGAAAGAGAAGCAACAATAACAATGAATGAATTAATACAGGACAAACAAATAAGAAAGAAGTACAAAGCACATACAAATATGTGCAAATCAGACATTGCCAATTGCCTTTGTAAAAAAACAAGGTTTTAAGATGCCATTTTAAAGAATAAGTAGTGTCTGAGATCAATTAATTTATGATTTTAAAATTTAAAAGCTAACAGGAAGCCAGTAAAGAGATCTCATGATTAAACCCAATCCACTCAACGTGACTCACTGTGTGTTTCTCAGTATATCAGTGAGAAAAAGGCAGAAGCACAACATCAACACGGCGTAAAGTAAATTAAATCAAATTAAATTAAATTAAATTAAATTAAATTAAATCAAATCAAATTAAATTAAATTAAATTAAATTAAATTAAATTAAATTAAATTAAATTAAATTAAATTAAAGTAAAGTTAAGTAAAGTAAAGACGCTTACAAGAAGTTGGATTACGGCTAAGCGAAGTGGATTCTGCCAATAAAGAAACTTAGCGTTAAGTGTAATTTCAGGGTTTTGTTTTCATTATTTTGCTAATTACTCAGACTTCCACCAGGGGGCGACTCTACTCGACTCAGTTTGGTATCAGATATGTTGTTTTACATGACTATAGTACGTTCTCAACGTGGGCGGGGTTAGCATAGCACGGCTGCGCGGAACTGCTGCAGCAGTTGTTTTTGTTGTAAATGAATCGTTAGAATCAGTTCATCACTGAACTGAAATACCAACCTTTGAATTCTATTCATGGAAAAGCACCAAAAACAGGAATTCAACATGTGTCCTGTGAGCATCTGTTAAATGCTATTAAACGCTGCCAAACGACTACAGAGAGGAAGTGGCTAAAACCTGACCTCCGACCCCTCACTCAGGAGTTAAATATGGAGGTTAAGGCAGCTGCTGTCTGAGAGCGAGGCGACAGGACTGACGGACGGCGTTACACCAGGGATATTTTTAGAGGCAAGAACACGGGATATTCCGACAACCTGGGTCATAAATCTCTAAGGACAGGGAGGACAGGAGACAAGTGGAGGAGACACAAGTGGAAAGGAAGTAAGAGGAGAGAGAGCAGATGCGGAAAAGTGAGACGAGGAGTAGCGAGTTCAATAAAACAGATCTAAAAGACTCAAGCTAGCCATTGTTAGCAATACCAGTCAATAACAATGTTTTGTGCACACACTAATAGCGTAGCAACATGTTTGAAGGTAAACATGTATCAGTACTATATGACCAACTAATTTACTGTGAAAAAAATAAGACATAAATGTTATTAAAGGTAAAAGTAGCTCAGAGTTTTCACTATTCATGCTAATGGCAGCCATCTTGGAATCTTTGTGGGGCTTGTGAGGTTGACTTCCGATTTGTGGTTATTTTTGAATTTGCAATTGCTATATGATTAGCGATATCAGAAGGAAGGGTAATTTTTTTACATAAATATTCTCATTTTCATTTGAATAACATATTTCAAAATGATTACTGTGTGATATTTGTGCCTATATGTGAGAAACAAAGATGTTTTTACAGTCTGTAGAACACGATGAGTAAAGGATAAGACAATAATTAATCTAAAATGGTCATTTCGACACACTTTTTGGCTTTAAGAAATAGTGCAGTGGGTCATATTGCGCTTTCTATAAAATGACGATGAATTGTTCATCCCTACACTGGAACACACCGCATCTGTACTGGGCAGCACCCGGTTTTCCCACCGTGCATCACAGAGCTTCAACTGGTCCGAGGCCACAAACACAACAACAACAACAACAACAACAACAAAGTCTATAATGTCCCTTCAAATGTATTCAATGTGGCCTGTTCCCACGGCTCTATATCAGTACATCGCACACACACACACACACACACAGTGAGTGATATTTTTAGGACTGGTTGTTGGGTTTTTTGTGAAGTGAAGCTATAAATCAGATCCAGAGGAAAAAAAGGAGTGAATCCAGTGGGTAAGTTGATACGTTTCTCTCTCTCTCTCCCACACACACACACACACACACATAAAAAGGTCAGACAAAAACTTGGGAACAAATATATCTTTCAATAACTCCTCAGTTTTCTTGTTTGTCAGGAAAAAGAAATCCCATTAAAATCTCATTTGTTGTCTTGCTACAAGACTAATATGTACATTGAGTTCCTCTTGTAGACTCTGTTTTAAAGATAATTTTTCTGTTTTGTTTCTGTCTTCTTGCCAGACTTTTCCACTTTGCTGCAACAAAAAGTTTTAATGTCATCTTTCACGGTCAATTAGACGCTGTAAATAAACCACACACAGTGTCAGTGTGTGTTTGTGTGCGTGTGTGTGTGTGTGTGTGTGTGAGGTCTGACCGGCTGCCAAGTCACTCAGTGGTTCTATAGTGACACTCTTTTATTATTGCCTGTCTCTCCTTTCATACAGGACATGTGTGTTGTGGGAGTCTCTCGGCTTTTCGCTCGCTTGGCTCAGGCTCTGGAAAAACCCCGGGACCTTGAGGATGTTCCTGGTCCACGAGAGAAACAAGAACCCTTTGAAAAAGACCAAAACACATGCAGGGACCTTCACCAAGTCAATGAAACATACGTATTTTTGACAGGAAATCTGGATTACATGTGTCTGCGCGAGCAAATTAAACTTTGTCCAGTATAAAGTCTTACATATACAAAAAGGAAAGGAAAGTGAACGTAGCCAAAGACCTTATGAGGAAATCTTGTCACCACCCCTGTGTTGTTATTTCAGAAAAACAAGAGCAAGTTCTTTCCTGAATGACTGAATTGTCAATTGGCTCATAGTTATATAGGATATACATAAGCCAGCCAATTTATTAGGCACACAGGAACCTAACTTAGTTTCCTCTGCTGCTATATGCTTCATGGTTACTGTTTTCCATTATTTCAAACGCTCTCATCTAACCTCATGAGCAGTTGAACAAGTGTACCTAATAAAGTGGCTGTTATATGATTGACATTCTCTTCCCCTGTTTTTAGCTCGCACTGCGCTTCCACAGTGACGCTACAGAAACCTCAGAATCTACTTTATTTGTGGTCTTATATGTAGAAAACGAGAGATGACATCATTTACACCTGTTTCAATAGGCACGTGACTATTGTTTCATGACATTTCAAATCCATCTACCAACAGTCCGCTCTTCTTTATGCATCGTATGAATACAACGTGAACAATTCCGAAGGTTATGTCATTTCGGTGCGGCTCGGAATAAATGTTTAGCGGGTATCAAAACCAACGGAAGCAGAGAGAACAAGCGAGAAGCTGCCTGCTGATCCAGCAACAATGATATCACTTCCCCCGAGACCTGCAGGAGCTGGGTTACATCATTTCCTCCCTCGCTTCTCTGCCTCGTATCGACATCTGCCTCCGTCTCTCAATGCAAGGAAGGGAGTTTAATACGGAGAAAGAGTGGGAGGCGGCGTCAGACTGAGCTGGGGCTCTTGTTTTACTCTGCTCGGCTTCATAATACTTGATATTTCCACACAAACGCACACACACACACACACACAGGTCATTGTACTTTGTATTCATCTGTTGTAGGAACCACACGTCTGTTTGTGTCTCGACCTCTCACACACACACACTCTTTATTTATAAGAGAGGGGATACAAACAGCAACGTGTGTATGAATACATGTGATGTTGGCCCAAATCATAAGTCCCTGTGTATGAATAGTGTGTTTGATCCTCAAGGCTGTAAGCAGCAGATCCCTGGGGGAACTCAGCTGCCGCCATGTAACGCGATACAGACACACACACACACACACACACATGTCCGTGTTCCAGATTAAGGGACAGAACAAACGAGGTCTATTTTTGCTCCACAAGAAACAAACAGGCAGCAGGAAGTGTATTCTAACTGTAAGTGAATGGATTTACCATGGACGCAGTGGAAAGGAGAGAGGGTGTCACATTTGCTGTGGTCCCCAACATCACCGCCATTCACGCGCAGAGGTGATAATGATGATGATGATACACGAGGAGCCGGGAGCTGCATGAGGCAGCACCATGTGATGGAAAAGGCAGAAACGCTTGGAACATGGAAGAGGAAACAGAAACTTATGCAACTTTTCGTCCGATTTTGCACCGCTGACCCAACAACAAACTGATTTTACAGTGTTCAAGTGTGAGGAACCCGAGGCCTAACACAGCTGGTCCATCAAATTCTACTTAACCTCCTCAGTAAAGTGTCATTTATTCTGCCTTTATACATGAAAAGACTCCAATAACCCATTGTCAAAAATAATTGACAAGTTATTTAATGATAAATAAATCAGGACTGCAACTACTCTCAAAATTGATTTATCTGTTGATTATTTTCTCAATTAATCAGGTACTTTTTCCATCAAATGTCAGAAAATGTTGATCAGTGTTTACCAAAACCTGGATTTGATAATGTTCTCGAATGATTCAGTGGTATTGATTTTCTTGTGATACTGCAAAGAAACTAGGAAATATTCACATTTAAGAAGGAATCAAAAATCAAATTATTGAAAAAAAAAACCACTTAAATCACTGAATTTTTTTAGGACATTTGGATTAACTTTCCAATGCGGCCTCCAAGAATCAGACCTTGTCCTCCTCCTCCAATGTGATGAAGAATTAGGACGTCCTCGTTCTCTCTCTCTCTGAGTAACGTCTGCACTGTGTCTGAGTTTGGGTCAATTCAACCTCAAGTATTTGAGACATTTCACACTGGACTGATGCTGCGGTCTCTGGAGCTGCCGCGCTCCACTAATATGAACCTTAAAAAAAGTATACTACTATTAAAAATACACACGTTCGTTTAAAGGATAAATGAACATGTGATGACAACCGCAGTCCCATTCAGTTGGATCATGATTAGAAACTACGCCATACGTTTGTTGACCTCTCTATTCTATACATTGCCAAACCCATGCAGCCTTTTATAATAAACACAGAAACTCGAGCCACTCCTTCACAACTGCCCGCAACCACACACTGTGTGTATTTATAGTGTCTGCATTTACACACACACACACACACACCACTTTGATATGATTACATTGGTGCAGCACCAGCAACATATGTGCAGCTGTGTGGTGTGCAACTTAACTCCTATGACTATTCCTTCTAAAAACATACAGCTTTGAGAGTTTTTATTATATATTTTTGGTTATTATCTACAATGTGAGTCAAAATATTGGTGGCTACACTCATTTGGGTGCATATTTTTGCCACAGCCAGTACATAATAATGCTGCAAAGTAAGCAAAGCTGCCATTACAGTGGAAGTCTATTCCCTAGGGGTGGGGAAAAATATCAATTTGGTGATATATCGTCGTCCTTCCTCGTGCAATATGATAATGGATACACCAGGGCACATATCAATATTTTAATTATCAAATTAAGGCGCTCTAAAGTAAACAGTCCCAGTCAGTGTTACTCGTGTTTTATGAAGGAAACTTGGGCGGAAGTTACCTTACTTTTCACAAATGTTTTGTTTTCTTCAGTTTGATTGTAATTGCAATATACTGATTATCACAGAATCGCTGTATCGTGATATTATTGGTATCGCATGCATCGTACCGTGAGGTTACCCTGTGAATCCCACTCTTAGCATTCCCACAATAAGTCATAGTAAGGAAAAGATCGACTTGAATTTACCTCAATGAGAAAAGAAATGGAGGTGATCAGAGCAGTTGGACCAATTATAGAACAGGGAGAAAAGGTTTTGGTCAGACAGTTTAGGAGGAATCGTCGACATAGAGATGAAGCTGACGACCAATGACAAAATATGACTGTGTCCACAAAACGATGCATGACATGCCATGACATAAGAGATTAAGTCGGGCTGTTTACCTTGACTAATGGTTCTATGGTTCTTATTACATTTAAGATTTAAAAAAAGCTGTAAGAGCTTCCTCCTCTTGTCAGTGAAAACCGTGACATTTGTGGTGTATTAGGGGCTCAGCAAAGGCGTAGGTATTGAACAACTTACAGGTCTTCATAAATTCATTCAAGCATGGCTTTTGGGAAAGTGACAGTCCTACTCAAGATTCACCATCACAAACACGACCTTTAACCAGGGACCAGGCTGTCAATCACACTGGTGTCCACTCTATGTATCATACTTTATTTCCTCTATTTTAGGAACATGATCTACAAAAATGACATCATGTCCTATTGATGAAGAACAGAAACTAGAATCTGAGCGTATTAACACCTCAGGATAAGATTCACTGAGGTGTAAATGAAGTGAGAAGTAGGTTCACTTTCCTCTAAAACAGAGTTCTTTTTTTCCATATATTCTTCCTTTCTTGTTGGTTTCTGTCACTTTTCATATACAGTCTGTGGTCGCACGACAAAGGATATGAAATCAGACAAAAGTTTGTAAATTTAAGTACACAAAAAGGTATTACACCACTTTCCTCTATTTATACCAAGACACTGCAAGCTGGTACATCAAATCACATGACTTCTGTCTCAAGTATCTAGACCTTAGTTTGCACTGACCACAGATTTATAAAGCTGGCAGTCCGGAGTGGGCGAGTTGGCTCAGTAATGAAGCATCTTGCCACAGAAACATTTCGTTTTCCACAGGATTCTTTGGAGATGGAAGACAGGAGTAAAGAATTTAGAAGCCCACAAGAGGCTTCAAGTGATTAATCGCCGGCGATATGTGTTGAATGTGGAATGTTATGAGGGCAAATATGCCTGAATGTGGACTCACTACAAGAACATTTATTTTGGAAAACACTACATAACACTCTGACCATCACTTTTAAAAAGACACAACTGCTTTGATATTTATGGCCCGAAACACAATAATTGAGACGCAGTGTGTTAACAGAAAAATATAGCGTGGCGTACTGAGGGATAACAACCAATCTGACACAATATGTCTGAACCAGATGTCAGCTATAACATTTCCAGACCAGTTTAAATAAGATTACAGCCAAGAACAGAAACAGGAAGCCACAGAGAGGCTGGAAGAACAACTCGCAGTCAAGCAGCAGTAGCTGTAATAGGAGTGACAGCAGACATAACAACAGGATTAAGTCTATCAAATAC
Organism: Solea solea; assembly: GCF_958295425.1. NCBI lineage: Eukaryota > Metazoa > Chordata > Actinopteri > Pleuronectiformes > Soleidae > Solea > Solea solea. The sequence continues at coordinate 35,241,359 of NC_081135.1, forward strand.
AATTTGGCAGATATTATGGAAATATGACCAAATACCCTATGTGGTGAGAAGAATGTAGACATGTGAGCATTACAGTGTGTCCATACTTTGTGTATCTGTTGAACATCTTCTATGAAAACCACGGGCATTAATCAGCAGCTACAACAAAACTTTACTCATCAAGGAAGGAGATGGTTTCTGAATCTGGCTGCAGGATTTGATCCCATTCAGCCTCAAAAAGCTTTGTGAGGGAAGCAAACAGCCGTGTTTTCAATTAGTGGAACGGTTCGGTTTAGTACTGGACCAATTGTTGGCATTTCCTTTAGGAATAGTACCCAAATATCCAGCCCGAACGTTCCATTTGTGGAACTCTTCCCTTGGGGTACCAGAGTAAAATGGTACGTTACTGTCCAGGTGGAGCTAGACCCTGCTCAACCCATGACAGTCAGCTAATCGGACCAAAATAAACCAGGGGTTTACTGATCCAAACTGTACCAAACTGAACTATGCCATGATGGAAACTCGGCATATGTGCACTTGTAGGAGCTCAGTCGAAACAGAACATGTCCGTCACTAAATTGGTGGAACTGAGTCTAAACTGCCCCTTAAGTGTCTCCGACAGAAAAAACAACACATGCAATGACTAAATAACCCTGTAATGTTGGAATTCCCACTTAAATTTAAACTCCGCCAAACCCATTCACTCCATAACGTCCATAAACTTCCAAATCCAAGACACCCAAGACCTGTTTGTGACACACACATTTCATACAACTGTACAAACTGTACAGCAGATTATAAAGACATCATATTTGTCACCATGACAATAAATAGTGAATTCACCGTGTGGCTGCTCAACATAGAGGTTCAACACAAAAGTTCGTTTTGGCTATGTATCTGGGCTGGATTTTATTTGATTCTGGTGGGTGCGGGTCCTGGCTTTCAAAGGATATATTGGTCTGGGTCAAATCATTGGTTAGAGTATTTCTAGATCTTTTCAGGTTCAAGCTAATATTTTTCAACCTTTCTTTCCAACCATTCCACTTATCATTTTAAGTGTTGCAGGAGGTGAGAGCCAATCCTGGCACAAATTTTTCCAAAGGCAGGATTGTTTTAAGAAGTTGGTTGTGTGCGTCATGTCTTTCCTCCTTGAACTTGAGACTGATTCTGCAAAGATGCAAAGCCCTGACCTCGACGGATCACTAGTCTATCACATGACTGACAAGCATATGGAGAAAAACAAGCATTCATGTGCACACGAACACCTATGGGGGAGTCTCTGATTGTGGGAGGAAGCAAATTCCAACGCGGAGAGGCCCAAGTCAGGCAGCAGGTTCAATCCCAGGAGCTTCTTGCTGTGAGGCAACAGTGTTAACCACTACACCGTAATTACAACAATGAAGCATGTGAGTAGCAGTAAACTGTATGAAGCCTGTTGGCACTGCTTAGGAGAAGGAGCCTCCATTTCTTTTTAAACTAAAACTTGGAGGAGGAGGTGTTAGAACCTGACTTTTTGTAAAAGCCCTCATACATCCAGAGGAGAATTTCCCACCTGTGACAGAGTGAGATGAAACGATAACAGTGGAGTAATGCTGTTTACCTTTGGTCTGCTAACAGCAGCTCAGTCCAGCTCCAGCACAGCACAGAGTTCAACCACCCTGCAGAAACACACACACACACGCAGAAAAATGGTTATTACACATCACCATATTTCCTTTGGACAGCTTGAGAAGCACACACATGGACTTCCTTCCTGTTAATAGGACGAAAATTAAACCACAATGGGATTCTGACAGTTGGCTTCGGGGGCTGTGAAAATATTTAGTGATTGTTGACGGTTTTCTCATTTTGAGCATTTTGTGTGTGCGTCCAGTGCAGAAATTAATTTAAGATACGGGGAGGACAGTCTAGTCTAGTCTAGCATAGCAATACCCACACCTAGCAGCTGTCTACACACAAGCTGTACTGTCAGCAGGTGGCACTAGTGTGTGTTTCCACCATGCTGTGCAGGCTGGATGTGTGTGACCTAAAAATAACTGACAGGGCCCTACATTTAAATACACTGCTGCGGTGCCATTCGCTCTCGTCTCTCGACCCGCCGGTCTCCTCTTGTCGTGCCAATTTGTGTCCTTTCAGTTTTATTACCTTCTATTTTCCTTGTTGCTTTTTTTCTGCACGTTGGACCGAGTCAGCTGAAATCAGCGAGGGGTGTGTCAGAAACAGGAAAAAAAAAAATAGGATCGCAATATCTGCCCAAAACATACATGTCGGCATGAAACATAAGGAAAAGTAACGAATCGTGTCCATCCTCCTTCCACAACACAACACAGAAATGTCAACACCTGACATTAACAGAAGAACGTTACACTGCTACAGTCCCCACCAGGTCGGAAGGGCTGGGGTACCCCTGAGCAAGGTACCCAACCTCCATTGCTCCTCGGGCGCTACCAGGATGGGTCAAATGCAGAGAAATAATTTCCCTAAAGGGATTAATGAAGTATCTATTCTATTCTAACCCATGTGAGGACCAACCAAAAATGTCCTCACTCCCTATGGTTTCTAAGGATTTTGGTCCTCACAAATACAGGAACATTCAAGAATATATATACACACACCAATCCCACTAGCCCGTATAAGATCATTAATAGTTCTCATATGATCAGTGGCTGAAACAAGAACACTGTTGTTGTCTCTCTCTCTCACACAGTCTGGTTTCCATGACTTCCAAAGACATTACATTGACTTACTCTCATTTCATGGAGACTAATACTGGGACACATTTGTGATTTGGTTGTGACCAAAACATTTCCAACAGTACTAACCCTGCCCCGCCTCAATGGACAACCACGATTCTGGTTAAAAAACCTAAAATGTTGGTGAGTAATAGTAGACACACCTTGCCCCCACCTCCCCAATGACCTATGACCTCACGCGGTGTCATGAACGATGACTGGTCTGGGTCATGCTTGTGGTGTTGCCAGTTCCCTGAACAAGACACGTCAAGAATCCGTGCCACTATGATTGATAATCTGACACGGTTTACCATTGTGAGACAAAAATATCATGTAGTCGGATCCTAACATTACTCTAACCTTAACCATAACTACTACAGGCCAAACCCTAACCCAAACATTAACCTAACCACAATTCAAATTTGGTCTCCATGTGGATGACAGGTCCTGACAAGGTCAGTGTTTATGACAGAAACGTTCCTGAAGAGGTAAAAGATACAACACACACACACACGTGTGTGGCTACTATAACACTTTCACTTCCTCAAATGAACCCACACATGAAAATGAAATAGATTAACGCCGCAGGTCAGCAAAAACCTCACACATTTGACCTTTTAAATCAAAGAACCAGATCTTGTTTTATGCTCAAACTTGGCCAGGTCATGGTCCATCCATCCATCCACCCATACAACCCTACTCTTGCTAAGTGGATAAATAAAGAAATGAATAGTTTAAAACTTTTACTTGGACTGAAGAATGAACTTATCAGATTTAGATCAAAAGTCAACATCATTGTGACCTCATAACAGCATGATATGAAGGAAAACATGCGATAACAAAATGCCTTGTGTGTATCTAGGCTGGGTTCACTGTTAGCATGGACCAAAGCAATGAGAACGCTGTGCAGACACTGGAAAAACTATACTAAAATGGATTGTTTCTATTCCAACATGGTTTTATTAAAAAACGCTAACTCTGTTTTGCTACTCTAAACATGGCGATATGCATAATACAGTAGCCTTTGTCTATATTGTGCTTATTAATGTTGTGACGATGACACATTTTCTACCATTTGTGAACGAGTGCCGACAGAGAATCCTTGTACTTGAGACTCAATGAATGAACTGCTTAGATGTGGATGATCAAAGGACACAGTGGCCTCATAAAAATATGTTCTGGCTTCTTCGGCATCGAATTCCCAAAACTGTTGGTCATCAGACGCATTACAACCGCAGGGATGTAGTTAAACTCTGCTGTTAGTATGTGGCATTGATCAGTAAACAAGGTTTCAGATCTCAGCCATTGAAGTGCTCCATCTGTGAGTCACAGAACATGGATGTGACTCTAACTTCCTCGAGCCAAGTTCAAGACCAGGACCAGGACCAGGAGTCCCCGCATGCAACCAGCTGACGTTTGCAAAAAACATCCACATTGACTCATGTGGTTGTGAAACACGACTTTATAGTTCCATATTATTCTAGTAATTACAAACTGATGTGTCATTTAAAATAGTTCCTCATCCTGCCGTGTTGCAACGGATTTCTTCACCGGAAAGTATTTTGGAGAATAAGCTAAAAACATTGTTTCAAAATAGCTAAAGTATAAATAATTCTGACGGTCAAGAACGGTTTCTCATTATTTTGTAGCCTTTACTAAATCATGTATTGTTTCAGGTTATTTGTTATGAACAGGTTATACAATGATGCAAATGCCGGGGGCTTAAGTCCCCGTCCAATGTTAACTTTGATGAGAGGAGCGTTTATTCAGTGACAGATGTTAGAATACAGTTATTTAACTCAGATTGTAACAAACTAAACCCCAGCAATTTGGAAAAAGAGTAAAAAAAGACACAATACGAATCCATGTTTTGGAGAAACCCTCAATGCCCTAAAAGAGCTTTAAAGCATTAGTGACAAATTCATGCATCTGTTCTTTTTTATTTCTGAGATAACCAACCACTACCCTTAGGAAATCTTAAGATTTTGTGATTACAGTATTATGTATCCAAGACTGGCTTGCATTCCCATCTTGGACAGTAACTTATTTAGCTTGAGGTCATCTTCTCCTGCTGATTATTAATGGGCTTATGATAAATTTCTTCGGGCTTTGTAATGCTAAAGCTCTGGCTCTCTCTCCCACCGTTGCAAAACAAGCCGCATTAAATGCTATTATGAAACAATGCAGTCCGCCAAGACAGAGGCTTTAAAATTTCGTACTAGAAACAATAGCTTTATCTCCTGATTATTTCTTGGAAATCTGACTTAATCTGGCTGAGCAATTAATAGCGTGTATAATGTCACGATTATAGTTTCCACAATAAACTGTCAGAACAACTGGCAAAGTGGGAAACATTTAATTGAAACAGTTGAGGCATTGTTACAGCGCTTGTAATTTGTTTCTCCAAAAAAAGCATTAAGGAAAAACAAGCCTGATGGCAACACAAACACGCAGAGACCATTAAGTTCCGCCCAACGCTGCCGGGCAACATCTTGTGATGTGGCTATAATGGGTATGTAGGAAGTGGATTATGTTTCACATAATGCATTAGAGCGGCATAATAGCTGCAAATATTGACTCATTGACTGGGTAAAAAAAAAAAAAAATCTCAATTGTTTGATAGACTGGGTTAGGGTTAGGTGATCAATCAATTCATCAAACAAACCTAACCAGTCCCTGTTCTTGTTCTCCTCTCTTTCCCTCTGTTCAGCAGATGGTCGCAAAACAAAACTGAAATGAACAAAGTAAATGAACATGATTCTGCGGATTATCCAACTCCAGAGCTGTTTGGGAAACAGCAACATCCTTTGTTGTCCTGTTGTTCCGAAATATCTCAAATGCTCATTAAACATTAATGAGTGAGAGTGCAAGTTTAAACTGGCCACTGCATAATCTGGTGCTTACACTGTTCACACACACACACACACACATAACTTGGAAGTATGAGGTCATTTAAGCCTAGAGGATACAGATCTGTGAGTGGGGGGGAGGGGCATTTCCACATTTTGTTCAAAGTACTTGGTTTTAAGATTAAGTTTAGCAGTAGGGTCTATGGGTCCTCATGAGTATAGAAAGACAATTGGTATGTTTCCATGCACAACCCCTGTCCATGTCCCAGTATACAAGCACAAATGGGTAATCGATTTATTGACTGGAAGGTGGGTGTCCACCTCCTCTACACTAGAGGGTGATACACCCCCTTTCAGTTTTAATATTTAGGATGCGGCTAGTTGTTAGCATGTCGAGCAGCATTTTCAGTCTTCCGACCATCCATGAACTTAACAATATCAAATTCTTCAAGAAGATAGAGCATAACAAGTTTGGCATGTTTTTGACACTGTTGCCTTCCTCTTGTGTGTGTAACGGCTTCTTCTATAATTTCCGGAATTAAGCCGAGGATGGGAACTAGATGTTTGAAGGTATACACACTACTAATAGCATGATCTGGGTGTTGTATTGGCAACGTAACCAAATGAGGACCTTCCTTGCCACTGTTGCAGGACGTGAAGTTTCTGACTCGTTAAATCCAAGGAAACGCCAAGACTGATGTAAAACTGGCATCCGAACGTTTATTCCACAAAGCTGTCTGCTATGAAAATAAACAAACTCTCGTCACCTTCTCCAGCCCGTTAACAAAAAAAACCCCTACCACACAAAATCTACTCAAAACTGTTGCTCCTCATCCTGCTCCATCCACCGAGTGAGGCCCAGTGAAAATGAAATTTTCCTCAATTAATTATACTTTACAAACAGCAGGACAATTAAATGAGCCTTAAACCATTTTAACAATAATAAACACACACCTGGAACGTTTGAGGAGTAGAGGTAGTGGATGATTTTGAACCAGAGTAGTGTACATCATCTACAGGAACTAAACGCCAAAGAAAGGTTAAATAAATGATTATTGCTGCCAGTGACAAGATTCAAACCAACCAATAATCCGGTTGTGGCTTTGCTGCTGAACTACAAGAGATGAACGCTCACCCTGTTCTGCCTGGTAACCAGTTAACCCACATACACACCATCCGACACAGCACAGCCTTGACAAGGCCAGCCGTCAGGTCACATTACTGCACGCAGTCTCTTAGACCGCCCTCGGGTTAAATCTGCAGACTGCTTTTTTCTGCTTTTTATTCAGATGGAACACAAGCTGCCAGCACTTGAGGGCAGGAAAAAAAAAAATCCAATGGACCAGTGAAGTTCATAGTCATTGCAGTCCATAAAAAACAAAAATGGAACTCAACTGAGAAAATTAATGAGACATTACATTTGCTAATCACCAAATTAAATGAGAAAAAACCCCATCTGCAGTGAATAAAAATTACAATATGAAAATAAGCTTACAAAATGTTGAAATGAGTCAAAAAATAGCTAAAAGCAAAAAAAAAAGAAAAAAGACACCATAGAAATTTTTTTAGTAAATAAATCACGACATTCATGTGGCATGCAATTTAAATGTCTGAGGATGAAACATGGCACCAATTAGGGACATGAGATCAGTGTGGAGTGGGAAGGAAACGGGAACACTGCTCTAAATTATACATAAAACAAAAGTTATGACATACATCCAACACATTTTGATTTGCAGCAGCAACAGCAGCAGTCAATAATAAGTCAATTGTTTCTGAAGTCTTTTCCACATACCACACCATATCAATGAAAATAGAATAGAACCGTTGGCTCGTGTACTGGCAGCCTATCTGCGCCCAGACCTGATAGTCATACACTGCCGAAGCAGATATGATAGTCACAAGTTAGTGAGCCAGTTACAGAAAAATGGCAGAGAAGGCGCAGCCAATTTCCAGATGGTTGACTGGAAGGGGGTGTGATCTAAATGCTGTGTTTCCATCATGGTAGGGTTCGGTTTGGAATGGTAAAGTCCTGGGTCAGGCTTGCATTTTGACTGAGACTTTCCTTGGTAGGCGGAGTGTGGACTGCCAGCAGACAAAATTGGAGGGCATCCAACGGCTTTTGTTTCTCTGCTCAGCAATGAGAATAGACTGCGAGCTAGACTGACCGTACTGTACCATTTTACTTTGGTACCCCAAAAGGAAGGGTGAAGGTTCTCAGTCATCCAGGTCATAGTCTTCTTCAGTAGTTAGCTGTAGGCTACTGGATTTGCTTGAGTTGAGTCAAAGTGACTTTTCGCCTCTCATCCTAAAGTTCTGACTGGGTGGTGGCTAAAACCAAGGTCTTTGAGGCTGGTTATTTTGCTACTATAGCTAATGGAAACACAAAAAAATAAGTACCATACAGTACCAACCCGAACCGTTCCACTCAGGGAAAAGGAGGCCTTATTTATTGCATTTATTTCAAAGCATAGAACTCTATTCAGACAATAGTAGCAGATGTAAATTTGCAGTTAAATGAAAGATTTGGATGATAACACGGCTGAATATCTGTTTTTGAACACAAGTCAGAAAAGTTTAGCAATTCAAAGTTCTCCCAGGGCTCACTGAACTCATATTAGGCGCCATCTTCCATTTTATTATTCAGTTTAGTTCATTTCACGGCTACAAACGTGTTGAATCAAGACAATACTTATCAGATTAGTTAAGAACAGTCACGGCCCTAACGTGAAGACAGCTTGGATAGGAGCCTGGAATATCCCGGAGTGCTCAAGTGATGCAATATCAGGGGTCAGTGTGCCATGAAGATGGAGCAAAGTGGAACAATTAAACCAACTCACTTGGAAATAGTCTTGCGGGTTTGCTGCCGATTGTTAAAACAAAACAAATAAACCTGTTATTAAATCAGTGAGAACAAACTAAAAAATCTAGTTCAGGAATGATCCTCATGATGCTTAGCCCACTCCCAAGTGTTTAAGACCAAGGCTGGTGTTAAGAGGCTTCATCATAATCACTGCTCCGGTTTATGAGCATGAATGGGGGAAACACACACACACACACACACACACAGGTCTAGTGTTGCTGCAATGAAGTCGGTCGCACTGCAGAGCTGTCAGGAAGAATCACAGCTCTCTGCTTTCTTGCTTACACACACACACACACACACACACACACACACACAGGGTGGACATCAGCTCATACCACTCAGCACAAGGACACTCAGCTACTGGGTTAAAATACTGCTAATGGGATGAAGACGAGGACAGAGAAGAGACAGAAAAACAAGGACAGTCAGACTGACAAGCACGAGAGTCTTCGTCTTCGTCTAGTCTCCACTGCACACATTAGCATGAAAAGGCGGAGAGTCCTTGTGATCTGTTGATCACACGTTTGCATGTGACAGCTTATCGTTCCCCGACCAACATAAACATTTAGTCTGCTGGTTGCTGAGGTCTTGTCCATGATATCAGGACGACGGAGACCTGTTTGGGCCCCGTTCAGGCGTGGTATTAGCATACGTCTGCTGTGATGGGATAACAAATGAACAGCTCCACATCACGTCCACTTAGGCCTCGTGTATACCGAGCAGCACAGTATGCGAAAAGTGCGACGCCATACCGGCGCGACACCGTGCAGCTCATCGGATAAATTCCACGAAAAACAAGAACGCTGCGCGGGCAACTGAGGGCAACAATGGAGGACATTAACCCTTCCGTGTTGTTTCTATATGGCATGTGGCAGGAGACCAGTCAGTTGGTCTATCTCCACCCTGTTGGAGCTGCACCACTGTGCTTGGTACTGCAACAAAAGGTGCCAAGAACTGGGACAGTGTGGATCAGTTATTCTCTTAACCATGCCAATGTTTGGCAATGGAAATGCAAGTTCCAAACGAGGTGAACCACTTGGTGAAAAAGGGGCTTCATATGCCATGTTTTCATCATGGTACAGTATGGTACGGTTTGGGACGCTAACCCTGGATTTCCACTGGACGCGGAACGGCCGCGGAACGGCCGCAGAACGGTAGCCGTTGCAAATCGCTTCCATTCTAATCAATGTGAGCATTCCCACCGGCCGCGCTGCGGCGCGGATCAGCAGCGGCCCAGAAGCGGCTCGCCGCGCCGCAGCGCTATCGATAGGAATCAGTTCTATTTTTTCCGTTGCCGCTGCTGAACCTCGTAAATTTCAACGAAGCAGATCGCACAAGACAGGAAGTCCAACACTTCCGCCCCCCTTTCAAAATAAAACACAATACGCAGGTCACAACTTCACCTCAACGTTACGGTGCTCCCAGGTCAACAGTCATTTGATCCGAGGGTCTCGGAGACAATGGACGACGAGAGACTGATTATGGAAGTGGAGAAATGTAAGAAGCTGTGTTGTTGTTGTTTCCTTTATACACACAGTCTATCGCGGGATCTCGCGTCCGTTCGAGATTATCGCGCGATCTTCCGTGAATACCGCTAGCTCCCAAGGCTCCGCGCCGCTGCCGTAACGCGCCCGGTGGGGATTGACGTTTGGGAGAGGACTAAGCAGAACCGCGCCGCGGCCGTTCCGCGGCCAGTGGAAATCCAGGGTAAGGCCCTGGGCAAGGCTTGAACAGTACCTTCACTTGGTAGGCGTTGAAGAAACACCGGTCGCAAAGGAGTCACGTTTTTTTCTGTCCCCCGATCAGCGGACGGTACCGTACCACTGTACTCTGGATGTTGTTTCATAAATGACACATGATCCAAAGCCTTCTCTCCACGTCAAAAACTCTCTGCCGATGTTGACACGTGTTTTATTGCTGAAATTTTCCAACTCACTTTGAGACTCTTTTTATATTATTTGGGTTCATTTGGAGCTAAGAAAGTTGTTTGCCAGTGATGGAGTAGCAATCCAGCCCCAGAAAAGACCTGTATGTAGAGTAGGTGTAGTGGAACAGCCAATAGGAGTGATGCTACAGGATTTAAATGTGAGATTAAACTCAACTGCCCTATAAAGGCAGTTGAGTGGAATACACACAGAGTCTGAAGCTGGACATCAAAGATAAACGTGCCAGTCTTCACTCCAGTCACGTGACTGTGGTTTAAGAGTAGCATTTTCCTTCAACACATACAGTGGCACCGCAGCTAAATGCTTCAAACTAATAAAAAAAAAGTAAAAACTTTCCACTTCTGCCTGTCCTCAGATGAAATGGCTCCTGCCAGAAACAACATCTGTGGTAGGAACCAACGACAACCTTTTCAACAAGAGACAGAAACACGGAAAAACATCCACAAAGTGCTCAAGTGTGTTCTGTGGGGTTGTTATTCATGCTCATATCTGTGTAACCGTGGTATGAGCGCTGTATTCATTGAGTCCACATTTTTATCCCTTTATACACACTGCAGTGAGCTCGATGAGAAGGGATAGACTGCTTCGCCGCTGGAAAACCTGCTCAGACACATACAGTAAATCCATATACGCAGAAATAACGCATTTACACAGAGTTATGGGACTAATCATATAATGACAGAGCAGTGAAAGAGCCTGACTCAGCTAAAAACCGCCAGACCTGCTCCAGTTCTAACAAGCCCCTCAGCTAAGACAGTGACACATCAACTGTATCAGTCTGTGGGCTAACTTCTACTCTTCGCTCCTAACCTGTGCTGGTGTGGATTGGGAAAGGGTATTTCCCTAAACTGTCAAATAATAGGTATTTAAAGAAGAAATACAAAGAAAATAGGGCCCTACTTGGGGTCCTACTTGGAGCTGTTGGATGAACAAAAATTAATTCCTACACATGTGTTAGGATTGTTTATGACAGATCACAGATCTCAGTTTGAGACCATGTCAATACCAAACGTTGCATCTGTGGTGGTGTGTTTTTGTAGACATCCACTGTATTCCTAACCCAGGAAAGGCTTATCATCACCCACATTTCCTAACAACACTACAAGCTGTTTAAACTCTTTCACATTGATATGCACGTCTGTAGTAATGTGAATAAGTAACACAACTTTGTTTCAGAAAATACTTTCAAACAAAACACATTTTTTAGTAGTTATGGTTGGTTAGAAATATCTAGGATTGGGTTTCATTTCAATTTTATCTATTCTGGTTTCAATTGCAATTGTACCTACCTACTTACCTACCTACCTACCTACCTACAGACAGACACATAAACACCTACAAATATCTGTTAGCCAAAATTAATTCAGTTAAGAACCTGTAAAACATGTACCTGTGTGTACAGTTTGATATAAAAGAAAGAAAGAAAGAAAGGAAGGCCAGCTGTCTTTGCCTTGTGGCCACTTTTGACCATTCCAACCCTTGAAATACCTGGGTATTGCATCCCATCCCTCTTACCACAGGTAGAGGAATCATACACGTAGAACTCTTAAGTACATCTGTTTTCCTTGAAGACACCTACACAGCAATTGCTGAGGTGGACAAACGTATTCCTCGTTTTCTTTCCATCCCCACATTTTTCCAAACCAGAGGATTAGAGCTGGCGACTTCCCAGGCACAACTAAACCACACTTGACTCCTCTACAGATGTTGTGTAACTCAATTTCCTAAAATACAAAATCAGAGTGGATACCATCCAGAGTGGTGCAAGTCTGAGCCCATGACCTTTGTCGCAGCACATACAGCTGTCGTGCAGCTCTGTCCGCAGAGAAGCTGCAGCACATCAACTTTTCATCCTCGCAGTTTTGGGTCACACTGAGACAAAAGTCAGCAGACAGACAGAAGACTTGCATACTTTCCATCTCTACTGGAGAGGTTGCTGCGGTTTGCTCTGGAACTGCCTCACGTGTGAGTGTGTGTGTGTTTTCACATGTGAATGAGCCAGGACAAAAAAAAGCAGTAGCTGCTCCAGACATACTCTCAAGCCATAACATTAACACCTAACTATACACAAGCACAGGTTTGCACAGTTGTTCTTCTAAGGACCCTGCATTGACTTCTATTCATTTGGACAGCCTAAACAAAGTGGTATCACTAACCTTATCCATAACAGTTAATGTCTGAGCCCTAACCTTAACCTTACCACAATCCAAATCTTACCCATAAACTTAACCCATTCCTAGTCCTGGTCTCCAGGGGACAGAATGGGTTTTTAGGGACAGAAAAGGTCCTAAAGAGGTAACAAATACAAGTACACACACAATTTGTCTGTCTTTGAGCAACTGAAAATTGACTAGCTTATAGTATCAACACTTTCTGCAAGCTAATAGACACACACACACACACAAACACACATGCCCGCGCACAATGTCAACAATTGCTTCAAACTAGTCAACCAACTAACCGACAAACCCCAAACAGACTCTCACTTTCACAAAAACATCATCTCCCTTAAACACACGCACACGATACACAATAAAGGCTGTGTGGCAGAGCTTACAGGGTATAATTAGCACCTTTTCTGTGACTCGGTTCACTGCTTTGTAGTGTTACAGCTCAAAGGCTGACAAAAAGCTAATTACAACATACTATTGTGTGTTTGGATTTTGGATTCATGATATGCCTCTTGAAAGAAATTCGTTTTTTTAGACAGATATCTTAAGATAGTTTAGATTTTAAGTCCTCATGACATGGCTCTAAAGAGTGCTAGCAGCCGTATCCAATGGCGTTTGGAGTAGCCACTCGTGCTAAGTGGGTGCTACGGCTATGACACACCATGATGACATGGCAAAACTCTCTGCAAATGACTTGATGATGGTGTGAGGACATATATGTTTGACCAGTGTGTGATATTGGGGAGTTGCTGACAAGGGAGACACTGGAGAAAGCAGATTCATCACTAAATTGATGGATTAGATGCATCTAAATGATACATCAGTTGGGGCAAGAAAATCGAAAGAGTCATACAGTGCTGGATTGGATGCAAATTAGTATATATGCTCCCCCAAGTACAAGATGAGTCATCAGAAAAAAAAACAAAGTGGATTCAAGGGTATAGCAACACCTCTAGAATCCAACAGGAGTATTGGAAAGAATGTCTCTTTTTCACATATACAAGGTTACAGTCAAATGTAGAGTATCCCATTTCTTATCATACTATTGCACACATAGCTACATATATGTAAATATATATAACTACATTTTATTATATGAAAATGTGTAAATAAAGACAGAATAACCTAGTCATGAAATCCAGACAGTGGTCAGACAAATTCACAACCATTTATCTAAAACTGTTTGGCTTCCAGGCGATGACGGGCAAAAGGAGTGAGTCATAGTGAAGCATTTTCATTACGCGTTTCACTTCTCTGATTTATCGTAGGTCCATTCAAATGGATCCAGAGGCAGTTTGACCTGTGGGCCACCTCATTTGGATAGCAAAATTGAATGACAATTGTGCCACAGTGCTACGACTTTGTTGTACCATTCTGAAAGGCTCTTCCAAGTGCGTTCTTCTTCTACGCGCAAGTAATACAAGATTCACGGGGTGGATCCTTCACAGCCTAACCTATCCTAGAATTTATTTAAATGAAATAATAGCAGGAATAATAGCAGTCAGCAGCAACATTTGGGACTTATTCATTGTCCAGTTCTAGCACGACTCGAGACTATTAGCCACAGTACCTGGTGCTTTATTTGGTACCTGCTCTGGTTCCAAAAGTTCCAAGCAAGTTGAGCCGGTACTAAAATGTGGTGTCAACAGACTACCGGCCACTGATTGGTCAGAGAGTGTTGTCACTGGAAGAGTCATGAGCGCAGTGTCTGACAAAAGATTCAAACAAGTCACAAGTCAGCAAGAGAGTTGCAGCAAAAATACGCCTTGGTCCGTCGGCAAGGTGCAGACGTTCCTGAGTTTGGTGTCTGAATAGAAGATCCAGATAAAACGACATTGAGGCAGTTTTGCACAGCCGTGCTATCACAACCTCGGCCATGTTAAGTAATGGAAAATGACGTGCCTGATACCAAACCAAGAACAGTCGGTTCAGGTAGAGCCGAGTAGTGCTAGAAGTGTATATTGGAAAAGCTTCATTAACTCATGAGCTAATAAGACAATTAGTTCAAACATTTTAGGGAGTAATTGCACCATCAACTCTTGTCTCATTACTGTATACAACCCAATTGTGGATCATTTTATTCTCCAGCAGGCGCAAAAAAAGGCTACATCTCTTTAACTCATTTCTAGAGTCTGGTTAGTAGCAGCAGCAGCAGCATCAATGCTTTTTTTCCCCCCATTTTATTCAAGATTATTTTGGGAGTGTTTGGCTTTTATTAAACAATTGAAAGTTTAAAGAGAAGCAGGAAACAAAGGCAATTGGCAATTACATGGCGAACAAAAAAACGTTCCAAGGGCAAGAAATTGAACCGCAGATGTTGTGGTTATGAGATGGCATGTGCCTCAACCCCAGTACCAACTCACATGTCATAACCCAGTGGAATTTGTATGCACACACGTTAAAAAAAATATTGTGCTCCTAACTTCTAGCTGTGCCTCCACAAACCATACAATGTATTTGTGATTAAAATTATTAAATTATAACATAAATTGAGAATATGCAACATAATAATTGGGATACTTCACTGATTTGCTGATAATTGACTGAATGTGCAAATGACACTTTTAATTCTACATTCTTTTACCGACATAAAACTTTAAAAAAGAAAATATTTCCCCTGTTCACCATGTTTTCCCAGTTCCTTCTAATGGACAATAAAGTTTGCCTGAATTTGAATTACAAAGTTACATTTTTGACGATTTTTCCACCACTTCAATGTTCACAGGAAGCAGACACTTAAAAAATAAAGAAAAACAGAGTCGACCTTCTTTCAGCACAGTCAAAAATGACAGGCCTGATTCCCAGCTGCACAGCCTGCCCCTGGATCTCCACAAGGGAAGAGGGACATGGAGGCAGAGAGAGAGAGAGAGAGAGAGAGAGAGAGAGAGAGAGAGAGTGGCTTGGCTACAGTGCTACAACTCAGAGGAAAAACATGACAGAGAAAAATGAGAAGAAAAAAAAACAGAAAGAAACAAATGAGATTAAAGTTTCCAAGAATGACGGACTGTGCAGTAACACTGTAACAACGGCCAGAAAACCTCCACATCTGTGTGGAATTACAGAGACAGAGACAAAGACAGACACTGCTGCTGGTCGAAAACTGTGTTTGAACCACGGTATTCTGCAAAGTCAACTTGAGATGAAGGCACTCGGTATAAAATATTGTCCAAAGCTGTCAGGAGCCATTTGGGATTCAGTGTCTTGCCCAAGTTTGGTTCTTCACACAGACCGGAGGAGCCGGGGATTGAACTGCCAACGTTCCGGTTAGAGGACGACCCACTGTATCCCCCAGCTCACAGCTGTTAAACGAACATTAATTCTTGTTTTTCTTTAAAATTAGTTTGTTTTAAGACGATGTCGAAGTGACGACAGTGCCAACAAATGAAACATCAGTGGTCCACATCAACAGACGTCGAGGGGAATGTCCCCTAGACCAAGAGCAGCTTTCTTAATGGCATCCCTGACCTCTGAACTCTGACGTGTTTTAGGGGTTTGCCCATTGAACAGAACACGGAAGCTCATTCACCATTTTTCTTGAGACTTAAAAATAAACCGAGACATTGAGATGATGTATAGTGAACCCACCATCAGGTCCTTTTACTGTTTTCCCATGTTTATCTTTGGGTCTGTGGTTTACAGTTTACAACACAGTTAACAAAGGGGGAGACAGAGGAAAGTGGAGTACTGTTACCTCATCTGGATACTCCATTAATACTCTTCCTGTGTATATATATGTGTGTGTGGGAGGGGGACACAGGCTGAGTCATTGCATTCAGCTGCCCAGTTCCCTGTTTCAACAACAAACAGCAGAAAAACCTTATATTGTTGTTGCAGAGCGCACACACACACACACACACACTTACACACTTACTGTACACACACAGGATTGTGCATCTATTCTTATTAGGCGCTAAACTGGCTTCCAATCAATTGGACAACTAATCCAAGACAATGCTAAACCCTGACATTGACTCTAACCTTGATGAATAACTCAGAAATTAGGTTCTACATCAGTAGGACAAGCAAGAATAATGTCCTAAAGAGGTAACAAATACAAACACACACACTGCATTGACTTCCATTCAATTGAACAGCCAAACCAAGGTGTTAGCCATAATGCTAACCATAACTAGTTAATGCCTGACTCTTAATTAACCCCAACCACCATTTAAATCTAAGCCCCGAAACAGTTCCTCAGAAATGAGCTTCTGCCTCATTGGGATCAGGTTTTGTTCTCCACTGTCGGTGGTTATGCCAGGGAAGGTCCTAAAATGGTAACAAATATAAGTACACTAAAACTATATGACCTTTAACTCCTTAAATTTTGTGTCTATTGCACGTAGTCCATTTTTATTACTGTACTGCACAAGTAAAAACCATCGCCTGTTGACCTGACTGGAGGTTCAGTCCATTCTTTAATCATTTTTTATCAAAGCCCTTTGATCTTCATTTTAAAAATCCATTCACTATTACAGCTGCCTTCTACACACATTAATCCAATACGTAATCCCAATCCGGCTGAAACTAGGTCGTTTTTTTATCACTATTCATGTAAATATGGTAACCTATCTTTCTAGAGCTGCCATTGTTTGCTGTTAAATCAAATACACTGACGAATAACATCGTGGTTGATTCATCATATTTCTTATTTTCATGCAGAATTGCTGAATTTTGGCTGGTGTGAGTCGATTTTTATGATAATTCATGATAGGGATGAGCAGATCCGGTACTCAGAGTGAGTATCAGTCCCACAGTGGTCAAATGCAATTCTTTAATGATCTGTAAACCATAAATATCACTGTGCAGAGGCTGTAAAGAGAGATCTGTCGTCATGTGACTGGAACATGAGTTACGGCTGCACGTGTCTGCCGTGCTGCAGTAATCATGTTAGCTGTGTGGATTTACTATAACCTAGTAGAAGAAGGTGGATTCATTATTTCTTCCTTTATAAAAGTAGAATATCTGTTATGCAGTTTAAAACAGTTGGTTATGGCCTCGACGGTAAATGCAATCGTACAGATATTGGTATTTGTAGATACTCCACTTAGGCCACTTGTGTGAGAAAGGTAAATATACCATGCCAATCAAGATGAGCCAGTTAGCCCGGTTCAACCTCCCGCTTAAGATTAGCCATATTACCAAGGCTAAGTTAAGGCTCATTTGCTATGAAGCCCCAAGTTTTATACCCAACATGCTTCGCTCCACCAGCTCTACTGTACATCACTGCCAACCAGACAAACTGGTCAGCAGTTTCTACCAGAGAACGACACGAGTCCACACACATGCACACACTCTACACTCTTCCCCTTCTCCAGCTGTGATGCACTTTAATGTGCTGGTGTATCTGCAGGTTTAGCACTGACGCAGCAAGAACAGCCTGCAATAAAGACTCCTACACAGAAGTGCTGCATTACACTGCAGGCGACACTGAAGCATTAAGAGTCCAGTTTCAAACGTTTAGCTGGGTTTTATTGGTGTGAGGTGAACGTACTACACATACGTACTGTATGTTAGTATAAGATTATGTTTCCTTTGAGATAAAAGTTGTTTTATAAGGGGTTGGTCAAACTATTGATTTGGTGATATATTGTTGTAATTCCTCCAGCAATGAGATAATCAATATGTCAAGACAAAATATCGATATTTTAATTAACAAATTACGGCACTCTAAAGTAAACAGTTCCTGCCAGGTTCACTCGCCGGTGGACATCACTACTTCACGACGCTGCTCAAATGAATGAGGGAAACTTGGGTGGAAGCTAGAGGGAGTTTACAGCGAGATAATGGGGGGGAAAGCTACTTTAAGAGATGCTCCATCCACGTTCAATTCATACACTTTGTTCTCTAGGTTGTGAATAAGTAGAGAAATACTGCACTTTAGTTAACTTTAGTTAATCTCAAATATTGATTATCACAGAATCATTGTATTGTGATATTATTGGTATCATAGACCATGTATCGCGTATCGTGAGGTGTCCTGTGATTCTCACCCCTCGTCTTTTATGTGTACTCTTTTATGTGACTTGAAAAGTCCTTGTTTTACAGCAGCACACATGGACAAACCGGCCAGAGATAACTTTTTGTGTTTCATCCGGAAAGCTTATGGCACAAAAAAAGACTATTTCCCTCACACACTTGGGAAAGAGAAGGTCAACAGTCTGCCTGTAGTTATTATATAGTGCTTTTCTAGTCACTCAAAGCTGCTTTACACTGTAGCTTTTCACAGATTCACCCATTTCACTCACACATCCATAAAGCGCAACTATGTTTCGATCACACATCTATCACACCCATTCGTGCACTGCCGGCACAGGAGCAACTTGGGGTTAAGTGTCTTGCCTAGGGACACATTGGCATCTAGACTAGCAAAGCCAGGAATCAAACCCTTGACCTTCCTGTCACTATAGGAGAGCAGTAGAGACCTCCATTTGTAACAATCTACACTCTAAACATTAGATGTCACTAATTCTTACACAACGGACCTTGAATTCCCGTCTTACCAGATCAGATTGAAGTAGGAGACTGAATTTCAGATGCCACGTTTCTCTGAGGGACAATTGCCAAACGTCAAAAATCTCAAATAGTCTCTATAAACTGCTCTAACACAATGAGATACTTGTAGTAGCACAATAAAAAGAATGTGAGTAAATAAGACGCTGTGGCCTGCAGTGTCCCTCTGTAGCAGATCCGCTCCAATTCCCCTCGCACCCTCTCTGTGCATCTCACCCCCGGGACAAAGAGGAATTTCCTGAGAGAAGGAGGGATGACTTTTCCAGACACTTGGTGAGAGACAGAAAGAAACACAGTATGACAAGACAGCAAGGGGAGAGGGGGGAAAACAACATCAGATGGTGACCTGCTTTGACCTCACGCAGCCAGCAGTGAGAATAAACGAACCGACTGCAGCAGAGCAGCTGATACAGATGTAACCAGTGCTTTCAATCCGATGCTTACACGACCACTGCAACGCTGCCAGAGGAAGCACACAAGGCCAACAGCGTCTCTAAGCGCTTGCAGGCCTGTCCGGTGCCTGGAAATACAGATGTGCGATTCCCACAACAGACATGTCTCCACTTAAGAAAACCTAAACAAGACAGCGTAGTCTCCACGAGTCCCTGAGTATGGAGATAAGAGCACGAGCCAAACTCATTTTCCACATTTACTTTAATCTATAAGGTTTACTCAACACTGTGATATCTTAAGTGCAATAGGGACGCGAGTTAACCTCCAGGAAACATGAATTAATCTAATATCCAGCTGCTCAAATGGCCCTTTTGTACCTTAATGGTGCAGGAACTTCACTTTTCCAAGCTAGAAACCTTCCTAAGGGTAACATTTTCTGCAGAGCAGACAAGTCGGACAAACACACCCAAGGCAATCAGCCTGACGAGACTAGTCTGCTGATGTCAGAGGTACAACAGTCGTCTTTCCGTTTCTACATGTGTCTCATGATGTTCCGTACGAACATGGTAAACAAAGCCTGGACTTCATTGTCGCTACATCTGTTGTTAAATCTCTTGAGCTGCTCCATCCTTTTAATTGTCTGCCATGAACTACAAGAAAAAACATATTTGTGAGTTGATGGGAAAGTATCCGAGAGCTCGGGTCTGAACATTTTTGAAAAACATTCCCAACTAGATTACAAACAATCATTTCTACTTGGGGATGATTGGCCGCCGTACTCGTCTGTCACTAACCAACCTTTCTACGAGTAAAAAAAAACCTTTTCCCATGTTCTTGCAACACATGATTGGAGACTTCACAAAAGCTAGGGGGTATTGCACTGCTGACATGTGGATGGTAGCCAGAAGTTAGTTAGTGAGATGGAGCAAAATGCTAGATAAAGTGCAGCCAGAACAACTTTCAGTGTTTTGAGGGCAACGCTTTGATAAGAGGGTTGACAGAAGGGGAAATGACTGCCTTTAAAAAAAAGTGTAGTCTGTTTTTGCTAGTGTTTCCAGATTTCCTAACAAAAGCTTTCTCACAGTGTAGCACAGGATGAACGTGAACCAACAGTCGGGAAAACAGGACTCTGCAGGGCTTACATGTAAAACCCAAGTTGACTGGCCTGGTTGGATACGGTCAGAGTAGCCTTAAAGTGAATTAGGGCAGTGGGGAATTTCATACTCCAGTAAACCTTCAACACCACCGAGAGAGATACGGAAATTCTGCCCCACTTTGCTGCACGCAAGTGTGTTCTTGGGTTTGGACGTCTCAACTCTGTCGTTCTGATTTCACTTAAGCACTGATGGGTGTGGTTACAGATTATAGGCCTGAAAATCAAGCTTCAGCATTTATGAGGCGGTTAGGTTTGAAACATTTCAGCGCACACTTCGGATAACCACTGTGATAACTTTGTGTTGCACCGTAGGTTAAATGAAGAACTCCAGTGGTGATGGTCATGATAATATCACGATACAGCACTTATGTGATCAACAAAATATTGCAAGACAATAATATAACGATCGATCACAATGTCTGTGTCACTGAAGAATGACACAAATCCGCTGAAAAATAGACGCAGCGGTGGGATTTGGAGGAATTACTGTATGTATTTTTCATTGCTGTCTGTCAACTTCTTAACTTCATAACACCCTCATTTCTGTGATCAACACCCCTGCAAGTAGTCATGCAGTAGTGACGCTGGTGTGTCAAATTAGTGCAGAAAATCAGTGTATAAATAATTGCAACTCACAAGTCAGGAAAATGATATATTGGCATATTTTGTCTCTTACATATTGCACTGGAACGACTATAAGTTTTTTTTTTTTTTTTTTTAAACAATACCCAGAAGGCCATTCAGACTGATTGCATTGCTGCATCAAAAAAACCAGCATCATCCTTTATTTTAATGAGACTTTGACAGAATATCAGCTGTTGCCAAAAACACCGTCCAAAATAATCAGCCAACGGAATACAGAGGACAGTCAAAGAGTACCAAACCTCATCCTCTACTGCAGTGGTCCATTACGCAGGACCGTAAAGCCGCCGTCAAAGTTGGCTCATTAAATCACTTTGTATACGATGCACTATATTGTATATGATCACAGTCCTTTCACAGTTCCACATGTGACCCAATAAAAGCTACATATTCACTGTAGCAGTTGGGAACGTAAATTGTGAGACAAGCCTGGGACAGAGCGGTAAGACAGGTCTACCTTCAAGAAGTGGGACAGACAGTCGGACACCACCTCTTAATCCCATTGATTGAGAGATAGTGGGACAGGTTGTCCGGCAGGAAGACAGACAGTCGGACAAAGAGACAGATGGCACGCCTGCATATCTGATGATGCTGAATTTTAAATGACACTTAAGCACTTATACTAGTCAGTCCACTTGATAACAAAAACAGAATGATGGGTCACTTTCAATGATAACACAAAGTTAGATCTTTCAAAAAAGGTACAAATTTGGGGGATTCTGAATTTTGGCCAAAGTTTCTTGAGCATTTGTGCACATTTATGTCCCGAAAATGTGACATTTAGGGCAGAAGAAAAAATATTTCTAACCCTAACAATAGATACAAGCACCACTGAAACACCACCATGTTTCAACAGCTATTGTCACTCTTTATCATTATCAAGTAGCACGTTCTTATATTTTGGTGGTCACCTGTATTGTTGCCAGTTCCCTCAGGGGAATAAATGGCTTTAAAGGTCAAGTCTGTGAGAATTAGCAATATCTAATGGTGAGACCATATAGTGCAACAGATGCAGGACTCCTCCACTGACCCCTCCCGGTCTCAAGATTATCAGTGAACTATGGTGGCCTTCAGATACCAGAAAGTATGTAAACACTCTTTCACGACTTTCTCCACTCTCTCTCTCTCTCTCTCTCTCTGCCATTTCCTCTCCCTTCTTTGTTGGTTTATGCATCAGTTTTATGTCGGTGTCATTTATAATTGGTACACAAACAACTCCCATGATGTTGTAGGTAAACAAATGTGTTTGGGACCCTGCCCCAAAAAAATCAACCGTGACCCATCTGTGGGTCCCGACCCAGAGTTTGGGAATAACTGCCACAGACAGTAGTCAAAAATGACTGGTGCTTTAATGCTATAAACGCTCTAGCGCGTGAATACAGTGTACACTGCATTTCTTTTTTTATTAAATAAGTGGGCAGTGTGTTGTGTGGCAGCTGTGTGTGTGTGTGTGTGGGAACACGCCCATAGCGTGTAGTGTAAAGCTGTGTGAATGCCACGCCTTGCGTGTGTCAGCTCGGTCCACGGAGCCTCGTGAAGCTGCTGCTGCTGCAGCCGATGCAAATGTTCCGCTGCTGGAGAGCAGGCGCTGTCATCCAGGCTGCTGCCGCCGCTGCTCCCCGGCGAAACCTGCGCATCCAGGCCGGGAGTGTCTGTACATGCACATTATTAGGCCCTGCGGCGGTTTTTTTTTTTTTTAACGCATTACGCACAATGAAATTAGCGCTTAATAGGTGCGCATGTATGCAGTCATCACATGAAAGCGTTAAATCAGCTGCAGGGAGTGAAAGCCTTTTATCTGTGGAGCCCAGTGGTTTTCTCTGACATTGCACCCTCCATCCATTCACCCCTTCCTCCTCCACGCACACACACACACACACACACGTAGCCAATAACGGGATTTTCATTAGCTTTTATTGTATCCAGAGGATGATGATCAAAGAAGCCGCAGAAGGAAAGCAAATCAATAAATAAATGTTGGAAAGAGTGTGTTTTCCCTCTGCAGACAGTAACAAACACAGCAGGGTGAATGTGCTGCTCACAGGGATGCGTTAAGGTGAAGAGGGGGATCTGGCTACTTACTGTGCGGATCCTGGGAGGAGAAAAGCGCAGCCAGCTGCGGGGACACACGGGCAGAGGAGCGGTGTCCGCCGGGAGAGAAGCCCGCGCTGGGAAAACAATCGGGATTCGTCGGGATTCACTGCCGGTTTAAGTCCGGGGGTTTTCACCGACTCCCCTTCACCCAGATATCCCCAGATTTGCTTCCTTCCCCTCTGCTGCCACACTGAATCCCACCACCGCTAACAGCGCTGCTGTGCGTCAAGTCAGGAACGGGAGACATTCAACACTTCAGGGCGGGGATTTCAGAATAAAAGCCCCTCACTGTCCGTATTCAAAGTAAAAAACAAAGTCAAACTATGCTGCTAATATTTGCTTAAACATTCAAATGCCCTTCATACATATAATAATATGATATTAACTATTTATTCAAACCATCATTTAATTTCACACATTCTAAATAAAATAAAAGTATTTGTTTATATCGGAAATATTAAACAATATTATTGTTAATATTGTTAATTATTGTTAATATTATTGTTAATATTGTTTAATATTTATTTAATATTTAATATTTTGGAATATTGTTAATTTCCCCGAGGGAACCTTCCAAAGGGATTAATAAAGTCGTCTGTCTGTCTGTCTGTCGTCTGTCTGTCAAACATAAATATAATTTATTCAACTGCAGTTTGATATTATGTCATTGCTATATTAGAATATTTGATTGATTTTATCAATCAAATGATAACCAGTCGATCAATTAATCTGTCTTCATTTCTTTATTCATAAACGCACACACACACGCACACTATGTTCAAATTAAAATACAACTGAAGCCTATTTTATATTTGTTTTTTATCTGAAATATTTAACATGAATATAATATCTGTAATTAGCTGTAAAAAAAAAACAGGTAAATTTGTTTGGAAGATGGTGGGTTGCAAAGTGTCAGTGGCCTAAAAGAAAATAGTCTATATCAAATGCCCCTTTAAAAAAAAAAAAAAAAAAAAAAAAAAAAAAATTCTTTTAGGTCTTTTACTGTGAAAGTTGGGACGATTTCACTTCCGGTGTTACCTCGACTGACATGACGCATCCCTGTAGCGTTACGCCGGATCCCAAAAAAGTCAGCGGGAGCGCGCATCCATTCCCTACGCGTTCCCGGTGCCTCGTTTCCATTTCCTGTCCTGCCCAACCTACACATCATCCTCGACCAATCAGTCCTGATGAGGTCATTCCACACAACACACACACACACAGACACACACGGCACTTAGTCATCGGGACAGCCAAACCAAAACCAAACACCATAACCAATTAATGATTAACCCTTACCTTAGACCATAACCACACTTCAGATATTAGCCTCATTAGGACCAGGTTTTGGTCTCCATGAAGACTACTGGTACTGACAAGTTCAGTGTCGCATGCTGGTTCTGTAGTCTTTGTGTGGCATTCCCCAGCCCCTAACCCTAAAACCAGGTCTTAATCCTCAAAAAGCCTGTTAAATGTGTGTGGACCAGAGAAGAATGTCCTCACAAAGTCAAAATGTCCTATTAGAGACATGTACACAGTACAGTATAGTGAGGACCCTTATAGACATAATGCATTCCCTAGCCCCTTACCTTAACCTTAACCTTAACCATCACAATTAAGTGCCTAACCTCACCCTAACCTAAACCCAATTGTAACCCTAACTCTAAAACCAGATCTTAACCCTGAAAAAGGTCCAGCCAAAATGTCCTCACTCCGTGTGGTTTTTACAATTTTTGTGGTCCTCACAAAACACAAATACAAGAACAAACACACACACACACCAGCACCTTGTCCTGTGTTTAAGTTTCTTTTTTGTTTGCTCAAGCCTGACCTCTACTGGTCTTATGTTGGAATTAATTCCACATCGTGAACACAAGAGAGTCTCCACTTTATTATTAGGTACACCCTGTTCAAGGTAAGTACAGCCCTCGCACTAAATCCTACATTTATAAATGTTATAATTATTGTATATTTAGAGATTCTTGTCTGCCACAGTCAATTTGTTACTATTATTATTATTTCTTCTTAATAATTTGATGTTGTTTTTAATACATGTGGCTTGACTTGACAAAGGTGTCTAAAAAGAAATAAAATAAATAGAAAAAAGAAATAATGATGGTTAAATTTATGGCTCGATTAGGCCGGATTAGTTTTGGTTTGGCAGTCATAATAAACCGTTTGTTTATTGCATTATAAGCAAGTGATTCCCAAAGTGTGGGTTGTGTTCCCCTAGCGGGCTATTGTGGTACTGCAGGTGGGCAGTGAAAGGTCATTAAATACAGATAAATGAACAGGTTTTTTTTAATTTTCAATTTTGTAAATTAAGTTTTAAATTGCTGCTTAATGTGTATAATAGTTTTAAAGAAATACTTATTAGGAAAATTAGGAAATGTAGCTGGTAATTTACATTTTTTTATGTAAATCATTTTATGTGAAGCAAACAGATGTAATATTTTAGGATTTACACAATGTTAATTTTAATTCATAAATTGTTATTTTTGTTGATGGATAATTACGCACTTTGTTGTGAAACATAATTTTCAAATATTACATGGATGTGTGTGTTGAAGGATGTTCCTACTCCTTTGTCTACCTTTTGTTTCTCAGTCGCTCTAATGTCACATTCATTAACCTTCGCTATCCTTTTAAGATAAAACAAATAAAAATACATCTCTGTGGCTGTCGATCCATGATATGAGAATACCTGCTGCTCTTCATCCCGCAGCAGAACACTTTGGTAGAGAGGAAGGAAGAGGAGGTGAAACGAAGCTGCAGCAGAAAACCACAATGCAGCCAACATCCAACTGCTGCATGTCTGGAGTGGGTGGATGTGAGAATCATCATTGTCACCCGAACCCCGAAGCGTTTTTGACCTTTTTCACTATATGTTCATGTGAAAATGATACAAATGTGTACAAAAAAAAGAAAGAAAAGTCAACCGCAGAATTAAATTTAGGCAGAAATTCAGTCAGATTAAAACATCAAAAACTGTCATTTTCCCATCGTTATGAAACTCCGTCAGATTAGACATGCAACGAGGCGAGCTGACACGCAGGCAGTTGAAACGGGACGTCCCCAGTGATTCACAATAGATTACCAGTGGAAAAAAGGAATGACACATTTCCATAATATTGTTCTATGTAAATTGTGAGAATACGTACATACGATCTGATAACTTGTTTCTTTCATACTCTCAACCAGTGCCTTATTAGTTGTCAACCACCCAATTTAGTGTTTTATCGTCTAACTGACTCGGAAGTCTACTCCACACTAGAGGAAGTGTGGGAGACCACGGACACAACGAACTTTGGAACCAATTTTCAACGTTTTCATCCGTTTAATCAAACAATTTCAGGGAGGAGATTCCAGGGATTTGGGATCTCACAGAAACTCACGTGATTTAAGAAAGTAAATAGACATGGAGGTGGACTGGGATACGTTTGTCCTCTTTCTTGTCTGTCCACCAGGCCAATAAAAGTCAACTAATAATAATAATTTGAAATCAAGAAGGCTCTAAAGTGTCTGATGACATTAATATTGCATAACTTGTGGAAAATGTGGCCAATTATCTTCTTGTGTGAGGCGGGCTTAACTGGGACCATCATTTAACAAATTAAGACCAAAAACGCTTTCTGATGCTACCAATCAAGCGAGAAACTTGAATACTTGAATACATGTTTCAGTCGGTATTGTGAAAAAAAAGAGTCCCAATTTTTTTGAAAATATATCAAAATTGTTCACAATATAAACTATATTGATTTATATATTATAAACTATAATAGTTATGATGTAAGACTGAATCTATCAATTAAACTCATAACTCATAACTTGATATTAAGTGTGTGGGGGGGGGGGGGTGTATATACCGTATATAACCGTATATACAAATTAAAGTACTCTTCTGTTTTGAAAAGATGGAAGTAGGGATTAGCCACCAGGAGGAGACTGTTGGTTACAAATATAACTCTGTAAACAACTTCCCGAGGAGTTCATCGTGCTAAAAGTGCTAGTTTTATCTCTTCACATATGAGTGGACACCAGTGTGATTAACAGCTAGTTTCGTCCGATAGAGCAATCCCATCATGCAACAGTCGGAGCTTGAATTGGTCATGGCAGAATTTTCCATGAATTCGCTTTGGCAGAAGCTAATTCTAAAGAAGAGTAAACAAACGGAGTCACGTGACGTCCAGAGCTTTAATGGCGCCTGGTTGTAGGTGTGAACTTGTGGTTTTCAAAAACTGACATGGCACATTACAGGGATTTCATTTTGCAATTGGGTCTCACATTTTGTGATAAATACAATGTTTTTAGCCTCTACTTTGTTACTTTTTATGCAGTCTGTCATTTACAAAGCGGTGTGTTTTGTCACTTTTGTATGAAGGTGGTCCGCTGGGGTCACTGTGGGAGACACAAACCTCTCTGAGGTAAAATGACGCATCCCTTTCCATGCACACACACACACACATTCGGAGACTGATGGCTTCTGCTCACACATTACTTTTTGCAGTCTAGTGAACCACAGTGAAAATTACACGCAGCAAAAACACACGCCGCCGTTCTCTGGGTTACTGTAACTCAGTCAGCTCTGTCTGGGAGTGCAGAATGGGGCTTAACCTCACAGAATGTTTCCTGGCAAAACAAAGGCACATGTGACGTCAGGAGGACACCGAGATTTACAACGTCAGCACCTTCCGTTAGTGTGCATAGTAATCTAGAGTCGGTTTGTTTCCACAGTCTGTGTAAGAGTGAAATATGCAGGGTATGAAAGAAGAAGAGAACGCAAAAATTAAAGTAGACTGAGTCATAACAGTTGATAGATCGGTTTCTTAATTCCGTTCGTATGAACATCATGAAACTCTGCTGATTATTGCACCAAATTTCACCAAAGACACCTGCATGTGGAGGAGAAAAAGCAGCAGTCAATGGGGTCTGTCTGGAACTGAAATAACTACAACCGTGTAATTCTTCTGCCCCACAGAAGGATGGTGGAAGAACATCTTTACATGCTTTGGATTGGTTTTCAGAGACAAAAAAAAAACCTTCCACTACATCAGAGGGGAATGAACTAAGAATACATGCTGGTTTCACTCCCGGTTATGGAAGAACTACGAAAAACAGTTGTTGAAATTGACAATTTGAGGTGTTTTCACACTAATTATTACCTCTGCTGCAAACTGACAGAACCTTTTGTTTTAAATCAAAGAAGTCTCACCTTTTCATCTCAATTGACACAGTTTCCATAGTGATAATGGTTCATGAGAGAGGATCACTTTTCTACTACTAGTAGTCACAGTATTATAGTAATAATAATAATAATAATAATAATTAGAATTTGGAAATGCAGACAGACTTTATGTTTAAAGTTTAGATTTAAAGAAAGTAGCTATGGTAGTAATTTTATATCGAGGTATTTCCATGGTGATGAAAAATTCTACAGGCTATTATTAGTGTAATACTTTATGTTTTAATGTTGTTTGATGCAGGGACTATTTTTTGTTCAATAACCATTGGTTAGAGCTGTTCAATATCTGTCTGTATCTTATTTTGAAGTTCATTCATCATCAGTTTCTGTTGATTTGTGATTTGTGTTTCGATAAAACATCGTTAGTGTGCATTTTGTTTTGCATCGTCTTTCTTTCTCTATGGTTAAGAGTCTGTAAAAATGCTGATGCAACTGCCCGTTCAATCACATCACTCCGTTTTGTGTCTTTCCTGCAGAAGCTGCAGCCTCTCGATGTGTCGTCTTCTCTTTACCGGCAGAACTCCATCATCATCATCATTTCCTGTGTTGGCACGACAGTTTCCATGACATCCGAGGCAAGCGCGCCGACTATAAAGGTGACTTTCACTGTTTTTTGCAGTATTTTGGTGACCTATTTTTCCCCCGTGTCTTAATGTGCACGCTCACCAGAGTGAACTGATACATGTGTGTGTGGCTTCACTGTGTGAGACGACTGTGTATGATGTTCCCGACGCACTGTGTGAGGGGATGGATGTTGATGACAGTCCTCGGCCTCCTGCTGCCGCCTGTGTGGAGTGGTGAGTTTACGCTCAACATCAGCTGTTCTGATGTTAGGGATGGATTGATAACACATTTTTGCACATTCCAGGGTTAATAGTCATGAATATCATGTATAGGGCTGCAACGATAGATCGATTATTAATCGGTGACTAAATTAATCGTCAACTATTTTGAGTTTTCTGATTTTTCAGCTTCTTAAGTGTGAATATTTTCTGGATTCTTTGCTCCATATAAACAAAGGAAATCATTAAAACTCATTCATTTTGGTCTGCGGACAAAACGAGACATATGAGAACATCATCATTTCCAGGTTTGGTAAACACCGATGAACATTTTTCAACATTTTCTGACGCAAACAAGTACTTGATTAATCGGGAAAATAATGAGCAGATAGTTGCAGCTCTAATCATGTAACCAAGAGACAGATGATTAGTTATAGGAACTACATTCTGATCCATTTACTTTAATATTATCAAAAAGTAGTATCTCACTAGATTTTACAGGTAATATTTGTTATAATTACAAATTATATTGATTAAAAATTATGACTTTTTGCTTACAACTTACAGAAATTGTCCAATGTTTTCCTTGAATATGAATTCATTTGTGATGTTGGAGGGACATAAGGTTGTGCCAGTGCCAGTTACCTTATTAGCCTAGTACCACAATGACTGTAAACAGGTAGAAATAGTTAACCAGGCTCTATTCTAAATAGAATTTCATGCATGATTCCATGTCTTTTGACACGTTTTCTTTGAATATGGCTTAATCTATGATGTTGTTGTGGACCATTTGCATGAAAGGGTTGATTAAAAAAGCTTCATTCTTCACATGGGACGTGAGGTGGAGTCAGTGCTGATCAGCTTAGCCTAATAGAAACACTGCAAACAGGTGGAAACAGCAATCTGGCTCTATTTCAGAGAGAATTCCATTAGGTTTAATATCTTTACTTTACATCAACGTTGGCTGCTTTAACTGTGCATTTAAATGGGACAATAGGAACATTCATTTTGTGCTTTTTTTCAAGAAATGTTACCAAGCAGATGTGAAAATGGCACCAATGTATTCAAGCTACTCACAAAAGAGTTTACTTTTTTTAACTTTTATCTTTTAAAAAGGACAAACTATCCATTTATGGCTGTGGTTAAATTGTCAGGGTGTGGATTAGTGGATTTAGATGCTGACTTCCATTTGATTTACTATAAAACTTGACAAATTACAGATAGAGATGGATTCACTCATTCAATTAAAAATGTATAATAATCATTGATGATCTAAAAAATGTAAATCTCACAGACACAATGTGCGTGTCGTCTCTACGAGCTAAAAGTCTGATATTGTACAAATTGATTGTACAAATGAAACTGATATCAGTGTCGGTATCAGTGCAGTCATCTGCAGATCTTTACACCTTCTGTGATTCAAACCGTTATTGTTTCCATCAGCAGTGAAAGTGATCCAGCCTTACAGAGCGGTGGGCATCAATGGCACCGCTCAGGTCCAGTGCTTCATCCACCCTCAACCGTCCAACCACATCCAAGCCTCTGACGTATACCCGTACCCCGACCCCGAGGAGGTTCGCGTGGCTCTGCTGGTGGGTCTCCACGGCAACCGGGAACTTTGTTCATCCGTTGTCAACCTCACCAAGCACGGAGGGACAGGAGAGAAGAAGGACAGAGAGGTACACACGTCAAAATGGCTGATAGCGGTAGCGATACTGATATCAGTCCGATACAGTCATTTTAGACCCTCTTTTGGAACACATTTTCTGCTGAGTCATCTCAAGCTATTTCAAAGTCATAATTCACTGTGCAACAAATATTATTTGACCCATTTTTACAGTCTGTGCAGAGTGAAGTATGCGATATATGCAGGATGTTTGGATAAAAATAGAGATAAATATACGGTATCTATGTAAAATCCTATGTACAGACTGTAAAAATGTAAATAAAAATCAGCAACAGCGTTTTAGCCGAGTCAATATCTTCTTCAAGGAAGAATAATGTTTGATACACTGTCGGAGAATTATGAGTTTGAAATAGCTTGAGATGACTCAGCACAAATGTGCTGTTAACCCTGAGAACACAGAGCTGCTTCTTTCCATGACTATGTTAAAACGTACAGTAAATATAGAGGCTATAAGAATGTGCGATATAGAGTTTCTTGTATTCTTTTTTTTTCAGCCCAATTTTCACCAACTGTATAAACACACCTGAGCACTCAAAGTACTCAAAATGTTTAAAATCGGATTGAATTTGGCTTGTTTTTTTGAACAAAAAGAAAAGAAAAATGGTCTAAAAAACTCTCGGACACCCCTGATCTAAACTATTCCAGGCAAAATAACATTTATGCAGTGGTATTTTCTTCATCATCATCATCCTCCGCTTATCCGCGGCCGGGTTGTGGGGGCAGCAGTTTCAGCAAGGGACCCCAGACTTCCCTTTCCCGAGCCACATTGACCAGCTCCGACTGAGGGATCCCAAAGCGTTCCCAGGCCAGAATGGAGATGTAATCTCTCCACCTTGTCCTAGGTCTACCCCGAGGCCTTCTCCCAGCTGGACGTGCCTGATACACCTCCCTTGGGAGGCGTCCAGGAGGCATCCTCACACACCTCAACTGGCTCCTTTCAACGTAAAGGAACAGCGGTTCTACTCCGAGCTCCCCCCGGATGACCGAGCTTCTCACCCTATCTCTAAGGGAAAAGCCAGCCACTGTCATCCAAGACAGCCCCTCCACACCCAGAGCCTTCAGCATTTCTGGGCGGATCTCATCAACCCCTGGGGCCTTGCCACTGCAGAGTTGTTTAACCACCTCAGTGACCTCCCTCAGGGAGACTGACGATGATCCCCCATCAGCTTCCCTCTCTGCCTCCACCACAGAGGCCGCAGATGTCGGATTCAGGAGTTCCTCAAAGTGTTCCTTCCACCGTCCGGTTACCTCCACAGTCGAGGTCAACAGTGTCCCATCCTTACTGTACACAGCTTGGATCGCCCCCCGCTTTCCCCTCCTGAGGCCCCGAATGGTTTTCCAGAAACACCTTGGTGCCGACTGATAGTCCTTCTCCATGTCCTCTCCTAACTTCTCCCATACCCGCTGCTTTGCGTCTGCCACAGCAGAGGCTGCCGCCCTTCGGGCCCGTCGATACCTTTCAACTGCCTCAGGAGTCCTCCGGGATAACATATCCCAGAAACACTCCTTCAGTCGGACAGCTTCCCTGACCACCGGTGTCCACCACGATGTTCTAGGGTTACCGCCCCTTGAGGCACCTGAAGCCCTGGAGCCACAGCTCTCCACTACAGCTTTCACAAAAGAATCTTTGAACACTGTCCATTCAGGCTCAATGTCCCCAGCCTCCACAGGGATACAGGAAAAGCTCCGCCAGAGGTGAGAGTTGAAGGCCTCTCGGACAGGGGCATCCTCCAGATGTTCCCAGTTCATCCACACTACATGTTTGGTTTTCCAGGTCTGTCCAGAGTCCTTTTCTTCATACAAACATCAATTTGTGCCACTAGGTGTCACCAGCTGACCAGCACTCAATTGACATGCCATATGTCCATGATTAAAAAGGGTTATATTTCAGTTTTCAGGAAAGAATTCTGGCTTTTTGTTTAATAAAACAGTTATCAGTCATGGTTCACCAGGAGTCTGGCACACAACATGACTGTTTTATACCTGCTGGAAAAAACAAAGACAGTGCACGTTTTCCTTTCAGAGAAGGTTGAACTATGGGCTCTAATGTGTGTTTTCAGGTGCAGTGCTCCGTTCAGGTGATAGAGGGCGCAATGGAGGTGACAGTGTCTGGTCTCAAAGCCACAGACACAGAGTTGTACCGCTGTCAGATAGAGGTCCTCTACCCGCCACCATACCTGCGGCTCACCGGCAACGGCACACTCGTTCATGTCTTAGGTGAAGAGGAGGTTCACGCGCTCATATTCACACATCAGGGTTGTCCAGTCACAGCCTGAGTCTGACTTTGTGAATGTGTGTCCACAGGTGACTCTGACTGTCCTATGCAGGAGCTTCAGAGAGCGTTGGCTCACCGGCGTGATGAAGGAGAGGAGGGTGAGGGTGGTGAGATGAATGCTTCACTCAGTGCTCCTGTGGTAGTGCTGGTGACACTCGTCATGTTTGTCCTCATCATCATTATTTACTTCCAGGTCAGTTATTTGATATTTTCTCATGTTTGACTGTAGTAGAATCAGTCAGTAAATGTATTTTTATTTATATCATTGTCTAATGTAGTTACTATTAGTTGACTTGTCAATCATCTGGTTAAAAATCCCGTGTGAACAAGACTTCATTGGTTTGAAGTAGGGGGCCCCAGGTCCCTCTTGCCGTAGGCCACCAAAACATTTTTGGAACACCACTGATTGCTCTACACCCAAGCTTGTGTACCACCAGTGGTACACAAGCTTCCTCTGGTGGTACTTGGAGGAAAATCAGAAATACTGTTCTACTGTATATACCAGGGTATGTGATCAGAGTGGAGCTGAGGAATTTGAAATAATAAATGAGATAATAATAATTATAGAGTCACCATCTTAATGAGAGAGCAAATTATCTTATTGGGAATAAATCTGCCTCCTGTGAAAAGTCCATAGCTGACTTTTACTGGACATATTTACACCACTGTATTTTGACGGTAGTGATAATGGCGTTACTTCCAGAGTTGCAATAAAGGGATACTTGGTATAAGAAGTTTGAGAACCACTGGTCTACACATTAAAACCTCTGCCTATAGACCTTATTTTTGTTTTGTATCGATGAAGGGAGTGAGTCTGCTTGCTTAAACCATGCCAAGGAAAAAGTTTGCGAAGCATTTCACATTCACGTTTCCATCTTGCTTGCAGCTGATGATCAAAACCTTCCCTTTCCAGTGAAGCCTATCACTAACAGCTGCTGTACAAACCCCTGACTGCACACCTGATACCTGATTTCTAGAAGCGATATTATCTGTCAAAGTTGTTGTCCTGATACTGCATAAACATACACTTCTACTGACCAGAAATGCCAAACCAGAAGGCTCTCACAAAAACAGTGGCGGACTTCTATTAACATGTTTCTGCCAAACATAAGGTCTATAGAAGCAGGAAAAGGCAGTTACTCAAACCAATGTACAGTAATGGAAGAAAAATGTATGGAGTAGCAACAGTGTGTCTTTGCAGGCAGATGTTACTCATGCCTAAACATGTGTTTTCCATTTGCAGACAATCCAGTGTCGACAAGGGAGGAGAGAGACAGTACAGACCATCTCGGGTGGACACTGTTGACTTATGTGAAAACGTTGCAAGTGCAGAGCAGCGTCTGTATCTGTCCACAGATTAGCATTACCATGCCATGCATGTATTGTTTCAGGAATAGCATTCAGGTCAAGTTTTGACCGTTTATGAAATATCACCTCTGTAAAGATTCTCTAGATGTCTGTGCATGTGATGCCTCGTTGCTAACTCAAATCTGCCTTTTACAGATTTGTGCTTTGTTGTTTTATGCTTTCATTTCTAAATTTGCTTTTAAATCATTAACGTGCATCACAGCTAGAGATTGTTTGCCTGCTTTGTACTGGTTAGTGTCAACGTTGTTGCCATTGCAATGTTCATCAAATATTCATGTTGGATATTTATTTGAGTAAAGTTTCTTAACTTTTTTAAATTCTTAATTGTGAATAAATCAGCTTGGGATGGACGACATAACTCTGTGTCTCATGTGTTGTTGTCTTTTCTCATCTTCAATCTGTATTATTTTAGTAATATTGTGTACGATACTCAAGTATCTAACAATATCAGTCGGATACAGTCATTTTTGAGCTTTTAATCTATGAAGCCGTTAACAACACATTTGTGCCGAGTCATTTCAAAGTCATAATTCTCCAACTGTGTCACAAAAACTCTTCTCCCATGAAGAAGAAATAAATAGCTCACAACATGACTCGGCTACAACACTGTTGCCGATTGTAAAGCATGCGATACATAGGATTTTTGAATACTATTGGGACAGTATTGGCTCATCCCAAACTGTACAGGGCCTTCTCAGCTTTGATCTAGCACCACCATCAGGCAAATAACATGTATAATTGAATGCACTGTAGGACCTTTAATGGTGTAATCTGAATACATTTCATATGCTTTTGCCACATTATCACAGTAAACGTAAATGATTGAGAAAACGTTTTATGGAAGAGATGGAACCAAGCAAAGAGCATCACAGTCCAACATGAAAAACAATCTCTAAACCACTTTGCAGAAGATAAGATTTAAAAAAAAAAAAAAAAAAAGGCTAACCTTTTGTTTTTCATATGAAAAAAAGGTACAGATATGACTTTCAGGTTTCTGACTAACTAGCTATTTTTTGCCATTCTGGCATTTCCTGCTGTCTCTGGTTGGTGCGGCTTGTGCAGAAATCAGAATGAATAGCAGTTAAAAAATCTTTTATGTATGATAAAGAGATATAAAATCATTACTTTTTTTTATATCCCTAACCTTACCTAACCTCCTTCTCACATACATGGTTAACCAGCATTACTAAGTGTGAATGATGTATTGTACATTTGAGAAACAACAAATCGCAAATGAATAGAGGTGTGAGGGGAAGTGGTTTTTTAAATTCAAATTCCTGTACCCCCCAACTGACACATATGAAGTATTACATATAATTATTTATGGACTTTATGATGTAGCTGAAAAGGATCATGTTTAAATTTAAAAAACTAAAACAAAACATGGACCAAGGATTGAGCCTTGTGGAACGCCTCAAACTGTTTTTGACTTTATCGATCTTGTAAGAAGATTAATTATGACAAGATTTTCTTTCTGATAAACATTATTGTTATTTAATGATTTGACCACTGCTCACACTTTGACATGTGCACAGGAGAATCACTCTACTGCACTTTTTTGATATTAAAATAAATGTACAGCAGAAGGTGATTGGAACATAATTCACTGACTGCGCATTTGTTAATGATTAATTAATCAACCAATCAATAGCTGACCTAAATATAGTTCTAGAAGTTAAGCCAAGATTACAAGATTTACAATTTATACTAATGTCTGCAATAAAGCAATCGATTGAATATAGTTATTATTAGATGTTTATTTTTTACATGTTTTGAGTGCAGTAAACCCTGTGTTTTGTGGCAATCCAGTTAGCAGCTTTTGAAATATTATCTACATACAGTTCTCATGTTTGTAAATGAGAGCCGGTTCTCAAAGATTTTATGGTAAAATAAATAAAATAAAAACATACAGTTACTGGCATGGCAAAAAGTCATCAGTGAATATCTCCTGCAGTAGTCATTTGCCGAAACCTTTTAACCTTTTAATTTAATTGAAACTTTCATTTTGCCTTCCTGACTGTATAAAGATAAAAATGTAACATTGTGCACAAAGATTATCAGTGAATTAGCTCATAACATCTAACCCAAGCAGCAGGTGAGAGACGGACCAATCAGCGAGCAGATCTGAGGCCTGGCAATGTTGATGAAGTTTGTGGTTTCCATTTCTTTCTCTTTTTTTTTACTGCACAGAAGCATTTTCACAGAAGCACAAACCCCAAAAACAGGATGTGGACGTATATAGCTGACACTATACACAACAGGTCCAAACGAAGAGATAAGTCTGTGATGAAAAAAGTGCATGCCTTATTTCATACCTCATTACACAGATTTTAAGTGTGGATCTATATCATATCATGAGGTCTCGATGCAATACAATGAAAAAAAAACCCCACAATATCAGGAAATGCGTAAAAGATCAGATCCTCACATTTGAGAAGATAAAATGGTGTCCTATTAACCAGGACACAGTGAAAGTCACGTGATCGCCCACATAAACCTGCTCCACTCTGTGTCAGCATGACGGGTTTGTTTTTGTGACGTCTACGCACATTGATACATTTCCAGTGATACATATTTGCTCAGTTCTGTTTTGCCTTCACAGAGCGAGAAGGGAACAATAAAGAAAATGATGACAGCTCGCAGCTTCAGTATCGTCATCGTCATTTGTCTGAACTTCATCCTCCATCAATGTCATGGTAGGACTCTTGTTTTGAGTTATTTATTTCACAGCATCCACAATTATAATTTTAAAAATACTGAATGAAGAACACATTTTTTGTCAATGTTCAGACTAATTAAAGTGAAAGAAAAAACGTAAACAAGACTCCACTTTTTCAATGAAACAAATAATTTAGAAAATACATTGTAAAGTCTTAAAGTCTTGTAAAGACTTTCGCTTTCACACCTAACTCTGAAAATGTCCATCTGAACTTTTTTGTTTGCTTATTTTAACCATAAAAAAACACCAGAGAATGTGCCTTTACCCATTTTTCCAGAATAACTTTTAATATCTGGCAGTTATTTATAATTTACTGCATGTGACAATACTGTTTTAACAATTTAAAATGAAGATGCATGTTAAATTTGAAATTTGAACGGTATACAACATATTTAAAAGTAATTTTCTGATATAAAATATACTTAAGATTTAGAAGTAAAAGTAAAAGTAATACAAAAGTGAGGAGTTAGAATTGAGCAGCAATAGTTGTCTTTCAACTGGAATGTTGTGGGTTTGATTACTGGGTCCGCTAGTGTGCGTGTCCTTGGTCAAAACACTTAACCCACAGCCGCAGCGCGTGAACGTGTGATAAAAGATGTGCTCTGTGAAGAGTTGTCATCGAAACTAGAAAAGCGCTATTTTTTTATAGTGTATAGAGCAATAGACATAGTTAAGATGGGAAAATACTTTATTGTCTTACAGTACATTCACCATTCTGACAGTTGTAGACAGTAGCCAGACATAAGATGTTAGATTCA
Organism: Solea solea; assembly: GCF_958295425.1. Lineage (NCBI taxonomy): Eukaryota > Metazoa > Chordata > Actinopteri > Pleuronectiformes > Soleidae > Solea > Solea solea. The sequence continues at coordinate 35,279,525 of NC_081135.1, forward strand.
AATTCACAATATAAATATAAAATATAAGTCCCTAAAAACATTAGAAATTACCCACTGAATGTAATTTGGTTCAGGATATTTAGCAGAAATGTATTAGAGTAAATGTTAAAGTTGGATTTTCAATTTTATTAATGGCTCTATGGTTATAATAAATTATACTTAATAACGGGATTATGATATTCCCTCACAGATAAAAAATATAATAAAGTAAAGCCTACTTTGGCTGTTAATGTTTTTGCAGTGTGTTTTTTAATTCATTTATTTTTTTTTTATTCACCAGGGTTCGAGGTGAATCAGCCACAGTTTCAGACAGTAAACCCGGATGGATCTGCCACAATCAGCTGCGAATACACCGCCGACAGCGCCTCTGTTAAAGATGTCCGACTCAACAGCATAACGAAGTATGTTTCTTTGGGGTTTCTGTGTGAAAGACGGGTGCTGGACTGTAAAATACTGTAAAAAGAATAGATATTTAACTTATTTGTGCCTCTTTTTTTAAAACAATCTGTATAATCATTTATAACATAGAGCAAAATATGACGGCAAATAAAGGCTGAAATGACAGGTCATCTCCGCACGATGTCTATTGTCTCCAGAGAAGCCTTCAGACTTGCACATGTCTTTATTAGTAACACCTGTGCAGCTGCTTGTTAATGCAAATATCTTAGCAGCCACTCACATAGCAGCAAATTAAATGAAAGGAAGAAAATGTGATTTAAATGATTCACGCACAAACATCTAAACCAGGGTTTACAGAGAATGGTAGTTCTCATGGAGAGGCCTAGTTGATTCCAGAGGTGAATGGTCAGAATGTTTAGTTTCTTGCAACAGTAACTCATAGAAACACTTGTTACAACCAAGGAATGTGGAAGACATTCTCTGAGTGCACAACAATTGAAGCAGATGGGCTGCAACAGCAGAGAAAACACACCAGATGTCACTCCTGCTACATTATTCGGTGTCCTGTGTCGTTCACAGAGTGGCTACAGTCTTATGTCTGTGTGTGGAGGGGGAAATGTCTCCTTCCTTAGCCATCAATCCTTAGTAAATAGTTTGTATTTATAGAGCATTTTTCTAGTGTTTATAGCGTGTCCGCAGTGTTTATAGATGCATTCACAATCGCCAAGTGGTCTTCAAAGTCTCACGGCTGTAAGCCAAACAATCCAAGGGAACTTCAATATAAGGAAGAGGCAGAGAAAAGACAAGAAAAAGGAGGCAACATTGTGGCTGCTGACTGCTGTAAAACACAGAGAACAAACTCATTTTCTGAGCCACAGCTGCTCCATCCATCCATACCCCACAAAGAAAGGCCCCCATTTGACCTTGTTGCTGTGAGGCACCAGTGCTAACCACTGTAGCGCCATTCCACCAAGTGGAAACAAGTACAAATCGTTTTTTTGTTCATTTTTCAGACAATAGTAAGTTTTCCTTTACCAATATGTACAAATCTGTTATCTATAGCAGGGATCAACATTATTCAGGCTAAAGTGATGGAGAGATCATATTAAACTGGGCCTAGTGCAATGTAGTCTGTCAATTGCTTCCTAATCATACAAGCTGTTCAACTTGGAAAGAATACAACAAATCACATGATATCTTTATTGTCTCGTGTTTACATAAAGTACAAAGAGTAAAAACCCCTTAATGTGCGTCTCAAAACATCGACCTGCATCAACAAACCTAAGGTTCGGGTCAAAATCTTCGCTGTCTAACATTACCTTGTGTCTCTTCTCAGAGGAAACAAGCGGCACATGCTCTGCATGAAGGGAATGACACACTGTAAAAACATTACCATGCATTCAGAAAATCCCAAGAAGTGGCTCTTCATCTTACTCAACATCGGGCCAGAGGCCATGGATGTGGAGTACGAGTGCGAGTTCACGGTGACAATAAATTATCTCGATGTCGAAAGGAAGGGGAGGACTCCAACCAGACTGCAGCGAGGTACGTCCAAGCTAACATCTACACTCCATGTTCCACATGTATGGTTACTGTGAGTTAAAGGTCCCATGTGTAACGTGTAGGAGGGTTTACTGACATATACTGAATATACTACTGATAAGTACAAGCCTTTTATTAGTTCTTTAGGCAAGGGCCTTGCTTTTTTGGAGGCCGTCATCTTGTGCCTGAACAGATAAAACTGTGCGTTAAAGTGGAAATTCACTATGCAAACAACATCCTGTCTGAATTTTTATCTGTTACAATCTGCGGTGTCAAGATTAGATTCCAGGGTTTCAATTCAAGACTTACTTCACAATATAAACAGACATGGAGGCGGATTGTTGGTGTCATCAGTAAATAGCTGTTGTGTTTTGTGCTGAGAAATGCAAAAAAAAAAAAACTATGGAAGAAGTCGTGGCTTGTACAAGTTAAGGTTCTAAACAAAAGTACGCAACATCAACTCACTCTCATTGGTTCCTGCGAGGTTCTGCTCACGCCTCAAATCGCTGTTGAAGTCCTAAATATCAAACATGTTTAATATTTTTACAATTTGAATTCGGATTTGTCCGATGATGTTAATATCGCGTCTGGTAACCCGCTCAAACGACAGGATTATTTGGCCAGATAATCTGTTCAAATCAGCCTAAAATCTGGAGACACCCAAGATTGTCGGAAGGGCTGGATTTACGACCGAATTCTGGCCAATTAACCTCTCGTGTGTTTTTTTTTTGTGTCTGTGGAGACATTTCTGCGACAAGAGTGTCACATGTTTCACGAGGACTGATGGAGACAATGCGGAAGCTCAACAGATACACTGTACTAGTAAAGCGCGACGGCTGAAGGCCCTGGTATACTTCCAGACGTGTCCGAGGGAACTGTAGCATTGTTCTCTTCTTCTTTGGTAGGAATGGATCCTATTCCCTGCGTCCAGACTTGTACCGCCACCTGATGGTGAAGTGGGATACTACAGAACCCTGATGCACGAGTATACTAGGGTCAGCGTTATGCGACACGCAATGCAACGGTGTGCGTGGAAGTATACCAGGGCCTTTAGACTATGGCTGAAAATGGCAGATTTTAATGGCAGATGTCTATTTTGGAGCAGTCACTCTAACTTTAAACAAATGGCCTCTGCCCAAACAGGAAATGCCTTTTAAACTCTGCTTTGTTCTTATTAACAGGTCGACAGGAAACAGGAAAGAGCCGCGTCACTCCACCTCCAGATTCTCATCAGCTCAATCAACTCAGCTGGATTCTTATCGGTCTGCTCACTGTCATATTCCTGTGCGGCTGTGTCCTCGCCTGCCTCTACATCAGCCTGAGGGTTCGTCAGTTACTTCACTCAGTTTTTGTTGGTGTTATGTCTTACTGTCCCAAAAACAACACACAGATCAGTAAATATGTCCCTTTAGGAAAATGATGAGGTTATAAAATCCCACGTCTCTCTTGCACTTGCATTCGCTGTCACTTATCTTCATCGCCGTCGTCTTTCTTACATACGTCGCCCTGGCTTTCTCCTTTCTGGGATTATATACTGCACATTGTACAACACATACTAGTAAATAATGATTATTTTATCCCCAAACTATTTGAATTTTAAAGCAATTATACACTTTTTTATGATATTATGAGGAGAGTATTTCAAAATTCAGATGACAAACTCATCTAAATGTTACATACTGGACCTTTAAATTAATGTGATTATACATTTATGTGTATATCGCGTTATCTTTGAGGGTCACTCTGGGAACTGGGCCTAATAATAACAGTGAATACATTGGCAATAATGAATTTAGTGGTGGGTCTTAAGGATTAGTTTGAAAGTGACCGCCAACCAGAGTTAGTTAGTTTTATTCATTTTATAGCCTCTGAGTCAAATTTCTTTTACACTTTTATTCTGATTCTGTGCCGTCTGAATATCACAGGTACAGAAACAGCGGCTGTGCTCCAGCTCTCGCCCCGCGTTGCAGTACAACAACAACACGGAGAACAGCACCTACGTGGAAATGAGAAAAGCTCCTCCGCTGACGAACAAGGGTTTCTACATTTACAACTGACATGTGTGGCTAAATGTCAGCAGAGGGTAAACGTCCCAGATTTTCATGCAGTTATGGGGTCATGGTCTGAAAGGGTTTCCTCCACCTGCCTCTTTGTCACATGTCACCGTTGCAGTACCGCAGTTTAACACCAGAGTGAGACAAAGACTGTTCAAAGGGAGGATGCTCTCTCTCTCTCTCATTTGTGCTTTTATTAGTGTTCAACCATTGCTTCCATTATACTACTTAAAGGAAGCTCAAGTATAATATAATACTATTACATTTAATCTGCACTGTCATAAACTTTTGTTAATTTTCATTGGGTATCTAATGTAGCTTAATTTTAAATTTTACACTTTTTACGGCACCAGGTCGTCCCAGGTGGTGTTTTTTTTTATTATTATTTTTTATTTACCAGTTGTGTTTGAGAGAACCTAGATCGTTCGAGAGGATTTCATTCTTTAGGACAGAAATCGAAGGAGACATAGAATTTTACAAACTCTTATTCCCTATACTCACTGAAAGTAGAAAAAGTAGTCCCTCACACTCATACTTCATATGCACAAATTCACTTAAAAGTGAATTATAATTATTATTTTTTTAGGATAACAAACAATGTGTTGCAATGTGTGTGCAATAAAATAAATAAAATGGCTTCAGGGAGCCGAAATTTCATCATTTCATTTAAAATATTCCACCTTTATTTAACCAGATAAAAGACCCATCAGAGATCAAGACCTCTTTCACAAGACCAGAAACTCTGATTTGTGATGCAGGCCACTCCTACTTGACACATGTGCTGCCCATCACAGCAATCAACCTCCACCTGGTGACAGGGAGCAAGTAATCAGTGGGTAATTTGACGTTTTAACCTGCACAAAAAAACATAAAGTGAAGGTTTAAACATGTGAATATCTTTATTTCTTTTAACAGGGGTCCATAAAAGTTCATGTAATGATGGGGTGGATCCAAAATTGTTCCCTTCTTCCTCAACACATTGTTTGTTATCTTAAAGAAACATAATTATAATTCACTTTTAAGTGAATTTGTGCATATGAAGTAAGAGTGTGAGGGACTGATTTTTCTACTTTCAGTGATCAGCACCTTTAAAACCAACATTGATGTTTGTGTGTTTCTTTTTCCATTTATTTACAAACACAAATAAGTTTAATAAACCTTAAATAATAAAGGAAGGAGGAAAATAATCAAATACATATTGTATATATGGCAATGACCTAAAATGAAAATGAATCCAGTGTGTCTTGCATTAACTATTCCATCTCTTTTGTTATTTTTTGATGTTTGATATTGTTTTGTGTATCTTTTATTTGTCATTTGGAAGCAATAAAAACATTGTAATCAAACTAATCCACTTGTTAATTCATGATACAAACTGAAAAAATTGAAAACAACACAATACAGTCACAAGTGAGTAGGTCTTCATATATAAAAAAAGGATGCAAAAGTTGTCGTCACCTGTCATGTTAAATCTTGCAATACACAGAACCTTGTTACATTAATGCCACCCCGCAATATACGATTAAAAAAAGTTACGTTACTGAAATATGTACAAACTGGTGTTGACATAACTGCTCACACTTTATTTTTTGTTGTCGCTATAACCATGTTTTTCTGAAAAGAATTGTTGTTTGTTGAAAATGAACCAAAAATAAATAAATCTCACCTCACGTCATGAGTTTGCTGTGTGTGACACAACATTTGATATCAGTAAAAAGGGGAAAAACATTAAAAGTTTGGAAGTTGCGTAACTGAAGTGACTTGAGTCGAGGCCTCCAGCAGCGCATGTGAGCATGCGCGGGCCCCGTGTTTCATCCCTGTCTTTTCTATAAGGGTAATTATGTGTGAGAGCACTTTTCAGTGAACTCTGGTGGTGAAAGGTCAGCAGCAGGTTGTGTTTCAGGTGGAGACGGAGCAGGTGGAGAGAGACACAGAGACACATCAGGAAACACTCGCCGCAGACATTCTGTTGCCTCTCGAGTGCCTTTATTCAGAGTTCAACACACATTTCGTACAATGCAAAGACAAACAGTAAGGTGAAGACATGACAGTACAAAACAACCCCGGTTGTCTATATAGACAAAGCATAGTCATTTCCTCTCACGCTGCTTCGGCGAGGCCTGCTGGGCAAGAACAAAGGATAACAAAGGCAGCCTGTAATCATTGTGTAAAGACTTGTTGTCAGACAATCAGGGAGATCAGCAACATGTCAGCGAGGGCGTGGAGCTGCTGTCAGGTGAGAGAAAGCTTTTGTCATTGGATTGAAGAAAAACATTCCGGCAGTCACAACAGAAATCGGGTTTGATGTGTGATCACGTAAAGCACCCCCTATATTTGTTCGGGACATTTGATGCTTAGTTCGCACAAGGCATGTTATTAGTCTTACAGGTGCTCTCAACCATAAAGCCTTTGATAGACGTGCTTTCAAACTCAACCTATGCTGCCACGTCTAACCTGCCACTTTATTAGGTACACGTGTCACAACTGCTTCATCCACTCAGACAACCACATGACAGCAATTTGATGGATTTAGGCACGTAGAGAAGGTCAAACTGTGTCTTTGAATGTGTCACGGTTGTTGGTGTCCGACAGGCTGGTACGGGTATTTCCGAGACTGCTGATCTGCTGAGTCCAGTCCATCGCAGGGCCACATATGGAGACAAACAACCATTCACTCTCACACCTATGGTCAATTTAGAGTGTTTAATTGACCTAATGCCCATAGTGCATGTTTTTGGACTGTGGGAGGAAACCAGAGAACCTGTAGAAAACCCACACACACGCACGAACATGCCAACTCCATGCAGAAAGGCCTTGATCCGACCAGGTCTCAAACCCGGGTCCCATTCCCATTATATATTATACATTATTATTATTATATAAATAATCTTTTCAGTTTAACAGCTCATGCCAAACCTGAAGTAAGAGTTTATTTCATAGCCACCAGGGGGTGACTCCTGAGGAAGCCTGTCTGAATGGTGGTCTAAGGAAGTCAGAGGAGTTAATGGTCTCACATAGGCCATCTTTAATAGGACGTGATCAGTTTTGTAAGCGATGCCTAGCAGTGGCTAGCGTTGTTGCCTCACAGCACGAGGGTTCGGATCCCCATTCGAACGAGGGCCTTTCTGCGTGGAGTTTGCATGTTCTCTCTATGTTTGGGCTCCCTTCATTGAGGAGATTAGGTGAACTGGACACGCTCAATTGTGAATGTTGGAGTGAATATGAATAGTTATTTCTGTGTTTGCCCTGTGATGGACTGGCAACCTGTCCGGGGAGTGACCCCCGCCTCTCGCCCTGTGTCCCCGACTCTCATGTGGAGGATAAAGTGGTAGGAATGGAACAAATGTTCTAATTTAGGAGAAAATAGAGTTTAAATCACAGCATAGTATAGTGGACACCAGTGTGGTTGACAGTGAGTGTCCGATGACATAACCTCAACATGGTACCGAACGTATGTAAATGTAAATGTATATGTATATATATATATATATATATATATATATATTACACCTTTTACTACATAAGTTAACAAAGTCAATTTGGTTTTCAGATTTTTCTGCGACGTATAAATGACTGTGAAACACTTTTGAGATGGAGACACATGCGATTTAGTGATTCATGAAGACTTGAAAGAAAGCTTGCGATTTTATTTTAATGGCGTTACTCATATAATGTCATACGTGTGTTCAAATAAGGCAAATTCACAGTGTCTAGGCCGATGTTGGCATGCAGGAATGGAATAGAATCACAGTTGTGACCAGAAAGTGTACACAAATCTTTGTGAACTTGGAACTTACAACAGCAACATGGTTCCTCTAATCATTCCCTATATGTATGTTCAGTTGCAAGAAATGCAGAATAAAATGGAAAATCTTATCCGAAAGCATTTGGTTGTAGGGCATTTCATCATTATGGCAAATTAACGTGTGTGTGTGTGTGTATGGTTTTAATCCAATATATTTGTCCTCAGAACACAGTGACCTGTGCTGAGAGACACCAGGTCATAAGGATATGAAGAAGAATATGATTATGTGTTTTAAAATCTTAAAAAAGCCCCACATTTTTATATATATATATAAAATGCATGAATTGCGATTTGCAAGTACATGAGAAAAAGTTATGGATCCAAAGTCACATTGTTCGTGTGTCTTGCGTCATGTGTTTTCTTTCCTCACAACAGTTTAAGCTTGCATCATGTACAGTACCTCGTGTGCCCGTAGCGGAACATGTGACATGATGTTTTTCTTCACACGTCTGATTGGACGGATCCCGCTGAGATCGGTGTCTGCACCCGACGACTGACACTAACACACGAAGGTGTGATTCCTTGATGAGCGCGATTCATCAGAGAGCCATTAACAACACGTGGATGTTTGTGTTGTTAAGTTGTCAATCGGAGTCTTGTCTCAGAGGCTTGAGCCAGTCAGGGAGAAAGTGTGTGTGTGTGTGTGTGTGTGTTTACGCATAGTTAGCATAGCAAAAAGTTAAGGCACAGAATAACTTGTCTGCTTTCTCCTTGGACAAAAGAGTTCAAACATTTGCTGACATAATAAATAAATTGCAAAAGTCCTTCAATAAAATTGTATTTTTCATTTCATTAGAGGTGAAACAGACAACTTTTTGACTTAAAATTGTCACTGTGAAGGGATAGAATACTCAGATGGCCGATTTTAGTTGGACAAAGAATAATTTGGTTTTCTTTACGTTATGTAAACACGTTAGTCCGACTAAAATTGTGCTAGTCTTAGTTGGTCTAACATAATTGAAAAAGTGATAGTCACCTCAACCACAAGAGCCATGCTCCATCTAATATATATCTCATTAACGTGTACAGCAGGTATGAAACATACAGAACCACAACACCATCCATCACCGTCGATCTCGCCGTTCACTTTGTTGTTTTTCTGTGATACTCATTCAATACACACTGGCCTATGGAGAAATACAGCGCCACCTACGGAGGTGGGGTCAGAGGTACAAGGCCAATAAATCGATTTTCTCGGACTTGGCAAGTTGTCCAGTTGCTGGCCTTAGCTCGATTAAACTGTGCATTGACTCATCGCAAAGCCAATGGACGTCTAGGTTTGTGGTTTCAGGAGTGCAGACAAATCTAATAAAAAAATAGTGGCCACTTATTCAAATAATAAAAATACCAACAGAAGGAAATGTGTCAGTACTGCTCCTGTGGTGTTGTCCAAGCAACCACATTCAAATCCGAGGTCATTTACACCATGGTTTTAGCCTAAAAGTCCGCTTCAGCCTCCTTGTCGGAAGTCATGTTCATGTTCTTGTGGACACACCAGTGCTAGAATGTGTGATACACACAACCCAGACCTTTGTCGGTTCTAAAACATGAGCAGCTCTCTCTTTGTTGAGTGTATGGTAAGATCTGGTTGCAGTGCTATCTGAGAGTGTGGTTCTGGCCAGGAAGCCGAAGTGGACCTTTTAATTTATGGCGCTTTTCAATCATAAAGATCTAGACTAAACTACTCGGCTCGACTTGACTGTGCTCATTTTTTTTTGCTTTTCAATTAGCTCTTTAACAACTGTAAATAACTGCCAGATATTGATATTATTCTGGAAAAATGGGTAGTTACAGGACATTTTCTGGCCCTTTTATGGTTAAAATAAGCAAAAAAAGTGTTAAAGAGTTAGGTATTAGTATCTGGTTCCTGGTGCTTCTTTTGGTATCTGCTCTGGTGACGTTCTAAAGCCGATACTAAAATGTGACGTCAACAGACTGCTGGCCACTGATCGGAGAGTGTCGTCACTGGAAGAGTCACGAGGAACACAGGACACAGGAATCAAACCTGACATTTTTAAAAAACGGCGAGAGTGTGACAGCCAGCGTACATGGCTGCTGTCGGCAAAAATACACCATCGCCTCAAGTCCTCCAGTGTTTGTTAACCGATCGGTAGCTTGGCTCAACTCGCTTGGAAACTTCGCAAGAGCAGGAACCAAGAAAAAGCACCAGATACTATCTGGTGACGAGCATCATGAAAAAGTGCCACATGTTTGGCTGCCTCCGTGAAACAAGGCCCTTGCCTAAAGTTCAAGTAAAAGGATTATTGTACGGGTACAAAAACAAAAACCGCCTAGAAACCCTCCCCCCCACCCCCACCCTACATTTTGCATATTGGATGTTTAAAGAATATGAGGAGGAAGTGGAAGGTAAGAAAGAAAAAGGAGGGGAGGGGTTAATGATTATGTTTGTGGAGGAACAGAAAAATTTGCATTCCTTCCTACAAAAACACATCAGCGGGGTGATGTAAGAGGAGGGACAGACATAAATCAGGTGTATGACAGAGACCTCTTCAGACACGAGAGGTGATGGAGACCTTGGAGAACAGTGAACTTTGCTTCCCGCATCTCTTCAACGCCTCCTGCAGGAAGCCGAAGCGTTCTCAAACTGAGGCTGTGGTGATTTTCATCCTGCTGTCCTTCGTTTCTCTGCTCACTGTGTTCCTCAACCTGCTGGTCATCATCTCTATCTCCCACTTCAAGTAGACACATATTTGTTGTTTGTCGTAGAGAAAATTGTTATTGCTATTGATTACGTTTCGTTCATTGATATCATGTTGTTGGTTTTTCTTCTCCAGGCAGCTCCAAACTCCCACCAACCTCCTCCTCCTCTCTCTGGCCGCCTCAGATTTCCTCGTTGGCCTCCTCATGTGCTTTCAGATTATGCTCATAGACGGCTGCTGGCTCCTCAGTGACCGTGTGTGTGTCACGTATCAGTATTTGGCATATATCATCACTGCTGCCTCAGTGGGAACCATGGTGCTCATATCTGTTGACCGCTACGTGGCTATTTGTGATCCTCTGTTGTACTCCACAAAAATCACAATGAAAAGAGTTAAGATCTGCATTGCTTTGATTTGGTTTTGGTCTTTTGCTTTCCAAACTATGAATCTGGGTGATAATCTGATTGAACCAGGCAGGTATAACACCTGCATCGGAGAGTGCATCATTGCCGTGAACTACATTGCTGGGCTTGCAGATCTCATATTGAACTTTATAGTTCCCGTTACTGTTATTGTCGTGTTGTATACAAGAGTGTTTGTGGTGGCTGTGTCTCACGCTCGTGCCATGCGGTCCCAGATTGCAGCCGTCACACTAGTAACTGTTAAAAAGTCAGAGATTAAAGCGGCCAGGACTCTCGGAGTCGTTATAGTTGTGTTCCTGTTGTGTTTCCTCCCGTTTTTCTGTGTCACCGTTGGGGGTGAAGACACTGTGATCAATTTTTCAACCGCTGCTTTTGTCATATTTATGATCTTCTTAAACTCCTGTTTGAATCCTATAATCTACGCCTTTTTCTACCCCTGGTTTAGAAAATCTGTCAGACTTATTATTACACTGAAGCTGCTGCAGAGAGACTCATGTGAGGCCAACCTGCAGTAGAAAAGTGCATCTTTTTTGTATTGTAGTTGATTAACTTGGTTATACTATTGTTATACTATTGTTATACTTAAAAATACAAATTACTGTGAAGCAACCCACTGAATACACAGAAATATAAAATAAAAAACCTTCACTTTGACTGGAGCTTAAATCATTTGAACAAACCTTTGCAGAAAACAGTGCTATTACATTAGAAGCTTGTATTTGAATTTCCCTATCACTGCAATATCGTTGTTCAATCCTCTATATACTCTGGTTATTCACCATGAAAATTAACTTCCTATGTGTTATTACTTCATATTTTTCCATAATTCTGTATTCATACATGTTAAAATGCATGCTTTTTATTTATTACCGTCACTTTGGACTATGTTTGATGCTCTAATATTGTACATTACTCTGTGAAGGGACCAATAAATGACTTAACTTACATTATCTTGTTTTTATTTAACAGTTGAGCTTTTACAGCCACACTGGTTGTAATTAATTATTAAGCAAAATCGAAAACTATTAAAAAAAAAAAAAAACAAACAAATCATAACAATGTGTCAGAGGAAGTGGGGGAGAGAGAGTGTTGAGCGACTGTTCCTCGACTGGGAAGTAACGTCTCATCATGTATCATTCAAAAACCTGCCATAATACAGTACAATTTCACTTTCTCTTGTTACATTAGAGTTTTTGGAGTTTAAAACATTTTGACAGGGCCATTGTAAGAGTTTAAGGGGGCCCTAGGACCAGAGGGGGCTTAACAAGGTCGTGTCTCTGGATCTAGTTTATTGCAGTTGCAGTCTCCTACAGAGCTGATCATAAAATGTTGTCCTTGCTCTAGTCTGGACAATGGCGCACTAACATAAACAAGCCAGCAGGGCCGCAAGGAAAAACAGGTTTGTAGCCACTGATTAAAAAAATCCTAAAATACACCTAGAATAAACAAACTTACGTCTGCAACATTATAGGAATATGATTATTTTATCCTTGCAGACACACACATAATGCAGCAGAGGCATCAACTGAAACCTTATCTTTGAATGAAGCAGCGTCAAGCGTTGCTGAACTGCATTGTGGGTCATGTTTACATAGTAAGTTAATGCTAAGACACGAGTAGACGCGAATCTCGGGTCGGCCTTGTGGAGCGAATTGTGCAAGCGGCGCAACGTGTCATTTGCACCAACGCTCGAGTTGAAAATGTTCATGTGTTTTGCAAAGAATCCTCATTGCCGCGAAGACCAGTCAGCATTGAGATTCTCCGGATGACGTCACGTACTTGCCGGCAGCCACACTGTGCTCCGAGTCTTTCTATGGGAATTTGTGCCCATGCCTGCAAGAGCAGGAACCAGTGTTGTTTTTGGCAGCCATTTTAGATTTAGTCTCAGTCTTAGTCTTTTGGACTAAAATGTGAAAATGAAATTTCCTCCGCCGGTGGTGAGCTGTGACCGACTCTAGGTCGGCTTGGAAAGGCTTGGGGCGAAGGTGGCAGGCGGCTCCGGCCGTCCGCTGTACAACGACCACACTGGCCCCCGGGGCCGTGGACATATGTACTCGATGTGTCTTCTCCCACCCACCGGCTGCCCCCCTCACCGAGGGTTGTTGGTGGACCCGGGGGACAGGGTCCCTCTGCCCCTGGTGCTAATGTTGATCGAAGTGGACTGTCCTCAATGCGCCCCAACTGCGTTGCGTCGCCAGGGCGGGGAGCGGCCCACATAAATCGGGCGTCAGGGGTTGGTGGCGATGTCGGCAACCCACCCGACCCGTCTTGAAACGTGGACCAAGGGATTTTTAGGTTTTAATTGACAGATTACGCGCACAATAAGCAGAAATGTGCGTCTGACAGATCACCCACTAACATCTACGTCCATTCTCGTCTAAAACAACACTGGCAGGAACCAAAAAAAGCACCAGGCACCAGGTATTATACTGAATGGAAAGGCAAAACAACCTGTGTCAAACCAAGCCGAGTAGTGCTAGAACTGTATCATGAAAAAGTGCCACATGTTTCTACTGGCTGCTTCTGCACAAAATGGCTGCCAAGGCCCTTGCCTAAAATACAAGTAACAGGATTATTGTAAGGGTACAAAAACAAAAACAGCCAATAACCCCACACCCCCACCAAAACATTTTGCACATTGGACCTTTAAAAATTATGAGGAGGAAGTGGAAGGTAAGAAAGAAAAAGGGGAGGAGGGGAGGAACAGAAACATTTGCATTCCTTTGGAGACAAAAACACATCAGTGGAGTGATGTAAGAGGAGGGATAACAGAGAAAGGACAGACATAAATCAGGTGTATGACAGAGACCTCTTCAGAGACGAGAGGTGATGGAGACCTTGGAGAACAGTGAACTTTGCTTCCCGCATCTCTTCAACGCCTCCTGCAGGAAGCCGAAGCGTTCTCAAACTGAGGCTGTGGTGATTTTCATCCTGCTGTCCTTTGTTTCTCTGCTCACTGTGTTCCTCAACCTGCTGGTCATCATCTCTATCTCCCACTTTAAGTAGACACATATTTGTTGTTCGTCGTAGAGAAAGTTGTGAACGCTATAGTTTCGTTCATTGATATCATGTTGTTGGTCTTTCTTCTCCAGGCAGCTCCAAACTCCCACCAACCTCCTCCTCCTCTCTCTGGCCGCCTCAGATTTCCTCGTTGGTTTCCTCATGTGCTTTCAGATTATGCTCATAGACGGCTGCTGGCTCCTCAGTGACCGTGTGTGTGTCACGTATCAGTATTTTGCATATATCATCACTGCTGCCTCAGTAGGAACCATGGTGCTCATATCTGTTGACCGCTACGTGGCTATTTGTGATCCTCTGTTGTACTCCACAAAAATCACAATGACAAGAGTTCAGATCTGCATCGCTGTGATTTGGTTTTGGTCTTTTGCTTTCCAAACTATGAATCTGGGTGATAATCTGATTGAACCAGGCAGGTATAACACCTGCATCGGAGAGTGCATCATTGCCGTGAACTACATTGCCGGGCTTGCAGATCTCATATTGAACTTCATAGTTCCTGTTACTGTTATTGTCGTGTTGTATACCAGAGTGTTTGTGGTGGCTGTGTCTCACGCTCGTGCCATGCGGTCCCAGATTGCAGCCGTCACACTAGTAACTGTTAAAAGGTCAGAGATTAAAGCAGCCAGGACTCTCGGAGTTGTTATAGTTGTGTTTCTCATGTTTTTCCTCCCGTTTTACTTCGTCACTGTTGGGGGTGAAGACACTGTGATCAATTTTTCAACCGCTGCTTTTGTCATATTTATGATCTTTTCAAACTCCTGTTTGAATCCTATAATCTACGCCTTTTTCTACCCCTGGTTTAGAAAATCTGTCAGACTTATTATTACACTGAAGCTGCTGCAGAGAGACTCGTGTGAGGCCAACCTGCTGTAGAAAGGTGCATTTGTTGCTTGACTGTTTCTATTCTACATGTTGACCAAATTATTTATTTCTTAGATAAGTCTGTATCTTTAATGGCGATGTTTGTACGTTTGCAAAGAAGACATTTTGGGACTAAAACACATTCAAAGATGAAGGTCAGTGAAGGTCAAATGTTAACAGCAAATGCATAGAAATTACTGTTAGTGTTAACATATTTTTTTCTGGAAGGTTCTGGAGTCAAATGAAGTAAACGTGCTTTATGGAAATGTGCGTAGAAACTGGCCATGCAATAAAAAAAACAAAAAAACCCCTTAAATAAATGTTAGTTTTTTTAAGTATAGCTGACTCATCATCACTTTGACTGGAGTCAACACACGATGCATACTCTGTGGATTACTTTGTGAATAAGACTACTGTGGTTACACCTTAGACACTGTGGCCTAACTCCTGCAATGATACAGAGCTGGAGAGACAGACTGATGAGTAACAGGAGTAAAACATTATTAATCATTACTTGATCTGTCATTTTCAGGAGAAAGAAAATGGTGCACTAACATAAACAGGCCAGCAGGGGCACAAGGAAAAACACATTTGTAGCCACTGATCAGAACAATCCTAAAATACACCTAGAATAAACAAACAAATGAACAAATAAATAAATCAGTGCTTACTTACGTCTACGACATCTTAGAAATATGATTACTGCTTAATAATCCACACATTTTACAGTTCTTATCTTATCCTGGTAGACTCACACGTACGCAAACAGAGGCATCAACTGAAACACTTTTCATTCTCTTTGAATGAAGCAGTGTCAAGCGTTGCTGAACTGCATTGTGGGTCATGTAAAGGTTCAACTTGATGCTGCGTTTACACGGGACGAGTTTACATAGAAAGTCAATGCACAGACGCGAGTCGACGTCAATCTCGCGCCGGCCTTGTGGAGCGAATTGTACAAGTGGCGCAACGTGTCATTTGTGCCAACGCTCGAGTTGAAAATGTTCATGTTTGGCAAAGAATTCTCATGGACACGAAGACCAGTCAGCATCGAGATTCTCTGGATGACGTCACGTACTTGCTCAGAATGGAAGAGAACATGATAATATCTGTGTGTGGGCACCCGGAGTGAAGTGCCAGCAAGGCAAAGCAATGGACTCAGTGCAGTACGGCAAAGTTTGGCGCTACCTTGCCCCCTCCCCATTCCAACATTATTGGTATGTTAGTAGCACTTTTGGGGAATTGTTGGGAAATACACTAAATAGACAAAAGTATATCACACCAACAGGGACTGTAATGATGTATTCAAATACATATAGAGTACTTAAATATGGAGTTGGTTCTCCCTTTTGCAGCTATAACAGCTTCCACTCTTCTTGGAAGACTTTCCTCAAGATTTACAAATCTTTCTATGGGAATTTGTGTCCATTCATTCTGTGGAACATTAATGAGGTTAGCCAGAGAGCCTGGTGCTTGATGGTTGAAGGTCAGGGCTCTAACCCATAGTCAAGTTCTTCCACACACCAAACTCAAAGTCAAACCATGTCTTTATAGTTTTTGCTTTGTGCACTGGGACACAGTCATGTTGGAATCGCAAAGGGCCTTCCCAAACTGTTGCCACAAAGTCTTGGTATGCTGAAGCGTTTCGATTGCACTTCATTGGAGCCTGGCTTACAATCTCTATTCCAGTTTATCCCACGGGTGCCTGATGGGGTTGAGGTTAGGGAAGCACCGTATGTCCATTTCCTTAGAGAGGGAAACGTCACCAGAGGAGTGGACAACAAATAAATAAGTCAATCAGCTGTGGGATGGAGTCTCTCTCTCTCTCTCTGGTGATGGAGACCTTGGAGAACAGTGAACTCTGTTTCCCACATCTCCTCAACGCCTCCTGCAGGAGGCCGAAGCGTTCTCACTCGGAGGCCATTTTGATTTACGTCCTGCTGTCTTCCCTTTCTCTGCTCACTGTGTTTCTCAACCTGCTGGTCATCATCTCTATCTCCCACTTCAGGTATCCAAATATTTTATTCACTTTAAACGGTTGGACATACACATTATTATGTTGGTTATGCTTCATTCACTGATATCGTGTTGTTGGTTTTTCTTCTCCAGGCAGCTCCAAACTCCCACCAACCTCCTCCTCCTCTCTCTGGCTGTCTCAGATTTCCTTGTTGGCCTCCTCATGTGCTTTCAGATTATGCTCATAGACGGCTGCTGGCTCCTCGGAGACGGTGTGTGTGTTGTGTATCAATATTTGTCATATATAATCACCTCTTCCTCAATAGGAACCATGGTGCTCATATCTGTTGACCGCTATGTGGCTATTTGTGAGCCTATGTTTTACTCCACTAAAATCACACATAGGATGATTAAAGTCTGTGTTGCTTTGAGTTGGTTTTGCTCTTCATCCTTCCAAAGTCTAAACCTAAGTGATAATCTGCAACATCCAGGCAGGTATAACACTTGTTTAGGAGAGTGTATCATTGTCATTAACTACATTGCTGGACTTGCAGATCTTATTTTGACCTTCGTTGGTCCCATTACTGTTATTATTGTGTTGTATACAAGAGTGTTTGTGGTGGCTGTGTCTCACGCTCGTGCCATGCGGTCCCAGATTGCAGCCGTCACAGTAGTAACTGTTAAAAAGTCAGAGATTAAAGCGGCCAGGACTCTCGGAGTCGTCATAGTTGTGTTTCTATTCTGTGTCTGCCCATTTTTCTGTGTCACTCTTGTCGGCGAACAAACTGTGCTAAACGCTTCATCTTCAGCCTTTGTAATATGTCTGTTCTACTTAAACTCCTGTTTAAACCCTGTGATCTATGCCTTTTTCTACCCCTGGTTTAGAAAATCTGTTAAAGTCATTGTTACACTGAAGCTACTGCAGAGAGACTCCCGTGAGGCCAACATGCTGTAGAAAGGAGCCTGACCCTAAAAGTGATGTGGATTTAATTATATTTATAAATGTTTGAACCACAAATGTAAAGAAAGCAGACATGATAAATTTTTGCTACAGATTGCTAGAAAGCTTTTATCTTTCGCTGCCACTAGTGAACCAGATTATGGTATGTAGCCGCAAACACGTACAGGTACACATCGTTCTTTCCAACATTAACATCATGCCAGTAAGACTAGTTTTCTTCGATTTAGTTACTTAAATATATTTCCTAACCTGCCATTTAACGTGCCTCCCAGAAAAATCCCAATTTGGAGGCCTGGTTGACCTCTCAATTCTTGTTGCGGTAAAGGGGTAAGGTAGAGGACCTTACCTTACAAGAATTGAGACACCCGAGGCTTACAGTACATGTACAGTGACAAGGGGTGAAGTGGGATTGAGCCCCAGGTCTGAGGAAGAGGAACTTGCTGAATGTTTAAGCCACATATGTATTTACTGCTGTGACATTGTACATTACTCTGTAAAGGGACCAATAAAAGGACTCATCTTAACGTATGTTATCTTATCTTGTTTTTATTTAGCGATTCAGCATTTACACCCATTTTGGTTGTAATTCATTTTTAAGCAAGATGACCGGAAACAACAAAGCTAAACAGTGTGTGTGACTGAGGGAGTGGGGGAGAGGGAGAGAGGGAGAGAGTGTGTGTTTGTTGAGTGATGCAATCTCGGCTGGAAAATAACTTAAAAACCTGCCATAAAAAACATAGAGTTTGGTACTAGCTCAACCCCCTTTATCTATATATGACATTTTAATGAGTGCTAAGAGTGTCGGGAAGAAATTTAGTTATGCTTGCATAATAACAATAAAGAATCTTGAATCATTGGAGCCTGGCTTACACAGGTACTCGATGAGGTTGAGGTCAGGGCTCTGTCCGAGGCAGTCAAATACTTAACAGGTGCAGTGAAACACTTTTGTCCATACAGTGTCTCTGCCTAGCCCTTTTTGTTTGAAGTGTGCCCATAAAAAGTCTCTGTTTAGAGGGCTAGTGAGTTACGCCCTACCAGTCTATCCCAACAAGTTTGAAGAAGCACTGTATGTTCATTTCCTTAGAGAGAGAAACGTCAGCAGAAGAGGAGTGGAAAGCAGATAAATAAGCAAATCAGCTGTATGATGGAGCCTCTCTCTCTCTCTCTCTGGTGATGGAGACCTTGGAGAACAGTGAACTCTGCTTCCCACATCTCTTCAACGCCTCCTGCAGGAGGCCAACGCGTTCTCACTCGGAGGCCATCTTGATTTACGTCCTGCTGTCTTCCCTTTCTCTGCTCACTGTGTTTCTCAACCTGCTGGTCATCATCTCTATCTCACACTTCAAGTATCCAAATATTTTATTCAGTTTATTGGTTGGATATACACATTATTATGTTGATTATTTTTCATTCATTAATATCATGCTGCTGGTTTTTCTTCTCCAGGCAGCTCCAAACTCCCACCAACATCCTCCTCCTCTCTCTGGCTGTCTCAGATTTCCTTGTTGGCCTCCTCCTGTGCTTTCAGATTATGCTCATAGAAGGCTGCTGGCTCCTTGGAGACGGTGTGTGTGTTATGTATCAGTTATTTGCCTATATCATCACTTCCTCTTCAGTAGGAACCATGGTGCTCATATCTGTTGACCGCTATGTGGCTGTTTGTGATCCTCTGTTGTACACCACTAAAGTCACACATAGAAGGATTAAAGTCTGTGTTGTTTTGAGTTGGTTTTGCTCTTCTTCCTTCCAAGGTCTAAACCTAAGTGATAATCTGCAACATCCAAGCAGGTATAGCACTTGTTTAGGAGATTGTGTCTTTGCCATTAACTACATTGCTGGACTTGCAGATCTAATGTTGACATTCATTGTTCCCATTACTGTTATTATTGTGTTGTATACAAGAGTCTTTGTGGTGGCTGTGTCTCACGCTCGTGCCATGCGTTCCCAGATTGCAGCCGTCACACTAGTAACTGTTAAAAAGTCAGAGATTAAAGCAGCCAGGACTCTAGGAGTCGTCATCGTTGTGTTTCTAATATGTGTCTCCCCATATTTCTGTGTCACTCTTGTTGACGAACAAACTGTGCTAAACGCTTCATCTTCAGCCTTTTTAATATGTCTGTTCTTCTTAAACTCCTGTTTAAACCCTATGATCTATGCCTTTTTCTACCCCTGGTTCAGAAAATCTGTTAAACTCATTGTTACGCTGAAGCTACTGCGGAGAGGCTCCTGTGAGGCCAACATGCTGTAGAAAGGAGCCTGACACTGACTATGAGGAGCCTGACTATGAACTGAAAAGTGACATGTATTTGAATGTTTTACTTAGAATTTGGTGAAATCCTTTAGATGCTCCCCCATAATATTTACGCACTAATTAGGCTCATGTTGTATACTGTGTTTACTGTATATTATGTGATTTATGTTGTTTGCTGTATATTCATTGGTATTAAAACACATTTTTCTTATTGATTAATCGCACCTTTGACTGTCTATGCTGCTTTAACACCATCAATTCCTCCATTGAGGGATTTTTGTGTGGCACTTTGCCAAGTTTTTCTTCACAATATCATGGGAACACTCAAAACTATTGATAACAAAGAAAAATGGCATGTCAGTTCCACATCCATGTGATATAACAGTTGGAAAGTGGCCTGTACTTTCCCACTGCACGGTAGAATGGACAAATGAGTGAAATAATTGATTAATAATAGAAGGCATTATCAACTGTTACTTGGGACTATTAAATATATATGTATATATATACATATAACATATATATATATATATACATATATATATATATATATATGTATATATACATATATATATATATATATATATATATATATATATATATATATATATATATATATACACATATATATATATATATATATATATATATACACATATATATATATATGCTCTGGGAGCAGAACTAAAACACATTTTTAAATGAGCCAGTGTTTATAACAAGTCAGACCAGCCAACACATCTATAAAAAAAGGCAATGGTGCACTGTGATACACAGAGTTGAGCGTTGACAGACTATGAGCTGGAGCATTCATATTACAAATATCTCCACAGTCGAGTACAGCCATGAAGGTGGAGGCAACACGTCTCTTTTTAGCCATAAAAGAAAGGCAACACTTAATTCTAACATAAAAACCCAGCTTCAATTTTGGCTTCTTTACCAGATGCTGAATATGAGGAGTGAAGGAGAGCAGTAACATGTGATTGGAATTAGAAATAAGGTGGAATACGACAACTGGACTGCTTCTTCATTTAGGGGAGGAGCCAAAAATGATGACATCCGAAGCGTCGCTGCCCGGCTGTACCACGTGATTGCTTCTGAAGGCCATGGTGGAGTCCAACTATGAGTCAGCTAAGGAGAAGGCTAAGGCTAAAGTTGAAAAGGTGGCTGCTGTTAGCCTTACTTCTGACATGTGGACATCCATCAACATGGATGCCTACCTGGCTGTAACATGCCATTTTGTGGGTGAGAAAACCAGGCTCAGCTCAGTGCTGTTGGGAGTGCAGGCATTCCCCCAATCACACACTGCTGAAAATATAGCTTGTGTGAAAGCCTCCCTGATGGGGGAATGGGGAATCACTAATAAGGTGACATGTATGGTCACTGACGGTGCTCCCAATATGGTTGCGTGTGTGAGAGAGCTGAAGCTTCGGCACCATATTTGCATTGCACACACCCTAAATCTGATAGTGAAGAAGGCACTTGACCAGAACCCTGTGCTTCCTTGCTTTGGCATCTGGGCCAAAGCAAGGAAGCTGGTTGGCTTCTTTGGAAGCAGCACCACTACTAAGGTAAAGTCATTCGCTTTATTCCAATGTATGATAACACTAAGTTTGTCTGTGTTCCTGCTGCAGTGATTTAATGGCCTACTCATCTGTATCTTTAAAGGAGAAGCTTACACAAGTGCAGCTTCATCTGGGGATGGCAAAAATGAAGCTAATGCAAGAAGTGGAGACCAGATGGAACAGCACATACTTGATGCTGCAACGTTTGGTGGAGCTAAGGGAGCCAGTCAGAGCAGCGTTAGCTGGGCTACAACATGACACGCCCATGATCACTTCAGATGAGTTCAACATTATTGGAGGGTGCCTTTCTTTGCTGTCTCCCTTTTATGATGCCACTGTAGAGCTGCCGTCCGAGGAAAATGCGTCTTCCTCCAAAGTTGTCCCACTAATGAAAATGCTGGAGCAAAACCTTCAGGAGGAAATGGCAAAGCCGGCACCTGCAGTGGCATTGGAAATGGGAGACCAGCTCATCAGGCAACTACGGGAGAAACTTTATATTTTGCAGTCGATGAGCAACATGTCCCTTGCTACACTCCTGGACCCCCGATTTAAAGTGATTGGATTTTTCAATCACAATTCAAGTGAGTGGTTTCCTCCTAGGTAGCAAACTGTGGCATCGTTTAGACACCAGCGTCATGGAGGCAAGGAGGTCTCAAAATGTCACTGCAGATGCCACTGTGAAGGTCCAGTGGTACCTTTGAGAGCCAAATATAGGAAGACTGGAAAACCCTCTGGAGTACTGGCAGAGGCAAAAACTACTCTACCCAAACTTATACAAACTTGCACTTCCCTTTGTGTGCACACCGGCATCTTCTGTGCCTTGTGAAAGGGTCTTCTCCAAGGCGGGAGAGGTTGTGTCAAAGAAAAGAAATTGTTTAAAACCAAAAACTGTTGAGAAACTATTGTTTCTGAATAAAAATGAATGACATTTCCCCTGTCCTGTACATCATTGTCCAAGTTACACAAGCATAATCTGTGCCCTTTTCCTAGTTCCACAAGCACTTTCACTGTCCTCTGCCTGATTACGCCCATGCCATTTTCAGAAAAAACATTGCACAACCTGCCATATTATGATATTACCATTTTGGGAATATTTACACACACAGAATACATTCAATTATTTGGTCATACATTTTTTGTAATTCATAGTCATTTTTATTCCCTTCCATCCCTTCCTCCTCTCCAAGGAGATGGACATACCGTTCCTACTATCCTCCTCTTCTTTAATCAATCCCATTTCTCCATGTGCCTCTGCACTTAGCCCCACCCCCAATGTTTTTCAGGTTCACATGTAAGCACCAGTGCTTACATATGTATATATATATATACATAGTAGGTATATATATGTATATATATATATATATATATATATGTATATATATATATATGTATATATAAATATATACATATATATACCTACATTGTTGTTCTCAGTTGGAAATGGCCATTGGATGTTGTCAAATAGATAAAAAGTAAAAGTGTTCAACAGATGTAGGCTTAGTGACATCAAAACCAGTTACAATTAGATCTTTTAAACCTGGCTGTTAACTACAGCCAGGTGTTTGGGACTACAAGTCGTTCAGTAGCCCTTTAAAAGTTTTCAGCAACACCAACTCTTTCAGTTACCGGTCAGGGAGGGGCAAACTAAAAAAGCATTTTTTAGACCACATTCAGTTCTGACTAATGGAATGGACGATAAAACCAATTCTGTGACCTAAGACCATATGAACTTGCTTTCTGAATAAAAACCCGTAGATAATGGTGGGAGCAGAACTAAAACACACCTTTAAATAAAATGAGCTTGTGTTTACGACAAGTCAGACCAGCCAACACAGCTATAAAAAAAGGCAATGGTGCACTGTGATACACAGAGTTGAGCGTTGACAGACTATGAGCTGGAGCATTCATATAACAAGTATCTCCACAGTCGAGTACAGACATGAAGGTGGAGGCAACACGTCTCTTTTTAGCCATAAAAGAAAGGCAACACTTAATACTAACATAAAAACCCAGCTTCCATTTTGGCTTCTTTACCAGATGCTGAATATGAGGAGTGAAGGAGTGTTACGACCCTGCTCGTTTTGGAGAGCAGCAACATGTGATTGGAATTAGAAATAAGGAATACGACAACTGGACCGGTTTAGGGGAAAGTCAGGAGTTAAATTAAACAAGGAGTGTGCACTTGAACGAGGAAATATAACAAAAGGAGGCTGTAGAGGTGCTGACAAATAACTAATAGACAAAGTGAAATCGAATAAATGAATGCTATTTCGCTCTTGGCTAAAAAAAAAAAAGAAGAACACAAGAACAAAAACAGATCAGCACCAATAAGTTTACAAAAATACACAGATAAAAACTAACATGTAGCTAATCACTGGTTCACAGACACCAGGAACTGAGGGCACACAAGCTATTTATACTGCAGCTGGTGTTGATTGAAGAGTCTTGATTGGTCGACTCGGTTGAATCACAGCCACATCAATCACAGATGCCAGTGAACAGGAAGCAGGAAGTAGACCACCTCTGCTCCAGAAGGACCAATCCTCAACAGGGAATCACACAGCTGGATTTGCATGCCTGGTAGAATCACTCATGGAAACAATACTATGAATATACGCTAAACGGCAGCCAGCCAGGAGAGACAGTCATCCAATATAATCCCAAGGTATTTGTACTGGGATATATTCATCACTGTACCTTGAGAAGTGGTAATGGGTTTCAAATTCGTTTTTGAGTTTAAAAACTGTTTGGTTTTGTCACAAAACGATTGAGCAACATCGTTGAAGGTGACATAGACCGGAAGCTCCAATTAACGCTGCGTTTTTGTGTGTATCTGCGTCATTACCTCGTTTATGAAACCCTAAAGTTTCAGAACAAACAGTTCAGCCACTGCTGAGAAAATAGTGTTGTATTGTTTTCCTGGGCTCTGCGAAGCGGATCGACACTTCCTTAATTTGATGTCGTCATCAGAAATCCTCACCACCGTAGTGCCTCCCGGTGCGGGCACTAGTCCGGGCACATCCGGTTGCGTACATTCAACCGCAGAAGAAGAAGAAGAACTAGTCTCGTTGTAGCTGCTGAGATGCAGAGCATCCACCGTGCCAGAGGGGGAGCTGTGTATCTGAGAGCTGGCCTATCTATTACGTCACTTCCAGGTACCTGGCCAATCACAGGACAGTAGGAAAGCTCTCGTTGGCTGGCCAATCACAGCAACTGTTTGGTCTGAAACAGCGCGGCTGACGAGAGCGTCAGCGAGGAGATATTTTGATCGGCTCGTTTGCAGCGATTAGGAGGTTTTTAATCATGAAAACAAGTTAATATATGTAAGTAGACCTCCATAACTAACATATATGTGTGATACAAGCATTCTATGTCGCCTTTAATGTAAATGAAAAAGAGAAGTGGCTCGAGGACTGACCCCTGTGGAACACCCCTGGCTATACTGCAAGTGAGGTGGAGATAAGACGATTTGCTTGCACACACTGAGCTCATTGTGAACTCTTACACTTTGACGTACCGGTCTACCTAAAAAATGGTGGCACTGGTGCTTACATGTGAACCTGAAAAACATTGGGGGTGGGGCTAAGTGCAGAGGCACATGGAGAAATGGGATTGATTAACGAAGAGGAGGATAGTAGGAACGGTATGTCCATCTCCTTGGAGAGAGAAACGTCACCAGAGGAGAACGGGAAGGAAATAAATAAGTAAATCAGTTGTGTGATGAAGCTGCTCTCACTCTGGTGATGGAGAACAGTGAACTCTGTTTCCCACATCTCCTCAACACCTCATGCAGGAGGCCAAAACATTCTCACTCTGAGGCTATTATGATTGATATGATTTTCATCCTGCTGTCCTTTATTTCTCTGCTCACCGTGTTTCTCAACCTGCTGGTCATCATCTCTATCTCCCACTTCAGGTAGCCATAATACATTGATAATACATGATTGTATATAGCATGCTATTGATTATGTTTCGTTCACTGATATCATGTTGCTGTTTTTTCTTCTCCAGGCAGCTCCAAACTCCCACCAACATCCTCCTCCTCTCTCTGGCTGTCTCAGATTTCCTTGTTGGCCTCCTCATGTGCTTTCACATTATGTTCATGGACGGCTGCTGGCTCCTCGGAGACGGTGTGTGTGTTATGTATCAGTTTTTGGCATATATCATCACCTCCTCTTCAGTAGGAACCATGGTGCTCATATCTGTTGACCGCTATGTGGCTATTTGTGATCCTATGTTTTACTCCACAAAAGTCACAATGAAAAGAGTTAAAGTCTGTGTTGCTTTATGTTGGTTTTGCTCTTCATCCTTCCAAGGTCTAAACCTTAGTGATAACCTGAAACATCCAGGCAGGTATAACGCTTGCATTGGAGAGTGCATTGTTGTCATTAACTACATTGTTGGACTTGCAGATCTTATTTTAACCTTCATTGTTCCCATTACTGTTATTATTGTGTTGTATACAAGAGTTTTTGTGGTGGCTGTGTCTCACGCTCGTGCCATGCGGTCCCAGATTGCAGCCGTCACACATAGCTCTGCTAAAAGGTCAGAGATTAAAGCAGCCGGTACTCTTGGAGTCGTTATAGTTGTCTTTCTGTTATGTATCTGCCCTTATTACTGTGTTGCTCTTGTGGGTGAAGACACCTTGCTCACTGCTTCATCTGCTGCCTTTGTCATATTTTTGGTTTATCTTAACTCCTGTTTGAACCCCATGATCTATGCCTTCTTTTACCCCTGGTTTAGAAAATCTATTAAACTCATTATTACACTGAAGCTACTGCAGAGAGACTCCCGTGAGGCCAACATGCTGTAGAAAGGAGCCTGACCCTGACTATGATCAGAAAAGTGAAATGTATTTGAATGTTTTACTTAGAACATTTAGTTAAATTTAGTTTTTAAAATTACCTGTTGGGGTTTTACTTACTGTAAATCTTGTTAGCAAATATACAATGTTATTAACAAACTATCAGTAGAATGCTGGCTGTGTATGCATGCTATATGGATAATATTGTTAAATAAATACAAAAAAACTCCCCATCACTGGAGCATATCTGTAATTTTGGTTGAAGAAATAATGTTACCTCTTTGAATTCTCTTCTTTTAATGTCCTTTAAATATTACCACATTTGATTCATAATAAAGTTGGTGTGCCTTTATGGAAAACAATGATAATTCACTTTTAACCAGCAAAGATTAGGCTCATGTTGTAAATATCGTTGTCACTCTATCCATACTGCTTTTCATTACTTTGACATTTAATATTTAGTTTACCGTATATTCTGTTTATTTATTTTGTTCATATTTATTTATTACATTTATTCATTGGTGATAAAACGCATGTTTCTTATGTATTAATCTCACATTTGACTGCCTTTGCTGCTGTAACACTATCAATTCCTCCACTGAGGGACTTATAAAGGACAACACTGCTTTATCTGGCACATTATCTGGGGTTTTAGGGTTGCTGGTGCCAATCCCAGCTGACATAAGGCGAAAGGCCATGGTCACACCATGGACAGGTCTCCAGTCCATCTTCCGAGGAGCATCTACACAGGAGAGAGTTTTTACTTATTTAAAACTCTTCAGCAGGGCCTTTTCAAGAGTTTTTGGGGGCCCCTGACAAAATGGGGCTGGAGTAAGCTAGCAGCTCTGGGATTATTTTATTGCACTTACTTTTTTTGTGACAGTGTAAATTAAAAATTATCCATTGATCGAATATGACGTATTTGAGCTAGACCAACTCAATTTTATCTAGTACAAATAAAGTAATGTATTTTCTTTAACCTCATTAAATTAATGTTCCCCAAAATCAATGTATTCTAATCAATTATTTGTAATATATTTTTATTGACTTAATACAATTCATTAATGTTGATCAGATATTATTTAATTTAATCCCCCATTAAAAATCCATGAAACAAAACATGGTCAAGATATTTTTTATTTAAAACCAGTTTAAAAAAAATGCTTCAAAATAGTGTCATTTTGCACAACATACACCACAGACAGAAACTATTCCCCTTACAGCTGCCTCAGAATTTGTCAAACAGGGTCAATCAGCAGACTCTGTTTGGCCTTTGTAAAGCTGTACATATGGACCAGCTAGCATTGATATTATAACCATCCCCTGTGACAGCACATACAACAACAACATATCTGAATTTTAAACCCAGATCAATGCACTAATGAACACAATGCACGGCATTCAATGTATAACATGATTTGGAGGAGAACAGGAGAAACGGTTTGTCCATCTCCTTGGAGAGAGAAACGTCATAAGAGGAGAACGGGAAGGAAATAAATAAGTACATCAGTGGTGTGATGAAGCTGCTCTCTCTCTGGTGATGGAGACTTTGGAGAACAGTGAACTCTGTTTCCCACATCTCCTCAACGCCTCATGCAGGAGGCCAAAACATTCTCACTCTGAGGCTATTATGATTGATATTATTTTCATCCTGCTGTCCTTTATTTCTCTGCTCACTGTGTTTCTCAACCTGCTGGTCATCATCTCTATCTCCCACTTCAGGTAGCCATCATCCATTGATAATACATGATTGTATATAGCATGCTATTGATTATGTTTCGTTCACTGACATCATGTTGCTGGTTTTTCTTCTCCAGGCAGCTCCAAACTCCCACCAACATCCTCCTCCTCTCTCTGGCTGTCTCAGATTTCCTCGTTGGTTTCCTCATATGCTTTCACATTATGTTCATAGACGGTTGCTGGCTCCTCGGAGACGGTGTGTGTGTTATGTATCAGTTTTTGGGACATATCATCACCACCTCTTCAGTAGGAACCATGGCGCTCATATCTGTTGACCGCTATGTGGCTATTTGTGATCCTATGTTTTACTCCACAAAAATCACAATGAAAAGAGTTAAAGTCTGTGTTGCTTTAATGTGGTTTTGCTCTTCATCCTTCCAAGGTCTAAACCTTAGTGATAATCTGCAACATCCAGGCAGGTATAACACTTGCATTGGAGAGTGCATTGTTGTCATTAACTACATTGTTGGACTTGCAGATCTTATTTTAACCTTCATTGTTCCCATTACTGTTATTATTGTGTTGTATACAAGAGTCTTTGTGGTGGCTGTGTCTCACGCTCGTGCCATGCGGTCCCAGATTGCAGCCGTCACACATGGCTCAGCTAAAAGGTCAGAGATTAAAGCAGCCGGTACTCTTGGAGTTGTTATAGTTGTCTTTCTGTTATGTAGCAGCCCATTGTACTGTGTTGTTATTGTGGGTGAAGACACTGTGCTCACTGCTTCATCTGCTGCCTTTGTCATATCTTTGTTTTATCTTAACTCCTGTTTGAACCCTATGATCTATGCCTTCTTTTACCCCTGGTTTAGAAAATCTGTTAAACTCATTGTTACACTGAAGCTACTGCAGAGAGACTCCTGTGAGGCCAACATGCTGTAGAAAGGAGCCTGACACTGACTATGAGGAGCCTGACTTTGAACTGAAAAGTGACATGTATTTGAATGTTTTACTTAGAACATTTGGTTAAATCATTTAGATCGTTACTTTTAACATGCTCCTTTATAATACACAGCAAATATTAGGCTCATGTTGTATATATTGTTGTCACTCACTATCTATACTGTTTTTCATTACCTTCATATTTAATATTTTGTTCACTGTATATTATGTGATTTATGTTGTTTGCTGTATATTCATTGGTATTAAAACACATTTTTCTTATTGATTGATTGCACCTTTGACTGTCTTTGCTGCTTTAACACCATCAATTCCTCCATTGAGGGATTAATAAAGGGCAAAAGCCCTTTATCTGGCACATTATCCGGGGTTTTTGGGGTTGCTGGTGCCAATCCCAGATATCATAGGTCACACCATTGACAGGAGGATACACAGGAGGAACCATCATTGATGATCTCAACCTATTGTTATTTACTTAAAACTCTTTGGGTTGTCTGTCTGTCCAATACACCTTATTTTTGAGTGTGGAAGGAACTAGGGGTCTGACTTCCTATTTTTGTGTGGCACTTTGCCAAGTTTTTCTTAACAATATCATGGGAACACTCAAAACTATTGATGACAAAGAAAAAAGGCATGTCAGTTCCACATCCATGTGATAACACAGTTGGAAAGTGGCCTGTACATTCCCACTGTATGGTTAAATGGACGAACGAGTGAAATAATTGATTAATAATAGAAGGCATTATCAACTGTTACTTGGAACTACTAAATATATATATATTTATATAAAAAATAAATACATACATACATACATGTTTATATATATATACACATACACACACATACATGTTTATATATATACACATACACACATATATGTGTATACATACATTGTTGTTCTCAGTTGGCAATGGCCATTGCATGTCGTCAAATAGATAAGAAGTAAAAGTGTTCAACAGATGTAGGCTTAGTGACATCAAAACCAGATACAATTAGATCTTTTACACCTGGCTGTTAACTACAGCCAAGTGTTTGGGACTACAAGTCGTTCGATAGCCCTTTAAAAGTTTTCAGCAACACCAACTCTTTCAGTTACAGGTCAGGGAGGGGCAAACTAAAAAAGCATTTTTTAGACCACATTCAGTTCTGACTAATGGAATGGACGATAAAACCAATTCTGTGATCTAAGACCATATGAACTTGCTTTCTGAATAAAAACGCGTAGATAATGGTGGAAGCAGAACTAAAACACACCTTTAAATAAAATGAGCTAGTGTTTACGACAAGTCAGACCAGCCAACACAGCTATAAAAAAAGGCAATGGTGCACTGTGATACACAGAGTTGAGCGTTGACAGACTATGAGCTGGAGCATTCATATAACAAGTATCTCCACAGTCGAGTACGGCCATGAAGGTGGAGGCAACACGTCTCTTTTTAGCCTTAAAATAAAAGGCAACACTTAATACTAACATAAAAACCCAGCTTCAATTTTGGCTTCTTTACCAGATGCTGAATATGAGGAGTGAAGGAGTGTTACGACCCTGCTCGTTTTGGAGAGCAGCAACATGTGATTGGAATTAGAAATAAGGAATACGACAACTGGACCAGTTTAGGGTTAAGTCAGGAGTTTAATTAAACAAGGAGTGTGCACTTGCACGGGGAAATAGAACAAAAGGAGGCGGTACAGGTGCTGACAAATAACTAAAACACAAATTGAAGTTGAATAAATGACTGCTATTTAGCTCTTGGCTAAGAAAAAACCCAGCACCCACAAGCTTACAAAAATAGACGGACAAAAACATGTAGCTATTCTGCAAGTGGACAGTCTCAAAACAAATGAAAGGGAGTAACCAACTCTTTCAGGTACTCCATATCGAACTAAATAGTTTTACAAAGATACTTAAACACTGACTGGAACCACTCAGACAGGCAATGACAAAGGAATACACCCTCTAAATACTCCTAGACACACAATTATATGCAACCAACAGTGAGGCCAACCGATCACTGGTTCACAGCCAACAGGTACTGAGGGCACACAAGCTATTTATACTGCAGCTGAGGTTGATTGAAGAGTCTTGATTGGTCGACTCGGTCGAATCACAGCCACATCAATCACAGATGCCAGTGAACAGGAAGCAGGAAGTACCCTTTTAAATTTGGTTAATCTCATAGCCCTCCGTATAAGTGTGCCTCTGAAAAGTCTCTGTTTAGAAGGCAGGTTAACTCTTACACTTTGACCTAAAAAACACGTTCACATGTAAGCGCACAAAACATTGGGGGTAGGGCTAAGTGCAGAGGCACATGGAGAAATGGGATAGATTAAAGAAGAGGAGGACAGTAGGAACGGTATGTCTATCTCCTTGGAGAGAGAAACGTCACCAGAGGAGAACGGGAAGGAAATAAATAAGTAAATCAGTGGTGTGATGAAGCTGCTCTCACTCTGGTGATGGAGAACAGTGAACTCTGTTTCCCACATCTCCTCAACGCCTCCTGCAGGAGGCCAAAACATACTCACTTTGAGGCTATTTTTATTTACGTCCTGGCATCCTTCATTTCTCTGCTCACTGTGTTTCTCAACCTGATGGTCATCATCTCTATCTCCCACTTCAGGTAGCCATCATCCATTGATAATACATGATTGTATATAGCATGCTATTGATTATGTTTCGTTCACTGATATCATGTTGCTGTTTTTTCTTCTCCAGGCAGCTCCAAACTCCCACCAACACCCTCCTCCTCTCTCTGGCTGTCTCAGATTTCCTCGTTGGTTTCCTCATGTGCTTTCACATTATGTTCATAGACGGCTGCTGGCTCCTCGGAGACGGTGTGTGTGTTACGTATCAGTATTTGGCATATATCATCACTTCCTCTTCAGTAGGAACCATGGTGCTCATATCTGTTGACCGCTATGTGGCTATTTGTGATCCTATGTTTTACTCCACAAAAATCACAATGAAAAGAGTTAAGATCTGCATTGTTTTGAGTTGGTTTTGCTCTTCATCCTTCCAAGGTCTAAACCTAAGTGATAACCTGAAACATCCAGGCAGGTATAACACTTGCATTGGAGAGTGCATTGTTGTCATTAATTATATTGTTGGACTTGCAGATCTTATTTTAACCTTCATTGGGCCCATTACTATTATTATTGTGTTGTATACAAGAGTGTTTGTGGTGGCTGTGTCTCACGCTCGTGCCATGCGGTCCCAGATTGCAGCCGTCACACATGGCTCTGCTAAAGGGTCAGAGATTAAAGCGGCCGGTACTCTTGGAGTCGTTATAGTTGTCTTTCTGTTATGTATCTGCCCTTATTACTGTGTCGCTCTTGTGGGTGAAGACCCTGTGCTCTCTGCTTCATCTGTTGTCTTTGTAGTATCTTTGTTTTATCTTAACTCCTGTTTGAACCCTATGATCTATGCCTTCTTTTACCCCTGGTTTAGAAAATCTATTAAACTCATTGTTACACTGAAGCTACTGCAGAGAGACTCCCGTGAGGCCAACATGCTGTAGAAAGGAGCCTGACACTGACTATGAGGAGCCTGACTATGAACTGCAAAGTGACATGTATTTGAATGTTTTACTTAGAACGTTTAGTTAAATAATTTAGATTGTTACTTTTAACATGCTCCTCTATAATACACAGCAAATATTAGGCTCATGTTGTATATATTGTTGTCACTCACTATCTATACTGTTTTTCATTACATTCATATTTAATATTTTGTTCACTGTATATTATGTGCTTTATGTTGTTTGCTGTATATTCATTGGTATTAAAACATTTTTCTCATTGATTAATCACACCTTTGACTGTCTTTGCTGCTTTAACACCATCAATTCCTCCATTGAGGGAAATAAAAGAACAAAACCCCTTTATCTGGCACATTATCCGGGGTTTTTGGGGTTGCTGGTGCCAATCCCAGGTAACATAGGTCACACCATTGACAGGAGGATACACAGGAGGAACCATCATTGATGATCTCAACCTATTGCGTTGAAGAGCTTCTTCAACGCAGCTGTTAAACCTGTTGAACTCATGACAATCACGCAAACACAGGCGAGCACACGCACACACACACACGCACACACACACACACACACACACACAACTCACACTTAACCCCACCTTAAACACATACACACACACACACACTGTAAATACCATCTGTATCATATGGGTCATTGCTATGCACATACTGCACTTTACCACAGTCATAACTGTATTACACTGTTATGCTTTCTAATTTGCACTTGCTTTTTCAATGACAATACAGTTGAATTTAATCTCATCTAATCTAAATAAATAATGTGAAATGTGTGAATTACTGTGTGTTTATCATTTCCTTCAAACATGAACATACTATTTATTTCAAAATAACATGGGTGTGCCTTCACAGAAAAGACAGATAATAAAGACTTAATGTATAAAATGTCCCTTTCTTTATTTTGCAGTGGAGAATTTACAGCCCTTGTGTTCTAATTATTGTTTAAGCAACAGAGAGAGAGGCAGGTTATGTGTGTTACGTAAGAGTGTTACCTAACATAACCTAACTGCAAAGTAATTTATAGTTATGTATTGTTTAAACGCATGCTATAGTCTTTAGGCACATTTTTTTTTAGGTGCAATTCAAAACAGAACAATTTCACATTCTCTTGTAACATTAGAGTTTCTAGAGTTAATTGCTTTAGCAGGGCCGTTGCAAGACATGTTGGGGGGCCCTGGGCAAAGGAGGAACCAGAGTCTTATATTTAATTGACTCTGAGTCTAGATTTAGATTTGATTATAAATTGTTTTGTAGACTAACGCAGCCTAACATAATCGGTTGCTCTCAGTTGGCAATGGCCATTGCATGTCGTCAAATAGATAAGAAGTAAAAGTGTTCAACAGATGTAGGCTAAGTTACATCAAAACCAGTTACAATTAGATCTTTTACACCTGGCTGTTAACTTCAGCCAGATGTTTGGGACTACAAGTCGTTCAGTAGCCCTTTAAAAGTTTTTAGCAACACCAACTCTTTCAGTTACAGGTCAGGGAGGGGCAAACTAAAAAAGCATTTTTTAGACCACATTCAGTTCTGACTAATGGAATGGACGATAAAACCAATTCTGTGATCTTAGACCATATGAACTTGCTTTCTGAATAAAAACGCGTAGATAATGGTGGAAGCAGAACTAAAACACACTTTTAAATAAAAATGAGCTAGTGTTTACGACAAGTCAGACCAGCCAACACAGCTGTAAAAAAAGGCAATGGTGCACTGTGATACACAGAGTTGAGCGTTGACAGACTATGAGCTGGAGCATTCATATTACAAGTATCTCCACAGTCGAGTACAGCCATGAAGGTGGAGGCAACACGTCTCTTTTTAGCCTTAAAATAAAAGGCAACACTTAATACTAACATAAAAACCCAGCTTCCATTTTGGCTTCTTTACCAGATGCTGAATATGAGGAGTGAAGGAGTGTTACAACCCCGCTCGTTTTGGAGATCAGGAAGATGTGATTGGAATTAGAAATAAGGAATACGACAACTGGACCAGTTTAGGGTTAAGTCAGGAGTTTCATTAAACAAGGAGTGTGCACTTGCATGGGGAAATAGAACAAAAGAAGGCTGTACAGGTGCTGACAAATAACTAAAACACAAATTGAAGTTGAATAAATGACTGCTATTTAGCTCTTGGCTAAAAAAACCCCCAGCACCCATAAGCTTACAAAAATAGACGGACAAAAACATGTAGGTATTCTGCAACTGGACAGTCTCAAAACAAATGAAAGGGAGTAACCAACTCTTTTAGGGACTCCATATGACACTAAATAGTTTTACAAAGATTCTTAAACACTGACTGGAACCACTCAGACAGGCAATGACAAAGGAAAACACCCTCTTAATATTCCTAGACACACAATTATATGCAACCGACAGTGAGGCCAACCGATCACTGGTTCACAGCCAACAGGTACTGAGGGCACACAAGCTATTTATTCTGCAGCTGAGGTTGATTGAAGAGTCTTGATTGGTCGACTCGGTCGAATCACAGCCACATCAATCACAGATGCCAGTGAACAGGAAGCAGGAAGTAGACTGCCTCTGCTCCAGAAGGACCAATCCTCAACAGGGAATCACACAGCTGGATTTGCATGCCTGGTAGAATCACTCATGGAAACGATACAATGAAGTGGTAATGGGTTTCCATGGGTAGTCCATCAAACACCACCCTAGTACAAGATATTCCATGGCATTTGGAAAATTAAACATTGCTCA
Source organism: Solea solea (assembly GCF_958295425.1). NCBI lineage: Eukaryota > Metazoa > Chordata > Actinopteri > Pleuronectiformes > Soleidae > Solea > Solea solea. The sequence goes on from NC_081135.1 coordinate 35,314,724, forward strand.
AAATGCTGCATGGAACACCAGAGCGATGGTCTCAAAGTGCCATTTGGCAAGGCTTGGTGCCACCCTTTTAGATTTGGTTAATCTCATAGCCCTCCATTTGAAGTGTGCCTCTGAAAAGTTTAGAAGGCAGGTTAACTCTTACACTTTGACCTAAAAAACACGTTCACATGTAAGCGCACAAAACATTGGGGGTGGGGCTAAGTGCAGAGGCACATGGAGAAATGGGATTGATTAAAGAAGAGGAGGACAGTAGGAACGGTATGTCCATCTCCATGGAGAGAGAAACTTCATCAGAGGAGAGCAGGAAGGAAATAAATAAGTAAATCAGTGGTGTGATGAAGCTGCTCTCACTCTGGTGATGGAGAACAGTGAACTCTGTTTCCCACATCTCCTCAACGCCTCCTGCAGGAGGCCAAAACATACTCACTTTGAGGCTATTTTTATTTACGTCCTGGCATCCTTCATTTCTCTGCTCACTGTGTTTCTCAACCTGATGGTCATCATCTCTATCTCCCACTTCAGGTAGCCAATTATTTTATTCAGTTTAACGGTTGGACATACACATCATTATTTTTATTATGTTTTGTTCACTGATATCATGTTGTTGGTTTTTCTTTTCCAGGCAGCTCCAAACTCCCACCAACACCCTCCTCCTCTCTCTGGCTGTCTCAGATTTCCTCGTTGGTTTCCTCATGTGCTTTCACATTATGTTCATAGACGGCTGCTGGCTCCTCGGAGACGGTGTGTGTGTTACGTATCAGTATTTGGCATATATCATCACTTCCTCTTCAGTAGGAACCATGGTGCTCATATCTGTTGACCGCTATGTGGCTATTTGTGATCCTATGTTTTACTCCACAAAAATCACAATGAAAAGAGTTAAGATCTGCATTGTTTTGAGTTGGTTTTGCTCTTCATCCTTCCAAGGTCTAAACCTAAGTGATAACCTGAAACATCCAGGCAGGTATAACACTTGCATTGGAGAGTGCATTGTTGTCATTAATTATATTGTTGGACTTGCAGATCTCATTTTAACCTTCATTGGTCCCATTACTATTATTATTGTGTTGTATACAAGAGTCTTTGTGGTGGCTGTGTCTCATGCTCGTGCCATGCGGTCCCAGATTGCAGCCGTCACACATGGCTCTGCTAAAGGGTCAGAGATTAAAGCGGCCGGTACTCTTGGAGTTGTTATAGTTGTCTTTCTGTTATGTATCTGCCCTTATTACTGTGTCGCTCTTGTGGGTGAAGACCCTGTGCTCTCTGCTTCATCTGTTGTCTTTGTAGTATCTTTGTTTTATCTTAACTCCTGTTTGAACCCTATGATCTATGCCTTCTTTTACCCCTGGTTTAGAAAATCTATTAAACTCATTGTTACACTGAAGCTACTGCAGAGAGACTCCTGTGAGGCCAACATGCTGTAGAAAGGAGCCTGACACTGACTATGAGGAGCCTGACTATGAACTGCAAAGTGACATGTATTTGAATGTTTTACTTAGAACGTTTAGTTAAATAATTTAGATTGTTACTTTTAACATGCTCCTCTATAATACACAGCAAATATTAGGCTCATGTTGTATATATTGTTGTCACTCACTATCTATACTGTTTTTCATTACATTCATATTTAATATTTTGTTCACTGTATATTATGTGCTTTATGTTGTTTGCTGTATATTCATTGGTATTAAAACATTTTTCTCATTGATTAATCACACCTTTGACTGTCTTTGCTGCTTTAACACCATCAATTCCTCCATTGAGGGAAATAAAAGAACAAAACCCCTTTATCTGGCACATTATCCGGGGTTTTTGGGGTTGCTGGTGCCAATCCCAGGTAACATAGGTCACACCATTGACAGGAGGATACACAGGAGGAACCATCATTGATGATCTCAACCTATTGCGTTGAAGAGCTTCTTCAACGCAGCTGTTAAACCTGTTGAACTCATGACAATCACGCAAACACAGGCGAGCACACGCACGCACACACACACACACACACACACACACACACACACACACACTTAACCCCACCTTAAACACATACACACACACACACACTGTAAATACCATCTGTATCATATGGGTCATTGCTATGCACATACTGCACTTTACCACAGTCATAACTGTATTACACTGTTATGCTTTCTAATTTGCACTTGCTTTTTCAATGACAATACAGTTGAATTTAATCTCATCTAATCTAAATAAATAATGTGAAATGTGTGAATTACTGTGTGTTTATCATTTCCTTCAAACATGAACATACTATTTATTTCAAAATAACATGGGTGTGCCTTCACAGAAAAGACAGATAATAAAGACTTAATGTATAAACTGTCCCTTTCTTTATTTTGCAGTGGAGAATTTACAGCCCTTGTGTTTTAATTATTGTTTAAGCAACAGAGAGAGAGGCAGGTTATGTGTGTTACGTAAGAGTGTTACCTAACATAACCTAACTGCAAAGTAATTTATAGTTATGTGTTGTTTAAACGCATGCTATAGTCTTTAGGCACATTTTTTTTTTAGGTGCAATTCAAAACAGAACAATTTCACATTCTCTTGTAACATTAGAGTTTCTAGAGTTAATTGCTTTAGCAGGGCCGTTGCAAGACATGTTGGGGGGCCCTGGGCAAAGGAGGAACCAGAGTCTTATATTTAATTGGCTCTGAGTCTAGATTTAGATCTGATTATAAATTGTTTTGTAGACTAACGCAGCCTAACATAATCGGTTGCTCTCAGTTGGCAATGGCCATTGCATGTCGTCAAATAGATAAGAAGTAAAAGTGTTCAACAGATGTAGGCTTAGTAACATCAAAACCAGTTACAATTAGATCTTTTACACCTGGCTGTTAACTTCAGCCAGATGTTTGGGACTACAAGTCGTTCAGTAGCCCTTTAAAAGTTTTCAGCAACACCAATTCTTTCAGTTACAGGTCAGGGAGGGGCAAACTAAAAAAGCATTTTTTAGACCACATTCAGTTCTGACTAATGGAATGGACGATAAAACCAATTCTGTGATCTTAGACCATATGAACTTGCTTTCTGAATAAAAATGTGTAGATAATGGTGGGAGCAGAACTAAAACACACTTTTAAATAAAAATGAGCTAGTGTTTACGACAAGTCAGACCAGCCAACACAGCTGTAAAAAAAGGCAATGGTGCACTGTGATACACAGAGTTGAGCGTTGACAGACTATGAGCTGGAGCATTCATATTACAAGTATCTCCACAGTCGAGTACAGCCATGAAGGTGGAGGCAACACGTCTCTTTTTAGCCTTAAAATAAAAGGCAACACTTAATACTAACATAAAAACCCAGCTTCCATTTTGGCTTCTTTACCAGATGCTGAATATGAGGAGTGAAGGAGTGTTACAACCCCGCTCGTTTTGGAGATCAGGAAGATGTGATTGGAATTAGAAATAAGGAATACGACAACTGGACCAGTTTAGGGTTAAGTCAGGAGTTTAATTAAACAAGGAGTGTGCACTTGCATGGGGAAATAGAACAAAAGAAGGCTGTACAGGTGCTGACAAATAACTAATACACAAATTGAAGTTGAATAAATGACTGCTATTTAGCTCTTGGCTAAAAAAACCCCCAGCACCCATAAGCTTACAAAAATAGACGGACAAAAACATGTAGGTATTCTGCAACTGGACAGTCTCAAAACAAATGAAAGGGAGTAACCAACTCTTTTAGGGACTCCATATGACACTAAATAGTTTTACAAAGATTCTTAAACACTGACTGGAACCACTCAGACAGGCAATGACAAAGGAAAACACCCTCTTAATACTCCTAGACACACAATTATATGCAACCGACAGTGAGGCCAACCGATCACTGGTTCACAGCCAACAGGTACTGAGGGCACACAAGCTATTTATTCTGCAGCTGAGGTTGATTGAAGAGTCTTGATTGGTCGACTCGGTCGAATCACAGCCACATCAATCACAGATGCCAGTGAACAGGAAGCAGGAAGTAGACTGCCTCTGCTCCAGAAGGACCAATCCTCAACAGGGAATCACACAGCTGGATTTGCATGCCTGGTAGAATCACTCATGGAAACGATACAATGAAGTGGTAATGGGTTTCCATGGGTAGTCCATCAAACACCACCCTAGTACAAGATATTCCATGGCATTTGGAAAATTAAACATTGCTCAAAATGCTGCATGGAACACCAGAGCGATGGTCTCAAAGTGCCATTTGGCAAGGCTTGGTGCCACCCTTTTAGATTTGGTTAATCTCATAGCCCTCCATTTGAAGTGTGCCTCTGAAAAGTTTAGAAGGCAGGTTAACTCTTACACTTTGACCTAAAAAACACGTTCACATGTAAGCGCACAAAACATTGGGGGTAGGGCTAAGTGCAGAGGCACATGGAGAAATGGGATTGATTAAAGAAGATGAGGACAGTAGGAACGGTATGTCCATCTCCTTGGAGAGAGAAACGTCACCAGAGGAGAACGGGAAGGAAATAAATAAGTAAATCAGTGGTGTGATGAAGCTGCTCTCACTCTGGTGATGGAGAACAGTGAACTCTGTTTCCCACATCTCCTCAACGCCTCCTGCAGGAGGCCAAAACATACTCACTCTGAGGCTATTTTTATTTACGTCCTGGCATCCTTCATTTCTCTGCTCACTGTGTTTCTCAACCTGATGGTCATCATCTCTATCTCCCACTTCAGGTAGCCATCATCCATTGATAATACATGATTGTATATAGCATGCTATTGATTATGTTTCGTTCACTGATATCATGTTGTTGGTTTTTCTTCTCCAGGCAGCTCCAAACTCCCACCAACACCCTCCTCCTCTCTCTGGCTGTCTCAGATTTCCTCGTTGGTTTCCTCATGTGCTTTCACATTATGTTCATAGACGGCTGCTGGCTCCTCGGAGACGGTGTGTGTGTTACGTATCAGTATTTGGCATATATCATCACTTCCTCTTCAGTAGGAACCATGGTGCTCATATCTGTTGACCGCTATGTGGCTATTTGTGATCCTATGTTTTACTCCACAAAAATCACAATGAAAAGAGTTAAGATCTGCATTGTTTTGAGTTGGTTTTGCTCTTCATCCTTCCAAGGTCTAAACCTAAGTGATAACCTGAAACATCCAGGCAGGTATAACACTTGCATTGGAGAGTGCATTTTTGTCATTAATTATATTGTTGGACTTGCAGATCTTATTATAACCTTCATTGTTCCCATAACTGTTATTATTGTGTTGTATACAAGAGTCTTTGTGGTGGCTGTTTCTCACGCTCGTGCCATGCGGTCCCAGATTGCAGCCGTCACACATAGCTCTGCTAAAGGGTCAGAGATTAAAGCAGCCGGTACTCTTGGAGTTGTTATAGTTGTCTTTCTGTTATGTATCTGCCCTTATTACTGTGTCACTCTTGTGGGTGAAGACACTGTGCTCACTGCTTCATCTGTTATCTCTGGAGTATCTTTGTTTTATCTTAACTCCTGTTTGAACCCTATGATCTATGCCTTCTTTTACCCCTGGTTTAGAAAATCTATTAAACTCATTGTTACACTGAAGCTACTGCAGAGAGACTCCTGTGAGGCCAACATGCTGTAGAAAGGAGCCTGAAACTGACTATGAGGAGCCTGACTATGAACTGCAAAGTGATATTTATTTGAATGTTTTAATTAGAACATTTGGTTAAACCATTTAGATCGTTACTTTTAACATGCTCCTCTATAATACACAGCAAATATTAGGCTCATGTTGTATATATTGTTGTCACTCACTATCTATACTTTTTTTTCATTACATTCATATTTAATATTTTGTTCACTGTATAGTATGTGCTTTATGTTGTTTGCTGTATATTCATTGTTATTAAAACACATTTTTCTTATTGATTGATTGCACCTTTGGCTCTCTTTGCTGCTTTAACACCATCAAATCCATTGAGGGATTAAAAAAAACACAAAACCACTTTATCTGGCACATTATCCGGGGTTTTTGGGGTTGCTGGTGCCAATCCCAGGTGACATTGGTCACACCATGGACAGGAGGATACACAGGAGGAACCATCATTGATGACCTCAACCTATTGTTATTTACTTAAAACTCTTTGGCTGTTTCAAGAGTTTTTGGGTTGTCTGTCTGTCCAATACACCTTATTTTTGAGTGGCACTTTGCCAAGTTTTTCTTAACAATATCATGGGAACACTCAAATGGCATGTCAGTTCCACATCCATGTGATATAACAGAGTGGGAAAGTGGCCTGTACTTTCCCACTGTACGGTACGGTGTTACTTGGGACACCAAGTCAGAGCACTAACAACACTGAAATAAAGTCATGGCTGACCTTAAAGCAAGAGGTAAACATGTCGAAATTCGGGATGGCATGATATCACTTTTTTCAGACTGAGTGTCTACCGACAGGGCTGGCTCTATGCATTTTGGTGCCCCAGCAAGACTGGAATTTGGTGCCCCACGCCGCACCCTCCATTTCCTCTGTCCAAAACCAGTTTTCAATGAGAAAGTCAAATATGTATAACAATGAACAACACGTTAATAAATAAGTCATAAAACACTAAATAGTATGATAGTCAACAGTTATGTTTAGAATAAAAGTATGGACACTGCAAGCTAAATATACAAACAAGAAAAAAAAAAACCCTGCATTGTAATAAATAAAAGTAAATGGTAGTAAACATAATAAATAGAGAAAATGGTACAATAAGCTAAATGCTGTAACGATAGAGATCATCTAAATTCGACACGTTTGAACTTCCATACAATCTTTTTCCCTTGTTTCTGTCTAAACTAACATTATATTATTAAGTAATAACATAGGGCCAATAGGCGGGGTCACACCCTGGACAGGTCACCAGTCCATCGCAGGGCCACATATAGAGACAAACAACCATCCACTTCCACACCTACGGCCGATTTAGAGTGTCCAATTTACCTAATCCCCATATTGCATGTTTTTGGACCGTGGGAGGAAGCCGCAGCAGTCGGCAAAAACCCACGCACACAGAGGGAGAACATGCAAACTCCATGCAGAAAGGCCCTTGCACCAACTGGGTATATATACATATACATATACATATATACATATATATATTCATTTCTACTTGTGGTAGTCTAGGGCCCCCTCCAGTTGGTGGCACCCTAGGCGACCACCTGTATGTCCTATGGCTAGAGCTGGCTGTGTCTACCGATACCGATGTCAGTAAATTTAATAGTAAAAAGCTGAAGTAAGAAGTAAGACGCTATTAACAAAAAAATTGTACTGATGTTTTTATTACCTACAGACATTTTCAGGCTATTTCAAAGACATAATTGTCAAACTGTGTAATAAATATTCTTCTCCCACAAAGCACACAACATGACTCAGCTTAAATGCTTCTGCTAATTGAAATTTTTTCTGTGTGTGCATAGAGAAGCATGAGATACATATGATTTTGGGATTGAATCAGAGCTAACACATTAGTATTGGATTGCTACTGAGTATTGTATCGACTCATCCCTACTTGCCATAGTTTTTTATTTACATTTAATTAATGTTTTTGTATTTGCATTTTTACATTCTGTGTGTGCACAGTGAAGCATGCGATGCATATGATTCTGGGATTGAATCAGATTTAACATTTTATTCTTTCAATATCTGACCCAGTGATTTTGATGTATAGTACAGGCTCATCCCTAGTTGCTATAGTGATGGAGACATATAGTGTCTGCTGTGTGCACTCTGACTGGCTTAGGCATGACTTGAATGGATTGTAGAAATTTACGTTTTGAGGACTTGATTTTTATGTGACCAATGTAAACAGATTTAGGTCCCCACAATATAAGGAATACCAGGTACATACACACACAGTTCTCTGACGCAGAGACTCATTCAGGATTATCCACACTTAATATGACAGATATCATCATAACATCATCATCACTACTTTGACTTTCATTTTGACTGCTCGGAATTTAATTCAAGATATGCATATGATAATCTTTATGTATTGTACTGTGCAAAATAAATAAAATCAAGTAAAATCTGAACATTTTAAGCACATTTCATATAAAACACCAACATTGTATGTCACCTCTCGACCTACATGAAACAGGATATGAATTTAGGGCCATATCACTCTGCATTACTGCACTATTTTTGTGAAATCAACATGAGTCCAAACAGTTTGGGTCATAAATTCAGGGAGAGTCAGTGCTTATTCTTTGAGAACCACTGTTGTATCTCAGTGATAGAAGCCAAAACATAGATTTGGCACACATCATAACAAAAGTACTTCAACATTTTCGCAGATAACTTTACTTCATAAATCCTCACAATCATAAACTTTCAGTTTTTGTATCATAGGAGCTGATTCTCTAAAGGTTTTAGTATTAATTTGCATGAACACCAGCTTTGAACAAATCATGAAGAAATCCTTAGAAATTGCACATGAGATTATCAAATGCCATATTTTGGAGTAACAAAAGTAGAACAAACTCAACTGTAACATGTTAAATCACAGCTTGGTCACAGAGAGTCTGTACATAATTAAAAAAGCTAAAGTGCAGTGATAAAAGTTTAAATGAGAATGGGGAATGACATTTAGGGGTAGAAAACTAGTGGGAATTGACTTGTGCAATATTTAGAACATATTCTGGACACAATATGTGACATATATTATGCATACAGGCAACAGAGGGCATCAGGTTTTTAGTTTTCCCGTGTGTGGTGCTTGGACATGGCTGGAATGTTGCATGCAGCACTATGTGCACACTTTCAAACTCAGGGTCAAAGCATAGAAGAGATTCTAAAGTCCACCTAAGCAGACCGTGATATGTAAATTTCATATAAGTAAAGTTTATAGTAAATTTATATCTACAGTATGTCTCGACACTGTTCACTGGGTTTGTCTATTGCTCTGTAGAATCCCCACATTTAAAAAAACAAACAAACTACACATCAACTTCCTTCTCTTTACATTAATTTGAAGTCAGAGGAGCCGGGCTTCAGTATTTGAAGTGTAAAAATTAGTTTGATAGATTTTCTAAACCAGGGGTAGAAAAAGGCATATATCAGTGGGTTTAAACAGGAGTTAAAGTAGAACAGAAGAATAACAAATGCATCACTCGACGCACTGAGCAGGGTGTCCACGCCTGTCACCACAGTGCAAAAATACGGGCAGAGGCATAATAAAAACACAACGATGACGACGCCGAGAGTCCGCGCCGCTTTCATTTCTGATTTATTTACTTTGACCGAGCTCTGTTGAGGTCCGGCTGCCGTGCGTGCTCGCATGGCACGGACCTGAGTGATGACTGCCACAAAGATTCTGAGATACAGGACGACGACGACAATGACAGGACCAATAAAGGACACAGTCACGTCTATAATAGAAGAGATGTTATTAATCAAAATGACACACTCGCCGATGCAGGACTTCAAGCTGCCTGGCTGTTTCAGATTGTGCCTCAACAGCAGACAGTGACAGAGGGTCGAGCCCCCCCAACAAGCACAAACACACATCTTAACTCTTTTTTCAGAGACTTTGGTTCGGTAATGCATTGGGTCACAAATAGCCACATAGCGATCAACTGATATGAGGACCATGGTTCCTATCGAGGCAGAGGTGATGATGTATTCCAGCACATAATACAGGAGACACATGAAGTCACCGAGGAACCAGCAGCCATCTATCGCCGAGGTTTGAAAGAAAATAAGGAAGCCCACGAGAAAATCTGAGATACCCAGAGAAAGGAGGAGGATATTGGTGGGGGTGTGGAGCTGCCTGCAGACGCAAGAGAGTAACATACATATTATTATTTGTTGTATAATCCTTAACAGTTCTAAAATGAAGAGACAACAAATATTTAACAACCTGAAGTGAGAGATGGAGACAATGACGAGCAGGTTGAGAATCACAGTGAGCAGACCGATGAACGTCAGCATGATGTAAGTGATCGTGGACACAGCCAGAGGCATTGCTGTCTTCCTGCAGGAGGCGTTGATGAGCTGTGGGAAACAGAGGTCCACTTCATCGACGGTTTGCATCGTTACAGTGAGGCGAAGACGAGACGCTGCCCAGTCTTCTGCCTGAAGCGGTGGATTTTATCTCTTTCTCAGTGGACCTATTTCCCTCAGTGTGTTTGTGTGTCATCGTCACTAAACCATGACATCACATTGCCAGTAAAATGTCAAAGTACACATGGGCATTTAATGACTGTAGGGTCCAGGGGCCAAACTGATGTGAACATGTGAAAGGGCATGAAAATCGTGCAGAAGAAGCCAGACGTGTTTAATTGGTATAGCATTTAAAGACAACATACATTATCTTAAGTCACTTTACATACTGTAGTAAGGCTTATAATTAGGGCTCTCAATCCCCGCCTATTACCCTATTTCAGCTGAGACTGGCACAGCTCCCCCCGTGACACTCATGTGGAGGACAAAGAGGTAGAAGATGGATGGATGGTGTATCTCACATTTTGATATTCATTTATATAGATTAATCGTAATGAAAGGTTTGCTTTTCTTCCAATGACTAAATAAAGAGAGAATGAAAGCGCAGTCAGCCACGCAGGGTAGGTGTTCAAGTGGAAGTCTCTGGGCAGCTGCCAGCATATTACGGGCACTATCGGTGCCTAGAGTGGTTAGTCACTTTTTGCTCATGCTCTGTCCATGCACTCTTTGCACACAGTTCCCAAATCCACTGCACACAGTGTTGATAGTGCACTGCTTCTCCCTCCTGAGTCTCTTGATCGTTGACCAGAACCTCTACGAAGCCGAAATCGTTCTCCATGGTCTCACCAACCTCGTCCCACATCCGAGTTTTTGACGTGACCACCAAAGCTGCATTCTAGGCAAAAAGACCTGATAGGACTCCTCCATCCCTTACTTGATGCCACCAACGAGTTCGGTGGTTACGGCCACGACAGGCACCAACAACCTTACAGCCACAGCTCCGGTCAGCTGCATTGACAATGGAGGCACCAAACATGGTCAATTCGGACTCAATATCTCCTGACTCCCTTGGGACGTGGTCGAAGTTCTGCCCGAGGTGGGAATTGAAACTCTTTCTGACAGGGGACTCCTCCAGTTCAGCCTCACAATTCGTTTAAGTCTGCCAGGACTGACCTGACCTGACCAGTATCCTCCCCAGCCATGGGAGCCAACTCACCAACAGGTGGTGATCAGTTGACAGCTCCACTCCTCTCTTCATCCCAGTGTCCAAGACATATGGCCACAGGTCTAACGACACGACTACAAAGTCTATCATTGACTCACTGCCAAGGGTATCCTGGTGCCAAGTGCACATATCGACACCCTTGTGCTGGAACATGGTGTTTGCTGCTCCAGAGCACAAGCTGTGTGTCGAGGCGAGCCCGACTATATCTAGTTGGAACTTCTCAACCTCGAGCACCAGCTCAGGCTCCTTACCTGCCAGAGTCCTTCCACGTCCCTACCTCCAAGGTCCTCGCCTTCGACCACCACCAAACTCACACTGCACCCAACCTCCATGGCCCCTCCCACAGGTAGTGAGCCATGACCCATGTTGCCTGTTTGGGCTGTGCCTGGCCGGGCCCCATGGGTGTAGGCCCGAACACCAGGTGCTTGCCATCATGCCCCTCCCCCAGGCCTGGCTCCAGAGGGGACACCCAGTGACCTGTGTCCGGGAGAAGGTAGAGCATGGTAATTTTGTTTGCTTCTTCATAGAGGTCTTTGAACCGCTCTTTGTCCGGTCCCTCACCTTGGACCTGAGCTCCTAGGATCATTGGAACATGCAAACCTCTCCACCACGATAAGGTGGTGGCTCCCGGAGGGGTTTGCTAGTCATGTTAAATGTTAGCAGAGCAAGGCCATACAGCGGTGACACAATACGAACCAAAATCAGCACCAAACTTTAAATGAAGGTAAAAGAAAGAAGACGCTCTTCTCCATTGTTCTTCTCCACGCTCATGAACTGCCTGCAATCAGATGCAGATGAGCAGGAGGGCTTTTATTGGACACGCTCAGTATCACAGGCGGCTTTTCAGTTTCACAAATTAAGTTTGACCCACATCAATAAACAATAAATACAAATAAACAAATAATAATTGAGGGCACAGTTCAACATTAAATATAAAGTTCATTAATGTAACTGCTTTGGATACTGTTGTTAATGTAAACACAAATGTTCTCCATATGCCAGCTGTGAAGAATATTTGTATAGTTAACATATTCATTCTGTAAAAAAAATTTTTCATAACCAACTAAGAGTGGTATTGTAACTGAAAAATTCCTATTTAGATCGGAATTAATCAACCGTGAAAAAATCAAATCAAATCGTGAATCGAATTGAAAATGGTGGCGATACCTGGCCCTACTTCAGAGGACACTGCATTGACTAAATTACTAATGGCCTTATACTAATCCTGAACTCAGCCAAACTTTAAAACATGTCTTCACCTTAAAAAGTAGTTTGTCCCCATAAGGAAGACAAGTCCCCATAATGTGACGGTGTAAATAGGGTCCCCACAACATGAGGAATACCAGGTGTTTGTACAATAAATAAAATCAAGTGAAAACTAGACATTTTATCAATGACCCTCACACATTTTGAGTCATATTTTGTAGAAACAAATGCAGAACAGAAACAACTATTTAATTCACAGCTCGGTCACGGAGTCATGGTGCATGAACATAATGTTAAAATGCTTGTGCAATATTTATAACGTATTCTGGACATAATATATGACATATTATGCATTATAGGCAATAAAAGGACATCAGGTTTTCAGTTTTCCCACTTGTGTTGTGCTTGGTCATGGCTGGGATGTTTATGCACACTATGTGCACACTTCCAGACTCAGGGTCAAAGTATAGAAGAGATTCTAAAGTCCACCTAAGCAGACAATTGATGGACAATTTATGTCTGGACTTTACTCTGTTCATTTGATTTCTCTATTGCTGTGTAGGATCCCTACATTATTAAAAACTACTCATCAGCTCTGCTATCTTTACATTAATTTGAAGTCAGAGGAGCCGGGCTTCAGTATTTGAAGTGTAAAAATGAGTTTGATAGATTTTCTAAACCAGGGGTAGAAAAAGGCATATATCAGTGGGTTTAAACAGGAGTTAAAGTAGACCAGAAGTACAATAAATGCATCACTGGATGCACTGAGCAGGGTGTCCACGCCTGTCACCGTACCACAAAAAAACGGGCAGAGGCATAATAAAAACACAACAATAACAACGCCAAGAGTCCGTGCCGCTTTCATTTCTGATTTCTTTACTTTGACCAAGCTCTGTTGAGGACCGGCTGCCGTGCGCACTCGCATGGCACGGACCTGAACGATGACCGCCACAAAGACTCTGAGATACAGGATGACAACGACAATGACAGGACCAATAAAGGACACAGTAATGTCTATAACTGAAGAGATGTTATTGATTAGAATGACACACTCTCCGATGCAGGAATTCAGACTGCCTGGCTGTTTCAGGTTGTGCCTCAGCAGCACACAGTGACAGAGGGTCGAGCCCCCCCAACAAGCACAAACACACATCTTAACTCGTTTTTCAGAGACTTTGGTTCGGTAATGCATTGGGTCACAAATAGCCACATAGCGATCGACTGATATGAGGACCATGGTTCCTATTGAGGCAGAGGTGATGATGTATTCCAGCACGTAATACAGGACACACATGATGTCACCGAGGAACCAGCAGCCGTCTATCGCTGAGGTCTGAAAGAAAATAAGGAAGCCCACGAGGAAATCTGAGATACCCAGAGAAAGGAGAAGGATATTGGTGGGGGTGTGGAGCTGCCTGCAGAAGCAAGAGAGTAACATACATTTTATTATTTGCTGTATAATCCTGAACAGTTCTGAAATGAAGAAACAACAAATATTTAACAACCTGAAGTGGGAGATGGAGACAATGACGAACAGGTTGAGTATCAAAGTGAGCAGACCCATGAACGTCAGCATGATGTAAGTGATTATGGACACAGCCGGAGGTAATGCTGTCTTCCTGCAGGAGGTGTTCAGGAGTTGTGGGAAACAGAGGTCCACTTCATCGAGGCTTTGCATTGTTACAGTGAGGCCAAGACAAGACACTGCCCACTCTTCTGCCTGAAGCAGTGGATTTTATCTCTTTCTCAGTGGACCTCCAATTTCCCTGAGCATGTTTGCATGTCATCGTCTCTACTCAACCATGACATCATGTGTTTTTCAGTTTGGCCGGTCTGTGACGTCCACTGTCAATAACATAATAGTTGAAGTACACACCGACATTTAATGACCGTTGGGTCAAGGAGCCAATCTAATGCAACTTGTGAAACGGCATGAAAAAAAGGCGTGTTTGATTGGTGTAGCAGTGAATCACAACATACATTATCTCAAGTCACTTTACATACTGTAGCAAGGCTTATAACTCGGGCTATCAAAGCTGTATTCTGCTTGGCCTGCTGGTACCATCAGCTGCCTCTGGAGTCCCACCAACCAAAAAGGCCCTATAAGACTCCTTCTTCAGCTTGAAGGCATCCCTTACCACTGGAGTCCACCAACAGGCTCGATAGCCTCCCTGAAGGTGGAGGGAGGCTACCCTCTCGTTTACCAGAGTGAACCCCAATGTACAGGCCCTGAGCCGAGAGGCAATGAATATGCCCACACATGCTTGGTTCCTCTCACCAGAGGCAACTCCAGAGTGGAATTGAGTCCAACCCCTCTCAAGGAGACTGGTTCCAGAGCCCAACCTGTGTGTTGAGGTGAGCCCGACTATATCTAGTCAGACCTTCTCAACCATGAGCACCAGCTCAGGCTCCTTACCTGCCAGAATGGTGACATTCCATGTCCCTAGAGCCAGCCTATGCAGCCGAGGAACGCACCGCCAAGGTCCTCGCCTTCGACCACCACCCAACTCACACTGCACCCAACCTCCATGGCCCCTTCCACAGGTGGTGAGCCCATTGGAAGGGGGACCCATGTTGCCTCTTTGGATTGTATCTGGCCGGGCCCCAAGGTTGCAGGCCCAAACACCAGGTGCTTGCCATCATGCCCCCCGGTGACCCTCATTCAATCGAGGTAGAGTGCAGTCCCTCACCTTGGACCTGTATGCCTTGGGTAACCATACCAGGGCCATAAAGCCCCCCGACAACTGAGTTTCTAGGATCATTGGGACACGCAAACCTCTCCACCACGATAAGGTGCGGCTCCTGGAGGGGTGTGTTGGTCATGTTAAATAAAAAGTACATTAATGTAAATGCTTTAGATTCTGTTATTAAATATTCTCCATATGCCAGTTGTGATGAATATTTGTATAATTAACATATTCATTCTGTAAAAAAAATTTCATTTCCCACTAAGAGTGGTATTGTAAGTGAAATATTCCAATTAAAAATGGAATTGAATCAAATCAAATCGTGCATTGAATCAATATTGGTAGAGGTACCCAGCCCTGCCTCATAGAACACTGCATTGACTGAATTACTAGTGGCCTTATACTAATCATAACCTCAGCCTAACTTTAAAACATGTCTTCATCTTAAAAAGTAGTTTGTCTGCATAAGGAAGACACATCCCCATAATGTGACAGTGCAAACAGGGTCCGCACAACATAAGGAATACCAGATACACACACACACACAAAGCTCTGTGATACAGAGACTCATTCATCATTATTTACACTTAATATTTCAGATATCATCATAACATCATCACCACTTTGGTTTTCATTGTGACTGCTGTGAATTTAATTCAAGATATTTACATCATCATTTTTATGTACTGTACTGTGCAAAATACATAAAATAAAGTGAAAACTAGACATTTAAAGCACATTTCGTATAAAAAACCAACATCGTTTTTCACCTATTGACTTAAATAAAACAGGATATTAATTCAAGGCCATATCACTTAGCTCTTGCATGAAGGTACATGTGAAATAAACATGAGTTTAAACAGTTTGGGTCATAATTTCATGCGTGAATGTGAGTGTCAGTTTTTATTCTTTGAGAACAACTGTTGTAGCTCAGTGATAGAAGCCAAAAACAAAGTTTTGGCACACATCGTAACAAATGTATTTCAGTGACAGCAACTTTTAATTTCAACATTTCCCCAGAGAACAAAAAAACAAAGGTCCTAATATTAATTTACACAAACACCAGCTTTGCAAAATTCATCAAGAACAAATCCTTAAAAATGCACAAGAGATTATCAATGACCCTAACACATTTTGCTGAGTCATATCTTGGAGAAACAAACACAGAACAAAAACAACTATTTAAATAACTGCTTGGTCACAGAGAGTCATGGTGCATGTACAGAATGTTAAAAAAGCTAAAATGCAGTGATAAAAGCATAAATGAGACGGGAAAATTGACATTTAGGGGCAGAAAATGTATGGGAATTGACTCGTACAATATTTATAACATATTCTGTACACAATATGTGACATATATGATGCAGGGAGATGCAGAAGAGATTCTAAAGTCCACCTAGCAGACAATTGATGGACAATTTATGTCTAGACTTTACGCTGTTTACTGATTTTCTCTATTGCTGTGTAGGATCCCTACATTATTAAAAAACTCCTCACCAGCTCTGCTATCTTTACATTAATTTAAAGTCAGAGGAGCCGGGCTTCAGTATTTGAAGTGTAAAAATTAGTTTGATAGATTTTCGAAACCAGGGGTAGAAAAAGGCATATATCAGCGGGTTTAAACAGGAGTTAAAGTAGATCAGAAGTATAATAAATGCATCACTGGATGCACTGAGCATGATGTCCACACCTGTCACCGTACCGCTAAAAAACGGGAAGACGCATAATAAAAACACAACAATAACAACGCCAAGAGTCCGCGCCGCTTTCATTTCTGATTTCTTTACTTTCACTGAGCTCTGTTGAGGACCGGCTGCTGTGCGCACTCGCATGGCACGGACCTGAATGATGACTGCCACAAAAACTCTGAGATAAAGGACGATGACGACAATGACAGGACCAATAAAGGACACAGTAATGTCTATAATTGAAGAGATGTTATTGATTAGAATGACACACTCTCCGATACAGGAATTCAGGCTGCCTGGGTGTTTCAGGTTGTGCCTCAGCAGCACACAGTGACAGAGGGTCGCACACCCCCAACAAGCACAAACACACATCTTAACTCGTTTTTCAGAGACTTTGGTTCGGTAATGCATTGGGTCACAAATAGCCACATAGCGATCGACTGATATGAGGACCATGGTTCCTATTGAGGAAGAGGCGATGATGTATTCCAGCACGTAATACACGATACACATAAAGTCACCGAGGAACCAGCAACCGTCTATCGCTGAGGTTTGAATGAAAATAAGGAAGCCCACCAGAAAATCTGAGCTACCCAGAGAAAGGAGGAGGATATTGGTGGGGGTGTGAAGTTTCCTGCAGAAGCAAGAGAGTAACATACATTTTATTATTTGTTGTATAATCCTTAACATTTCTGAAATGAAGAAACAACAAATACTTAACAACCTGAAGTGGGAGATGGAAACAATGACGAGCAGGTTGAGAATCACAGTGAGCAGACCGATGAACGTCAGCATGATGTAAGTGATCATGGACACAGCAGGAGGCAATGCCGTCTTCCTGCAGGAGGCGTTGAGGAGTTGTGGGAAACAGAGGTCCACTTCATCGAGGTTTTGCATCGTTACAGTGAGGCCAAGACAAGACACTGCCCAGTCTTCAGCCTGAAGCAGTAGATTTTATCTCTTTCTTGGTGGACCTCGTATTTCCCTCAGCATGTTTGCGTGTCATCGTCTCTACTCAACCATGACATCATATGTTTTTCAGTTTGGCCACTAAAATGTCCCCGTCTGTGACGTCCACTGTCAATCACATCATAGTCAAAGTACACACAGGCATTTAATGACCGTAGGGTCCAGGTGCCAATCTGATATAACATGTGAAAGGGCATGAAAAATGTGCGGAATAAGCCAGGCATGTTTGATACGTAGAGCACTGAATCACAACATACATTATCTCAAGGCACTTTACATACTTTAGTAAGGCTTATAATTAGGGGAACATCTGGCGACTCCGCCAGATGTTCCCAACAAACCCTCACAATATGTTTAGGTCTGCCAGGCCGGACTGGCATCCTCCCCTGCCATCGGAACCAACTGAAGTGACCACCAGGTGGTGATTAGTTGACAGCCCGCCCCTCTATTCAGCCAAGTGTCCAAGACATATGGCCACAGGTCTAACAACACAACCACAAAGTCGATTATTGACTCACAACCTAGGGTATCCTGGTGGCAAGTGCACATATGGACACCCTTATGCTTGAAGATGGTGTTTGTTATGGACAATCAGTGATAAGCATAGAAGTCCAGCAAAAAAGCACCACTCGGGCTTAGTTCATGGGGCCGTTCCTCCCAATCACACCCCTCCAGGTCTCACTGTCATTGCCCATGTGAGCATTGAAGTCCCCAGCAGAACAAAGGAATCCTCAGCAGGAGCACTTTCTAGCACCATCTCCAGGGACTCCAAAAAGGTTGGGTACTCTGAACAGCTGTTCAGTGCAGGCACAAACAGCACAGGTAACAGTTAGTACCCGTCCCCCCACCCCAATGTACAGGCCCTGACCGGGGGGGCAATGAGTGTGCCCACATCCGCTTGGTTCCTCTCACCAGGGTAAACTTCGGAGTGGAAACAAGTCCAACCCCTCTCAATGAGACTGGTTCCAGAGCCTAAGCTTTGTGCCAAGGTGAGCCCGACTATATCTCGTCGGAACTTCTCAACCTTGAGCACCAGCTCAGGCTCCTTACCTGCCAGAGTGGTGACATTCCACGTCCCAAGAGCCAGCTTCTGCAGCCGAGGTTCGTACCTCCAAGGTCCTCGCCTTTGACCACCACCCAACTCACACTGCACCCAACCTCCATGGCCCCTCCCACAGGTAGTGAGCCCATGGGAAGGGGGACCCAATTTTGGCTTTTTGGACTGTGCCTGTCAGGGCCCCATGGGTGCAGGCCCAAACACCAAGTGTTCGCCATCATGCCCCCCGATGACCCTAGTCCAGGTGAGGTAGACTGCGGTCCATTTATTTGCTTCTTCAGAGGTCTTTGAACCGCTCTTCGTTCGGGCCCTCACCTTGGACCTGTTTGCCTTGGGTAACCCTAATAGGGGCATAAAGCCCCCCAAAACTGAGCTCCTAGGATCATTGGGACACACAAACCCATCCAACACAATAAGGTGGCAGCTCCCGGAGGGGTGTGTCGATCAAGTTAAATAAAATGTACATGAATGTAACTGCTTTGGATTCTGTTGTTAATGCAAACACAAATATTATCCATATGCTAGTAGTGAGGAATATTTGTATAATTCACGTTTAAATTCTGTAAAAATGTTTTCATAACCAACTAAGAGTGGTATTATAACTGAAATATTCCTAATTAAGTCGGGAATTGAATCAAATTAAATTGTGGATCGAAT
The DNA here is from genome assembly GCF_958295425.1 of Solea solea. Classification (NCBI taxonomy): domain Eukaryota; kingdom Metazoa; phylum Chordata; class Actinopteri; order Pleuronectiformes; family Soleidae; genus Solea; species Solea solea. The sequence continues at coordinate 35,334,154 of NC_081135.1, forward strand.
TTAATTGAGACCTTGTGAATCGTAATCAAATCAATTTAGGCTTTTGGTGGTGATACCCAGCCCTACTTCAGAGGACACTGCATTGAATGAATTACTAGTGGCCTAATCCTAATCCTAACCTCAGCCTAACTTTAAAACATGTCCTCACCTTAAAATGTAGTTGATCCCCATAAGGAAGACAAGCCCCGATAATGTAAGTGTAAAAAAGTTTAGGTCCCCACAACTTGAGGAGTACCAGGTATACACACACACACACACACAGCTGTCTGACGCAGAGACTCATTCAGGATTATCCAAGCTTATATTACAGACATCATCAACAACACTTTGACATTGTGACTGCTCTGAATTTAATTCAAGATATTCATATCATCATTTTTATGTATTGTACTGTGCAAAATAAACAAAATCAAGTGAAAACTAGACATTTTAAACACATTTCGTATAAAATACCAACATCGTACATCAGCTCTCGACCTATATAAAACAGGATATTCATTTAGGGCCTTCCATGAAGGTATTTGCAAAATAAACATGAGTTTAAACAGTGTGGGTCTTAAATTCATGGATGAGTGGGATACTCAGTGCTTATTGTCTGAGAACAACTGTTGTAGCTCAGTGAAAGAAGCCAAAACATAGATTTGGCTCACATCATAACAAACCTATTTTACTAACAGCAACTTTAAATTCAAATTTCCACAGAAAACCAACAAAAAGTTCCTAATTTTAATTTGCACAAACACAAGCTTTACAAAATTCATCAAGAACAAATCCTTAAAAATGCATGTGAGATTATTAATGACCCGGCCCTCACAGATTTTGCTGAGTCACATCTTGGAGAAACAAAAGCAGAAAAAAAAACAACTATTTAAATCACAGCTCGGTCACAGAGAGTTATTGTGCATATGTATATAATTAAAAAGCTAAAGTGCAATGATAAAAGTATAAATGAGACAGAGAAACTGACATTTAGGGGCAGAAAACTTGTGGGAATTAACTTGTGCAATATCTATAACATATTCACAACATATGCACAATATGTGACATATATTATGCATTATAGGCAATAAAAGACATCATGTTTTCAGGTTTCCCACATGTGTTGTGCTGCACATGGCTGGGATTTTGCATGCAGCACTAAACTTTACTCTGTTCACTGCATTTCTCTATTGCTCTGTAAGATCCCTACATTTGAAAAGAAAAAAAGAAAAAATTCTCATCACCTCCGTTCTCTTTACATTAATTTAAAGTCAGAGGAGCCGGGCTTCAGTATTTGAAGTGTTAAAATCAGTTTGATAGATTTTCTAAACCAGGGATAGAAAAAGGCATATATCAGTGGGTTTAAAAACGAGTTAAAGTAGAACAGAAGTCTAATTGATGCATCACTTGACACACTGAGCAGGATGTCCTCGCCTGTCACCGTACCACAATAAAACGGGCAGACGCATAACAAAAACGCAACGATGACAACGCCGAGAGTCCGTGCCGCTTTCATTTCTGATTTCTTGACTTTGACCAAGCTCTGTTGAGGATCGACTGCCGTGCGCACTTGCATGGCACGGACCTGAGCGATAACAACCACAAAGACTCTGAGATACAGGACGATGACGACAATGACAGGACCAACAAAGGACACATTCATTTCTATGACTAAAGAGATGTTATTGATTAGAAGGACACACTCTCCGATGCAGGAATTCAGGCTGCCTGGCTGTTTCAGGTTGCTCCTCAGCAGCACACAGTGACAGAGGGTCGAACCCCCCCAACAAGCACAAACACACATCTTAACTCTTTTTTCAGAGACTTTGGTTCGGTAATGCATTGGGTCACAAATAGCCACATAGCGATCAACTGATATGAGGACCATGGTTCCTATCGAGGAAGCGGTGATGATGTATTCCAGCACGTAATACAGAAGACACATGAAGTCACCGAGGAACCAGCAGCCGTCTATCGCCGAGGTTTGAATGAAAATAAGGAAGCCCACTAGGAAATCTGAGATACCCAGAGAAAGTAGGAGGATATTGGTGGGGGTGTGGAGCTTCCTGCAGAAGCAAGAGAGTAACATACATATTATTATTTGCTGTATAATCCTGAACAGTTCTGAAATGAAGACAACAAATATTTAACAACCTGAAGTGGGAGATGGAGACAATGACGAGCAGGTTGAGGATCACAGTGAGCAGGCCGATGAACGTCAGCATGATCTTACTGAGCATGGACACAGCCGGAGGCAATGCTGTCTTCCTGCAGGAGGCGTTGAGAAGTTGTGGGAAACAGAGGTCGACTTCATCGAGGGTTTGCATCGTTACTGTGAGGCCAAGACAAGACACTGCCCAGTCTTCTGCCTGCAGCAGTGGATTTTATCTCTTTCTCGGTGGACCTCCTATTTTCCTCAGCATGTTTGTTTCATCGTCTCTACTCAACCATGACATCACGTGTTTTCCAGTTTGGCCAGTAAAATAACCCCGTCTGTGAGGTCCACTGTCAATCACATCATAGTTGTACACACAGGCATTTAATGACCATAGGGTCCAGAGGCCAATCTGATATAACATGTGGAAGGGCATGAAAAAACATGTGGAAGAAGCCAGGCGTGTCTGATTGGTATAGCACTGAATCATAACATACATTTTTTCAAGGCACTTTACATACTGTACTAGTCCAGCAACAAAGCACCATTCGGGCTCGGATCACGTTGCCGTTCCTCCCAGTCACACCCCTCCAGGTCTCACTGTCATTGCCCACGTGAGCATTGAAGTCCCCAGCAGAACAAAGGAATCCTCAGCAGTAGGATTCCTTTCTAGCACCACCTCCAGAAACTCCAAAAAGGGTGGGTACTCTGAACAGCTGTTCCATGCATAGGCACAAACAACAGTTAGTACCCGTCCCCTCCACCCGAATGCGGAGGGGAGGCTACCCTCTCATCTACCAGAGTGAATCCCAATGTACAGGCACCGAGCCCAGGGGCAATGAGTATGCCCACACCTGCTTGGTGCCTATCACCAGGGGCAACTCCAGAGTGGAAACAAGTCCAACCCCTCTCAGTGAGACTGGTTCCAGAGCCCAAGCTGTGTGTCGAGGCGAGCCCGACTATATCTAGTCAGAACTTCTCAACCTTGAGCACCAGCTCAGGCTCCTTGCCTGCCAGAGTGGTGACATTCCACGTCTCTTGAGACAGCTTCTGCAGGTGAGGAATGACCTCGCCTCGACCACCACCCAACTCACAGTGCACCCAACCTCCATGACCCCTCCCAAAGGTGGTGAGCCCATTGGAAGGGGGACCCATGTTGCGTCTTTGGATTGTGCCTGGCCGTGTCCCATGGTTGCAGGTCCAAACACCAGGTGCTGGCCATCAGGCCCCCCGGTGACCGTCATCCAGGCAAGGTAGAGTGCGGTCCCTCACCTTGGACCTGTATGCCTTGGGTAACCTTACCAGGGGCATAAAGCCCCCGACAACTTAGCTCCAAGGATCATTGGGACATGCAAACCTCGCCACCTCGATAACGTGGTGGCTCCTGGAGGGGTGTGCTGGTCACGTTAGATAAAAAGTATATTAATGTAAATGCTTTGGATTCTGTTGTTAAATATTCTCCACATGCCAGTTGTGAGGAATATTTGTATAATTAACATATTAAATTCCGTAAAAATTCCCACAAAGAGTGGTATTGTAACTGAAATATTCCAATTTATATTGGAATTGAATCAAATCAAATCGTCGATCGAAACGTTATTGTTAGCGATACCCAGTCCTACCTCTGAGGACACTGCATTGACTGAATTACTAGTGGTCTTATACTAATCATAACCTTAGAAGTAGTTTGTCTGCATAAGGACGACAAGTCCCCATAATGTGACAGTGCAAACAGGGTCCCCACAACATGAGGAATACCAGATACACACACACACAGCGCTCTGATGCAGAGACTCATTCAGGATTATTTACGCTTAATATTACAGATATCATTGTAACGTCATCACCCTTTGGTTTTCATTGTGACTGCATTGAATTTAATATATTCACATCATAATTTTTATGTATTGTACTGTGCAAAATGTTTAAAATTAAGTGAAAATTAGACATTTAAAGCACATTTCGTGTGAAATACCAACATAGTTTATCACCTATCGACTTAAATAAAACAGGATATTAATTTAAGGCCATATCACTTAGCTCTTGCATGAAGGTACCTAATAGGTCCTAATATTAATTTGCACAAACACCAGCTTTGCAAAATTCATCAAGAAGACATCCTTAAAAATGCACAAGAGATTATCAATGACAATGACACATTTTACTGAGTCATATCTTGGAGAAACAAAAACAGAACAAAAACAACTATTTAAATCACAGCTTGGTCACAGAGAGTCATGGTGCATGTACAGAATGTTACAAAAGCTAAAGTGCAATGATAAAAGTATAAATAGGAAGGGAAAATTGACATTTAGGGGCAGAAAACTTGTGGGAATTGACTTGTGCAATATGTATAACATATTCTGGACACAATATGTGACATATATGATGCATTATGGGCAATAAAAGACATCAGGTTTTCAGTTTTCCCACATATGTTGTGCTTTCACATGGCTGGGATGTTGCATGCAGCACTATGTGCACACGTCCAAACTCAGGGTCAAGGCATAGAAGAGATTCTAAAGTCCACCAAAGCAGACAGTTTATGGTTAGTTTATGTCTAGGCTTTACTCTGTTCACTGGGTTTCTCTATTGGTCTGTAGGATCTTTACATTATGAAAAACTAGTCATCAGCACCGTTGTCTTTACATTAATATGAAGTCTGAAGAGCCAGGCTTCAGTATTTGTAGTGTAAAAATTAGTTTGATAGATTTTCTAAACCAAGGATAGAAAAAGGCATATATCAGTGGGTTTAAACAGGAGTTAAAGTAGACCATAAGTATAATAAATGCATCATTGTATGCACTGAGCAGGGTGTCCTCGCCTGTTACCGTAACACTATAAAACGGGCAGATGCATAATAAAAACGCAACAATAACAACGCCGAGAGTCCGCGCCGCTTTCATTTCTGATTTCTTTACTTTGACTGAGCTCTGTTGAGGATCAGCTGCCGTGCGCAATCGCATGGCACGGACCTGAACGATGACCACGACAAAGACTCTGAGATAAAGGACGACGACGACAATGACAGGACCTATAAAGGACACAGTCATGTCTATGACTGAAGAGATGTTATTGATTAGAATGACACACTCTCCGATGCAGGAATTCAGGCTGCCTGGGTGTTTCAGGTTGTGCCTCAGCAGCACACAGTGACAGAGGGTCGCACACCCCCAACAAGCACAAACACACATCTTAACTCTTTTTTCTGAGACTTTGGTTCGGTAATGCATTGGGTCACAAATAGCCACATAGCGATCGACTGATATGAGGACCATGGTTCCTATCGAGGAAGAGGCTATGATGTACATCAGCACATGATACAGAAGACACATGAAGTCACCGAGGAACCAACAACCATCTATCACCGAGGTTTGAATGAAAATAAGGAAGCCCACGAGAAAATCTGAGATACCCAGAGAAAGGAGAAGGATATTGGTGGGGGTGTGGAGCTTCCTGCAGAAGCAAGGGAGTAACATACATATTATTATTTGTTGTATAATCCTTAACATTTCTGAAATGAAGAAACAACAAATACTTAACAACCTGAAGTGGGAGATGGAGACAATGACGATGAGGTTGAGCATCACAGTGAGCAGACCAATAAACGTCAGCATGATGTAAGTGATCATGGACACAGCCGGAGGCAATGCCTTCTTCCTGCAAGAGGCATTGAGAAGTTGTGGGAAACAGAGGTCCACTTCATCAAGGGTTTGCATCGTTACAGTGAGGCCAAGACAAGACACTGCCCAGTCTTCTGCCTGAAGCAGTGGATTTTATCTCTTTCTCGGTGGACCTCCTATTTCCCTTAGCATGTTTGCATGTCATCATCTCTACTTAACCATGACATCATGTGTTTTTCAGTTTGGCCAGTAAAATGTCAATCACATTATAGTCAAAGTACACGTAGGCATTGAATGACCGTAGGGACCAGGGGCCAATCTGATATAACATGTGAAAGGGCATGAAAAATGTGCGAAAGAAGCCAGGCATGTTTGATTTGTATAGCACTGAATCACAACATACATTATCTCAAGGCACTTTACATACTGTCCTAAAGCTTATAATTAGGGCTCTTTCTGACAGGTGACTCTGCCAGATTTTCCCAACAGACCCTCACAATATGTTTAGGTCTGCCAGGCCTGACTGGCATCCTCCCCTGCCATCGGAGCCAACTGACCACCAGGTGGTGATCAGTTGACAGCTCCGCCCCTCTATTCACCCGAGTGTCCAAGACATATGGCCACAGGTCTAACGACACAACCACAAAGGTGATTATTGACTCACAACCAAGGGTATCCTGGTGCCAAGTGCACATATGGACACCCTTATGCTTGAACATGGTGTTTGTTGGGGACAAACGGTGACAAGCACAGAAGTCCAGCAACAAAGCACTGTCTCACTGTCATTGCCCATGTGAGCATTAATGTCCCCAGCAGAACAAAGGAATCCTCACCAGGAGCACTTTCTAGCACCATCTCCAGAGACTCCAAAAAGGGTGGGTACTCTGAACAGCTGTTCCGTGCATAGGCACAAACAGCAGTTAATACCCGTACCCAGTTAGTACCCGTCCCTCCACCTTTGGGTGGAGGGAGACGACCCCCTCGTGTACCAGAGTGAACCCCAATGTACAGGCCTTGAGCCAGGGGGCAATGAGTGTGCCCACATCCGCTTGGTACTTTAAAAAGTACATTAATGTAACTGCTTTGGTTTCTGTTATTAAATATTATCCATATACCAGTTGTGAGGAATATTTGTATAATTAACATATTAATTCTGTTAAAAAATGTTTTCATTTCCCACTAAGAATGGTATTGTAACTGAAATATTCCTAATTAAATCGGAATTGAATCAAATCATATCGTCGTTTCTATCGATATTGGTAGCGATACCCAGCCCTACCTCAGAGGAAACTGCATTGACTGAATTACTAGTGGTCTTATACTAATCATAACCTCAGCCTAACTTAAAAACATGTCTTCACCTTAAAAAGTAGTTTGTATGCATAAGAAAGACAAGTTCCCATAATGTGACAGTGCAAACAAGCTCCCCACATTTTTATGTATTGTACTGTGCAAAATATTTAAAATAAAGTGAATACTAGACATTTAAAGCATATTTCGTATTCACTACCAACATAGTTTATCACCTATCGACTAAAATAAAATATTAATTTAAGGCCTATCACTTAGCTCTTGCATGAAGGTACCTGTGAAATAAACATGAGTTTAAACAGTTTGGGTCATAACTTCATGCATGAATATGAGTGTCAGTTTTTATTTTTTGAGAACAACTGTTGTAGCGCAGTGATAGAAGCCAAAACATAGATATGGCACACATCATTACAAATGTATTTGTCTGACAGCATCTTTAAATTTCATCATTTCCGCAGTGAACAAACAAAAAGGTCCTAATATGAATTTGCACAAACACCGGCTTTGCAAAATTCATCAAGAACACATCCTTAAAAATGCACAAGAGATTATCAATGACCCTCACACATTTAGCTGAGTCATATCTTGGAGAAAAATAAATAGAACAAAAACAACTATTTAAATCACAGCTTGGTCACAGAGAGTCATGGTGCATGTACAGAATGTTAAAAAAGCTAAAGTGCAATGATAAAAGCATAAATGAGACTGTAAAATTGACATTTAGGGACAGAAAATTTATGGAAATTGACTTGTGCAATATTTATAACATATTCTCTGCACAATAATTGACATATTGTATATGATGCATTATAGGCAATAAAGGACATCAGGTTTTCAGTTTTTCCACGTGTGTTGTGCTTGCACATGGCTGGGATGTTGCATGCAGCACTATGTGCACACTTCCAAACTCACGGTCAGAGCATAGAAGAGATTTTAATGTCCACCTAAGCAGACAGTTTATGTTTAATTTATGTCTAGACTTTACTCTGTTCACTGGGTTTCTCTATTGGTCTATAGGATCCCTACATTATGGAAAAACTACTCAAACCACTCCGTTGTCTTTACATTAATTTGAAGTCAGAGGAGCCGGGCTTCAGTATTTGAAGTGTAAAAATGAGTTTGATAGATTTTCTAAACCAGGGGTAGAAAAAGGCATATATCAGTGGGTTTAAACTGGAGTTAAAGTAGAAAAAAAGTATGACAAATGCATCACTTGACACATTGAGCAGGATGTCCTCGCCTGTCACCGCACTGCTAAAAAACGGGCCGACACATAATAAAAACACAACAATAACTACGCCGAGAGTTCGTGCCGCCTTCATTTCTGATTTCTTTACTTTGACTGAGCTCTGTTGAGGACCGGCTGCTGTGCGCACTCGCATGGCACGGACCTGAACGATGACTGCGACAAAGATTCTGAGATACAGGACGACGACAACAATGACAGGACCTATAAAGGACACAGTCATGTCTATGACTAAAGAGATGTTATTTATCAGAAGGACACACTCTCCACTGCAGGAATTCATGCTGCCTGGCTGTTTCAGGTTGTGCCTCAGCAGCACACAGTGACAGAGGGTCGCACACCCCCAACAAGCACAAACACACATCTTAACTCTTTTTTCAGTGACTTTGGTTCGGTAATGCATTGGGTCACAAATAGCCACATAGCGATCGACTGATATAAGGACCATGGTTCCTATCGAGGAAGCTACAATGATGTATTCCAGCACGTAATACAGGATACACATAAAGTCACCAAGGAACCAGCAGCCATCTATCGCCGAGGTTTGAATGAAAATAAGGAAGCCCACGAGGAAATCTGAGATAGCCAGAGAAAGGAGTAGGATATTGGTGGGGGTGTAGAGCTGCCTGCAGAAGCAAGAGAGTAACATATATTATTATTTGTTGAATAATCCTTAACAGTTCCGAAATGAAGAAACAACAAATACTTCACAACCTGAAGTGGGAGATGGAAACAATGACGAGCAGGTTGAGCATCAAAGTGAGCAGACCAATAAACGTCAGCATGATGTAAGTGATCATGGACACAGCCGGAGGCAATGCCGTCTTTCGGCAGGAGGCGTTGAGAAGTTGTGGGAAACAGAGGTCCAATTCATCGAGGGTTTGCATCGTTACAGTGAGGCCAAGACAAGACACTGCCCAGTCTTCTGCCTGAAGCAGTAGATTTTATCTCTTTCTTGGTGGACCTCCTATATCCCTTAGCATGTTTGTGTGTCATCGTCTCTACTCAACCATGACATCATGTGTTTTTCAGTTTGGCCAGTAGAAAGTCCCTGTCTGTGATGTCCACTGTCAATCACATCATAGTTGAAGTACACACAGGCATTTTATGACCCTAGGGTCCAGGGGCAAATCTGATATAACATGTGAAAGGGCATGAAAAAACGCATGGAAGAAGCCAGGTGTGTTTGATTTGTATAGCAGTGAAAGACAACATACATTATCTCAAGGCATTTACATAAGGCTTATAATTAGGGCTCTTTCTAACAGGGGTCTCTGCCAGATTGAACCCCAATGTACAGGCCATGAGTGTGCCCCCGCTTGGTTCCTCTCACCAGGGGAAACGTCAGAGTGGAAACAAGTCCAACCCCTCTCAATGAGACTGGTTCCAGAGCCTAAACTGTGTGTCAAGGTGAGCCCGACTATATCTCGTCGGAACTTCTCAACCTTGAGCACCAGCTCAGGCTCCTTACCTGCCAGAGGAGTGACATTCCATGTCCCTACAGCCAGCTTCTGCAGCCGAGGTTTGTACCTCCAAGGTCCTCGCCTTCGACCACCACCCAACTCACACTGCACCCGACCTCCATGGCTCCTCCCACAGGTAGTGAGCCCATGGGAAGGGGGACCCATGTTGGCTTTTCGGACTGTGCCTGTCAGGGCCCCCAACAACTGAGCTCCTAGGATCACTGGGAGACGCAAACTGTCATGGCGGGATTCAAGATCTTGGACTCAATTGCAGGAGAACAGAAGCAGGTTTCAAAAAGGTTTATTTGCTTTCATAAGCAAAAATTAAAAGTTGACCAGAGGTCAAAACAAAAGTCAGGAAAAGAGCAAACAGGCTCAAAAAAACTCCTCAAAATCACATAAATGAAATCTACAGCCAAGCTGCAAAAACTAGAAAATAAAACTACAGACTTGCTGTGAAAAACTGAAATCAAAACAACAGCCTTGCTGCAATACTTCCAGGAACGGGGAAACTATGAGTTACAAACGCTTGAATCGATAACTTGGTCTTCTCTGAATAGTCATCTGTGACGCACTGACAACTGACAAGCGGAGAGTGAAGCATTTAAAGGTGCAGGGGTAATTATCACCAGGTGCAAGTGGTTCCTAATCAACGGGGCGTGGTGAAGACAGAGACAGTGAACACAGACAGTGGAAACCCATCACCAAAATAAAACAGGAAGTGACATAACAAAACCAAAAATCCTAACTGCCCACACCAACTAAACTAACATAACCGCCGCTTCGTGACACAAACCCCTCCAACACAATAAGGTGGCAACTCCCGGAGGGGTATGTTGATCATGTTAAATAAAAAGTACATTAATGTTACAGCTTTGGATTCTGTTGTTAGTGTAAACACAAATATTTTCCATATGCCAGTTGTTTGGAATTTGTATAATTAACGTTTTAATTCAGTAAAAAATGTTTTCATAACCAACTAAGAGTGTTATTATAACTGACATATTCCTAATTAAATCAGAATTTAATCAAATCAAATTGTGGATCGAATTGAATTGAGACCTTGTGAATCGGAATCAAATCGATACAGGACATTGGTGGCGATACCCAGCCCTACTTCAGAAGACACTGCATTGACTGAATTACCAGTGGCCTAATTAATCCTAATCTCACCCCAATTTTAAAACATGTCTTAAAATGTAGTTTGTCCCCATAAGGAAGACGAGTCCCCATATTATAAGTGTAAAAAAGTTTAGGTCCCCACAACTTGAGGAGTACCAGGTGCACACAGACACACACACACACACAGCTGTCTAAAGCAGAGACTCATTCAGGATTATCCACGCTTAATATTACATATATCATCAAAACATCATCAACAATACTTTGACTTTCATTGTTACTGCTCTGAATTTCATTCAAGATATTCATATTATCTTTTTTATGTATTGTACTCTGCAAAATAAACAAAATCAAGTGAAAACTAGACATTTTAAGCACATTTCGTATAAAATACCAACATCGTATATCACCTCTCGACCTACATAAAACAGGATATTAATGTAGGGCCTTGCATGAAGATATTTGTGAAATAAACATGAGTTTAAACAGTGTGGGTCATAAATTCATGGATGAGTGGGATTCTCAGTGCTTATTGTTTGAGAACAACTGTTGTATCTCAGTGAAAGAAACCAAAACATTGATTTGTCTCACATCATAACAAATGAATTGCACTGACAGCAACTTCAAATTTCAACATTTACAGAGAAAACCAACAAAAAGGTCCTAATATTAATTAAATTAATTAACACAAGTTTTAAAAAAAATCATCAAGAACATATCCTTAAAAATGCATGTGAGATGACCAGACCCTCACAGATTTTGACAAAGAAATTGAGAAATTATGCATTATAGGCAATAAACATATATTATGCATTATAGGTAATAAAGGACATCAGGTTTTCAGTTTTCCCATGTGCGTTGTGCTTGCACATGGCTGGGATTTTGCATGCACCACTATGTGCACACATTAGTACACTAGACTTACCCTGTTCACTGGGTTTGTCTATTGCTCTGTAAGATCCCTACATTTATAAAAAAAAAAATACTCATCAGCTCCGTTCTCTTTACATTAATTTAAAGTCAGAGGAGCCGGACTTCAGTATTTGAAATGTAAAAATTAGTTTGATAGATTTTCTAATCCAGGGATAGAAAAAGGCATATATCAGTGGGTTTAAAAAGGATTTAAAGTAGAACAGAAGTCTAATTGATGCATCACTTGACACACTGAGCAGGGTGTCCTTGCCTGTCACCGAACCACAATAAAACTGGTAGACGCATAACAAAAACGCAACGATGAAACACCGAGAGTCTGTGCCGCTTTCATTATCTCAAGTCATTTTACATACTGTAGTAACGCTTATAATTAGTAATTCTGTAAAAATGTTTTCATTTCCCACTAAGAGTGGTCCTGTAACCAATTTATTCCAATTTAAATCGGAACTGAATCAAATCAAATTGTGGACCAAATTGAAATTGGTAGCAATACCCAGTCCTACTTCACAGGACACTGCATTGACCTCAATTAATAGTGGCCTTATACAAATTGTAACCTCAGCCTAACTTTAAAACATGTCTTCACCTTAAAAAGTAGTTTGTCTGCATAAGGAAGACACGTCCCCATAATCTGACAGTGCAAACAGGGTCCGCACAACATAAGGAATACCAGGTACACACACACACAGCTCTCTGATGCAGCGACTCATTCAGGATTATTTACACTTAATATTACAGATATCATCATAACATCATCACCACTTTGGTTTTCATTGTGATGCTGTGAATTTAATTCAAGATAATTACATTATAATCTACATTAAAATTTGCACAAACACCGGCTTTGCAAAATTCATCAAGAACACATCCTTAAAAATTATCACTGACCATCAAACGTTTTTTTGACTCATATCTTGGTGAAACAAAAACAGAACAAAAACAACTATTTAAATCACAGCTTGGTCACAGAGAGTCATGGCACATGTACAGAATGTTAAAAAAAACTAAAGTGCAGTAATAAAAGCATAAATGAGACGGGAAAATGGACATTTAGGGGCAGAAAACTTGTGGGAATTGACGTGCAATATTTATAACATTCTGGACACAATATGTGACATATACGATGCACTATGGGCAATAAAGGACATCAGGTTTTCAGTTTTCCCACGTATGTTGTGCTTACACATGGCTGGGATGTTGCATGCAGCACTATATGCACACTTCCAAACCCAGGGTCAAAGCATAGAAGAGATTCTAATGTCCACCTTAGCAGACAGTTTAAGGTTAATTTATGTCTAGACTTTACTCTGTTCACTGGGTTTCTCTATTGCTCTGTAGGATCCCTACATTATGAAAAACTACTCATCAGCACCATTGTCTTTACATTAATTTGAAGTCAGAGGAGCCAGGCTTCAGTATTTGTAGTGTAAAAATGAGTTTGATAGATTTTCTAAACCAGGGATAGAAAAAGGCATATATCAGTGGGTTTAAACTGGAGTTAAAGTCGAAAAAAAGTATGACAAATGCATCACTTGACACATTGAGCAGGATGTCCTCGCCTGTCACCGCACTGCTAAAAAATGGGCAGAGGCATAATAAAAACACAACAATAACAACGCCGAGAGTCCGCGCCGCTTTCATTTCTGATTTCTTTACTTTGACCGAAGTCTGTTGAGGACCAGCTGCCGTGTGCACTCGCATGGCACGGACCTGAACGATGACTGCCACAAAGATTCTGAGATACAGGACGACGACGACAATGACAGGACCTATAAAGGACACAGTCATGTCTATGACTAAAGAGATGTTATTTATCAGAATGACACACTCTCCGATGCAGGAATTCAGGCTGCCTGGCTGTTTCAGGTTGTGCCTCAGCAGCACACAGTGACAGAGGGTCGCACACCCCCAACAAGCACAAACACACATCTTAACTCTTTTTTCAGTGACTTTGGTTCGGTAATGCATTGGGTCACAAATAGCAACATAGCGATCGACTGATATGAGGATCATGGTTCCTATCGAGGAAGAGACGATGATGTATTCCAGTACGTAATACACAATACACATAAAGTCACCGAGGAACCAGCAGCCGTCTATCGCCGAGGTTTGAATGAAAATAAGGAAGCCCACGAGAAAATCTGAGATACCCAGAGAAAGGAGGAGGATGTTGGTGGGGGTATGGAGCTGCCTGCAGAAGCAAGGGAGTAACATACATATTATTATTTGTTGTAAAATCCTTAACAGTTCTGAAATGAAGAGGCAACAAATACTTCACAACCTGAAGTGGGAAATGGAGACAATGACGAGCAGGTTGAGCATCAAAGTGAGCAGACCGATGAACGTCAGCATGATGTAAGTGATCATGGACACAGCCGGAGGCAATGCCGTCTTCCTGCAGGAGGCGTTGAGGAGTTGTGGGAAACAGAGGTCCACTTCATCGAGGGTTTGCATCGTTACAGTGAGGCCAAGACAAGACGCTGCCCAGTCTTCTGCCTGAATCAGTGGACTTTATCTCTTTCTTGGTGGACCTCCTATTTCCCTCAGCATGTTTGCATGTCATCGTCTCTACTCAACCATGACATCATGTGTTTTTTAGTTTGGCCAGTGACGTACAAGTACACACAGCCATTAAATGACCGTAGGGTCCAGGGGCCAATCTGATATAACATGTGAAAGGGCATGAAAAACGAGCGGAAGAAGCCAGGTGTGTTTGATTGGTATAGCACTGTATCACAACATACATTATCTCAAGGCACTTTACATACTGTAGTAAGGCTTATAATTAGGGCTCTTTCTGACAGGGGACTCCGCTAGATGTTCCCAACAGACCCTCACAATATGTTTAGGTCTGCCTGGCCTGACCGGTATCCTCCCATGCCATCGGAGCCAACTGACCACCAGATGGTGATCAGTTGACAGCTCCACCCCTCTATTCACCCGAGTGTCCAAGATATATGGCCGCAGGTCTAACAACCCCGACAACTGAGCTCCTAGGATCATTGGGACACACAAACCTCTCCACCATGATAAGGTGGTGGCTCCTTGAGGGGTGTGCTGGTCAAGTTAAATAAAATGTACATTAATGTAATTGCTTTGGATTCTGTTATTAAATATTCTCCATATGCCAGTTGTGAGGAATATTTGTACGATTAACATATTAATTCTGTAAAAATGTTTTCATTTCCCACTAAGAGTGGTATTGTAACTGAAATATTGTAATTGAATCAAATCAAATTGTGGATCGAATCAATATTGGTAGCGTTACCCAGCCCTACCTAAGAGGACACTGCATTTACTGAATTACTAGTGGCCTTATACTTATCATAACTTTAGCCTAACTTTAAAGGCAACATTGACCGGAAGCTCCAATTTAACGCTGCTTTTGTGTGTTTATCTGCGTTATTACCTCGTTTATGAAACCCTAAAGTTTCAGAACAAACAGTTCAGCCACTGGTGAGAAAATAGGGTTTTATTGTTTTCCTGGGCTCTGCAAAGCGGAAAGACACTTTCCATTTGCTGATGTTGTCATCAGTAAACCTAACATTCAACCCCAGAAGAAGAAGAACTACTCTCGTTGTAGCTGCTGAGATGCAGAGCATCCACCGTGCCAGAGGGGGAGCAGCGTATCTGAGAGTTGATGTGTTAATTACGTCACTTCCAGGTACCTGGCCAATCACAGGACAGTGGGAAAGCTCTCGCTGGCTAGCCAATCACAACACAGTCTGCGTTCTGGGGGTGTGATTTTGGTCTGAAACAATGCGGCTGACGAGAGCGCCAGTGAGGGATATTTCGATCGGCTCGTTTGCAGCAACTAGGAGGTTTTTCACCATGAAAACAAGTTAATATATGTAAGTAGACCTCCATAACTAACATATATGTGCGATACGAGCATTCGATGTCACTTTTAAAACATGTCTTCATCTTAAAATGTAGTTTGTCCCTATAAGAAAGACAAGTCCCCATAATGTGACAGTGCAAACAGGGTCCCCACAACATGAGGAATACCAGGTACACACACACACAGCTCTCTGATGCAGAGACTCATTCAGGACTATTCACGCTTAATATTACAGATATCATCATAACATCATCACCACTTTGGTTTTCATTGTGGCTGCTCTGAATTTAATTCAAAATATTTGCATCATCATTTTTATGTATTGTGCTGTGCAAAATACATAAAATAAAGTGAAAACTAGACACTTAAAGCACATTTCGTATAAAATACCAACATCGTTTATCACCTATCGACTTAAATTAAACAAGATATTAATTTAAGGCCATATCACTTAGCTCTTGCATGAAGGTACCTGTGAAATAAACATGAGTTTAAACAGTTTGGGTCATAAATTCATGCATGAATGGGAGTGTCAGTGCTTATTCTTTGAGAACAACTGTTATAGCTCAGTGATAGAAGCCAAAAACATAGATTTGGCACACATAATAACAAATTAATTAAGTGACAGCAACTTTAAATTTCAGCTTTGCAAAATTCATCAACAACACATCCTTAAAAATGCACAAGAGATTATCAATGACCCTGACACATTTTGCTAAGTCACATCTTGAAGAAACAAAAATAGAACAAAAACAACTATTTAAATCACAGTTTGGTCACAGAGAGTCATGGTGCATGTACAAAATGTTAAAAAAGCTAAAGTGCAGTGATAAAAGCATAAATGAGACAAGAAAATTGACATTTAGTGGCAGAAAACTTGTGGGAATTGACTTGTGCATTATTCATAACATTTTCTGGACACAATATGTGACATATGATGCATTTAAGGCAATAAAGGACATGAGGTTTTCAGTTTGCCCATGTGTGTTGTGCCTGCACATGGCTGGGATGTTGCATGCAGCACTATATGCACACTTCCAAACTCAGTGTCAAAGCATAGAAGAGTTTCTAAAGTCCACCTAAGCAGACAATTTATGATTAATTTATGTCTAGACGTTACTATGTTCACTGGGTTTCTCTGTTGGTCTGTAGGATCCCTACATTATGAAAAACTACTCATCAGCTCTGTTGTCTTTACATTAATTTAAAGTCAGAGGAGCCGGGCTTCAGTATTTGTAGTGTAAAAATGAGTTTGATAGATTTTCTAAACCAAGGATAGAAAAAGGCATATATCAGTGGGTTTAAACTGGAGTTAAAGTAGAAAAAAAGTATGACAAATGCATCACTTGACACATTGAGTAGGATGTCCTCGCCTGTTACCGCACTGCTAAAAAACGGGCCAACGCAAAATAAAAACACAACAATAACAATGCCGAGAGTCCGTGCCGCTTTCATTTCTGATTTCTTTACTTTGACCAAGCTCTGTTGAGGACCGGCTGCCGTGCGCACTCGCATGGCACGGACCTGAAAGATGACCGCCACAAAGATTCTGAGATAAAGGACGACGACGACAATGACAGGAACAATAAAGGACACAGTCATGTCTATGACTAAAGAGATGTTATTAATCAGAATGACACACTCTCCGATGCAGGAATTCAGGCTGCCTGGTAGTTTCAGGTTGTGCCTCAGCAGCACACAGTGACAGAGGGTCGAACCCCCCCAACAAGCACAAACACACATTTTCACTCTTTTTTCAGTGACTTTGGTTTGGTAATGCATTGGGTCACAAATAGCCACATAGCGATCGACTGATATGAGGACCATCGTTCCTATCGAGGAAGAGACGATGATGTATTCCAGTACGTAATACACGATACACATAAAGTCACCGAGGAACCAGCAGCCATCTATCGCCGAGGTTTGAATGAAAATAAGGAAGCCCACGAGAAAATCTGAGATACCCAGAGAAAGCAGGAGGATATTGGTAGGGGTGTGGAGCTTCCTGCAGAAGCAAGGGAGTAACATACATATTATTATTTGTTGTAAAATCCTTAACAGTTCTGAAATGAAGAGACAACAAATACTTCACAACCTGAAGTGGGAAATGGAGACAATGACGAGCAGGTTGAGCATCAAAGTGAGCAGACCGATGAACGTCAGCATGATGTAAGTGATCATGGACACAGCCGGAGGCAATGCCGTCTTCCTGCAGGAGGTGTTGAGGAGTTTTGGGAAACAGAGATCAACTTCATCGAGGGTTTGCATCGTTACAGTGACGCCAAGACAAGACGCTGCCCAGTCTTCTGCCTGAAGCAGTGGATTTTATCTCTTTCTCGGTGGACCTCCTATTTCTCTTAGCATGTTTGCATGTCATCGTCTCCACTCAACCATGACATCATGTGATTTTGAGTTTGGCCAGTGACGTCCACTGTCAATCACATGATATAACATGTGAAAGGGCATGAAAAACGAGCGGAAGAAGCCAGGTGTGTTTGATTGGTATAGCACTGTATCACAACATACGTTATCCAAAGGCACTTTACATACTGTCGTAAGGCTTATAATTAGGGCTCTTTCTGACAGGGGACTCCGTCAGATGTTCCCAACAGACCCTCACAATATGTTTAGGTCTGCAAGGCCTTACCAGCATCCTCCCTTGCCATTGGAGCCAACTGACCGCAGGTCTAACGACACAACCACAAAGTCGATAACTGACTCACAACCGAGGGTATCCTGGTGCCAAGTGCACATATGGACACCCTTATGCTTGAACATGGTGTTTGATATGGACAATCGGTGACAAGCACAGAAGTCCAGCAACAAAGCACCACTCAGGCTCGGATCGCGGGGCCGTTCCTCCCAAACCTGAAGGTGGTGGGAGGCTACCCTCTCATCTACCAGAGTGTAGCCGAGGGTCGTACCTCCAAGATCCTCGCCTTCGACCACCACCCAAATCACACTGCACCCGATCTCCATGGCCCCTCCCACAGGTGGCGAGCCCATGGGAAGGGGGACCCCTGGGTGAAGGCCCAAACGCCAAGTGCTCGCCATCATGCCCCCTCTGTGACCCTAGTCCAGGTGAGGTAGAGTGCGGTCCATTTGTTTGCTTCTTCAGAGGTCTTTGAATAGCTCTTTGTCCGGTCCCTCACCTTGGACCTGTTTGCCTTGGGTAACCCTACTTGGGGCAGCTCCTCAGATCATTGGGACACACAAACCCCTCCGTGTTGGAGGGGTTTGCGATAAGGTAGCAGCTCCCGGAGGGGTGTGTTGATCATGTTAAATAAAAAATAAATCAATGTAACTGCTTTGGATTCTGTTGTTAATGAAAACACACATTTTCTCCATATGCCAGTTGTGAGGAATATTTCTATAATTAATGTTTTAATTTGGTTAAAATGTTTTCATGTAACTGAAATAATCCTAATTAAATCACAATTGAATCAAATCGAATTGTTGATCGAATTCAATTGCGACCTTGTGAATAGGAATCAAATCGATTCAGGACATACCCAGCCCTACTTCAGAGGACACTGCATTGACTGAATTAATAGTGGTCTAATTAATCCTAACCTCACCCTGACTTTAAAACATGTCTTCACCTTAAAATGTAGTTGGTCCCCATAAGGAAGACAAGTCCCCACAATGTAAGTGTAAAAAAGTTTAGGTCCCCACAACTTGAGGAGTACTAGGTGCACACACACACACACACACGCAGCTGTCTGACGCAGAGATTCATTCAGGATTATCCACGCTTAATATTACAGACATCATCATAACATCACCGACAACACTTTGACTTTCATTGTGACTGAATTTTATTCATGATATTCATATGATCATTTTTATGTATTGTACTGTGCAAAATAAACAAAACTAAGTAAACTACATATATTAAGCACATTTCGTGTAAAATACCAACATCATATATTACCTCTCGACCTACATAAAACAGGATATTAATTTCGGGCCTTGCATGAAGGTATTTGTGAAATAAACATGAGTTTAAACAGTGTGGATCATAAATTTAAGGATGAGTGTGATTCTCAGTGCTTATTGTTTGAGAACAACTGTTGTAACTCAGTGAAAGAAGCCAAAACATAGATTTGCCTCACATCATAACAAACCTATTTCATTGACAGCAACTTTAAATTTAATTATCCACAGAGAAATTCATCAAGAACAAATCCTTAAAAATGCATGTGAGATTATTAATGACCCGACACTCACAGATTTTGCTGAGTCATATCTTGGAGAAACAAAAGCAGAACAAAAACAACTATTTAAAATCACAGCTCGGTCACAGAGCGTCATTGTGCATATGTATATAATGGTAAAAAAGTGCAGTGATAAAAGCATAAATGAGACGGGAAAATTGACATTTAGGGGCAGAAAACTTGTGAGATTTGAATTCTTGGCACAATATGTGACATGTATTATGCATTATAGGCAATAAAGGACATCAGGTTTTCAGTTTTCCCACGTGTGTTGTGCTTGCACATGGCTGGGATTTAGCATGTGCACACTGCCAAACTACACTAGACTTTACTCCATTCACTGGGTTTCTCCATTGCTCTGTAATTTAAAAAAAAATAAGAAAAATACCCATTAGCTCTGTTCTCTTTACATTAATTTAAAGTCAGAGGAGCCGGGCTTCAGTATTTGAAGTGTAAAAATGAGTTTGATAGATTTTCTAAACCAGGGATAGAAAAAGGCATAAATAAGTGGGTTTAAAAAGGAGTTAAAGTAGAACAGAAGTATAATTGATGCATCACTTGACACACTGAGCAGGGTGTCCTCGCCTGTCACCGTACCACAATAAAATGGGCAGACGCATAACAAAAATGCAACAATGACAACGCCGAGAGTCCGTGCTGCTTTCATTTCTGATTTCTTGACTTTGACCGAGCCCTGTTGAGGACCGACTGCTGTGCGCACTCGCATGGCACGGACCTGAGCGATAACCACCACAAAGACTCTGAGATAAAGAACGACGACGACAATGACAGGACCAATAAAGGACACATTCATGTCTATGACTAAAGAGATGTTATTGATTAGAAGGACACACTCTCCGATGCAGGAATTCAGGCTGCCTGGGTGTTTCAGGTTATGCCTCAGCAGCACACAGTGACAGAGCGTTGAACCCCCCCAACAAGCACAAACACACATCTTAACTCTTTTTTCAGAGACTTTGGTTCGGTAATGCATTGGATCACAAATAGCCACATAGCGATCGACTGATATAAGGACCATGGTTCCTATTGAGGAAGCGGTGATGATGTATTCCAGCACATAATACAGAAGACACATGAAGTCACCGAGGAACCAGCAGCCGTCTATCGCCGAGGTTTGAAAGAAAATAAGGAAGCCCACGAGGAAATCTGAGATACCCAGAGAAAGCAGGAGGATATTGGTGGGGGTGTAAAGCTGCCTGCAGAAGCATGAGAGTAACATACATATTATTATTTGTCAAATAATCCTGAACATTCCTGAAATGAGCACAGGAAATATTTGACAACCTGAAGTGGGAGATGGAGACAATGACGAGCAGGTTGAGAATCACAGTGAGCAGACCGATGAACGTCAGCATGATGTAACTGAGCATGGACACAGCCGGAGGCAATGCCGTCTTCCTGCAGGAGGCGTTGAGGAATTGTGGGAAACAGAGGTCCACTTCATCGAGGGTTTGCATCGTTACAGTGAGGCCAAGAAGAGACACTGCCCAGTCTTCTGCCTGAAGCAGTGGATTTTATCTCTTTCTCATTGGACCTCCTTTTTCCCTTAGCATGTTTGTGTGTCATCGCCTCCACTTCAGCATGATTTCATGTGTTTTTCAGTTTGGCCAATAAAATGTTCCCGTCTCTGACGTCCTCTGTCAATCAAATCATAATCGAAATACACATTGGTAATTAATGACTGTAGGGTCCAGGGGCCAATCTGTTGCAACATGTGAAGTCATGAAAAACATGCAGAAGAACCCAGGCATGTTTGATTGGTATAGCACTGAATCACAACATACATTATCTCAAGGCACTTTGAATACTTTAGTAAGGCTTAAAATTAGGGCTGTCAATCCCCACCTATCGCTCTATGCTGAGATTGACACGCACCCCCCACCGTGACCTTCATGCAGAAGATAAAGCGGTCACGTTTTGAAATTCTTTAATCTAGATTACTTACAATTAAAAGTTTGTTTTTCTTCTAATGAATAAATTAAGAGAGAATGAAAGCACAGTCAGTCAGTCACGTAGGGTAGGTGTTCAAATGGAAGTCTCCAGGCAGCTGCCAGCATATGACGGGCACAATCGGTGCCTAGACGGGTTAGTTTGCTACTTAAGGCCCTGGTATACTTCCGTGCAAATGTCCTCAGAGTGAGGAATGTCATGTGTGGCGTGTGAGCTTATTGAAATGCCTGTGTCTCATGCTTAGTGTGTGAGACTTGAGAGCTCTGTTAATTTGTTGGAAACATGCTAAGTTTTGCCAACATGCAAACTTTTGAGTGAAGTGGCTATCCCAAACTTCTATGCCAACTTGAAACACATCAGTTTTATTAATGCACTTTGCACTTTGTTAATGACCAGAGTTTGAGTTTATTTCAAAATTGTTCTTTCAATAGAATAGAGTAGAATAGAATAGAAATAGAATGAACTAAACCCAGATTTTCTGCACCTTTCCATGTGAAATAGTCACAGCTGATAACCCCTTGTTGGGATAAATTGGAATTCTAGTTTATTACATACAGCAAATGTATGTGCTGGTTAATATGTAATTTATTTAGAATTCTACTGTCTTTCTCAGGGACTGGACAGCTGTTCAGATTTATTTAGTTACATGTATTTTGTTGAATAAAGGTAATGGCATTTGATGCATTCTACCTTGGTACTAAATGTAACACTGGAATGTCACATGATCAGTATACTGGTTATGTTAAAACACACATCTTAACTCGTTTTTCAGAGACTTTGATTCGGTAATGCATTGGATCACAAATAGCCACATAGCGATCGACTGATATGAGGATCATGGTTCCTATCGAGGCAGAGGTGATGATGTACTGCAGCACGTAATACAGAAGACACATGAAGTCACCGAGGAACCAGCAACCGTCTATCGCTGAGGTTTGAATGAAAATAAGGAAGCCCACGAGGAAATCTGAGATACCCAGAGAAAGAAGGAGGATATTGGTGGGGGTGTGGAGCTGCCTGCAGAAGCAAGAGAGTAACATACATATTATTTTTTGTTGTATAATCCTTAACAGTTCTGAAATAAAGAAACAACAAATATTTAACAACCTGAAGTGAGAGATGGAGACAATGACGAGCAGGTTGAGCATCAAAGTGAGCAGACCGATGAACGTCAGCATGATGTAAGTGATCATGGACACAGCTGGAGGCAATGCCGTCTTCCTGCAGGAGGCGTTGAGGAGTTTTGGGAAACAGAGATCAACTTCATCGAGGGTTTGCATCGTTACAGTGACGTCAAGACAAGACACTGCCCAGTCTTCTGCCTGAAGTAGTGGATTTTATCTCTTTCTCAGTGGACCTCCTATTTCCTTCAGCATGTTTGCGTGTCATCGTCTCCACTCAACCATGACATCATATGTTTTGCAGTTTGGCCAGTAAAATGTCAATCACATTATAGTCGAAATACACATGGGCATTGCATGACTGTAGGGTCCAGGGGTCAATCTGATGCAATGTGTGAAACGGCATGAAAAACGCGTGGAAGAAGCCAGGCATGTTTGATTGGTATAGCACTGAATCACAACATACATCCCAAGGCACTTTACGTACTGTAGTAAGTGTTATAATTATGGCTGTAAAAGCTGTATTCGCTTGGCCTGCCGGTACCATCAGCAGCCTGTGGAGTCCTTCTTCAGCTTGATGATATCCCTTACCACTGGAGTCCACCAACGGGTTTAGTGGTTACCGCCACGACAGCCATCAACCACCTTACGGCCACTGCTCTGGTCAGCTGCCTCAACAATGGAGATGAAAAGGTCTCACTGTCATTGCCCACATGAGCATTGAAGTCCCTAGCAGAACAAAGGAATCCCCAGCAGGAGAACTTTCTAGCACCACTTCAAGGGACTCCAAAAAGGGTGGGTACTCTGAACAGCTGTTCCATGCATAGGCACAAACAACAGTTAGTACCCATCCCCCCACCTGAAGGCGGAGGGAGGCTACCCTCTCGTCTACCAGAGTGAAACCCAATGTACAGGCCCTGAGCCGGGGGGGAATGAGTATGCCCACATATGCTCGGCGCCTTTCACCAGGGGCAACTCCAGAGTGGATACGAGTCCAACCCCTCTTGAGAAGACTGGTTCCAGAGCCCAAACTGTGTGTCGAGGCGAGCCCGACTATATCTAGTCAGAACTTATCAACCTTGAGCACCAGATCAGGCTCTTTACCTGCCAGAGTGGTGACATTCCACGTCCCTAGAGCCAGCTACTGCAGCCGAGGGTTGGACCACCAAGGTCCTTGCCTTCGACCATCACCCGACTTCATGGCCCCTTCCACAAGTGGTGAGCCCATGGGAAGGCCTTTTGCCTTTTTGGACTGTGCCTGGCCAGGCCCCATGGGGGCAGGCCCGACCACCAGGTGCTCACCATCATGCCCCCCTCACCCAGGCGAGGTAGAGGTCTTTTAACCGCTCTTTGTCCGGTCCCTCACCTTGGACCCGTTTGCCTGGGGTAACCCTACCAGCGGCATAAAGCCCATAACAACTGAGCTCCTAGAATCATTGGGACATGCAAACCCCTCCAACGCGATAAGGTGGTGGCTCCCGGAGATGTGTGTGTTGATCATGTTAAATAAAAAGTACATTAATGTTAGTGTTTTGAATTCTATTGTTAGTGTAAACACAAATATTTTCCATATGCCAGTTGTTCGGAATATTTGTATAATAAACGTTTTAATTCTGTAAAAATGTTTTCATAACCAACTAAGAGTGGTATTGTAACTGAAATATATTTCTAATTAAATCAGAATTGAATCAAATCGAATTGTGGATCGAATCTAATTGAGACCTTGTGAATCGAAATCAAATCAAATTGGGCTTTTGGTGGCGATACCCAGCCCTACTTCGGAGAGCACTGCATTGACTGAATTAGTGGCCTAATTCTAATCCTAACCTCAGCCTAATTTTAAAACATGTCTTCATCTTAAAATGTAGTTTGTCCCCATAATGAAGACAAGTCCCCATGATGAAAGTATAAAAAGTTTAGGTCCCCAAAACTTGAGGAATACCAGGTGCACACACACACACACACACACACACACACACACACACACACACACACAGCTGTCTGACGCAGAAACTCATTCAGGATTATCTATGCTTAATATTACAGATATCATCATAACATCATCAACAATACTTTGACTTTCATTGTTACTGCTCTGAATTTAATTCAAGATATTCATATCATACTTTTTATGTATTGTACTGTGCAAAATAAACAAAATCAACTGAAAACAAGACATTTTAAGCACATTTTGTACACAATACCAACATCGTATATCACCTCTCAACCTTCATAAAACAGGATATGAATTAAGGGCCTTGCATGAAGGTATTTGTGAAATAAACATGAGTTTAAACAGTGTGGGTCATAAATTCATGGATGAATGTGATGAACAACTGTTGTAGCTCAGTGATAGAAGCCAAAACAGATTTGGCACACATCATAACAAACCTATTTCATTCACAGCAACTTTAAATTTCAACATTTCCACAGAGAACCAACAAAAAGGTCCTAATTTTAATTTGCATGAACACCAGTTTTACAAAAATTCATCAAGAACAAATCCTCAATCCACTAAACTTTACTCTGTTTACTGGGTTTCTCTATTGCTCTCTAAGATCCCTACATTTAAAAAAATAATAATAATAATAATCATCAGCTCTGCTATCTTTACATTAATATAAAGTCAGAAGAGCCGGGCTTCAGTATTTGAAGTGTAAAAATTAGTTTAACAGATTTTCTAAACCAAGGATAGAAAAAGGCATATATCAGTGGGTTTAAACAGGAGTTAAAGTAGAACAGAAGTAAAATTGATGCATCACTTGATGCACTGAGCAGGATGTCCTCGCCTGTCACCACTCCACAATAAAATGGGCAGATGCATAACAAAAATGCAACGATGACAACGCCGAGAGTCCGTGCCGCTTTTATTTCTGATTTCTTTACTTTGACCGAGCTCTGTTGAGGACCGGCTGCAATGTGCACTCGCATGGCACGGACCTGAGCGATAACCACCACAAAGATTCTGAGATACAGGACGACGACGACAATGACAGGACCAATAAAGGACACAGCCATGTCTATGACTAAAGATATGTTATTGATTAGAATGACACACTCTCCGATGCAGGAATTCAGGCTGCCTGGGTGTTTCAGGTTGTGCCTCAACAACACACAGTGACAGAGGGTCGCACACCCCCAACAAGCACAAACACACATTTTAACTCTTTTTTCAGAGACTTTGGTTCGGTAATGCATTGGGTCACAAATAGCCACATAGCGATCGACTGATATGAGGACCATGGTTCCTATCGAGGAACCGACAATGACATATTGCAGCACGAAATACAGAACACACATGAAATCACCGAGGAACCAGCAGCCATCTATCGCCGAGGTTTGAAAGAAAATAAGGAAACCCGCAAGGAAATCTGAGATACCCAGAGAAAGAAGGAGGATATTGGTGGGGGTCTGGAGCTTCCTGCAGAAGCAAGAGAGTAACAAACATATTATTATTTGCTGTATAATCCTGAACAGTTCTTAAATGAACAGACAACAAATGTTTAACAACCTGAAGTAGGAGATGGAGACAATGACGAGCAGGTTAAGAGTCACAGTGAGCAGGCCGATTAATGTGTGCATGATCCTATTGAGCATGGACACAGCCGGAGGCAATGCCGTCTTCCTGCAGGAAGCGTTGAGGAGTTGTGGGAAACAGAGGTCCACTTCATCGAGGGTTTGCATCTTGACAGTGAGGCCAAGACAAGACACTGCCCAGTCTTCTGCCTGAAGCAGTGGATTTTATTTCTTTCTCATTGGACCTCCTATTTCCCTCAGCATGTTTGCGTGTCATCGTCTCCACTCAACCATGACATCATATGTTTTGCAGTTTGGCCAGTAAAATGTCCCCGTCTGTGACGTCCACTGTCAATCACATCATAGTCGAAGTACATATAGGCATTTAATGACTGAAGGGTCCAGGGGCCAATCTGATGCAACTTGTGAAAACATGAAAAACGATAGTAAGTAGCCAGGCATGTTTGATTGATATAGCACTGAATCACAACATACATTATCTCAAGGCTTATAATTAGGGCTGTCAATCCCCACCTATCGCCTTATGTCAGCCGTGACAAGGCCCCCCGTGACCTTCATGTGGAGGATAAAGCGGTAGAAGATGGATGGATGGTGAATCTCACGTTTTGAAATTCATTAATCTAAATTATTCACAATTAAAAGTTTTTCTTCTAATGACTAAATTAAGATGGAATGAAAGCACAGTCAGTCAGTCACGTAGGGTAGGTGTTCAAATGGAAGTCTCCAGGCAGCTGCCAGCATATTACTGGCACTGTCGTTGCCTAGACTGGTTAGTTTGCTACTTCAGGCCCTGGTATACTTCTGTGCAAATGCAGCGTGCACTGAAGTGCGGGTCACATTGCGCGGACCCTGGTATACTTGTGCGTCAGGGTCCTGTAGTATCTGGCTTCATCATTGGGTGGCGGTACAAGTTTGGAATATGACTCCTACCAAAGAAGAAGAGAACGTTGCTACAGCTCTCTCGGACACGTCTGGTTCGAGCGGCTCATCAGCTGAAAGGCCTGTCGGGCAGGGGAGTGGGTCGCCCGGTTGTGGCTTGGATGCCTGTCCTTGGCGACAACTTCTGTTGTCGAAATTTTTTTTTCTGCTTGGCTAACGGGGCTTAATACTCCACC
Organism: Solea solea; assembly: GCF_958295425.1. NCBI lineage: Eukaryota > Metazoa > Chordata > Actinopteri > Pleuronectiformes > Soleidae > Solea > Solea solea. The sequence continues at coordinate 35,361,788 of NC_081135.1, forward strand.
TACCGGTAGGACAGAAGTTCAGTTCACAAACTTGGGATGCATGGGCAGCCTGCACGTTGCACGTTGATGATGCAAATCGTGCCATGCGCACGATGCACACTGGGTCCACACGTGCCGTGCATGGATGTACAGCAGGGCACTAAAAACAGGGAGAAGGGCCTCATCTGAAAACTCCATATTAACTGTATAGTATTTCAGCTTAGGCATGATTTGATTGGCTGGTGCTGAAAATGTCACTTGGATAGTTGAACATTTCTCAACATCTCTCAACACATCAGTTTTATTTATGCACATTGCACTTTGTTAATGTCCAGAGCTTGAGTTTATTTCAAAATTGTTCTTTCAATGACTAAAACCAGATTTTCTGCTTCTTTCCATGTAAAATAGTCACAGCTGATAACCCCGTGTTGGGATAAATTGGAATTCTAGTTTATTACATACTGCAAATGTATGTGCTGGTTAATATGTAATTTATTTATTCTACTGTCTTTCTCAGGGACTGGACAGCTGTTCAGATTTATTTAGATACATGTATTTTGTTGAGTACAGGTAATGGCATTTGATGTATTCTACCATGGTACTAAATGTAACACTGGAATGTCACGTGATCAGTGTGCTGGTCATGTTAAATAAAACATACACTAATGGAACTGCTTTGGATTCTGTTGTTAATGTAAACACAAATATTATCCATATGCCAGTTGTGAGGAATATTTGTATAATTGACATATTAATTCTATAAAAATGTTTTCATAACCAACTAAGAGTGGTATTGTAGCTGAAATATTCCTAATCAAATCGGAATTTAATTAAATGGAATGCTCTGAATTTAATTCAAGATATCCCTTTGATCATTTTTATGTATTGTACTGTGCAAAATAACTAAAATCAAGTGAAAACTAGACATTTTAAGCACATTTCGTATAAAATACCATCGTATATCGCTTCTCGACCTACATAAAACAGGATATGAATTTAGGGCCATATCACTCTTGCATGAAGGTATTTGTGAAATAAACATGAGTTTAAACAGTTTGGGTCATAAATTCATGGATGAACGTGAGTCTCAGTTCTTATTGTTTGAGAACAACTGTTGTAGATCAGAGAAACAAAGGCAGAACAAAAACAACTGTCACTTGTTAAATCACAGCTCAGTCACAAAGAGTCTGTATATACTGTTAAAAAAGCTAAAGTGCAGTGATAAAAGTACAAATGACATGGGAAAATTGACATTTTACAGCAGAAAACGTCTGGGAATTGACTTGTGCAATATTCATAACATATTCTGGACACAATATCTGACATTTATTATGCATGATATTCAATAAGGGACATACGGTTTTCAGTTTTCCCATGGGTGTTGTGGCTGGGATATTTCATGCAGCACTATGGGCACACTTCCAAACTCAGGGTCAAAGCATAGAAGAGATTCTAAAGTCCACCTAAGCAGACAGTACTCATCAGTTCTCTTCTCTTTACATTAATTTGAAATCAGATGAGCCAGGCTTCAGTATTTGAAATGTAAAAATTAGTTTGATAGATTTTCTAAACCATGGATAGAAAAAGGCATATATCAGGGGGTTTAAACAGGAGTTCAAGTAGACCAGAAGTAAAAGAAATGCATTACTGGATGCACTGAGCAGGGTATCCACACCTGTCACTGTACCGCAAAAAAACGGGCAGAGGCATAATAAAAACACAACAATAACAACACCGAGAGTCCGAGCCGCTTTCAATTCTGATTTCTTTACTTTGACCAAGCTCTGTTGAGGACCGGCTGCCGTGCGCACTCGCATGGCACGGACCTGAACGATGACCGCCACAAAGACTCTGAGATACAGGATGACGACGACAATGACAGGACCAATAAAGGACACAGTCATGTCTATGACTGAAGAGATGTTACTGATTAGAATGACACACTCTCCGATGCAGGAATTCAGGCTGCCTGGCTGTTTTAGGTTGTTCCTCAGCAGCACACAGTGACAGAGGGTCGAACCCCCCCAACAAGCACAAACACACATCTTAACTCTTTTTTCAGAGACTTTGGTTCGGTAATGCATTGGATCACAAATAGCCACATAGCGATCAACTGATATAAGAATCATGGTTCCTATCGAGGCAGAGGTGATGATGTACATCAGCACATAATACAGGAGACACATGAAGTCACCAAGGAACCAGCAGCCGTCTATCGCCGAAATTTGAATGAAAATAAGGAAGCCCACGAGAAAATCTGAGATAGCCAGAGAAAGGAGGAGGATATTGGTGGGGGTGTGGAGCTTCCTGCAGAAGCAAGAGAGTAACATACATATTATTATTTGTTGTATAATCCTTAACAGTTCTGAAATGAAAAAACAACAAATATTTAACAACCTGAAGTGAGAGATGGAGACAATGACGAGCAGGTTGAGAATCACAGTGAGCAGACCAATAAACGTTAGCATGATGTAAGTGATCATGGACACAGACGGAGGCAATGCCGTCTTCCTGCAGGAGGCGTTCAGGAGTTGTGGGAAACAGAGGTCCACTTCATCAAGGGTTTGCATCGTTACAGTGAGGCCAAGAAAAAACACTGCCCAGTCTTCTGCCTGAAGGAGTGGATTTTATCTCTTTCTCGGTGGACCTCCTATTTCCCTCAGCATGTTTGCGTGTCATTGCCTCTACTCAAAGTTGACACCATGTGTTTTTCAGTTTGGCCAGTAAAATGTCCCCGTCTGTGACGTCCACTGTCAATCACATCATAGTCGAAGTACACACGGGCATTTAATGACCATAGGGTCCAAGGTCCAATCTGAAATGTGTGAAAGGGCAGGTGGTGATCAGTTGACAGCTCCGCCCCTCTCTTTACCCGAGTATCCAAGACATATGGCCGCAGGTCTAACGACACAACCACAAAGTCTGTCATTGACTCACAACCAAGGGTATCCTGGTGTCAAGTGCAAATATGGACACCCTTATGCTTGAAAATGTTTTTTGTTATGGACAATCCGTGACAAGCACAGAAGTCCAGCAAGATAGCACCACTCTGGCTCGGATCGGGGGGGGGGGGGGGGGGGTTCCTCCCAATCACACCCCCCAGGTCTCACTGTCATTGCCCATGTGAGCATTGAAGTCCCCAGCAGAACAAAGGAATCCCCAACAGGAGAACTTTCTTGCACCACTTCCAGGGACTCCAAAAAGGGTGGGTACTCTGAACAGCTGTTCCATGCATAGGCACTAACAACAGTTAGTACCCATCCCCCCCAACCAAAGGCAGAGGGAGGCTTCACTCTCATCTACCCGAGTGAACCCCAATGTACAGGCCCTGAGCTGGGGGACATTGAGTATGCCCACACCCGCTCAGTGCCTCTCACCAGGGGCGACTCCAGAGTGGAAATGAGTCCAACCCCTCTCGAGGAGACTGGTTCCAGATCCCAAGCTGTGTGTCGAGGCAAGCCCGACTATATCTATTCAGAAATTCTCAACCTTCAGCACCAGCTCAGGCTCCTTACCTGCCAGAGTGGTGACATTCCATGTCCCTAAAGCCAGCTTCTGCAGCCGAGGGTTGGACCGCCAAGGTCCTCGCCTTCAACCACCATCAAACTAACACTGCATCCGACCTCCATGGCCCCTCTCACAGGTGGTGAGCCCATGGGAAGGGGGACCCATGTTGCCTTTTTGGACTGTGCCTGGCCAGGCCCCATGGGTGCAGGCCCGACCACCGGGTGCTCACCATCATGCCCCCCCCCGGTGACCCTCGTCTGGGCGAGGTGGAGTGCGGTCCATTTGTTTTCTTCTTCATAGAGGTCTTTGAACTGCTTTCTGTCCGGTCCCTCACCTTAGACCTGTTTGCCTTGGGTAACCCTACCAGGGGCATAAAGCCCCCAACAACTGAGCTCCTAGGATCATTGGGACACGCAAACCCCTCTAACACGATAAGGTGGCAGCTCCCGGAGGGGTGTGTTGATCATGTCCGATAAAAAGTACATAAATGTTACTACTTTGGATTCTGTTGTTAGTGTAAACACAAATATTTTACATATGCCAGTTGTTTGGAATATTTGTATAATTAACGTTTTAATTCTGTAAAAATGTTTTCATAACCAACTAAGAGTGGTATTGTAACTGAAATATTCCTAATTAAATCGGAATATAATCAAATCGAATCGTGGATTGAATCGAATTGAGATCTTGTTAATTGGAATCAAATCAATTCAGTAAATTGGTGGCAATACCCAGCCCTACTTCAGAGAACACTGCATTGACTGAATTACTGGTGGCCTAATCCTAACCTAAACCTAATTTTAAAACATGTCTTCATCTTAAAATGTAGTTTGTCCCCATAAGGAAGAAAAGTCCCCAGAACAAAGTGTAAAACTATTTAGTTCCCCAAAACTTGAGGAGTACCAGGTGCACACACACACACACACAGCTGTCTGACGCAGAGAGTCATTCAGGATTATCCACGCTTAATACTACAGATATCATCATGACATCATCAACAACACTTTGACTTTCATTGTTACTGCTCTGAATTTAATTCAAGATATTCATATCATCATTTTTATGTATTGCACTGTGCAGAATAAATAAAATCAAGTGAAAACGATACATTTTAAGCACATTTTGTATAAAATACCAATATTGTATATCACCTCTCGACCTACGTAAAACAGGATATGAATTTAGTGCCTTGCATGAAGGTATTTGTGAAAAAAACATGAGTTTAAACAGTGTGGGTCATAAATTCATGGATGAATGTGATTCTCAGTGCTTATTGTTTGAGAACAACTGTTGTTGCTCAGCAATCTGATTCTGATTCAGATAAAAGCCAAAACATAGATTTGCCACAAATCATAACAAAACTTTTTCACTGACAGCAACTTTAAATTTCAACATTTCCACAGAGAACCAACAAAAAGTTCTTAATATTAATTTGCATAAATACCAGTTTTACAAAATTCATCAACAAATCCTTAAAAATGCACATGAGATTATCAATGACCCGATCCTCACAGATTTTGCTGAGTCATATGTTGGAGAAACAAAAGCAGAACAAAAACAACTATTTAAATCACAGCTTGGTCACAGAGAGTCATTGTGGACATGTATGTAAGGTAATGTGCAATGATAAGTATAAATGAGACGGAGAAATTTAGGGGAAGAAAACACATGGGAATTGACTTGTGCAATATGTATAACATATTCTGGGCAAAATATGTGACATTATGCATTATAGGCAATTGAGGACATCAGGTTTTCAGTTTTCCCACGTGTGTTGTGCTTGCACATGGCTGGGATTTTGCATGCAGCACTATGTGCACACTTCCAAACTACACTACACTTTACTCACTGGGTTTCTCTATTGTTCTGTAAGATCCCTACTTTAAAAAAAACGAAAAACTAAAATACTAAAAAAAAAACTCATCAGCGCCGTTCTCTTTACATTAATTTGAAGTCAGAGGAGCCGGGCTTCAGTATTTGAAGTGTAAAAATGAGTTTGATAGATTTTCTAAACCAGGGGTAGAAAAAGGCATATATCAGTGGGTTTAAACTGGAGTTAAAGTAGAAAAGAAGTATGACAAATGCATCATTTGACACACTGAGAAGAGTGTCCGTGCCTGTCACCACAGTGCAATAAAATGGGCAGACGCATAATAAAAACACAACGATAACGACGCCAAGAGTCCGCGCCGCTTTCATTTCTGATTTCTTTACTTTGACCAAGCTCTGTTGAGGACCGGCTGCCGTGCGTGCTCGCATGGCACGGACCTGAGCGATGACCGCCACAAAGACCCTGAGATACAGGACGACAACAACAATGACAGGACCAATAAAGGACACAGTCATGTCTATGACTGTAGAGATGTTATTGATTAGAATGACACACTCTCCGATGCAGGAATTCAGGCTGCCTGGCTGTTTCAGGTTGTTCCTCAGCAGCACACAGTGACAGAGGGTCGCACACCCCCAACAAGCACAAACACACATCTTAACTCTTTTTTCCGAGACTTTGGTTCGGTAATGCATTGGATCACAAATAGCCACATAGCGATCGACTGATATGAGGACCATGTTTCCTATCGAGGCAGCAGTGACTATGTATTCCAGCAAGTAATACAAAAGACACATGAAGTCACCAAGGAACCAGCAGCCCTCCATCGCTGAGGTTTGAAAGAAAATAAGGAAGCCTATGAGGAAATCTGAGATTCCCAGAGAAAGCAGGAGGATATTGGTGGGTGTGTGGAGGTTCCTGCAGAAGCAAGAGAGTCACATACATATTATTTGTTGCATAATCTTTAACAGTCCTGAAATGAAGAGATATCAAATATTTATCAACCTTCACAACCTGAAGTGGGAAATGGAGACAATGACGAGCAGGTTGAGAATCACAGTGAGCAGGCCGATGAACGTCAGCATGATGTAACTGAGCATGGACACAGCTGGAGGCAATGCCGTCTTCCTGCAGGAGGCGTTGAGGAATTGTGGGAAACAGAGGTCCACTTCATCAAGGGTTTGCATCGTTACAGTGAGGCCAAGACAAGACTCTGGCCAGGCTCCTGCCTGAAGTGGTGGATTTTATCTCTTTTTCATTGGACCTCCTTTTTCTCTCAGTGTGTTTGTGTGTCATTGTCTCCACTCAACCATGACGTCATGGTTGAGTGTTCTGCATGTGTTCTGCAGTTTGGCCAGTAAAATGTCCCCGTCTGTGATGTCCACTGTCAATCCCATCATAGTCAAAGCACACATGGGCAATAAATGACTGTATGCACAGAAGAAGACAGGTGAGTTTAATTGGTATAGCACTGAATGACAACATACATTATGTCAAGACACTTTACATACTGTAGTGGGGCTTATAATTAGGGCTGTCAATCCCCACCTACTACCCTATTTCAGCTGAGATTTGTACAACTCCCCCCTTGACCCTCATCTGGAGGATAAAGTGGTAGAAGATGGATGGATGGATGGATGGATCTCACATTTTGAAATTCATTATTTTAGATTGATCACAATTAAAAGTTTTCTTTTCTTCTCATGAATAAATTAATAGAGAATAAAAGCATAGTCAGCCATGCAGGTTAAGTTTTTCAAATGGAAGTCTCTGTGCAACTGCCAGCATATTATGGGCACTATCGGTGCCTAGAGTGGTTAGTTTGCCACTTAAGGCCCGAGTATACTTCTGTGCAAATGCTGTGTGTGCCGAAGTGTGCATCACATAGTGCGGACCCTGGTATATTTGTGTGTCAGGTTTTTTCCTGTTTGGTGAGCGGGACTTAAAACTCCACTTACCCATGGGGCAGAAATTCAGTTTGTACATGCACTCTTTGCACGCAGTTCCATAATTTGCTGTTGCAGAAACTGTCACTTGGATAGTTCAACATTTCTCAACATGGGCTCACCGAGGAGCTCGTCAAACGTCTGGCGCCGCCCGTTATGGTGAATGAGAAGTGTTTTATACTTCTCTGCGCGCAAGTGAGCTGTGAGTGTCCTGCAAACACTGGTTTCCCTTCAGAGTAGGGATGGCTCCAAAAAATTTATTAAATGACTAAAATAGAGCTTCTATTTAATAATATGATATCAATTCATAAAACCCATGATCGATCTTTTAATACAAACCTTTTACAGCGGTGTGAAGGCTTTACTCTCATTAATTTCATGAGACTAACAACGAGGTTTGGCCAGGTAAAGAAGATGTTCGTGGAGCGGAAACATATTTTTAGACTTTACCAAGCAACAGCAAATACTATTTTGATTGGCAAACCACCACCCTGGTCTGCCAATCCAGAGGCACTGTCTCCAATGTCCATGCTATGTTGAAGAGACGTGTCAACCAAGACAGTCCTACAACATCCAGAGACTTAAGGAACTCCGGGCGGATCTTATCCACCTCTCGTTGCCCTGCCACCGAGGAGCACCACCTCAGCAACCTCAGCCCCAGACCCTGCTTCCTCATTGGAAGACATGTCAATGGGATTGAGGAAGTCTTTGGAATATTCCAGCCACGACCCACAACGTAAAAACCAGGAGGTGGTCAGTAGAGAGTTCCGCCCCTCTCTTCATCTGAGTGTCCAAGACATATGGCCGCAGGTCTGACGACATGACTACAAAGTTGATCATTGACTCACGACCAAGGGTATCCTGGTGCCAAGTGCACATAAGGGCACCCTTATGCTTGAACATGGTGTTTGTTATGGACAATCCATAACAAGCACAGAAGTCCAACAAAAAAGCACCATTCGGGTTCAAATTGGAGGGGCTGTTCCTCCCAATCACACCCCTCCAGCTCTCACTGTCATTGCCCACGTGAGCAACGAAGGAATAACCAGCAGGAGCACTATCTAGCATTCCCTCCAGGGACTCCAAAAAGGGTGGGTGCTCTGAACAACTGTTCTGCGCATATAGGCACAAACAACATTCAGGACCCTTTCTCCAACCCGAAGGCAGAAGGAGGCTACCCTCTCGTCTACCGGGGTGAACCCCAATGTACATGCCCCAAGTCAACCTACAGGAGCTTGCCGTTGTGCCCCTCCCCCAGGCCTGGCTCCAGAGGGGGACCCTGGCGACTCACGACCCATTAGTTTGCTTCTTCATAGAGGTCTTTGAACCGCTCTTTGTCCAGTCCCTCACCTCAGCCTAACTTTAAAACATGTCTCCACCTTAAAATGTAGTTTGTCCCAAAAAGAAAGTCCCCATAATGTGACAGCGTAAACGGATTTAAGTCCCCACAATTTAAGGAATACCAGGTACACACACACACAGCTGTCTGACGCAGAGACTCATTCAGGATACCATCATCATCACTACTTTGACTTTCATTGTGGCTGCTCTGAATTTATTTATATGATCATTTTTATGTATTGTACTGTGCAAATAAATAAAATCAAGTGAAAACTAGACATTTAAAGCACATTTCTTATAAAATACCAACATCGTATATCACCTCTCAACCTACATAAAACAGGATATTGATTTAGGGCCATATCACTAAGCTTATGAAGGTATTTGTGAAATAAACATGAGTTACAGTTAGGGTCATAAATTAATGGATGAATGTGTTTCAGTTTTTATTCTTTGAGAACAACTGTTGTGTCTCAGTGATGGAAGGTGCAACATAGCTTTGGCACACATCATAACAAACCTATTTCACTGACAGCAACTTTAATTTCAACATTTCCACAGAGAACCAACAAAAAGGTACTAATATTCATTTGCATAAACACCAGCTTTGCAAAATTCATCAAGAACAAATCTTTAAAAATGCACATGAGATTATCAATGACCCTTGGAAAAACAAAAGCAGACCAAAAACAACTATTTAAATCACAGCTCGGTCAAAGAATCATGGTGCATGCACAGTGTTAAAAAAGCTTGCGCAATATTTATAACATATTCTGGACACAATATACATTTATTATGCATTATGGGCAATAAAGGACATCAGGTTTTCAGTTTTCCCACATGTGTTGTGCTTGCACATGGCTGGGATGTTGCATGCAGCACTATGTGCACACTTCCAAACTCAGGGTCAAAGCATAGAAGTTCTAAAGTCCACCTTAGCAGACAGTTTATGGATAATTTATGTCTAGACTTTACTCTGATCACTGAGTTTCTCTATTGCTCTGTAGGATCCCTACATAATTAAAATCTACTTATCAGCTCCTTTCTCTTTACATTAATTTGAAGTCAGAGGAGCCGGGCTTCAATATTTGAAGTGTAAAAATGAGTTTGATAGATTTACGAAACCAGGGGTAGAAAAAGGCATATATCAGTGGGTTTAAACAGGAGTTAAAGTAGATCAGAAGTATAATAAATGCATCACTGGATGCACTGAGCAGAGTGTCCTTGCCTGTCACCGTACCGCTAAAAAACGGGCAGACGCATAATAAAAACACAACAATAACAACGCCGAGAGTCCGCGCTGCTTTCATTTCCGATTTCTTTACTTTGACCGAGCTCTGTTGAGGACCAGCTGCCGTGCGCACTCGCATGGCACGGACCTGAATGATGACTGCCACAAAGACTCTGAGATATAGGATGACAACGACAATGACAGGACCAATAAAGGACACAGTCATGTCTATGACTGCAGAGATGTTATTAATCAGAATGACACACTCTCCGATGCAGGAATTCAGGCTGCCTGGGTGTTTCAGGTTGTGCCTCAGCAGCACACAGTGACAGAGGGTCGCACACCCCCAACAAGCACAAACACACATCTTAACTCTTTTTTCAGAGACTTTGGTTCGGTAATGCATTGGGTCACAAATAGCCACATAGCGGTCGACTGATATGAGGACCATGGTTCCTATTGAGGAAGCAGTGATGACATATTGCAGCACGTAATACAGGATACACATGAAGTCACCGAGGAACCAGCAGCCATCTATCGCCGATGTTTGTAAGAAAATAAGGAAGCCCACAAGTAAATCTGAGATACCCAGAGAAAGGAGGAGGATATTGGTGGGTGTGTGGAGGTTCCTGCAGAAGCATGAGAGTAACATACATATTATTATTTGTCGTATAATCCTTAAGAGTCCTGAAATGAAGAGACAGCAAATATTTAACAACCTGAAGTGGGAGATGGAGACAATGACGAGCAGGTTGAGAATCACGGTGAGCAGACCGATGAACGTTAGCATGATGTAAGTGATCATGGACACAGCCGGAGGCAATGCTGTCTTCCTGCAGGAAGCGTTGAGGAGTTGTGGGAAACAGAGGTCCGCTTCATCGAGGCTTTGCATCGTTACAGTGAGGCCAAGACAAGACACTGCCCAGACTCCTGCCTGCAGTGGTGGATTTTATCTCTTTCTCATTGGACCTCCTTTTTCCCAGTGTGTTTGTGTGTATCCACTCAACCATGACATCATGTGTTTTTCAGTTTGGCCTGTAAAATGTCCCCGCCTGTGATGTCCACTGTCAATCACATCATAGTCAAAGCACACATGGCGAATAAATGGCTATATAAGGCTTATAATTAGGGCTGAAAAAAAATTTACCAGTTATTCTCACATTTTACTGGCGATCTGTCCAGGATGTGACCCTGCCTATTGCCCTATGTTAGCCGAGATTGACACAGCTCCCCCTGCGACACTCATGTGGAGGATAAAGTGGTAGAAGATGGATGGATGGATCTCACATTTTGAAATTCATTAATCTAGATTACTCACAATTAAAAGTTTGGTTTCTCTTCTAATGACTAAATTAAGAGAGAATGAAAGCATTGTCAGTCACACAGGGTAGGTGTTCAAATGGAAGTCTCCGGGCAGCTGCCAGTCATGGTGTCCGTCGGTTCGAGGGTCGCCAGGTCGCGTCTCAGATTACTATCCTTGGTGACTACCACTTCTGTTGTTGAAATGATTTTTTTCTGCTTGGTGAGCAGTTCTTAACGGGCCTGGAAATTACAAGGTACCTTCCACTCGTTGCCAATGTGGAGGACTTCCTCTGCGCAGGTCTCAGCAATTAGTCGCGCATCTGTCCAAGGATCACAACTTCCAGTCATTGTCAATAAAATGTGCCGTGACATCCAGGTAACTTTATGCTTTGTGCACACTTCCAAACTCAGGGTCAAAGCAATAACAGAGATACTGAAGTCCACCTCGGCAGACAGTGAAATGTTAATTTCAAACAATTAAAGGTTTTGAACTGACAGATACAACTACATACAGTATATCTCCTCTTATAAAAAGCTTATAATGCATTTGTTTTATAATTAGGTGAAGAAAAAAATGAAACCAAATAGGTTTCATTATTGGATAGAAGTTCATGATTAAATGATTTAGTAGGAGGGACTTCACTTCGGTGATGCAAGAGCAATGTGTTGAAACACTATAATAGTCAGGTTTTGGTCAGAAAGCTGCTGCGGCTCTGCAGCATCTCCTCCCGCTCTGGTGATGGCAGCCGTAGAGGAAAGTGAACTCTGCTTTCCACACTTGCTCAACGCCTCCTGTATCAAGCCACGGCAGTCTCACTTTGACAACCCGATGGTCCCAATTCTGCTGTACTCCCTCATGCTGCTCACCATGGCGCTTAACCTGTTGGTCATCATCTCCATCTCCCACTTCAAGTAATGGAATTACTCTGTTTGTAAGAAACTAATTTTTGTCATTGATATGAAGTGTTGTTTAGATTAAATGAGACCCTATTGATGGAAAATATAAATATATTGATAGATGTTTACCTTTCATAATAGAAATAACACATGCAAACACAGTAACTGCAATGTTTTGTTTTTCGTCTGTCACAGGCAGCTCCACACTCCTACCAACCTCCTCATCCTCTCCCTGGCTTTCTCAGATTTCTTCGTGGGCATCATCGCATGCTCTCACATTCAAATGTCAAACAACTGCTGGGTTTTCAGCGACATCATCTGCCTCCTGGACAGCTGGCTCAGCCTCACCATTACCTCTTGCTCCATCGGCAACATCGTGCTCATATCGGTCGACCGCTATGTGGCCATTTGTGACCCACTGCATTACACAAACAAAATCACAGTGAGGGGAGTGCAAATCTGCACGTCGCTCTGCTGGCTCCTTTCTTTCCTCTACAACAGCTTGATCATGTGGGATAACTTCAGTCTTCCAAACGGGTTCATTCCCTGCATTGGCAGCTGTGTCCTTTTCCTCAATTCCATCATAGGATTAATTGACTTTGTTGTGTCCTTCTCTGGTCCTGTCACGGTCATCATTGTTCTGTACATGAGAGTATTTGTGGTGGCTGTGTCTCATGCTCGTGCCATGCGTTCCCACGTCATGCAGCGACGCACAGAGATGGTGCTCGTCAAGAAGTCGGAGCTGAAAGCAGCCAAGACTCTCGGTGTTGTTGTGGTCGTGTTTCTTTTGTGTCTGTTCCCGTCTTACGGCTTTAATTTTTCACAGCAGGGTGGCGCAGCTAATATTTCAAAGGTGTCCTTTGAGATCTGGCTGTTCTTTTTTAACTCTTGTGTGAACCCGCTGATTTATGCCTTTTACTACCCCTGGTTTATGAAATCTGTCAAGATCATCGTTACATTTAAGGTCTTTAAGCCTGACTCGTGTGAGGCCAGACTCTTGTAGATAGACGACACCTTATGTAGGTTTGCACAGATGTGAGGGCATTTACATTAACCACGTCTATTAATATGAATATCGCTTATATATCTGTCTTGTTGGGGATAATAATAATAATAATAACAATATATGTTTTGTGTTTTTCTGTGTTTCCGTTCATCATTCTCCTTGTATGGCGTCCTTTTACACACATGGAATTATACGTTGTTTCAAAGGAAATGAATAAACATTTATATCTGCTTTTAGAAAAGTGTGTAAAGCATTCTTTACAGTCCTGTTGAATACCAGATGAGCCGAATAAAATGTCAACAACAAAAACAAAACAACAAGGATCCCTGTAGGATATGAGAGTGCTACAAGCTCAGCTCACCGAACCATCAAACTGACGGCAACAACACATTTTCAGTGTTTTAATAGCTGCAAATAAATGTAAAAAAACAAGTGCCTATAACCCTATGTCAGCTGAGACTGGAACAGCGCCCCCTACGACCCTCATATGGAGGATAAAGTGGTAGAATATGGATGGATGAGTAGCTGATTTACATTTTTCTAGCATATGTGCTCTTATCACAGAAACCACAGCGAGTGAAGGATCCAGTCTCCTAGGATGGACAAAAGATCCAGTAGATGTCTCATAGAACAATACAAACGGAGACACATGCCTTATTATAATAACAGAGAAAGCACTCAAAGGGCCCAAACCAAAATCCAGTATTTCTTCCGTAATGATTACATCACTGTGAAGTGCTCCGTCAATAAAGATTAGATAACGATTACTATTATTGAAATATTTATATTATTGCAGTGAAACCACTAATTTGAAGCCACACTTGACTTAAAGAAAAACACATATTGGTTTTGTGTAACTAAACAATTTTTGTTGTTTTCTTATTTTGTGTTTTAAAAGCACAGGCTGACTCACATCTTCTCCTCTTTTTCTTTTTTTTTACCCCATGTGTACTTGTGCATGCTGACACGCCATAAAGTGAATGCACCACTGCTTCTGAAATGAAATAACTTTGTTATCTACATCATCTTTGTCTTTGATCCTTTCACAGTTGATCATGAAAAGGGTCAGTGCAGACACATCCCCGTGCTTATCAAGCTGAATTGAAACTATTTTCAGTGTTTTCGGGTAAATCGCTCGTTTAGAAGAGTGAAGATGCGCAATAACTTTCTGTTTAAGGAGATTCCCGTTTTTCTTTTCACATGTATTCATGAAAACCCCTTTTTTACATTTGCAGAATTCGGCGTGCATGTATTTGATTTACATGATGTTATTTAAGAGCAACAAAAATGCTTTGTGATGGCTTGTGAACATTCCATCTATCGCAGCTCTTCCCCAGAGCTAAAAACTCATTAGTGACTTTGCTGACTGAGGAGCTGTCACAGTCTTAGCTGCTCCGTCACATTCCAGACCGGATTGTTCTGCCTTTGGTCTGAACATTGGAGAGAATCAGAATGTTTTTTTTTTCCTTTTGTCTCGTACAGATGTCTCCAAACATGGCACATGTCCAACCTGTTACACATCACACGTTCGGAAGATATGTGCCTGAGCGCTAAATATAGCTCATGTGACCGCAGGCCCAGATTTGAGGGCTGTAACCAATGATAATAACAATAATAATAAGTAATAACAATAATTTATTTATATAGCACCTTTCAAAACAGTCTTACACGGTGTTAAAATAATTCAAAGCATTATAGTGCAGCATAAAATGTACAAGATTATGTAAAAATCCTACACCTGTTACTGCTTTTCATACCAGGTTTATTTTAATTCGCCATTGCTTGACACTTAAAGACACTTGCCTTCATGTCTATAATTCTCTTATGTCATGGACACCATTATATTTTGCAGTGTTTTAATGTAACAAAGTACAAATACATTTGTATTTCTAGCAACTTTTACTTTTACTCCACTACATTTCCCCGAACTATCTTTGTTACTCGATACAACCAAAATAAAATCAGAAGAAGAAGAGTATTGTACTGTATTTACAGTATATAGTATGTTTTCTAGTCTTGATGACCACTCAAAGATGATTTTCTACAGTTTTGCCATTCACCCATTCACACAGCGCATGTACGTGCATCTTATTTTTGCCGTTAGAGCCGTCAGGAGCGATGTGGGGTCAAGTGTCACACAGACTAGCGTAGCCTGGAATTTAATCCATAATCTGGCAGTTGATCACTGAGCTACCGTCACTCAACTCTAACTTGTCACTTTTTTAATACTTTTGCAAGTACAGTAAAAGTCATATTGTAAGACTTTTACTCAAGTAATATTCAACTTCACCTTTGTAGGTACTTTATACAAGACGGATATTTGGTTTCAGTCATTACAGTAAAAAGGAGGAGTAGTGCTGATAGATACAAATAAACAAGCAAAGTGAAGGATGCAGCATTTGGGATGAGACAAAACAATGATGGATGTGGTTGCCATGGCGGTGGCTTTTCACTGAAAAACAAATAGAGAATATTACACAAGGTGTGGTTGAGGGACAATTATCAAGTAAATTAAGCTTCAGGCTAATAGTTTGTTGGATGGAGCGAGAGATAAGGTGACTAATAATTATTATCATTATTTTTTTGTTGTTTTCTTCCTTCCATTTGATTGTTTGTTTCATTCGTGCAAACCTGAGGAAGCTCATGTACCACCACCACAGTTTGAGAACCATGGGTCTAAATGAGGGTCAACCACTCACTCCCTCCCTCCAAGGTCAACCTAGAGTGTCCAACCAAGCTCTGCATGTTTTTGGACATAATATTTGTATTTGTCCCATTTCAAATGATCCATCCATCGTCTCCCGCTTTTTTCCTCCACATGAGGGTCACAGGGCTGCTGGTGCCAATCCCAGCTGACTCAGGGGTAACACCATGGACAGGTCGACAGTCCATGCAGTGCCACGTAATGGAGACAAACATTTCCGAGTGTCCAATTAACCTGCATATATTTGGACATTTGGGAACATGCAATCTCCACACAGAAAAAGGCCCGGATGTGGACGCAAACCATCGACCTTCTTGCTAGTGCAGTACCAGCCACGTGGCCCCCATTTCAAATCAGATCAGAAAATAATGAATACATTAAAGTGCAAATTATGCTTTAATGATTTCATTGAAAAAAAATTAAAAATATGTCCTTGAAATTAAATGACATGTTCTTTCGATGATTATAGTTCCATCACATGCTGAAAATGCTTCAGCCAGAGAAGTCAGAATGCGTCTCATTACGACAATACACAGAGGCTGTGATGAGTTTGACAGTTGTAATTGTCAGCTTGTCATCACAGTCTGGATCAGTAAGCCTCACTTAATTACAATGTATTTGACAACAGGAATGTTGTTCCGTGACAGAAGCCAGTTTGGTGACAGGAAGCTGCGAGAGTGTCTCCTCTCTGCCGAGGCGCGGACAAAGACAGTCGCCACTGTGTCCTCCACAGAGAGAGACAGAGACGAGGCAGACAAAGAGAGCTCCAGCATCCTGTGAGACCACTCTCCAAAGGCAAGACTTTGCTTCCCTTCACTGCCACTGAAGGTAAGAGAACCTAGAAAGTCTCACCTCTGATCTATAAATCACTTTTTATCAGTTTTAAACATAGAGCGAAGTTTAAAGAGGATGGCCCAGGGTTAATAAGGATAAAAAAAAATATATTGGAAAATAACATGTAAAAGAGACAATACAGTGTATAAAAAAATACAATTTAAAAGCAAAATATATAGGATATTAATATTTTAAATAAGAACATTGGTGCAGTAGTGAAGGTATGTGCACTTATGTAATTCTATAAGGTCACAGGTTTTGGTTGGGATGGGCTGCAGCATTCTACCTGAATAATGATGCTTGAAGATAATATATTGACAAAAACCCACATAATACTTAAAATGCCACATACACTTTTACTAAAAGACACTAACAAATATGAGTAAATATGCAAATATCACTTCACACAGATAATTAACTTAATGTTTTTTTTTATTATTTTGTCAAAAAACATTTATTATATACCCATACCTGCAGTATTTTTTACCTACCTAAATTTAATTAACTCACTTCTTGATATTAGATAATATTTTGTCGCATTTCATTTCAGTGAACGGTGTGGGACAATTTGCTTTCCTCACGATACTTGGCTTCATATATAAATTCAGATTTATTGTGATTTTCTGTTCTTCCTTAAACCTAAATGAAATGATACATTTCTTGAGACAGTAACCCATATTTCTAATGCTGTAAGAAAATTAAAACTTAAAACTTTCAGGTAAAATAGCAACTGTTTCTCTTAAGCAAATATCATGATTTTTTGTTGTTGTTGTTTCAGATCCCTGGATCAGCTGACCGCCACCATGCTCTGCTCTATTTTATACATGGCTGCACTGGCATTTGCAGGTAGGAAATAAGTGATCTTAAGTGTTGTGCTGCCACATTGTCGTCATTCATTATTTCATCCATCTGAAAACTTGCCAAGCAATTAGTAAAATGATTAAGCGATGGGTTGACTCAGCCAAGATAAGCTGATGTTCTATGGCAGGTTTAAATAATAATTACCAAATGATCACAACAAATAAAAACATTCCCAGAGACTGGGCTGAGACCCACAAATGGCTCTTTGGAGATATTTATTGTGTAAAACATGCATAAAATCAAGTTGGGATATAATTTAACACACATATTGTATAATTTTTTGGAGAAGGCAGGTTTCCTGAAACCATAAAACATACTGTGTGTCTTATGACTATGTCTCTATATTTTCCAGGTACTGCTGCAACAAGCCAGCCTTTTCCCAGGTATGGTGAGATGGACATTTCCTCATGCCCCATCACTTATTATGGAAGGCAATATGACAAAGTATATGTGAGTAACACAGTATAAAGTCACAATCTTTCATCTGCACCAAAACGTTTTAGTTTTAAAAACATCTGGTGTCCATAGAAGTATAAGAAATGTAACATTTTAAACTACAATTACAACTAGGTTGTTATTTACCGATGACTGCAGGTGGCCTTCAATGCTAGCAGGTCTTCAGTTTGCTTCAATGGCGTCTATGAACCTGGACTCCAAAACGACTGCATTCTGATGTCTAGAGGAACAGCTGACAGAGCCGATCTGGAAGTCCTCACGCAAGAAATACCCACTGGATCTGGGGTCCATCAACTTATTCCAGAACTCAAGACTGCTGGGAAATGTGTCAACCGCATACCGTTCAAAGACAGCGATGAATCCAATGTGAGTGTTTTACAGTTTAATTTGTTTTGCAACAGTGTTGGTTCTCAGTCAACATTAAATCTCACTACGTACATCACTCATGTTTTAGAGCAACACGGTTAATTCCTTAACCCTTAATCGGGAACTCATTGAAATACTTGGAAATTCACTACTTTTGTAAAATATTACATTTTCATGTAGAAAATCAAGATCAGGTCACTTCACATTTATGGTTCCTTGCCTGTAAAAAGGGTAAAAATATCCTAAAAGTTGTATACATATGAAGTATAAGAAAAACACACATAAACTTAAAAGGAACATTTATTTTTAGTGTAATGCTATAACCCTGACCCACTGCTGGTGGGTCTGATCACTGGTCACTGATTGGCTAAGAGAAGTCACATGATTCTCCAACCTCACCGGGCCATCCACGGAAGTTACCATTATAATCACATGCCTGATAAAGGGTTTGATTGACTCATGTTTCAGAAGATGAACCAGTGTATAACCAATGTTATTCCCCTAACCTCTACTAGCCTAGCGATTATGCTTCCACTTTCCATGTTGTCTGTCGTGAGGTAAAATGTATCACTCTGTGTCTCCACAGACACAAAAAATAAACACCACAATACTGACAAGCGTGCATGTGGAGAGTCATGTAGAGCTGAATGGCTTAATGAGCATTGACTGAACTCACATGACAGTCACATCAAAGTCATTTATAATGAAAAGCTTCAAAATGAAAATATACTGTGACAAAAGGATGATCACATGTCAAGATTTTTAACTGTAATTTAACCAACTCAAAGTTCTGTCCGTATCCTGTTTGACCAGATTGAACAAATTGAACTTGGCAACTTTGGGGCGCAAGCAATTCTGGCAATCAGGACTTACTCTGGATACACACATGATGATGTGGTAAGTGTATTAGTAACAAGATATGATGTATATATTTTTAAGGGCCTGATGTACTTCGGTAGAATCAAAAGCTGTGTTCTAATTGAGAATGCTGTGATTTAATTTTGACACGTCTTTTTACAGGAGACGGATGTTCAGGTCAACGGCCGCACAATTTCTAAACAGAGATTCCAGACCAATGAAACAGATGTGGGTGTCATTACAGATGTGAGTGGATGCAGATACTCAGGTTAGTTTGTTTTCCAAAAAAAACAACACATTTTATGTCTTGCAAGAAAAAATTGCATCTGGTTCCAAATTGCTTTTAGTTTATTGGCTAAGACTTAACAGTTTAAGGAATATTGTGTGACTTTTTGTACTGCATACATCAAGTTGTCCTTGTTTTTTCCCCAGGTGCTGTTTATAAAACAGATACAACAGTAACAGACCCACTCATTTGCTCTTCTGTTACTTGTGATGCAAATGGAGTTGCTACTGCAGTCAGTGACTGTGGTCCCATGGAGCATTGTGACGGCAATGGCAGGTAAATACTGCGTATAAAGGATTTATGTGTGGCAAGAAAAAAGTTACTGTATGCGTACAACACCATCAAAATATGTCTATATAATGTGTACAGTAATTATTTAACCCCAGCCGATTTGTTTTTTCTTCTAATAACTTAAGCATTTCAGTCCAATTACCAAACATTAACAGTGTTTTTTTCTTTCACCAGTTGCATCTTCAACCACATTTGCACTGTGACTGGCTTTAGCGTCATCGATTTCATTGGTAGAGTCCACTCCATTCCAGACCGCTGCGGGTACACTCTCTTGGGGTCCTCACCAATGTCAGGCTTAAAGGTGGTGGGGGTTTTTCAGGAAAGGCGTCGTAAAGATGTCAGTTTTTTGGAACATGTGATTCTGCAGCTGGAGAGTGAAGGTGTTGAAATCTCTCTGGAACAAGGCGGCAGTGTCCTGGTAAGTTACTACTAGTTATCTAGTCGTGTTTCAATAGACACTCAAGGCAAAAGCCAAGGACCAAAGCTGGCCTAAAGCGAGACACGCTGAAAAAAGCTTGTGGCAGTTTGCACCTATGGTATGGCCGGTACGAAAAATTACGTTGGAATGGTAAAGCCCTCGGTCAGGAAGCGTTTCAACTGAGAAATGTTAAGCGTTGTATGAGAATAGACAGTGAGGGCATTGACGAAACACAGCTCGGGAGTGACATTTTTCGTTGGTCACTGTCGTGGGTGGAGTTGGTCTAGGTCCACCAGGACCATACCATACCATTTTAGTCTGGTACCCCAAGGGTACCAAAATGGTTGGTGCCAGTTATTCTAACTCAAGGGAAACACGTACTGTAACCAAACGCTCCACTTGGTGGATAATTCCGGAGAAAGCAATCACACATGAGAAAAACTTGACAGGATATTAGGGAATGAAACCAGACAACCAAAAATAAAAAAAGTAAATACCTAAAAAGCTTCACAGACCCAGACATTGAATGCTCCACAAGCAGTGGCTAATTGATGTGGTCAATGTGTGGCCAATTTCAGTCTCCAACATGAAGAAATATAAATTAATAAAGTTAAAGTGATTGGCCTTGCACTTGGTATTTGTAGTGAATAATAATTGCTCCATTTTGATGTAGCTGAATGGCGAAGAGCTACATCTTGGAACCGACGCTCAGATTGTCCGTGGTGTGGAGCTCTCCAAGGACTGGAGAGGGGTGACAGCAAAGATACTTGGCAATGGTTACACAGTTTATATCCACTTTGATGGCAACACTGCTTATATCCACATTACAGGTAACATGTAAGGCTTCAGTAATCATTCTGATTAATATTTTTAGTCAATTAATTTTAGTTTGGATAATTTTCACAACTTTCTATTTAATTTCAGATATTCTGATCAAACAGACATGTTCTCAGGTTATGAACCAGCCTTAAAAAGATGCCAAAAAGCTAACAATGTTGTCACAATTCAGTTTAGGACCCAATAGCAGGCAGGCGAGGAGAAGAGGCAGTTTTAACTGTTTATGTAAAAAACAACAAGCAGTGAGTTACACACTAGCGTAAACAAGGCTTTTCAGGAGAGCCGTGACTACCACTGAGTAGTCTGTCTCAATATGGTGAGGAGTGACTAACTGCAGGACCAGGAAATATGTAGGCTGAGTTGATGAGTGAATTGGGAGCAGGTGTGCTCCCACTGCAGGTGAGCTGATTGCATGCTGGAGGTGAAAGGAGGAGGCAAGGCAGGGCATGACAGATGTGGATCACCTTAAACATAAAACTCCAGCATATGATTTGAAAGAGAGTAGTTTACCTTATTGATCTATTAAAATGCAACTGCATAATCTGCATACATATGGCCATTGATGCATTTCATAAGGAAATTCTTTCTTCTTATATACATATCTCGACCCTAAATAAAGACATTTTTAGCCAGATCTAAAAACCTTTTTTAAGGTAAGGTAGAGTTATTTTGTGAACTTCATGAACTGCCCTTAGCACGAGAGTCAGTTGACACCAGAGTTGTCCGTTTTGTGTCAGGCCAAACAATGTCACTTAGCAGTGATAAAAGATATTACTATTCTCTGTTAATTACTTAAATTACATACATGTTGAAATACGCAGATCTGATTTGATTTGATGTTTGTTTAAGGCTTTGTTTTGTGTTAAAATCAATAAAGGCCAGTCGCCCTATACTGTGCTGAAATATAAATCTGGTTTGAATGTTTGGTGACCTGTCAAATGTTCTCTCCCAAAACTGTCCAGGAACGACTGCTGCACAGGTGACCGGTTTATGTGGCACCGTCAATTCTACTGTAAGTGGAGAAATGGCCTCTGCGCACAGCGCCTCTGGGTAAGACCTCCAACACAATTTCAGATTGGGGCAAAGTTGTGGCCCAAAAAAAATGAGACAAAATAACATGTTGTTTGTCACCCACAGCTGTCAAGAACAGCATGTTGAGGATCCTGATGCTACAGTCGACTGTGATGCTGCTACTGAATGGTATGTGCAGGAAACACAGACTTAAGTTTGTTAAAAGGAAATTAAAGAAAACATCTGATTCTAAATTCGTAATACACTATGCACTGAAGCATTTTGGCCTCAAGCCTTCTTTGGGGTAATAAAACAAATCTTATGGACACAGATACCCACTACATTAAATAATTGAAAGTAGAGTGCCTGGGAATTTTCCTTTGACTCTGTTTTAACATGTTTCACATCAAAATAGCTCCTCTTACTTATTTGATGTGGCACGAGGAGCTTTTATATCATACTGTATGTTGGGGATAACATACACAGGGGAACTCAGGACATGATACAAATTATACATGAACCAAAGATGGCAATAATAACATGATACAGTGATTGTGCAATAATATACAATATCTGAATAAACACATGCCAGTTACATTGAACAGTGTATTCACTGTCCAATCCATTTAATCAAATATTATGATATAATGTCATGTGAAACGTTGAGACAACATTATATGTTTCCTCATTTCTGTTATACTATTCCAAACACTATAGAATGTAGGGGGGATCAGCGTCCGTGGTTTTTCAATTTCTTTTTTTCAATTTATTGCACCAAATGCAACCTTCAGTTTGCAAAATGCCTTTATAGTTATGATTTTAAATGTGCCATTTTCCCTCTGTATTGCTTGAATAGGTGTAGTCGACTGAAAGAGGCTCCCTTCACCACTTGCACTGAGCATATTGACCCAGAGTCCTATGTAACTGCCTGCAAACAAATTCTTTGCAAATACCCTGCAGTGGATGGTCTCAAGTGCCAATTCCTGCAGGCATATGTCAAGGGCTGCAGACTCCGCAACAATATCACAATGGAGGGATGGAAGTCAGAATATGGATGCTGTAAGGCTGTTTCTCTATCTTGTATTATGTTTCATGACACCAGGAAACCAGACCATGCAACCATGACCAGATGAAAATCACAGTGCTAAAATATTCACCTTACATTTTAAATATAAAGACACTAAAACCTGATTAAGAATCAAATAAGTTGGCTACACTGACCTCTGGAGAGGATATTTGTATCACTATCTGATTTTTTTTAAAACTGTTGAGTATTTCTTCACATGTCTGTTTCCGTGTGTGTTTGCAGCTCACCAGGTCCGCTGTCAGGACATGTACTGCAGTGATCATGAGTTCTGTGGTGTTGCCTTAAATGGGGAAACAAGTTGCCTCTGTCGGGCCAGTTTTGCCTCCAAGTATGAACCAACAAACTCTTTTGGTGAGTCAGTGGTAGCACAGCTTTGCTGTTGAAACTCATATAGAAACCCATCATGTTGGTACCCTTCCGCGTCTCACAGAGGTGTTGAGGGACGTGAGAGAACGACAGTATATGACACCCGTATGAGAATGGGTTGCATTATGGACTAAAAGTAACTTACCTAAATGTTTTGTTATGGCCTTTAGGAGAACCAACAGTCTGCAATAAGCAGGCTGCTTCAATAACTCTGGCTAATTGTCTCTTGGCGGCCACAAGCATCAACTACACTGCCTTACAACTCAATGACCAGTCCTGCAAAGGTGAACTGGATGAAGAGACCCACATGGTGACGTTCAATTTCGACAGCAGTGACACTTGTGGCACAGTGGTTATGGTGGGTATCTCCTTTAGCACTCTGGGCATAACAGAGTTGGATTTTGAAAATGTTATAAACAGCTATGTGCATCTAAAATCACTGCAACAATTATTTTTGTGTCCCTGTAGTTAAACGACAGCCGAATTGTCTACAAGAACACCATTACGACACGGAGCAGCTCCATGTCGAGCTTAATCAATCGTCAGACTACAGTGCAAATCGACTTCTCCTGTTTTTACACTCAGCCGGATACTAAGAGCTTGGGCATCACAGTTAAAGACAGGTGTGTGATATCTGGGTTGGGATTGAGCTTGGCAATAGGTTTTTGAGTGCCCACATGAGTCTAGGATAATTACGATGCAGGCAAAATAAAATCTGTCTTTGCGTTTCAGCTCTGTGACCCAGGAGATTGTTTCAGGAGCATGGGGTTATAATCTCACCATGGAGGCCTACACCAATCCTGGAAGCAAAAATGCAAAACAAAATCTTAACGTCCAACTGGATGAGAAGATTTGGGTGGATCTCAAAACGGAGGGGTTGGATGGGGAATTTGTTGCTGTGGTGAGCGATGCCTGCTGGGCAACCAACATGCCCTCTCCAAATGCAAGCCTGAGATATGACCTCATCATCGATGGGTGAGACACTCAATTGCCATGTTACCATTATGGTACGGTTCGGTTTGGTACCGTGCAGTTGCCTGGGTCAGGCTTACGTTCCCGATGGCATGTCAATGAGATGTAACCCAAGGGAAGGGTGCCATAAATGGAACGGTTGGGATATTTTGGTACTATTACTAATGGAAATGCAAAAACAATGTTCCCTACCAAAGCGAACTATTCAACTAGGCAAAAACATGGCTTTTCATTCCCATGACGAATATACTTGTGTTTGTTGTTGCTGGCTTATCCCCATCATATCTGCTTTTTTTTGTGCAGTTGCCCTAACCCTATTGACAAGACTGTCAAGATGATGGCCAATGGAGTGGGAACATCCAGCACCTTCTTTTTCAGTGCTTTCCAGTTCACTGGAAAGGATCGCAATGTCTACTTGCACTGCCAAGTAAAACTGTGTGTCAAGCAGCGGAATGACTGCATGCCGGTACGGCCAGTTCCTGATTAGATTCATATGAATTCAAAAATAAGCATTGTTAGTAATCATACTAGTACAAAAACATTGTTTTATCTCTGTTGGTCCTTGAAACGATGTCAACAATTGAAACTAAAACCAAACACTTCTGTCATTTAAATGTTCTCTAGAAATGCGGCCACCCCAAGAGAAGGGCCAGATCTGTCATGCCAATATATGAGGAAGGAGCTCCTGCCCTCATCAACTTGGCCTGGACTTATTAAGTAAGTGTTTGCGTTGCATGGTGTCCTCATGTCTGCATGAGCTTTCATCTGGGTACTTCTTCTCCCCAGTGCAACCCATCTGCATTATCTTTAGGTTAACTGGAGGTTCTAAATGTGAGTGGGAATTGTTGTCTATTGCCCAGTGTCCGCTGGAATTGGATCTATCACTAGCAGGATTTGCAAATCGAAAAAAGTCAGAGCGACCTCACAAGCCCTGACACTGGATTCCAAGATGGTTGCCACTCATTTCAATAGTAAAAACACGCCTCTGTCTTATTTGTTTCACATTGGGTCAGTTGTACATATAGTACTGTTACTACTCTGCCTGTTTGTGCTAAATACTATGTAGAGCTTTATCAACTGGTATTGCTAATGATGGCTAGCCCGAGATACGACACATTTGCATCCTTGTTTGTCTTTTTTACGACTTCTCAACTGGAAGGTGGTCAACTCTGAGATGAGTTACTTCCAGTTCCGACTTCCAGTTGTAAATGGAAAAACACCATATGCGCAATGTATGTATTTTATGGAGGGCCTTGCTTTACAGAGGCTACCATCTTGCACTGCCACTTTTTGAAATGAAGACAAACGTTTCCACCCAGATAAACCTGAGCCATAAACCAACAAAAGAGCCCTTAGTCGAGCTTTATGTGTAAAGGTACACATCAGGTTGGCTGGTGTACATGGTGTGGATGGGATGAGTGCTATTTTTGTGGTTATCACTTTGTGTTTTGGTTTTCCATTCCGCCATCTCTGTGGTACCCTAGGCTACATTATTTTAATGTTATGCAATCATTTCTGTAGATAAATCACCCTGACCTCCTACCGATGCGTAAACCATCTTTTATTCAAAGCTGACCATAACTTCAATTTGGTTATCTTTTCAGGGTTCCACTTGGACCTGGCAACTTGGACCAACCAAAGCTCAGGACACATTTCTGTTTTCTCTTTTTTCTGTTTTTCCTTTTTCCTGATAAAAAAAACCCCCTCAAAAAACAAGTGGTCAGATGTATTCACTATAAACGCTATAATACCACATGTAATACATGTAATAACCTGGAATCTCAGCTGTTCCCTTTTCTAGCTTAAGATATGTTTGGTCTCTTGTTGGGTTCTGGGGTTTGCTTTACCAAAATTGGTGTGCAAAGTTGATTACATGAGGTTAAAGATTAAAATTGGTGACAGTCCCACCATGATTCTGTAGAGTTTCATTATTGGTCAAGCCCAAAAATGAACTTAATCTCCAAGGTGTTTCTGCTATTTTTGTAAACATTCTTATATGATCTACTTCGGAAAACTTTTCAAGATCTTGCAAGCAATGTGAGTTTTTTGACTTTTAATCAATAAAAAGTAAACATGGACTATTATACTGTTTGAAGGTTGTGTGTGTGTGTTTTTGTCATTAACTAACCAAATTACAGCACAAATGGTGTGCTCACACCAAAAGCAAAGCAAATTCTGCTTCCTTCCAGGAGGAGGGGCTATTACTTTTGTTTCCCCAAAAATTGGCTTTTGTTCAAATTATGCATTTTTTGCTTAAATCCACATATTTGAGCAACTGAGTGGAAGTGATTTAAACTTTGCTTTGATTTCCACCTTAGTGTTGACATTGTATGTAACTCAAGTGTGTGAAATGTTAATATAAATATTTATTTATTTATTTATTCATGCTGTGTTCTTTGTTATTTATGCTTCATTTAAGACTTGAGATATATCCCATATTTGCCAAGTCCTAGTAAACACCAATACCATATCATAGTGGATACTTGTTAATCTAAATAAAAAATATATCTGGTGTTATTACAGAATTATTGCATCCTATAATTCAGGATGCAATTGACTTGACCTTTTAGAGACATTTTGTTGACTTTCCATTCAGCTCCACACACACACACACACACACACACGCGCACACACACAGCTGCTTACTGCTGTTTACTCTTTTCTCGTTGAGACGGTTTTCACACCTGCTTTCATTAGTGTCAAATAATGACACAGCTGTAATTAGAGGTGTTACCGCAACACAAAACAAGCTCTAACATCATCACCATATGATGCAATCAGGACTGCAAGTAGACCAACTATTCAAAGTAAACAGAAGCACTTTAACACTTTTCCAGGTGGCAAAAGTTATGTCATTAAATCAGTTAAATTAAAGATTATAAATCACAACAATGAGCAAAATAACAATAAACAATTCAACAAACACAGAGCGCTAAAA
Organism: Solea solea; assembly: GCF_958295425.1. Taxonomy (NCBI): domain Eukaryota; kingdom Metazoa; phylum Chordata; class Actinopteri; order Pleuronectiformes; family Soleidae; genus Solea; species Solea solea. The sequence continues at coordinate 35,389,113 of NC_081135.1, forward strand.
CCAAACATATACTATATTTATACTTATACTACTATACTATACCGATATACTTATAAACTGATAAACACACTCACTAGGTGTTTCAAAAGTGGCTATTTACATATTTTATGTAAAATATATGAATATATGAAACATTTCAACTGAACGTTTTAATTTCTGCTGTCTGAATGTTATGCACCACAATGTCACAGCAGTAAAGGAGCAAAATAAGAACATCGACAAGGTGCCAACAAATTGGAATAAGAAGAAATAAGTGGGTTCACTCTGGGTTTACGTTCCCATTACTGCAGGTCTGAGCAAGGGTCGATTAAAAAGAAAAGAGAGAAATCAATGTTGTCCATTGCAGTGAATGTAAATTCTCTCAATTTACATTGTAGAGAACAAAACCATTGGAAAATGGGGTTCAGGTTGAAAAAAGCATGTCAAACATGAAAAATACACATCAAATTCTGGAAAACCAATCCAAACAAGACACACTTTGAATGTACTTCCTGTTTTTCATGGAACCTGAAAACAACATCAGTCCCCATCCACATTAAAGCTACAGTGTGTGACTTTTGGTGAGACTGTTGATGTGCTTTTGCTGATGTTATTATTCTGCCTCTGTGAACAAAAATTATGTTAATTTGTCTGAAAACAAGCTCTATCTAGCAATACTATCAGACCTGAGGAAGTGTTGTGTATACATCAGCAGTGCAGGGCCTTTCAAACAGCTGAATTGCCAGGTTTTTTTGAGCAGTATAATTCACTCATAAAACTTTTCATGGGTGCTTTTTTGTGTTTTCAGTCATACTCCAACCTGTTTGCAGTCATCTCACTTCACTATTGCCTCCATCTGTCCTGACACATAATTAAACACTTCCTGTGTGCAGCATGGGAAATTCACCTGGCAACATACAATCTAAACACTGCTATACTGAGAAACACAGAGAGTCATGGGGAGCTGATAGACTTAATCATCATAATATGAATTAATTTGAAAATGGTTTGAATGTAGAGTTGCAACTAATGATTATTTTCATAATCAATTAGTCAATGGAGGCCACGGTCAGAATAAGGGCCTTTCTGCATGGAGTTTGAATGTTCTCCCCATTTGTGCGTGGGTTTTTCCCGGGTTCTCCAGCTTCTCTCCACAGTCCAAAAACATGCAATATATGGATTAGGTAGATTGGACACTCTAAATTGACCATAGGTGTGTGTGTGAGAGTGAATGGTTGTTTTTTTTCTCTCTATGTGCCCCTGTGATGGACTGGCGAACTGTCCAGGGTGTACACCGCCTATCGCCCTATGTCAACTGAGATTGGCGCAGCACCCCCCTGCGACCCTCCTGTGGAGGAAATGGATAGGTAGAAAATTCTCGATTAACCTTTGATCATTGTTTTTGCATACCTGGAAATAACTCCACAAATCAAAATCATTTAGTTTTAAAGATTTCTTTTTTATATGGAGCAAAACATTTTTTTCACATTTAAGAAGCTGAAAAGTCAGATAGTTTGAATAACATTCAAACCAATAAATTGATTATCAAAATAGTTGACAATGAATTAAGTAATCGATTAATAACAGATGCATTTGAATTTGAATGTAATAGACGTTTGATTATGTTTGAAAGTTACACACTGCATTTTTACACATTTTAAAAAAAACAACATTAAACTAATTCCAAAAACATACATGTTTCCTCAGTCACGCACGCATGTCAGGTAAATTCTCACGTGGCTGATGCAACAAAAACATTACTCATTAAAACTTGCCACCTTTAATTTGCCCCTTGACTGTGAATGACTTTTAGTGTGTTAGCTGCTGCTAATGGGCGTGCACCTCAGAGGCCAACAGAGTTTTCACACCTGCTTCAGATAGTGACATCATGCAATCAAAGGTGTTAAGATACTGTCAAAGGTTAGAAAACAAAAGATTTCTCAAAGTAAACAAACTTTTTTTTTATTTTTCCAGTCATGACCTTTAACAAAATATGATGCACAACACAAAAACAAGTGATGTAATCATTGCTTCATTTATCGTTCACTCAAAACTTGTTTACCACAGGTGGTGTTGAGATGTTTTGGGTTACTTTTCACTTGGGTAACTTTTTTTTTTTTGCTGACCAAGACATTTGTTTCCATTTTGCACCATTTACTTCAAATTGGGGTAAAATCATATGTTATGAAACATAATTATTATTATTGACATGATATTACATGAAGTGAGTGAGAATAAAAAAAGTGAGGGTGAACTTTATGCAAGAAATCGCCGCCACTGACGTGGAATGAAAGTGCACTTGTTTATGGTTTAGGTATAGGTAAAGTATGCCGCGACTGAATGGGGGAGAGAGAATAATTAATTTGGCCATTATCATCAAGTAGTAAGTTACTCGTTACATATGACTACTTTAAAAGTTAATAATATTACTTGATATCAAAAAGTAATGAGTTGCCATTATGGAATGCCATCATTATTTTATCACTGTGAAAATCCGAATGTGGATAAAATTCCCCCAAAAATTCCCCAACCACTGCCATCACTGCCAAAAAAAATAAATAAACCCAGGACAAAGTACAGAGCCATTAAGGCCATTAAAAAAAGTGATTTTTCCTCATCCATCAACATGTTTTGTTATTCACCTACAACTTCAAAGCTTGTGTAGCCTATTGTGTGTTACAGTTGTAGCTGCAAATCAGTGGGAAAAAACGCACAGACCCTAAAATAGGATTCCAAAATGGGTGCCACTCTTGTCAGTAGTAAAAAAATTCTGCTACTTCAACTGTTGCTGTGTGTGTGTAAAATACCATGTAGAGTACTACTAATAACTGGTAACGCTAACAGTGGCCAAAAATACATTGTCCGTGTCCATGGTTTTATCTGATTTCTTATCTATGCTATTGCTTAGCTATAGACAGAATCCTTTGGATGTCTCTTTGGATAACTTTTTAACTTAACATTAACTTTAATTTCACCATTCTTCATGTCAGTCTTTAGCCTGAGTGGGAGTGGAAGTGCATTGGCATTGTTAGTCAAAGGTCAGCTGCTGTAGGAAGTTAACAAATTGCAGCTGCATTAGTTAATTTATTTAATACATATAAGAAAAAATCTGTTCTCTGCACTTAGGTTGTCAATCATTAGGGTCAGGTCATATTTCCATGTCTGCATGTCCACATAATGTACATTATGTAAGATGATGACCCTTTAGGTAGTGATCCATATCCTCCATGTAGCAAAACTAGACTTTTTTTGGTCAAAAGAGACAGAAGATGACCAAAGAAAATTACAACGAAAGACTGACTTTGACCAAGATCCCAAGGACCAGGTGAAGGACTGGCCACCTGGTCAGGGTGCTTCAGCTCTCCAAGTGACCCTCATGTGGAGAATAAAGCACTGTTACCCGCACGTACAACTCAGTGTTCAAAGAATACACATACACGCCGATGATGGCAAACTCCTATGCAAGAAACCATCGCTACTGAAATGGAATGAGAGCTTGAAAGCACAGTTGAAGAGTGCTTGTCTAGTATAATGTTAGTATGAACGGAACCATGCCCATGTACTCACATGTGGAAACACAAAGCAGACATGGAACTCTGAACATCTGACCGACCTGGACCACCAATTGCGAACACCCACCAGTAGATGCTAGGCACATCTGTCAAGGGTCAAACCAAATTATTGGGCCTGCTGTGTTTCTTAAAAATGTATCAATGGCTAGAATCTTGTTTTCTTTATCAACTTTACTTGATTTACAGGCTGTGGACCCAAGGTGGTATAAGGTGTTTCGAATTCACCATAGCGTTTGTGTTGATTAAAGTTTGGTGGGCCATTGAAGACTTTTAGAGTATCCATAGCAATCTTACGTTTGGGAAATGGCTGATGTAAACCTTGAGGGGCGAAAAAAATATTGTAAAGTCTCTATAAAAGGGAAAATTCTACGCGGTAGCATGAAAGATAGGAGGGGCATGAGCTGCCGGAACTTGGTAGCTTCCTCCTCTGGTGATGGAGAATCTAGACAGAGCTGACTTCTGCTTCCCACAACTCAACAACTCCTGCAAGAAGCCGTCTCAGCCTTACACAGAGGCCATGCTGATTTATACCCTGCTTTCCATCATCTCTCTGGTCACTGTGGCTCTTAACCTGTTGGTCATCATCTCCATCTCACACTTCAGGTACTCTCACTCATCTAAAATGTAATCACTTACCCAGATATGTATGATAAAGCTATGATTTGCTATTGACGCGTTACAGTACATAATAACAACACGGTAATGCAGCGGGAAATAACTTGTGATTTTGTGGTTACAGCATTTTTAGTGATGATGTTCTCCTTCTCCAGGCAGCTCCACACACCCACCAACCTCCTCCTCCTCTCACTGGCAGTGTCTGACCTCTTTGTGGGCTTCCTGCTGATGCCAGTGGAAATTATCTACATCGAGGCATGCTGGCTTCTCGGGGACATTGTGTGCACTCTATATTATATCATAGACTACATCATTACATCTGCGTCAGTCGCCAGCATGGTGCTTATATCACTGGACCGCTACATCGCCATTTGCGACCCTCTGCGTTATCCTGACAAGGTCACTAAAAAAAAGGTGCAGTTATGTGTGTGTTTGTGTTGGCTTTGTTCCATTTTCTACAGGATTTTCCTTTTAATAGATGACCTCAAACACCCTGGAAAGTCCATAGCATGCCTCGGAGAGTGTGTTGTGGTCATCAGTTACGTTGCAGGACTTGTTGACTTCATCTTCACCTTTGCCATACCCATAACCATCATCATAGTTCTGTATATGAGAGTGTTTGTGGTGGCTTTGTCTCATGCCCGAGCCATTCGCTCTCACATTGCAACGATATCGACACAGCGCTCGGGGACTGTGAAGAAAACAGAGTTGAAAGCAGCCATGACTCTCGGCATTGTTGTCATCGTGTTTCTGATTTGCTTCTGTCCGTACTACTACCCGATTATGGTGGGAGAGGACACTTCAGTTGATGCCTCGTCAGCAGCAGTTGAAATCTGGCTGGCCCATTTTAACTCGTGTTTGAACCCTGTCATCTACGCCTTCTTCTACCCCTGGTTCAGAAATTGTATCAAACGCATTGTGACACTTCAAATACTGAAACCTGGCTCCCGTGACATAAACATAATGTAGAGCTACACACTGTCTTTAAACTAACATGGTCTTTAAGGTTATGCCGTTGCGAAAACCCATTCTTAATTGTTCTTCAATTGTTCTGTATATATTATATATATATATATTCTGTTACACACATATAACCTTCTGGCTGTTTATCTCAGAAACAAACTATCTATTTGGTTCATATGTATGTATACAGATGAACGTGTGAAACCAACAGGTCTTGCAGGTTGAAATTTATAAGCTTTGGTAATAATTACTCTTGTCCTTTTGGTTTGCTTAGAAAGTAATTTAATACAGTTCTTAAAATACTTAACTACAGTAAGATCTGATGATTATTTCATCTCTGGGAATTGAATTGTGTACGGTGTTTGTTGTTTCTTGACTGCCCAAAACATTTTCTCACATGTCAAGTTAATGCCATCTGTGCATACAGCATTTCTTCATGTGCGTATTTCACGTTTCAAAGTTGCATTTGCAACCAAACTTCTGGTACACAAAGGGTAACAACCACGTTGAAATTAGAGGAAAAGGGAGAAGTAAATAAGCACAAAACATGAAAAGTCTAACCACACAGGCCCTGATCTGACATGTAGAGGCTTCAATAAACACACACACAGTGTCTATACCATTTACTTGCAAATCCTATAGTTAATGTGCATCATCATTGACAGGTGTTTTTTGTTTTTTTTGCTATTCTGTTTTTTATTTTCACTGTAAAACTCATGCAATGTGTAGAGTAAATAGAGAGGAGATCAGATAATACATACATGCAAATGGTGGTTAAATACATTACAGATGCCTTTTCTCCCAAGCTTGAAAATAAACCCTACCACAAAAAGGTTCCGCTCAGTTTTTTCATGGTCAACCGGCCTCAAGATAAGAACATTTGACCTATGAAGTGGACTTCATTCTCAGTTTCACTGAGCACATATATAACACAGTCTGTCCATTTTTCCAGTGGAAAAACTGACCTAAACATAATGTACCTGGTCATACCTGTGTGTGCACATCATTATCTTCATGTTGTTGTTGTTTAATTTATAAATTTAACGTCACATGAGAGTCTAAATGTGTGGCCATCATACTTTATATACTTCATAATTGCTTTTATATATGTATATATGTACCAACATGCCATTGTCTTCCAAACTTCATGGAGAAACCTGTTCTGGAAAATAAAAGACATGCAATTAATTTTCAAATCACTGGAAATGCAATACATCCTATATATTTTGGTGCAGATCTGCACTTGTCTTTGGAGTCAATTCAAATATTTGCCGGTTATGTTATGATACTGTGTCAACTCTCTGATGACTGCAGATGACTCTAACCTAGTTGTCTTGAATAAAATGTCACAATAACCTCATATTTATTAAAAAAAACTAAAAAAAAACACAAACTAACAGTAAAGGTTTTCAGTATGATCATAAAATGAATATGGGTGAAAGGAAATCATTGCTGTGTGTTTTTACAGTGGTTGGCACTGGTGACCGACAGCAAGAGGGTCCCTCCACAGCCTCAAAAGTGGAGCAATGGTTCCCAAACTAGGGGTTGAGATCAACTGAGTGGTTCCTAAAACACAGAAGTGGGGTCCAGAGATCATTTCCATGAATCAAAAACATTTAGAATAAAAAGAGAGAGAATTTAAAAGGTCCAGAGTGTAACATTTAGGGTCTGAATGATTTAAAAGGCCCTGTGACCTGATAGTAGTCTATGTGGATGCAGCCCTAGCAAAACATATTCCAGTCCAGTGGGTGGTGTGCTCTGCTCTTGTTTTGGTCAAAAGATGGTCAGTCAGTACAGTCAGCCAGACTAAGCCCTCGAGCTAAGGGCTTAGTCTGATTAAGACAGGCAATGGGACAACTTGCAGAGTATGAGTACACACACCGAGGAGGAAAACGATTTATTGGCCGTGTATGTCTGACTCTGTCTGGCGCCGTGTCTCTCTATAAGCTAGTGCCTATTGAATCACTTTCCAGTTTCCCTTACTTGTTTGTTGTTTTCCGGTGACAGTACTGCAGTTTATATGTCGTCTCCTTCTTCTTCCGTGTCAAAGAGCGGGGGAGAAATGTGCATGCACAGAACACCAAGTCCGAGTAAGCTTATACATGCAGGAGTAATCGGACTATGAATCGTATTATCCAGGTATATTAGTCCAACTAAGACTAGGTCGATTTTAATCATCGGACTAACGCGTTTACATGACATTAAGAAAACTGGATTATTGTCTTAATATAACTAAAATCAGACTTTTAACATGCATGCAAATGCACTCAACGAAGAAATTGGAGCTTTACTTTTTACTGCTTTATGGATGGATAAACCAGGCAGAGAGTGTGTCTTGAAGTGAAAGCACAACAAGAACGATGGAGGCCACCAGATTTGGGAAAATGAGACATCCTTTGTTTACTCCAATATGCATTCTCACCATTAGATTGTGTAATTCTTACACACTGGACCTTGAATCAGATGGTTATAAAATAATAGTGTGGTAAAATAGTGGTTTAAAGTATGAAAAAAAATCCATACACTTTCTTTTCCTACATGATTTTAAAGCAGCACAGTTGTACATTCATGAGGTATCAGGGGACTGATTTTCTTTCATGACGAGATGGGAGAGGAAAGCCATAAATCAGCTGCGTGATGAAGACCACGGCTCAGGAAGCTGTCAGGGCACAGCAGCGTCTCCTCTCTGAACATGGGGGCTCTGGATGAAGCTGAACTCTGCTTTCCCCAAATGAACACATCCTGCAGGAGGACAGCACGTCCTTATGTGGAAACCACCCTCATTAATAGTGTGCTGGCATGCATCACTGTATTCACTGTGATTCTGAACCTGCTGGTCATCATCTCTATCTCTCACTTCAAGTAGAGTCAACATTTCTTCTCCACACGGCTTAAAAATACACTTGTGTTTCATTTCATGGGCTGAATGATATCAAGTTTAAGTCTCAAATGAAAAATATTTTGAATAATCTTTATTTTTTTCACAGTTGCTGTAAATCCACTGGTCTGCTCTCCTAGTTCTCCTAGTATTATAACTGAGTGTGATACAGTTTCTACATCAAACATAAATGTTGTCAGTGTTGATTTTCTCTGATTTCAGGCAGCTCCACACCACCACCAACCTCCTCCTCCTCTCTCTGGCTGTCGCGGACTTCCTCGTGGGCCTCCTGCAGATGCCACTTCTTCTCCTCCACAACCAAGGCTGCTGGATCTTGGGCGACGCCATGTGTGGCATGCATTACTTTTTAGGTTTCCTTGTTGTCAGTGTTTCAGTGGGAAGCATGGTGCTCATATCAGTCGACCGCTACATAGCAATTTGTGACCCCATGTTTTACACCACCAGAGTCACACTGACCAGAGTTAAACTCTGCATTTGTCTGTGCTGGATGTTTTCTCTCGTACACAGCAGTTGGATTTTAAGGGATTTCCTGAGAGAACCTGACATGTATAACTCCTGCTATGGAGATTGTGTCGTTGTTGTCAATTTCGCTGAAGGACTTGTCGATCTAATTGCGACCTTTTTAGGCCCCATTTTGATTATTATAATTCTGTATTTGAGAGTGTTCGTGGTGGCTGTGTCTCAGGCTCGGGCCATGCGCTCACACGTGACCAGCATCACACTGGAGCGTTCCCAGACTGTAAAAGCTGCAAAGTCTGAGATTAAAGCGGCCAGGACCCTCGGTATTGTAGTGATCGTGTTTCTTCTCTGCTCGTGTCCATATTATTGTTTTGCTGTTGCTGCTGAGAGTAACTTGGTCGGGGCATCAACGTCAGGCATTGAGATTTGGTTCTTGTATTTGAACTCCAGTCTTAACCCCATCATTTATGTCTTTTTCTACCCGTGGTTCAGAAAAACCATTAAACACATTTTTACACTTCAGATTCTGCAGCCTGGCTCCCGTGAAGTGAGTGTGATGTAGAGAGAGAGAGAGCTGACACTGAAGTTGTTGTGAACATATTAAATTCAAATGTCTGAATGTCATCAGGTGGTTGTGTCAAGTATTTTTGTTATTTGGACACAAACATTTTATAAACTATTTTTAACATGACAAAAAATCTGCCTATATAGTATACTAAATGAATACCACTTCGTCATCACTATTTTCTGTTTTCATACACCACTGTCATTAGTCACTATCAACAAATCATCTTACATAATCTTGCTTTATAACTAAATAAATGTATATTATTTGTTTCGTAATGTGTTCTTTTTTGTACAATAATTAAACTGTATAAACAAAACAAGATCATTAATACAGTGCAGGAGGAGTGACATGTTTCAAAGCATATCTTTCTTCACTGCTTTTTGAATCAGTTTTGCTCATAATTTCCTGAAGATCGTAATTGTTGTTGGTCACAAGGATTTTATATAAACAGTGCAGTTGATTATCAAAGCTGTTCCATGTTGGTCTGCATACAGTCTACACATATGTATATGTATATGTAATATGTAGAATATCACAGTTGATGGGTCAGGTCATGGGTCATTTGTGAGCATGAGCATTTGGTCCAGGGACAAAAAGTCTGTCAAATTTTTTTCTGATTTCTCTTACATAAAGCAAGATCAAAATTGTGTGTGCGTTCAAATGTACAATTCTTCATTTATTACTAAAATCTCTTGTACGGAGGACGAAACATGACTTATGTATAATGCATAAATAAATTGTTACGACCCGGCTCGTTTTGGAGAACAGTAACATGTGATTTGGAATTAGAAATAAGGTGGAATGTGACAACTGGATTTATTTTTGTGTGAGACTGAGTTAAGAAACATTTACATTTACACCCCACTCTGTAAGCCACGGCGGAAATCGCAGCCTGGACACGGAGTGATGAGGGTCTGCTCACACTGACCGCCTGCAAGTGCTTTTGGGAGGGGATCCCGGCAGCACCCACTGCTTGTTGTTGAGCACAATAACTGCAGTGTGATACGTGCTTTCACGCGAGTGTCTCCAAACACCACAACAGTCTCCAAAAACACCAGAAACATTTGCTAGATTTGTCTCGCCAAGTTGGCAACACTAAGCAGGTCTGTCAGTGGCCTCCCGGTCGAGGCCATTGCGCTAAATGTAGCTGGTTAGCAACGTTATGTTACAGGTAGGAAGGCGTGGGATCATTTGCATTTGTCTTGGTCTCCGATTTGACCAATCATGCTGTTGACTGAGATTACCTCATTAACATATGGACACAGAAATACAAAAATAAATGAATGTAGGTGAACAGAAATGTAGAAATAAATGTAAAGCTTTTATTTATTCTTTAATTTATTTATGTAGGCATTTATGTATCCCAGTATTTATTTATTTATGCATTTATTGATGTTTTTATTTATGTATTTATTTAAATATTTTTTCATACATTTATTTATTTATTTATACATAATTCTTCTTTCGTCCTCCATATTCTTGCTGCAAAGACACAAGTGTTAACCACTACACCAACTGTGTGGCCCTCTACAATTAATAAATGATTTAAAAATGTAATCAAAAAGTTTGTGTGAATTATAACGATCTTGATTTCAGTTTTATTGTATTTTTGCCCCAACTTTTCTTAAAAAGGGGGTAATACTTTTTTTAATATCCTTTAGGAATTGAGTTTGAACATTCAAGAGTACCAGGGGACTTTTGTTTTGCTCTGGTCTCATGAGTTGCACAATAAATCAACAAGATAAATCAGCTGTATGATGAAGACCTTGGACCAGAAGCTGTCAGAGCACAGCAGCGTCTGCTCTCTCTCTCTGAACATGGAGGCTCTGGAGGAACCTGAACTCTGTTTTCCCCACATCAACACCTCGTGCAGGAGGACGAGGCGTCCTTACATGGAGACCACACTCATGTACAGTGTGCTGTCCTGCATCATTGTGCTCACTGTGATTCTTAACCTGCTGGTCATCATCTCTATCTCCCACTTCAGGCAGAGTCAACACTTTTTTACATGGCTACATAGGCAGCATCACTTTTTTATGGCATATGTGGCTGTACATGCACCTTGATGCTCTTCTAGTCCTCCGTAATATTATTATTACAACTGCTTGTAACACAATTTCTACATACAACATGAATGGTTTTCAGTGTTGATTTTCTCTGATTTCAGGCAGCTCCACACCACCACCAACCTCCTCCTTCTCTCTCTGGCTGTCTCTGACTTCCTCATGGGGCTCCTGGAGATGCCACTTCATCTCCACAATCAAGGCTGCTGGCTCCTTGGTGACCGAATGTGTGCTCTAAATATCTTTTTAAGTTTCCTCCTTGTCAGCATTTCAGTGGGATGCATGGTGCTCATAGCGATTGACCGTTATATAGCAATATGTGACCCCATGTTTTATACCACCAGAGTCACTCTGACCAGAGTTAAACTCTGTGTTTGTCTATGTTGGATATTTTCTGCTGTACACAGCATTTGGATGTTGAGGGATTTGTTAAAACAGCCTGACATATTTAGGTCCTGCTACGGAGAGTGCACAGTTGTTGTCACCTTTGCTGAAGGACTTGTTGATCTTATTGCCACCTTTTTAGGCCCTGTTTTAATTATTACAATTCTCTATTCCAGAGTGTTTGTGGTGGCTGTGTCTCAGGCTCGAGCCATGCGCTCTCACGTGGCAGTCGTCACAGTGGAGCGTTCCCAGACTGTAAAAGCTAAGAAATCTGAGATTAAAGCAGCCAGGACTCTCGGTATCGTAATTATTGTGTTTCTTCTCTGCTCCTGTCCATATTATAGTTTTGCTGTTGCAGCTGAAAGTAACTTGGTCGGGGGGTCAACTTCAGGCATTGAGATTTGGTTAATGTTCATAAACTCTAGTCTTAACCCTATAATTTATGTCTTTTTCTACCTGTGGTTCAGAAAAACCATTAAATACATTGTTTCACTTCAGATACTGCAGCCTGGCTCCCGTGATGCCAGTGTACTGTAGAGAGAGATAGAGAGAGATGGTGCAGAATGTGATAGATTGGCACTGAATTTGTTAAAATTTTGAATTCAAATATTTTATAAAAAATGTGTTTTAATCCTGTGAATTTCATAATATTTAAATGTTGTACCCTTTGTACAACGGCCATCTGTTGTACACAGACCATTTGCGTGGTTTATTATGGATGATTTATTTTTTATTTACAAACCCTATTTCTATAAAAGATGGGACATTTTCAGACAAATGCAATAAAACAAAAATCTGTAATTTGTTTGATCACTTTAATCTTTGTTTAACTGATAAAAGTATGAAGACAAGATTTGCAGTGTTTTAACTGACAAACCATATTAATTCAATGGGAGTCCAGTTCCAGTAAGATGTGAAAGCCACTAAATCAAAGGCCGTTTTGACCAAGTCTGAGGGATGCTCCCGGCCTCCTGTGGTGTGGTCCTTGTGAATAAATGTTTGACTGCAGTCAGTGTTAGTTGTGTTTTGTTGCACAACACCGCTCGTGTGCAGACTGACCTTTCTTGCGAGTCATAAAAACGTGTAGGCCAACAGAAGTCTCTATTTCATTATTCACCACCAACAAGCAACAGAGAATTTCCACAACACCATTCACTCTCACATTATCACCTATTGGCAATTTAGAGAGTCTAATTTACCTCTGCATGTTTTTGGACTGTGGGAGGAAACTGGTGAACCAGAAGAACCCGGAGAAAACCCATGCACACACAGGGAGAACATGCAAACTCCACACAGGAAGGCCAAGATGCGAACCAGCAACCTTCTTGCAGTGAGGCAACAGTGCTAGCCATGTGTTCTACTGTATGGCCCCCACATAGCAAAATGTATATTTTAAAAGAAGTTTGCAACTCACTCAAAAAAAGTTAGGACAGTATAAGACTGAAGAGGCTGTACACGAAAAGCTGTTCTGTATGGTTCCTCAATTGGCATCTTTACTGGTAACCAGTGTTGGGCATCGGTTGGGTTTTATCCGATACCGGTGCCTACTCTTTATTTTTTAAATGGTTCTGGTGCTTATTATTAAGTGGTTCTCGAACCGGTACTTGAAAAAACAAAACCCGGACACTTTGTCAAAAAACAATACCATTTTATTTCCAAGGGCCATAGGTGTCAGATACGCCGGGGACATGTCCCCAGCACTATTTATGATCAACAATTTTGTCCCAACCACTTTTAAAAAGCTTCCTCTAGCTTCGCCTTGCCCAGGCATAGTTCACCATCTTTCGGGTCCTATAGCGCGTATAGCTCACACTCCCCCTCCCCGATGCTGCAGGACGAGACAGGCCGATGGTGCACCCAGCCACTCCGTGAGAAGGGGGTCGGGATCCCACCTCGGCGGGTGTGTGCCAGCCCTCACTTTCATTGCATTACGGGGTTTGGTGTGTGTGCCCTCTGACTCGCAAGCGTGTTAAACTCCTGGGTCCATGTTTCAAGACTGATCGGGTGGGTTGCCGGCATCACCGCAGACCCCTGTTACCCTTGAACTGGCTGACACCCGACTCCCCTGCCCGACGGGCCTTTCAGATATGAGCCGATCGAACCAGACATGAACAAGGGAGTTGTAGCATTGTTCTCTTCTTTTTTGGTAGGGATGCATCCTATTCCCTGCATCCAGCCCCCACTCGATGGTGAAGCCAGATACTACAAGAACCTGGCATGTTAGTATACCAGGGGCGGTGATATTTGACGCACAATGGGATGAGCACTGTGGTGTGTGAAGAAGTATACCAGGGCCTTTAGTCTTAGACGCCAAACTTTGGAGGAGAATGTCTGTCATGAGCATGAGGGTCAAAAAGCAGCAAGTGTACTGCATGCCCAGTGTGCTTGACTGTCTGCCAGATATGTTTCCTATTGAAAATGTATGGGACATCATGAGGCGAATCAGATGGTTACATGTTTGGCAGCTCAAGTCTTTCATACACCAAAAATAGGTAAACATTGCATCTACAATTACCATCCATCCATCTTCTACCACTTTATCCTCCACAAGAGGGTTGCGGGGGAGCTGTGCCAATCTCAGCTGACATAGGATGGGGTACACCCTGGACAGTCTGCCAGTCCATCACAGGGCCACACACATAGCCAAACAACCACCCACTCTCACATGTGGTCAATTTAGAGTCTTCAATTTATCTTATACCCATATTGCATGCCTTTGGACTGTAGGAGGAAACCGGAAGACCGTCAGGAGAAAACCCACACAAACACGGGGAGCACATGCAAACTCCATGCAGAAAGGCCCTTGCTCCAACTAGGTCGCGAACCCAGGTCTTCATGCTGCAAAGACAAGAGAGCTGCTTACCACTTTTTTTTTTTTCATCCTTTAGGAATTGAGGATGAACATTCAGGAGTACCAGGAGACTTTTGTTTTTCTGGTCTCATGACTTGCAAGATAAATCAACAATATAAATCAGATATATGGTGAAGACCTTGGATCAGAAGCTGTCAGAGCATAGCAGTGTCTCCTCTCGCTCTCGCTGAACATGGAAGCTCTGGAGGAACCTGGACTCTGTTTTCCCCACATCAACACCTCGTGCAGGAGGACGAGGCGTCCTTACATGGAGACCATGCTCATGTACAGTGTGCTGTCCTGCATCATTGTGCTCACTGTGATTCTTAACCTGCTGGTCATCATCTCTATCTCCCACTTCAGGCAGAGTCCAAACTTTTTCACATGGCTTCATAGGCTGCATCACTTTTTTATGGCATATGTGGCTGTAAATGCACCTTGATGCTCTTCTAGTCCTCCGTAATATTATTATTACAACTGCTTGTAACACAGTTTCTACATACAACATGAATGGTTTCAGTGTTGATTTTCTCTGATTTCAGGCGGCTCCACACCACCACCAACCTCCTCCTTCTCTCTCTGGCTGTCTCTGACTTCATCATGGGTCTCTGGGAGATGCCATTTCTCCTCCACTATCAAGGTTGCTGGATCCTTGGCGACCGAATGTGTGCTCTAAATACCTTTTTAAGTTTCCTCCTTGTCAGCGTTTCAGTGGGATGCATGGTGCTCATAGCGATCGACCGCTATATAGCAATATGTGACCCCATGTTTTACACCACCAGAGTCACTCTGACCAGAGTTAAACTCTGTGTTTGTCTTTGTTGGATATTTTCTGGTGTACACAGCATTTGGATGTTAAGAGATTTTTTAAAACAGCCTGACATATTTAGGACTTGCTACGGAGAGTGCACAGTTGTTGTCACTTTTGCTGAAGGACTTGTTGATCTTATTGCCACTTTTTTAGGCCCTGTTTTAATTATTGCAATTCTTTATTCCAGAGTGTTTGTGGTGGCTGTGTCTCAGGCTCGAGCCATGCGCTCTCACGTGGCAGTCATCACACTGGAGCGTTCCCAGACTGTAAAAGTTAAGAAATCTGAGATTAAAGCAGCCAGGACTCTCGGTATTGTAATTATTGTGTTTCTTCTCTGCTCCTGTCCATATTATAGTTTTGCTATTGCAGCTGAAAGTAATTTGGTTGGGGCGTCAACTTCAGGCATTGAGATTTGGTTAATGTACATAAACTCTAGTCTTAATCCTATAATTTATGTCTTCTCCTACCAGTGGTTCCGAAAAACAATTAAATACATTGTTTCACTTCAGATACTACAGCCTGGCTCCCGTGATGCCAGTGTACTATATAGAGAGAGAGAGAGAGAGAGAGACGGTGCAGAATGTGAAAGATTGACACTGAATCTGTTAAAATATTAAATTCAAATCTTTCATAAAAATGTGTTTCAATCATGTGAATTTCATAATGTGTAAAAAAAAAAAAGAGATATTTATGGAACTGATTTTTGGTTATAATAAGAAAATTAACATTTGTATCACCATGTCTAAACCATTGGAAATCACCAAGTCACTACCATTGTCTGTTTCTCATACAAGAATACTTTTACTAAATATAATTATACCTAATGCCTCATGAGTAAAAGGAAGTATATATTAGTCCTTGATCCTAACATACAGTTATACCATAGTTTTGATTTAGTCTGCATTGTTTTTTTGATTTTGAATCAGTTTTGCTCATACAAATGGACATATAAATGGCATTTTTGCTTCGGGGGAGGGGTGTTGAAAATAAGTGACTGCTCTATTTTGTGTGTGTGATCTTGTATTTATTTCTTTGTGAGGTCCAAACAAATGTAAAAACATATTTTTTCTTATTCTTAATTTATTACTTCTTAAATCTCTGGCATCATTGACAACCTCAAGCTTACAGAGGCACTGGTCTTTGTTGTGTAAAACAGCCATCTGTTGTAAACTGACCATTTGTGTTGTACATTATAGATGAATGGATGATTTTATTTACAAACATCATTTCCATGAAAGTTTGGAAACTTTCAGAATAATGCAATAAAACAAAAATCTGTAATTTGTTTGATCACTTGAATCTTTGTTTAACCGATAATAGTACAAAGACAAGATTTGCAGTTTTTTCACAAAACATATTAATTAATTAATTAATTAATTAATTCATTCATTCATCTTCTATCGCTTTGGTCATGGGGCTGATGGTGCCAATCCTGACAAAGGGCGAATGGCTGGGTACACCCTGGACATGTTGCCAGTCCATCACAGGGCCACATATAGAGGCCAATAACCATTGTAATTGTAAATTCAAGTCTCTTTGATATTGAATCTTTTGAGATACCCCCACATCCTGTTTCATCCCCACAGTTTTCCAAATTGTCTGCCAGATATGTGTCCTATTGAAAATGTATGGGACATCAATGAGGAGCAGAATCAGATGGTTACCACAAAATGTTTAGGAGCTCAAGTCTTTTATACAGCAAGAATAGGTAAACATTGCATCTACAATTACCATCCATCCATCTATCCATTTATCGTCTACCACTTTATCCTCCACAAGAGGGTTGCGGGGGGAGCGCTGCCAATCTCAGCTGACATAGGGCAATGGCAATCGGAAGGAGTACACCCTGGACAGTTTGCCAGTCCATCACAGGGCCAAACACATAAACAAACAACCACCTTATCTCACACCTATGGTCAATTTAGTGTGTACAATTTACCTAATACCCATATTGCATGTTTTTGGACTGTGGGAGGAAACCTGAGACCCCCAAACCGATACCCCCAAACCTGGGTCTTCATGCTGCAAAGACAAGCTTGCAAACCTCTACACCAACTGTGTGGCCCTCTACAATTACCAAATGATTTAAAAGTGTAATCAAAACAAAAGGTCAAAAGGTTTGTGTGAATTGTTAAACTCTTGATTTAAGTCTTACTATATGTTAGTCCCAACCTTTCTTAAATAGGGGGATGTACTTTCTACAATTTTTTTTTTTTTGTCTTTTAGGTTGAACATTCAGGAGTACCAGGGGACTTTTGTTTTGCTCTGGTCTCATGAGTTGCAACATAAATCAACACAATATAATCAGCTGTATGATGAAGACCTTGGATCAGAAGCTGTCAGAGCACAGCAGCGTCTCCTCTCTCTCTCTCTGAACATGGAGGCTCTGGAGGAACCTGAACTCTGTTTTCCCCACATCAACACCTCGTGCAGGAGGACGAGGCGTCCTTACATGGAGACCACGCTCATGTACAGTGTGCTGTCCTGCATCATTGTGCTCACTGTGATTCTTAACCTGCTGGTCATCATCTCTATCTCCCACTTCAGGCAGAGTCAATACTTTTTCAAATGGCTACATAGGCTGCATCACTTTTTTATGGCAAATGTGGCTGTAAATGCACCTTGATGCTCTTCTAGTCCTCCGTAATATTATTATTACAACTGCTTGTAACACAATTTCTACATACAACATGAATGGTTTCAGTGTTGATTTTCTCTGATTTCAGGCAGCTCCACACCACCACCAACCTCCTCCTTCTCTCTCTGGCTGTCGCTGACTTCCTCGTGGGGCTCCTGGAGATGCCACTTCATCTCCACAATCAAGGCTGCTGGCTCATTGGTGACAGAATGTGTGCTCTGCATATCTTTTTAAGTTTCCTCGTTGTCAGTGTTTCAGTTGGAAGCATGGTGCTCATAGCGATCGATCGCTATATCGCAATATGTGACCCCATGTTTTACACCACCAGAGTCACTCTGACCAGAGTTAAACTCTGTGTTTGTCTGTGTTGGATATTTTCTGCTGTACACGGCATTTGGATATTAAGGGATTTGTTAAAACAGCCTGACATATTTAGGTCCTGCTACGGAGAGTGCACAGTTGTTGTCACTTTTGCTGAAGGACTTGTTGATCTTATTGCCACCTTTTTAGGCCCCGTTTTAATTATTGCAATTCTCTATTCCAGAGTGTTTGTGGTGGCTGTGTCTCAGGCTCGAGCCATGCGCTCTCACGTGGCAGTCGTCACAGTGGAGCGTTCCCAGACAGTAAAAGCAATGAAATCTGAGATTAAAGCAGCCAGGACTCTCGGTATTGTAATCATTGTTTTTCTTCTCTGCTCCTGTCCATATTATAGTTTTGCGGTTGCAGCTGAAAGCAACTTGGTTGGAGCATCAACTTCAGGCATTGAGATTTGGTTAATGTACATAAACTCTAGTCTTAACCCGATAATTTATGTATTTTTCTACCTGTGGTTCAGAAAAACCATTAAATACATTGTTTCACTTCAGATACTTCAGCCTGGCTCCCGTGATGCCAGTGTACTATAGAGAGAGAGAGAGAGAGAGAGAGAGAGAGAGAGAGAGAGCGAGAGAGAGAGAGAGAGAGAGACGGTGCAGAATGTGATAGATGAGGCACTGAATCTGTTAAAATATTAAATTCAAATCTTCTATAAAAATGTGTTTCAATCCTGTGAATTTCATAATGTTAAACAAAAAAAAAAAAGAAGAGATTTATGGAACTGCTTTTTGGTTATAATGAGAAAATGAAATTTTTATCACCATGTCTAAACCATTGGAAATGTTCTCCCCAGTCCCCACCATTGTCTACTTCTCATACAAGAATACTTTTACAATTTGAGTCACATGTAGTTCTCAAAGCAACTCAAAGCACCAGTGTAATAATAATATGAGAATTAAAAAAGTATATATTAGTCCCCGATCCTAACATACAGTTATAGCCTGGTATTGATTTACTTTAGTTTGCATTGTTTTTTTTATTTCAAATCAGTTTTGCTCTGGGGGAGGGGGGTTAAAAATAGGAGACTGCTCTATCATGCGTGTTTGATCTTGTATTTATATATTTGTGAGGTCCCAAAACATTTTAAAAACCTAACTAATAAAATTTTTTAAGTTTTTAAATTATTACTATTAAATCCCTGACATTATTGACAAGCTCCAGCTTACAGAGGCACTGGTTGATTCTGAACCTTGTGTAAAACGGACCCTGGGTGGTTCTAAACTAACCCTTTGTGTTGTATATTATAAATATACTGCTTCTCACCAGTTTTAACAGATGACATCACATTATTCCAATCTTGGCGTACGTTTAAGAATTGATTTTAAGATTTTACTGATCACTTTTAAGGCTCGTCAAGGTCTAGCCCCTGAATACATCACTGACATGCTGACCCCTTACGAGCCTATTCGCAGACTTAGATCTGCGGGCGGGTCTCTCTCATACTCTCTCTGTTCCGAGGCCGAGGCTCAAAACCAGGGGTGACCGCGCCTACTCCTTTAGACCCCCTCGGCTTTGGAACGGCCTGCCCACAGACACAAGGCTTGCTAATTCAGTGTCATCTTTTAAATCTCTTCTAAAAACTAATTTTTATAGACTTGCTTTTATGTGATGACGTGTTTTTTATCATTTTATCCTTTTATCTGATTGCTTTTCTTCCTTTGCAAGCACCTTAAATCATTTTAACCATGATATGTAAATATGACCATTATTATCATTTGTTTTGTTCATACTGTATATATGTGTGTATTTCTTTTTATTTATGTATGTGAGAGCACTTTACACATTGCTGTTCTTAAAGGTGCTATACAAATAAAGCTTTACTTACTTAATAATTATAGATGAATGAATGATTTTATTTACAAATTCCATTTCCATAAATTTGGGCACTTTCAGAAAAATACAATAAAACAAAAAATTGTAACCATTAAAAGTGGAAAGACACAATTTGCAGTGTTTTCACTGACAAACCGTATTCATTCATTATTTCATATATTCGTCTTTTACCGCTTTATCCTCCACATGAGGGCCATGGGGCTGCTGGTGCCAATCCCAAATGACATATGGCGAAAGGCAGGTTACACCCTGGACAGGTTGCCAGTCCATCACAGGGCCACAGATACCCCCACATCCTGTTTCGTCCCCACAGTTAATATCAGATAACCATTTGTGGCTTCCTATTTCCATATCCCCTTACTGATCCTGCTCGGGAACCTAAGGGGGTATCAACTCACAAGGTCTACCCAAGTTAGAAAACAATATGACCATGGGAGTCCAGTTCCAGCAAGATGTGAAAACCACTAAATCACAGACCCTTTTGACCAAGTCTCAGGGATGCTCCCAGCCTCCTGTGGGGTGGTCCTTGGGAATAAATGTTTGGCTGCAGTCAGTGTTAGTTGTCTTTTTTTGCACAACACCGCTGAATAACCTTTCTGTCAAGACATAAAAACTTGTCGGCCGGCAGAAGTCTCTATTTCATTGTTCAAGTCAGAATTTCCACAACACCAGAAAAATACGATTAACAACAGAAGTAGTCGCTAAGGATAGTCACCCGAGCCTTGACCTGGTAACCCACGAACTAGCAGACACCCGACTCCCCTGCCCGGCCGGCCTTTCAGATGTGAGCCGCTCGAACCAGACATGTCCGAGGGAGCAGTAGCATTGTTCTCTTCTTATTTGGTAGGAATGCGTCCTATTCCCTGTGTCCAGATTTGTAACCCTACTCGATGTTGAAGCCAGATATTACAGGACCCTGACGCACGAGCATACCAGGTTCCGCGATATTTGATGCACAATGGACGAGCACTGCCACAGGAGCTACAAATCTATGCTCACATAGAGCAATAGGTGAGGTACACCCTGGACAGTTCAGGGCCACACACAAAGACAAACACCCTGTCACTGTCACATGGTCAATTTAGAGTGTACAATTTACCTAATACAAATACTGAATGAATTTGAAATGTGGGAGGAAACCAGAGGACCGGGCGAAAAAACCCATGCACACATGAGGAGTACATGCACACTCCATGCAGACATCCTTATTCCGACCAGGTCGGGAACCTGGGTCTTCTTGCTGCAAAGACAAGAGTTCTAACCACTACACCAACTGCGTGGCCCTCTACAATTTTATTTAAAAGTGTAATCAAAACAAAAGGTCAAAATGTTTGTGTCAATTATTAAATTCTCGATATAAGTTGTACTGTATTTTCTTTTCCCAACTTTTCTTAAAAAGGGGGTTGTACTTTCTACAAATGTTTTTTTTTTATCCTTGAGGAATTGAGGTTGAACATTCAGGAGTACCAGGGGACATTTGTTTTGCTCTGGTCTTGTGAGTTGCAAGATAATCAACAAGATATTAATCAGCTGTATGGTGAAGACCTTGGATCAGAAGCTGTCAGAGCACAGCAGCGTCTCCTCTCTCTCTCTCTCTGGACATGGAGGCTCCGGAAGAAACTGAACTCTGCTTTCCCCACATCAACACCTCGTGCAGGAGGATGAGGCGTCCTTACATGGAGACCACGCTCATGTACACTGTGATGTCCTGCATCATTGTGTTCACTGTGATTCTTAACCTGCTGGTCATCATCTCTATCTCCCACTTCAGGCAGTCAAAACTTTTTCACATGGCTACATAGGCTGCATCACTTTTTTATGGCATATGTGGCTGTAAATGCAACTTAATGCTTTACTAGTCCTCCGTAATATTATTATTACAACTGCTTGTAACACAATTTCTACATACAACATGAACGGTTTCAGTGTTGATTTTCTCTGATTTCAGGCAGCTCCACACCACCACCAACCTCCTCCTTCTCTCTCTGGCTGTCTCTGACTTCCTCATGGGGCTCCTGGAGATGCCACTTCATCTCCACTATCAAGGCTGCTGGCTCCTTGGTGACCAAATGTGTGCTCTAAATATCTTTATAAGTTTCCTCTTTGTCAGTGTTTCAGTGGGATGCATGGTGCTCATAGCGATTGACCGTTATATAGCAATATGTGACCCCATGTTTTACACCACCAGAGTCACTCTGACCAGAGTCAAAATCTGTGTTTGTCTTTGTTGGATGTTTGCTGGTGTACACTGCATTTGGATATTAAGGGATTTATTAAAACAGCCTGACATATTTAGGACTTGCTACGGAGAGTGCGGAGTTGTTGTCCCTTTTGCTGACGGACTTGTTGATCTTATTGCCACCTTTTTAGGCCCTATTTTAATTATTGCAATTCTCTATTCCAGAGTGTTCTTTGTGGCTGTGTCTCAGGCTCGAGCCATGCGCTCTCACATCGCAGTCGTCACAGTGGAGCGTTCCCAGACTGTAAAAGTTAAGAAATCTGAGATTAAAGCAGCCAGGACTCTCGGTATTGTAATTATTGTTTTTTTTCTCTGCTCCTGTCCATATTATAGTTTTGCTATTGCAGCTGAAAGTGGCTTGATCGGAGGGTCAACTTCAGGCATTGAGATTTGGTTCTTGTTTTTAAATTCCAGTCTTAATCCAATCATTTATGTTTTTTTCTACCTGTGGTTCAGAAAAACCATTAAATATATTGTTTCACTTCAGATACTGCAGCCTGGCTCCCGTGATGCCAGTGTACTATAGAGAGAGAGCGAGAGGGTGCAGAATGTGATAGACTGTCACTGAATTTGTTAAAATATCAAATTCAAATCTTCTATAAAAATGTGTTTCAATCCTGTGAAATTCATAATGTGTAAAAGAAAAAGATTTATGGAACTTTTAGTTGTAATAAGAAAATGAAATTTGTATTACCATGTCTAAACCATTGAAAATGTTCTCCCCAGTCCCAACCATTGTCTACTTCTCATACAATTTTTTTTTTATTTAATAATAGTATGCAATTTGAGTCACCTGTAGTTTGAAAGACTCAAAGCACAGGTGTAATAATAAAATAAGAATTAAAAAAGTATATATTAGTCCCCAATCCTAACATACAGTCAGGTATTGATTTACTTGAGTTTGCATTGTTTTTTGATTTTAAATCAGTTTTGCTCTGGGGGAGGGGTGTTAAAAATAGGAGACCGCTCTATTATGTGTATGTGATCTTGTATTTATTTCTTTGTGAGGTCCAAAAAAAATGTAAAAAACTAACTAATACAATTTTTTGAGTTTTTAAATTATTACTATTAAATCTCTGGCATTATTGACAAGCTCCAGCCTACAGAGGCACTGGTTTATTCTGAACCTTGTATATAACGGACCCTGGGTGGTTCTGTTGTAAACTGACCCTTTGTGTTGTATATTATGCATATACTGCTTCTCGCCTGTTTTAACAAATCGCTTGTGTGCAAACTGACCTTTCTTGCAAGAAATAAAATCTTGTCAGCAAGTCTCTATTTCATTATTCATGTTAGAATTTTCACAACACCATTCACTCTCACATTAACACCTATTGGCAATTTAGAGAGCCTAATTTACCTCTGCATGTTTTTGGACTGTGGGAGGAAACCAGTGAACTAGAAGAACCCGGAGAAAACCATGCACACACAGGGAGAACATGCAAACTCCACACAGGAAGGCCAAGATGCAAAACCAGCAACCTTCTTGCTGTGAGGCAACAGTGCTAGCCACGTGTTCTACTGCATGGCCCCCACAGAGCATAAAATACATTTTAAAAGAAATAAGGTGACAATATGCAACTCACTCAAAAAAGGTTAGGACAGTATATGACTGAAGAGGCTGTACACGAAACGCTGTTCTGTATGGTTCCTCAATTGGCATCTTTACTGGTAACCAGGGTTGGGCATCGGTTGGGTTTTATCCGATACCGGTGCCTACTCTTTATTTTTTAAATGGTTCTGGTGCTTAAGTGGTTCTCGAACCGGTACTTAAAAAAAACAAAACCGCACACACTTTGTCAAAAAACAATACCCTTTTATTTCCAGGGCCCAAAGGTGTCAGATACGCCGGCCATGTCCCCAGCACTATTTATGATCAACAATTTTGTCCCTACCACTTTTGAAAAGTTTCCTCTGGCTTCGCCTTGCCCAGGCATAGTTCACCATATTTCGGGTTCTATAGCACACGCTCACACTCCACCTCCCCGATGCTGCGGGACGAGATGGGCCGGTGGTGTGCCCGGCCACTCTGTGAGAAGGTGGTTGGGATCCCACCTTGGCCGGTGTGTGCCGGCCCTCACTTTCATTGCGTCACAGGGTTTCGTGTGTGTGCCCTCCGACTCGCACGTGCGCTAAACTCCTGGGTCCATGTTTCAAGACTGGTGGGGTGGGTTACCGGCATCACCGCAGACCCGGTTACCCTTCAAACAGCTGACACCCAACTCCCCTGCCCGACAGGCCTTTCAGATGTGAGCCGCTCAAACCAGATGGGACCGAGGGAGCTGTAGCATTGTTCTCTTCTTCTTTGGTAGGGATGCTTCCTATTCCCTGTGTCCAGATTTGCACCCTTATTCGATGTTGAAGCCAGATATTACAGGACCCTGGCGCACGAGTATGCCAGGTTTGGCGATATTTGACGCGCAATGCGATGAGCACTGCGGTGCACATGGAAGCATACCAGGGCCTTTAGTCTTAGGCGTCAAACGACTTGGTGACAAACTTTGTAAGAGAATGTCTGTCATGAGCATGAGGGTCAAAAACCAGCTAGGGTACTGCATGCCCAGAACATGGACGATCTGCTTATCTGTAAAAGTACCGTTGATGTAGAGTCTGAAATTTGAATTTGATATGCTCTTGCGTCGTCTCTAACGAGGAACTCCATAGGTATTTTAGCAGGACAATGTCAGGCCTTATTCAGCATAAGTTATAACAGTGTGGCTTTGAACATAGAGTCTGTGTGATTGTCTGTCCGTTAGATATGTGTCCTATTAAAAATGTATGGGACAGCATGAGAATTAGAATCAGATGGTTACCACAAAAGGTATTTTATACAGCAAGAATAGGTAAACTTTGCATCTACAATTACCAACCATCCATCCATCTATCCATCCATCCATCTTCTACCACTTTGTCCTCCACATGAGGGTTGCCGCGGGAGCTGTGCAAATCTCAGCTGACAGAGCAATAGGTGAGGTACACCCTGGACAGTTCAGGGCCACACACATAGATAAACAACCACCCACACACCTATGGTCAAATTATTTAAAAGTGTAATCAAAACAAAAGGTCAAAAGGTTTGTGTGAATTATTAAACTCTTGAATTTAGTTTTACTGTATTTTTTTCCCAACTTTTCTTAAAAAGGGGGTTGTACTTTCTACAAATGTTTTTTATCCTTTAGGAATTGAGGTTGAACATTTAGGAGTACCAGGGGACTTTTGTTTTGCTCTGGTCTCATGAGTTGGTCTTGTGAGTTGCAAGATAAATCTACAAGATATAAATCAGCTGTATGATGAAGACCTTGGATAAGAAGCTGTCAGAGCACAGCAGCGTCTCCTCTCTCTGGACATGGATGCTCCGGAAGAAACTGAACTCTGTTTTCCCCACATCAACACCTCGTGCAGGAGGACGAGGCGTCCTTACATGGAGACCACGCTTATGTACACCGTGATGTCCTGCATCATTGTGCTCACTGTGATTCTTAACCTGCTGGTCATCATCTCTATCTCCCACTTCAGGCAGAGTCAATACTTTTTCAAATGGCTACATAGGCTGCATCACTTTTTTATGGCATATGTGACTGTAAATGCACCTTGATGCCCTTCAAGTCCTCTGTAATATTATTATTCCAACTGCTTGTAACACAAATTCTACATACAACATGAATGGTTTCAGTGTTGATTTTCTCTGATTTCAGGCGGCTCCACACCACCACCAACCTCCTCCTTCTCTCTCTGGCTGTCTCTGACTTCGTCATGGGGCTCCTGGAGATGCCAGTTCATCTCGACTATCAAGGCTGCTGGCTCATTGGTGACCGAATGTGTGCTCTAAATGCCTTTTTAAGTTTCCTCCTTGTCAGCGTTTCAGTGGGATGCATGGTGCTCATAGCGATAGACCGCTATATAGCAATTTGTAACCCCATGTTTTACACCACCAGAGTCACTCTGACCAGAGTTAAACTCTGTGTTTGTCTGTGTTGGATATTTTCTGGTGTACACAGCTGTTGGATGTTGAGGGATTTGTTAAAACAGCCTGACATATTTAGGACTTGCTACGGAGAGTGCATAGTTGTTGTCACTTTTGCTGAAGGACTTTTTGATCTTATTTCCACCTTTTTAGGCCCTGTTTTAATAATTGCAATTCTCTATTCAAGAGTGCTCGTGGTGGCTGTGTCTCAGGCTCGAGCCATGCGCTCTCACGTGGCAGTTGTCACAGTGCAGCGTTCCCACACTGTAAAAGCTAGGAAATCTGAGATAAAAGCAGCCAGGACTCTCGGTATTGTAATTATTGTGTTTCTTCTCTGCTCGTCTCCATATTATAGTTTTACTGTTGCAGCTCAAAGTAACTCGGTCGGGGGGATAACATCAGGCATTGAGATTTGGTTGTTGTATTTAAACTCCAGTCTTAACCCCATCATTTATGTCTTTTTCTACCCGTGGTTCAGAAAAACCATTAAACACATTTTTACACTTCACATTCTGCAGCCTGGCTCCCGTGATGTGAGTGTGATGTAGAGAGAGAGAGAGAGAGAGAGAGAGCGAGAGAGCTGACACAGAAGTTGTTGTGAACATATTAAATTCAAATGTCTGAATGTCTTCAGGTGGTTGTGTCAAGTATTTTTGTTATTTGGACACAAACATTTTATAAACTATTAAATAATATGACGAAAAATCTGACCTATATAGTATACTAATTAAATACCACTTCATCATCACTCTTATCTGTTTTCATACACCACTGTCGTGCATATCTTTCTTCACTGCTTTTTGAATCAGTTTTGCTCATAATTTCCTGAAGATCATGAATTGTTGTTGGTCACAAGGATTTTATTTCACAGTGCAGTTGATAATCAAAGCTGTTCCATGTTGATCTGCATTCAGTCTACACGTATACATATGTATATGTAATATGTAGAATATCACAGTTGATGGGTCAGGTCATGGGTCATTAGTGATGAGCATTTGGTCCATTGAAACAATGGCAAATTCATTGTCAATAGTGTATCAATATCTCATGCAAACATATTTCAAAATGACCAGAAAATTCCCTTTTTACAAGTTTTATATATTGTTTTGTCTTCACATGTTTGTTGGACAGATGATAAACGCTTTAAGCAGCTATGATTTAATTCCTCAATTCACTAAAACAAATATAAAAGGTACTGTAAAGACATTTTGTGCAATTAAAATACTTAAAATCCCTTAAAGATTAAAGATCACTGTCTTTATTCTTTAAAGACTGTATAAATAATATTTGCTATTTTGCAATAATATTTGCTGTTTTATCATTGCTGTTTTATTATTGCACTTCATTATGTCTGAAAACACAACTGTTTTTATACAAAAGCGTAACTTTCCAACAGGGACAAAAAAGTCTTTCACATTTGTTCTGATTTCTCTTAGATAAAGCAAGATTAAGATTGTGTGTGTGTTAAAATGTACAATTCTTCATTTATTTATTTAGAGTTCATCATTTATTACTTAAATCTCTTCATGTATGGAGAACAAAACATGGCTTATGTATAAATAAATTAATAAATGAATGCATGCATGCATAAATAAATGCATGAATAATTAAATGAAAGCATAAATGAATAAATAAAATGCATGAATACTGTACATTCATAAATAAATAAAAGCATACAAAATATTAATAAATAAATGCATGAATACCTTTATAAATAAATGTATTACCAAATTACCAAATGATTTAAAAGTGCAATCAGAAGAAAATATCAAAAGGTTTGTGTAAATTATTAAACTCTTGATTTTAGTTTTACTGTATTTTTGTCCCAACTTTTCTTAAAAAGAGGGTTGTACTTTCTACAAATGTTTTTATGCTTTAGGAATTGAGGTTGAACATTCAGGAGTACCAGGGGACTTTTGTTTTGCTCTGGTCTCATGACTTGCACGATCAATCAAAAAGATAAATCAGCTGTATGATGAAGACCTTGGATCAGAAGCTGTCAGGGCACAGCAGCGTCTCCTCTCTCTCTCTGAACATGGAGGCTCTGGAGGAACCTGAACTCTGTTTTCCCCACATCAACACCTCGTGCAGGAGGACAAGGCGTCCTTACATGGAGACCACACTCATGTACAGTGTGATGTCCTGCATCATTGTGCTCACTGTGATTCTTAACCTACTGGTCATCATCTCTATCTCCCACTTCAGGCAGAGTCAAAACTTTTTCACATGGCTGCACAGGCAGCATCACTTTTTATGGCATATGGGGCTGTAAATGCACCTTGATGCTCTTCTAGTCCTCCGTAATATTATTATTACAACTGCTTGTAACAAAATTTCTACATACAACATGAATGGTTTCAGTGTTGATTTTCTCTGATTTCAGGCGGCTCCACACCACCACCAACCTCCTCCTTCTCTCTCTGGCTGTCTCTGACTTCCTCATGGGGCTCCTTGAGATGCCACTTCATCTCCACTATCAAGGCTGCTGGATCCTTGGTGACCGAATGTGTGCTCTAAATATCTTTTTTAGTTTCCTACTTGTCAGCGTTTCAGTGGGATGCATGGTGCTCATAGCGATCGACCGCTATATCGCAATATGTAACCCCATGTTTTACACCACCAGAGTCACTCTGACCAGAGTTAAACTCTGTGTTTGTCTGTGTTGGATATTTTCTGCTGTACACAGCATTTGGATGTTAAGGGATTTGTTAAAACAGCCTGACATGTTTCGGTCCTGCTACGGAGAGTGCACAGTTGTTGTCACTTTCGCTGAAGGACTTGTTGATCTTATTGCCACCTTTTTAGGCCCCGTTTTAATTATTGCAATTCTCTATTCCAGAGTGTTTGTGTGGCTGTGTCTCAGGCTCGAGCCATGCGCTCTCACATCGCAGTTGTCACAGTGGAGCGTTCTCAGACTGTAAAAGCTAAGAAATCTGAGATTAAAGCAGCCAGGACTCTCGGTATTGTAATTATTGTTTTTCTTCTCTGCTCATGTCCATATTATAGTTTTGCTGTTGCAGCTGAAAGTAACTCGGTCGGGGGGTCAACTTCAGGCATTGAGATTTGGTTAATGTACATAAACTCTAGTCTTAATCCTATAGTTTATGTATTTTTCTACCGGTGGTTCAGAAAAACCATTAAATATATTGTTTCACTTCAGATACTGCAGCCTGGCTCCCGTGATGCCAGTGTACTATAGAGAGAGAGAGAGAGAGAGACGGTGCAGAATGTGATAGATTGACACTGAATTTGTTAAAATATTAAATTCACATAGTTAGCACTCTATAAATGTCTTCTATAAAGACATGTTTTAATCCAGGGAATTTCATAATGTTAAAAAAAAAAAGAGAGATTATGGAACTGCTTTTTGGTCATAATGAGAAAATGAATTTTTTATCACCATGTCTAAACCATTGGAAATGTTATCCCCAGTCACCACCATCGTCACTGTCATTGTCTGTTTCTCATTTACTAAATAAAACAAAGCCATTAGAGCCAACAGCAATTCAAATGACTGAAACTACAGGTGTAATGATAAAATAAGTATACATTGTTAACCGTCCCTGATCCTAACATACTGTGAAAGTAAATAGTAGGTATTGATTTACTTTAGTTTAGTTTACTTTAGCTTTTTGATTTTAAATCAGTTTTGCTCATATAAATGGCCATTAATGGAATCTATGCTCTGGGGGAGGGATGTTAAAAATAGGAGACTGCTCCAGTTTGTGTGTGTGATCTTGTATTTATATATTTGTGAGGTCAACAAAAAACCTAAGTAAAACATTTTTTTGAATTCTTAAATCTCTGGCAGCACTGACAAGCTTGAGCTTACATCGGCACTGGTCTATGTTGGACCCTGTGTTAAACGGACCCTGGGCAGTTCTGTTGTAAGATGGCCATTTGTGTTCTATATTAGATGAATAGACGTTTTCATTGACAATCCCTATATCCATGAAAAATGGGACACTTTAAGAAAAATGCAATAAAACAAAAATTTGTAACCGATAAAAATGCAAAGACACAATTTGTAGTTTTTTCAACCGTATTCATACACTCTTTCATTCATCTTTTACCACTTTATCCTCCACATGAGGGTTATGGGGCTGCTGGTGCTAATCCCAACTGACATAGGGCGAAAGGCTGGGTACACCCTGGACAGGTCGCCAGTCCATCACAGGGCCACATATAGAGGCCAATAACCATTGTAATTGTAAATTCAACTCTCTTTGATATTGAATCTTTTGAGATAAGTCCACATTATGTTTTTTCCCCACAGTTAATATCAGATAACCATTTGTAGCTACCTATTTCCATATCCCCTACTGATCCTGCTCGGGAACTCAAGGGGTATCAACTCGCAAGGTCTACCCAAGTTAGAAAACAATATGACCATGGGAGTCCAGTTCCAGTAAGATGTGAAAGCCACTAAATCAAAGACCCTTTATGTCTGAGGGATGCTCCCGGCCTCCTGTGGTGTGGTCCTTATGAATAAATGTTTGACTGCAGTCAGTGTTAGTTGTATTTTGTTGCACAACACCGCTCGTTTGCAGACTGACCTTTCTTGCGAGACATAACAACTTGTCAGCCAACAGAAGTCTCTATTTCATTATTCACCAACAACAAGCAATGGAGAATTTCCACAACACCATTCACCCAACTGGTGAACCAGAAGAACCCGGAGAAAACCCATGAACACATAGGGAGAATGTGCAAACTCCACACAGGAAAGCCAAGATGCGAACCAGCAACCTTCTTGCAGTGAGGCAACAGTGCTAAGCATGTGTTCTACTGTATGGCCCCCACAAAGCATAATGTATATTTTAAAAGAAATTAGACAGTTGCAACTCACTCAAAAAAAGTTAGGAAAGTATATGACTGAAGAGGCTTTACATGAAACCCTGTTCTGTATGGTTCCTCAATTGGCATCTTTACTGGTAACAGGTTAAGGTGTCAGGATTTGGTAGAACAGGTGCATCAGCCAAAGTCTTAAGGATCTGGTATACTTCTGTGCACAGCGCATGGACCCGATAAGCACTTTGCACATGGCGCGAATTGCGTCATAAACACGCAGCTTGCAGCCCAGATTTTGGAACCTTGCACAAAGAGTGTGTTGGGTGTCAATGGACAGCGCATGCACAAACTGAACTACCGCCCCACCGGTAGCTGGCGTATTAAGCCCCGCACACCAAGCAGAAAAAAACATTTCGACAGCAGAAGTGGTTACCAAGGATAGTCATCCAAGCCTCGACCTGGCGACCCTCGAACCAGCTGACACCCCGACTCCCCTGTCCGATGGGCCTTTCAGCTGTGAGCCGCTCGGACCAGATGTGTCTGAGGGAGTTGTAGCATTGTTCTCTTCTTGGTAGCAAAGCGTCCTATTCCCTGTGTCCAGACTACCGCCACCTGATGGTGAAGTGAAATACTACAGGACCGTGTGCGGCATGTGTGCTGAAGTATATCAGGGCCTTAAGCGGACAGGTCAGATATTCCCACCAATGCGACTCATATGTCCTTAAAAACGTGACTGTTACAAATGACATAAACACATATGGGCATGATCCATGATGACATAATCCCTTTTGACCTGTGTCCCTTCAAGGAATTGGACTCACACCGAGTTGTCACGTCTTTTAAGTCTTTGGGGGTGTGGATTAAGCTACTGGGTCACTTTTGAAAGACAATGTAAGCATGTCGTTGCCTCACAGCAAGGAGGTCACTGATTTGAAACATAATGTCAAAATCATGTATACCTGTATACCTCATGTATACCTCAATAACATACCAACGCTTTCTTGCATATCTTCAAAGACACAGCAGGTGTCTCAGGCTCGGGCCATGCGCTCTCACGTGGCAGTCATCACAGTAGAGCGTTCCCAGACTGTAAAAGCAATAAAATCTGAGATTAAAGCAGCCAGGACTCTCGGTATTGTAATGATAGTGTTTCTTCTTTGCTCATGTCCATATTATTGTTTTGCTGTTGCAGCTGAGGCTAACTTGGTTGGGGCATCATCTTCAGGCATTGAGCTTTGGTTAGTCTACTTAAACTCGACCTTTAACCCTGTGATTTATGTCTTTTTCTACCCATGGTTCAGAAAAAACATTAAACACATTTTTTACTCTACAGATTCTGCTGCCTGGCTCCAGTCAAGTGAGTGTGATGTAGAAAGAGAGATAATCTGTGAAGAAAATATTAAATTTCAATGTGTGAAAGCCTTCTGTTGATTGTGTCAAGCATGTCTGTTTACTGGATGCGAAGATTTACAAAATGACCACAAAAGGTTTGGTCATTTCTTCCTAAAGTCAAAATCACTGAAGTGTAGTAATTACACAAAGTACATGAGTGATGAGCAATAACACAAATAATTATGAATTAACATTATTGTTATTAAATTCTTTATAGGGGATGTGTATGGGCATACATTACCAAACACTGCAAGAATAAAAAAATGATGAATTCCATTAGAGCCACAAGCAAAGAAGTCTGAAAGCACAAGAGTAACATATACAATACAACTGTTGTATATTGTTAACTGTCTCTAATTCTAACATATTACAGTTGCATTATAGTATTTATGTGTGTATGGACATATATTAAGACATCTGAAAACATTTCTGTGCATTGCTTTTTGATTTAACCCATTTTTCTCCTATACAGTACTGTGCAAAAGCCAATATTAACCATTGTTTGCTGTAATAATCATACAGTATAATTAAGTATCACCACATCCAGAAAATACAGGAGTATTTTAAGGAGTATTAAGCTTAAAAATAACACAATGTTTAATGTGTCAAAACCCCATATATCTACACCTCAAAAAACCTGAAATATCCCTTTTATTAAGTTGCCCAAGTCCAGTGTTCTGTCATTAAAAGTTTGTGAGACTGATCAGTCGCAGTGAATTATTTCCCCCCAAAGTAGAGGTTTGGTTTAAATCACCAAAATGATTGATATTTAATGACAAGGGTCACATGTTGCTGCAGTGGCAAGCATTGTTGCCTCACAGCAAGAAGGCCACCGTTTCAGATCCTGCATTCCACAGAGGGTCTTCCTGAGTGGAGTTTGCATGTTCTCCCCATGTGTGCATGGGTTTTCCCCCAGGTTCTCTGGGCTACAAAAACATGCAGATTTGGGGATTAGGTAAATTGGACACTCTAAATTGACTATAGGTGTGAGAGTGAACGGTTGTTTGTGTCTATGTGTCCCTGTGATGGACTGGCAGTCTGTCCAGGGTGTACCATGTCTTTCACGCTACGTCAGCTGAGATTGGCACAGCTCCCCCCATGACCCTCATGTGGAGGATAAAGCAGTAGAGGATGTGCAAAGACCATGTTGGGTGCACGTGGACAGCGCATGGGCGAACTGAACATCCGCCATACGGGTAGGTGGAGTATTAAGCCCTGCTCATCAAGCAGAAAAAACATTTGGACAACAGAAGAGGTACTCGCTTGGATAGTCATCCAAGCCTCCACCTGGTGACCCTCGAAGCGGCTGACACCCCGTCTCCCCTGCCTAACGGAGTTTTCAGCTTTGAGATGCCTGAACCAGACGTGTTCGAGGGACCTGTAGCATCACTCTCTTCTTCTTTGGTAGGAATGTGTCCCATTCCCTACATCCAGGCATGTACAACCACAGGATGGTGAAGTGACATACAATAGTACCCTGATGTACGAGTATACCAGGGTCCGCGATATGCGAAGTGCGCTTGAGCACACACGGCATGTGTGCAGAAGTATACCAAGGCCTTAAGTGGACAGGTCAGATATTCCCACCAATGCAACTTGTACGTCCTTAAAAACGTGACTTTAGTGAATGACATATACACACATGGGCATGACCCATGATCACATGATCCCTTTTGACCTGTGTCCCTTCAAGGAAGTGGACTCACGCCGAGGTATCATATTTTGGCCTAAAAATGTTTAGGTCAGTAGCTTATCCCACCCAAGTGTTAACCAGTGTAAATGAAGTTGCATAGCTTTGTTGTCTCAGAGCAAGACGGTTAGACGGTTGAATGCGAGTTCAACTGAGAGCCTTTCTGTGTGGAGTTTACATGCTATCCCCAAGTGCATTTCCATTCTCCCCAGGTACTTCAGACAGTATTTTCTGGCTAGAACCTGAAGATTGTCAGTGTCAAACGGCCTGCTCCCTTGCACCAAATTCCATAGACAAAATCCCCTATATGACAGTGTCCCAAAAGGTGTCCTTAGATGAAATGAGGGCTGTAAATGGTGTCCCTTTATACCTCAAAATCATACCAATGCTTACTTGCATATCTTCGAAGACACAGTACAAACAATAGAGTGACAAACATTGTAACAAAATGTAACCTGAATTTGCTTAATTAATCAATAATACGTTGATGCTTTTTCAATTCAGTCCCCAGTGTCTGGCTGCCTCTGGCCACAGATTACGTTTTGGACATGCCTGCCTTAAGCATACTAGTAACGCCTGCCCCATCGGTGAACACTAGGTGCCCTTTTAATTTTTGCCCCGGCCTTTCCAAAATATCTCTGCACGCCACTGCATTTCATCTGTTTTAGAATTGAGGTTGGAATTTGCATTTGTAAGATGAGGAAGGAAAGAGATAAATGAACTGTATTATGAAGACGATGGATCAGAAAGCTGTCAGAGCTCTCGGCAGCATCTCCTCTCTCTCTCTGAACATGGAGGCTCCAGAGGAAGCTGAACTCTGCTTTCCCCACATCAACACCTCGTGCAGGAGGACAATGGGTCCTTACGTGGAGACCATGCTCACTTACACTGTGCTGTCCTGCATCACGATACTCACCGTGATCCTAAACCTGCTGGTCATCATCTCTATCTCACACTTCAAGTAGAGTCACAATTTCTCCACATGTTTCCAGCATACGATTAAATTTAGGTCTCTCATGCAACCATGTTTGAAAAATCCTTAAAGATTTGCTACTATAGCTATAAATGCACTTATCTGCTCTGGTATTTCTCCTAGTATTATATTGTGTTGGTTGTACATAGAACATCAGTGTTGATTTCTCTGATTTCAGGCAGCTCCACACCACCACCAACCTCCTCCTTCTCTCTCTGGCTGTCGCTGACTTCCTCGTGGGTCTCCTGCAGATGCCACTTCTTCTCCTCCAAAACCAAGGCTGCTGGCTCTTGGGCGACATCATGTGTGTTGTGCATTATTTCTTGGCTGCCCTCGTTTTCAGCGTTTCAGTGGGAAGCATGGTGCTCATATCAATCGACCGCTATATAGCAATTTGTAACCCCATGTTCTACACCACCAGAGTCACTCTGACCAGAGTTAAACTCTGTATTTGTTTGTGTTGGATATTTTCCGGTGTGCGTAGCAGTTGGATATTCAGGGATGTCTTAAAACAGCCTGACATGTATATCACCTGCTATGGAAGTTGTGTAGTTGTGGTCGGTTTTGCTGAAGGACTTGTCTCTATGATTGCCACATTTTTAGGCCCCATTTTAACAATAGCAGTTTTGTATTTGAGAGTGTTTGTGGTGGCTGTGTCTCAGGCTCGGGCCATGCGCTCTCACGTTGCAGTCGTCACAGTGGAGCGTTCCCAGACTGTAAAAGCAATGAAATCTGAGATTAAAGCAGCCAGGACTCTCGGTATTGTATTGGTAGTTTTTCTTCTCTGCGTATGTCCATATTATTGTTTTGCTGCTGCAGCTGAGACTGCCATCATTGGGGCGTCATATTCGTTAATTATGCTTTGGTTAGTCTACTTAAACTCGACCTTTAACCCTAGTATTTATGTCTTTTTCTACCCTTGGGCCAGAAAAACCATTAAACACATTTTTACTCTTCAGATTCTGCAGCCTGGCTCCCGTGAAGTGAGTGTGATGTAGAAGGAGAGAGAGACTCTGAAGAAAATATTAAATTGAAATGTTAAAAGCCTTCTTTTGATTACATCAAGCATTTCTGTTTACTGGATGAAAAGATCTTTGTGTATTTTAATCCTGTGAATTTAAAAAAGAAAAAAAATAAGGCCACAGAACATTAGGTAAATTCTTCCTAAAATCAAAGCCACTGGCACTGATGTCACCAGTAGTTCAGGGGAGTGTAGTAATTATACATGAGTGATGAGCAATAACACAAACAATTATGAATTAAAATGATTATTCAATGCTTTATAGGGGATGTGTATGGACATACATTACCAGCCTAAACACTGCAAGAATAAAAAAATAATGAATTGCATTAGAGCCACAAGCAAAGAAGACTGAAAGCACAGGAGTATATGTGCAATAAAAATAAAACTTTGATATATTGTTAACGGTCCCTAATTCTAACATATTACAGTTACGTTATAGTATTTATATGTGTGTATGGACATATACTAAGAAATCTGAACACATTTCTGTGCGTTGCTTTTTCAATTTGAACCCATTATGCTCATATACAGTACTGTGCAAAAGCCATTATTAACCATTGTTTTTCGTTTTAGCAATGTTGTATTAACCATACAGCATAATTAATTCTCAACACATCCAGAAAATAGAGGAAACATGTATGTAGTTTAAAAATGACATTTTCAGAAAAAAAATATTATTAAAAGGAGTATTTAGTGTGACCTGCCCTTACATTTGAACAATAACACGACCCTGATTCTCTATATCTGCTGTGAAGAAGGTCTGTTACATCAGGTTTATTCAAGGCATACTTGTGCTTTACATACACAGGTTGTATGATTCTATGATCGTTAATACATGAGACCAACTTTCAGTCACATCATTCCATTCCAAATGCCACTGACTACAGAATTTGACAAGTACAACGACAATTGGCATGGAGCCCTTAGACTTTAAATGCCCATAACAGTAAACACATGTTCCCATATCTGGGAAACCATTTTTTTTAGTAACTTGTTTGTTTCATGGTCAATGATAAAAAAATGATTATGCACTATTTACTTAGAACACCAGAACAAAATTACATGAACATATTAGTCATATATAATGGACTTAAAAGAGTGTTGATAAGTAAACCTTTGTCTAAAATGTGTTTTTTCTTCACGTCCTGGTTGGCAGCCATGTTGTTTGTGAGAGGAAGTGGCAAAGCAGCAAAGTCAGTGATAATGGCCGTTTCTCAATACTCAAGTTAGCAAGTATGTACTTGCTTACTTGGGAAGTATATACTTGAGAAGTACGCTGGGAGTATATACTTGCCAAGTACGGGAGTACACAAGTATGTGGTTGTTTCTCAATACTCAAGTATGCAAGTATGTATGTATTGTTCTGCTGTTTGAATGGTGGCTGGCGCCAAGTGCTGCAGCCTCATTACCGCCACCTACGGTGTTGATCAATGAACACATGAAATACTTTTAATAAATGCATATATATGTTATTATTTTTACATTTTAAATATTTAACTTCATTTATTAATTTATTTCTATTAAAATATACAATACAAATAATATAATGTGGAAAATAGATATATTACGGCATTGTAGAGTAGTTTATATATATGTATATATATATATGACGTGTACAAATATATACTACCCTACATATCTAATATTTACATATTATATTTAAATACAGATACAATGACCGTGCGACTTTAATATAAATCTAACATTCAAAGTTAAAATAAAAAAAATAAAAATAATATACAAAGTTTCAAACTGTCAGGTCAAAACGTTTCCATTAAAATCAAAATAACACTTCAACAACAAATCTATCGATCACACCGAGCATCTAATGACAGCGACGTCTGAGCCAGCGGATAATTTCATCAGGACAGGCCGAGGTAAAGCTGCTCTGTGCCGGGCACAGTGATCGCCGAGCGCCCACAGAGGCGGAGGTGATCACCTCCGACAAACGTTGCTGCCAAACTATAAATACGTCATATCGTCATACACAAACCACATGTTTGAATTCTAAATGACTAATTTCTCGCCTCAAATGATGTTAAAACTTTGTTCCGGGACACAGAAAAATATTTATTTCAGATTTATATTTCTATTATCTGCTGCTATGCTCCGCCGAAATGTATTCTGGGATACATGGCCATCCCAAGTACGCTTAAGTCACCTCTGATGCATACTTGGTAAACATGGGTGGAGCGAGAACACTTCCGGGTTTGAGTACCGTCCTCGCTGTTCGCTTACTTGAGAATTGGAACAGCACTTGGACTGAGACTGATGACGTTTTCACAAGTACGGGAGTACGCAAGTACGCACAAGTATGGATATTGAGAAACGGCCATTGTGTCAAAACCTCATACAACTACACCTAAAAAAAAACTGAAATATCCCTTTTATTAAGTTGTCCAAGTCCAGTGTTCTGTCATTAAATGACAAGGTGTTACGACCAGCTCAAAGGCCACAACAAAAGTGGGAGATACACAACCAACTTAGTATACACAAAAGTAACATTTATTAAATAAATGTGCAAACATAGAAACAAAGATGTGTAAGTCAGAATCAGTGGTGTATGAATGTTATGAAGCATGTGTAGTGCATGTTGTCAGTGTCTAACAAAGGAACAGCTAAACAAACAAATCATCCTGGTGCTGGTGAAGGGATTCCACGCTGGTCTCTGGGGGGAGGTGGGGTTAAATAGGCTGGAAGGCCTGGCCAGGTGCGATCAGTTACTCAATCAGCTCAGCCTGAGACCTGCAGGTAAAGGAGCAGAACACCAGTATACAAGTAACAGGCTCTGGGCTGTCACACAAGGATCTCACATTGCTGCAGTGGCAAGTATTGTTGCCTCACAGCAAGAAGGGCACCAATTCAGATCCTGCATTCCACAGAGGATCTTTCTGTGTGGAGTTTGCATGTTCTCCCCATGTGTGAATGGGTTTTCTCCAGTTTCTCTAGTTTTCTCCCACAGTCCAAAAACATGCAGATTTGGGGATTAGGTAAATTGGACACTCTAAATTGACCATAGGTGTGAGACTGAATGGTTGTTTGTCTCTATGTGTCCCTGTGATGGACTGGCAGTCTGTCCAGGGTGTACCACGTCTTTCACTCTATGTCAGCTGAGATTGGCACAGCTCCCCCCATGACCCTCATGTGGAGGATAAAGTGGTAGAGGATGTGCAAAGAGCATGTTGGGCGCACATAGACAGCGCAGGGGCAAACTGAACATCCACCCCACTAGTAGGTGGAGTATTAAGCCCTGCTCATCAAGCAAAAAAAACCATTTGGATAACAGAAGAGGTAGTCGCTTGGATAGTCATCCAAGCCTACAACTGGTGACCCTCGAACCAGCTGACACCCCGACTCCCCTGCCTAACGAACGTGTTCAAGGGACCTGTAGCATCGCTCTCTTCTTCTTTGGTAGGAATGTGTCCCATTCCCTGCATCCAGACATGTACAACCACAGGATGGTGAAGTGAGATACTACAGGACCCTGATGTGCGAGTATACCAGGGTCAGAGATATGCGAAGCGCGCTTGAGTGCACACGGCATGTGTGCAGAAGTATACCAAGGCCTTAAGTAGACACATCAGATATTCCCACCAATGCGACTTGTACGTCATGAAAAACGTGACTGTAGTGAATGACATAAATACACATGGGCATGATAACATAATCCTTTTTGACCTGTGTCCCTTCAAGGAAGTGGACTCACACCGAGGTATCATATCTTTTAAGCCTTTGGAGCATGGAATAGGAATTTAAAATCTCAAAATAACTTTTGCTTCCATTTTGGCCTAACAATGTTTAGGTCAGTGGCTTATCCCACCCAAGTGTTTAGCAGTGTAAATGAAGTTGCATAGCATTGTTGCGTCAGAGCAAGACGGTTCGATGTTGGACGGAGAGCCTTTCTGTGTGGAGTTTACATGCTATCCCCAAGTGCATGTCCATTCTCCCCAGGTACTTCAGACAGTATTTTCTTGCTAGAACCTGTAGATTGTCAGTGTCAAACGGCCCGCTCTCCTGCATCAAATTCCGTAGACAAAATCCCCTATATGACAGTGTCCCAAAAAGTGTCCATAGACGAAATGAGGGCTGTAAGTGATGCCCCTATATACGTCAATAACATACCAAGGCTTACTTGCATATCTTCAAAGACACAGTACTTTCAAGAGTGATGACATATGTGACAAAATGTATCTTGAACTTGTTTAATTAAGCAATAATATGTTGATGTTGTTTCAGTTCAGTCCCCAGTGTCTGGCAGCCTTTGGCCAAAGATTGCATTTTGGACATGCCTTAAGTGTACTAGTAAGGCCTGCCCCGTCGGTGCGCACAAGGTGCCATTTTCATTTTTGCCCCTGCCTTTCCAAAATATCTCAGCACACCACTGCATTTCATCTGTTTTAGAATTGAGGTTGGAATTTGCATATGTAAGATGAGGAAGGAAAGACATAAATGAACTGTATGATGAAGACGTTGGATCAAAAAGCTGTCAGAGCTCTTGGCAGCATCTCCTTTCTCTCTCTCTCTGAACATGGAGGCTCCAGAAGAAGCTGCACTCTGCTTTCCCCACATCAACACCTCCTGCAGGAGGAGGACGGGTCCTTATGTGGAGACCATGCTCACTTACACTGTGCTGTCCTGCATCACGATACTCACCGTGATCCTAAACCTGCTGGTCATCATCTCTATCTCACACTTCAAGTAGAGTCACAATTTCTCCACATGGTTCCAGTATATGATTAAATTTAGGTCACTCATGCAACCATGTTTGACAAATCCTGAAATATTTTTTTATTATAGCTATAAATGCACTTATCTGCTCTTGTAGTTTTCCTAGTATTATATGTTGTGGGTTGTACATATAACATCAGTTGTCAGTGATGATTTTCTCTGCTTTCAGGCAGCTCCACACCACCACCAACCTCCTCCTCCTCTCTCTGGCTGTCGCTGACTTACTCGTGGGTCTCCTGCAGATGCCACTTCTCCTCCTCCAAAACCAAGGCTGCTGGTTCTTGGGCGACATCATGTGTGTCATGCATTTCTTTTTCGCTTTCCTCATTGTCAGCGTTTCAGTGGGAAGCATGGTGCTCATATCAGTCGACCGCTACATAGCAATTTGTAACCCCATGTTTTACACCACCAGAGTCACTCTGACCAGAGTTAAACTCTGTGTTTGTCTGTGTTGGATATTTTCCAGTTTACACGGCAGTTGGATATTGAGGGATGTCATTAAACAGCCTGACATGTATATCACTTGCTTTGGAAGTTGTTTAGCTGTGGTCGGTTTCGCTGAAGGACTTGTTGATCTTATTGCCACATTTTTATGCCCCATTTTAATCATAGCAGTTCTGTATTTGAGAGTGTTTGTGGTGGCTGTATCTCAGGCTCGGGCCATGCGCTCTCACATTGCAGTCGTCACAGTGGAGCGTTCCCAGACTGTAAAAGCAATGAAATCTGAGATTAAAGCAGCCAGGACTCTCGGGATTGTATTGGTAGTTTTTCTTCTCTGCGTATGTCCATATTATTGTTTTGCTGCTGCAGCTGAGACTGCCTCGCTTGGGGCGTCATTTTTGTTAATTATGCTTTGGTTAGTCTATTTAAACTCAACCTTTAACCCTGTGATTTATGTCTTTCTCTACCCTTGGGCCAGAAAAACCATTAAACATATTTTTACTCTTCAGATTCTAAAGCCTGGCTCCAGTGAAGTGAGTGTGATGTAGAAGGAGAGAGAGACTCTGAAGAAAATATTAAATTGAAACGTGTAAAAGCCTTCTTTTGATTATGTCAAGCATGTCTGTTTACTGGATGAAAAGATCTTTGTGTGTTTTAATCCTGTGAATTTAAAAAAGAAAAAAAAAGATCACAAAACGTTAGGTAAATTCTTCCTAAAATCAAAGCCACTGGCACTTATGTCACCAGTAGTTCAGTGGAGTGTAGTAATTATACATGAGTGATGAGCAATAAAACAAATAATTATGAATTAAATTGATTATTCAATGCTTTATAGGGGATGTGTATGGACATACTGACTAAACACTGTAAGAATAAAAAAAGAAAATGAATTGCATTAGAGCCACAAGCAAAGAAGACTGAAAGCACAGGAGTATATGTGCAATAAAAATAAAACTGTTATATATTCTTAACTGTCCCAAATTCTAGCATATTACAGTTACATTATAGTATTTATATGTGTGTATGGACATATACTAAGAAATCTGAACACATTTCTGTGCGTTGCTTTTTCAATTTGAACCCATCATGCTCATATACAGTACTGTGCAAAAGCCATTATTAACCACTGTTTGTTGTTTAGCAATGTTGTATAACCATACAGCATAATTAATTCTCAACACATCCAGAAAATACAGGAAACATGTAAGTAGTTTAAAAATGACATTTTCAGAAAAAAATATTATTAAAAGGAGTATTTAGTGTGACCTGCCCTTACATTTGAACAATAACACAACCCTGATTCTCTATATCTGCTGTAAAAAGGTCTGTTACATCAGGTTTATTCAAGGCATACTTGTGCTTTACATACACAGGTTGTATGATTCTATGATTGTTAATACATGAGACCAACTTTCAGTCACATCATTTCAACCCAAATGCCACTGACTACTGAACTTGATACGTACAAAAAAATGGGCATGGAACCCTGAGACGTTAAATGTCCATAACAATAAACAAATGTTCCCATATCTGGGAAACCATTTTTTTTAGTAACTTGTTTGTTTCATGGTCAGTGATAAAAAAAATGATTATGCACTATTTACTTAGAACACCACAACAAAATTACATGAACATATTAGTCATATATAACGGACTTAAAAGAGTGTCGATAAGTAAACCTTTGTCTAAAATGTGTTTTTCTTCACGTCCTGGTTGGCAGCCATGTTGTTTGTGAGAGGAAGTGGCAAAGCAGCAAAGTCAGTGATAATGTGTCATAACCTCATACAACTACACCTCAAAAAACCCTGAAATATCCCTTTTATTAAGTTGTCCAAGTCCAGTGTTCTGTCATTAAATGACAAGGTGTTACGACCAGCTCATAGGCCACAACAAAAGTGGGAGATACACAACCAACTTAGTATACACAAAAGTAACATTTATTAAATAAATGTGCAAACATAGAAACAAAGATGTGTAAGTCAGAATCAGTGGTGTATGAATGTTATGAAGCATGTGTAGTGCATGTTGTCAGTGTCTAACAAAGGAACAGCTAAACAAACAAATCATCCTGGTGCTGGTGAAGGGATTCCACGCTGGTCTCTGGGGGAGGCGAGGTTAAATAGGCTGGGAGGCCTGGCCAGGTGCTATCA
This sequence comes from Solea solea, assembly GCF_958295425.1. Classification (NCBI taxonomy): domain Eukaryota; kingdom Metazoa; phylum Chordata; class Actinopteri; order Pleuronectiformes; family Soleidae; genus Solea; species Solea solea. Next base: position 35,432,515 of record NC_081135.1, read on the forward strand.
GTTACTCAATCAGCTCAACCTGAGACCTGCAGGTAAAGGAGCAGAACACCAGTATACAAGTAACAGGCTCTGGCCTGTCACACAAGGATCTCACATTGCTGCAGTGGCAAGTATTGTTGCCTCACAGCAAGAAGGGCACCAATTCAGATCCTGCATTCCACAGAGGGTCTTTCTGTGTGGAGTTTGCATGTTCTCCCCATGTGTGAATGGGTTTTCCCCAGTTTCTCTAGTTTTCTCCCACAGTCCAAAAACATGCAGATTTGGGGATTAGGTAAATTGGACACTCTAAATTGACCATAGGTGTGAGACTGAATGGTTGTTTGTGTCTATGTGTCCCTGTGATGGACTGGCAGTCTGTCCAGGGTGTACCACGTCTTTCACTCTATGTCAGCTGAGATTGGCACAGCTCCCCCCCATGACCCTCATGTGGAGGACAAAGCAGTAGAGGATGTGCAAAGAGCATTTTGGGTGCACATGGACAGCGCATGGGCGAACTGAACATCCGCCCCACTAGTAGGTGGAGTATTAAGCCTTGCTCATCAAGCAGAAAAAACATTTGGACAACAGAAGAGGTAGTCGCTTGGACAGTCATCCAAGCCTCCACCTGGTGACCATCGAACCGGCTGACACCCCGACTCCCCTGCCTAACGGACTTTTCAGCTTTGAGACGCCTGAACCAGATGTGTTCGAGGGACCTGTAGCATCGCTCTCTTCTTCTTTGGTAGGAATTTGTCCCATTCCCTGCATCCAGACATGTACAACCACAGGATGGTGAAGTGAGATACTACAGGACCCTGATGTGCGAGTATACCAGGGTCCCCGATATGTGAAGCGCGCTTGAGCGCACACGGCATGTGTGCAGAAGTATACCAAGGCCTTAAGTAGACAGATCAGATATTCCCAACAATGCGACTTGTACGTCCTGAAAAAGTGACTGTAGTGAATGACATAAACACACATGGGCATGACCCACGATCACATAATTCCTTTTGACCTGTGTCCCTTCAAGGAAGTTGATTCACGACGAGGTGTCATGTCTTTTAAGCCTTTGGAGCATGGAATAGGAATTTAAAATCTCAAAATAACTTTTGCTTCAATTTTGGCCTTTTTTAGGTCAGTAGCTTATCCCACCCTAGTGTTAAGCAGTGTAAATGAAGTTGCATAGCATTGTTGCGTCAGAGCAAGACAGTTAGACATTAGACGGAGAGCCTTTCTGTGTGGAGTTTACATGCTATCCCCAAGTGCACGTCCATTCTCCCAATGTGCTTCAGACAGTATTTTCTGGCTAGAACTTGAAGATTCTCAGTGTCAAACGGCCCGCTCTCCTTCACCAAATTCCATAGACAAAATCCCCTATATGACAGTGTCCCAAAAGGTGTCCTTAGATGAAATGAGGGCTGTAAATTATGTCCATGTATACCTCAATAGAATACCAAGGCTTACTTGCATATCTTCAAAGACACAGTACTTTCAAGAGTGACGAAAATTGAGACAAAATGTCATTTGAAATGTAACATTTGTTGTATCAATTCAGTCCCCAGTGTCTGGCTGCCTCTGGCCACAGATTACATTTTGGACATGCCTGCCTTAAAGGCGACATCGAATGCTTGTATCACACATATATGTGAGTTATGGAGGTCTACTTACATATATTAACTTGTTTTCATGATTAAAAACCTCCTAATCGCTGCAAACGAGCCGATCAAAATATCTCCTCACTGACGCTCTCGTCAGCCGCGCTGTTTCAGACCAAACAGTTGCTGTGATTGGCCAGCCAACGAGAGCTTTCCTACTGTCCTGTGATTGGCCAGGTACCTGGAAGTGACGTAATAGATAGGCCAGCTCTCAGATACACAGCTCCCCCTCTGGCACGGTGGATGCTCTGCATCTCAGCAGCTACAACGAGACTAGTTCTTCTTCTTCTTCTGCGGTTGAATGTATGCAACCGGATGTGCCCGGACTAGTGCCCGCACCGGGAGGCGCTACGGTGGTGAGGATTTCTGATGACGACATCAAATTAAGGAAGTGTCGATCCGCTTCGCAGAGCCCAGGAAAACAATACAACACTATTTTCTCGTCAGTGGCTGAACTGTTTGTTCTGAAACTTTAGGGTTTCATAAACGAGGTAATGACGCAAATACACACACAAACGCAGCATTAATTGGAGCTTCCGGTCTATGTCACCTTCAAGTGTACTAGTAAGGCCTGCCCCATCGGTGCGCACTAGGTGCCATTTTCATTTTTGCCCATGCCTTTCCAAAATATCTCTGCGCACCACTGCATTTCATCTGTGTTAGAATTGAGGTTGGAATTTGCATATGTAAGATGAGGAAGGAAAGAGATAAATGAACTGTATGGTGAAGAAGTTGGATCAGAAAGCTGTCAGAGCTCTTGGCAGCATCTCCTTTCTCTCTCTCTCTCTCTCTCTGAACATGGAGGCTCCAGAGGAAGCTGAACTCTGCTTTCCCCACATCAACACCTCCTGCAGGAGGAGGACGGGTCCTTACGTGGAGACCATGCTCACTTACACTGTGCTGTCCTGCATCACGATACTCACAGTGATCCTAAACCTGCTGGTCATCATCTCTATCTCACACTTCAAGTTGAGTCACAATTTCTCCACATGCTTCCAGTATATGATTAAATTTAGGTCTCTCATGCAACCATGTTTGAAAAATCCTTAAAGATTTTCTACTATAGCTATAAATGCACTTATCTGCTCTTGTAGTTCTCCTAGTATTATATATTGTTGGTTGTACATAGAACATCAGTTTTCAGTGTTGATTTTCTCTGATTTCAGGCAGCTCCACACCACCACCAACCTCCTCCTTCTCTCTCTGGCTGTCGCTGACTTCCTCGTGGGTCTCCTGCAGATGCCACTTCTTCTCCTCCAAAACCAAGGCTGCTGGTTCTTGGGCGACGTCATGTGTGTCGTGCATTATTTCTTGGCTGCCCTCGTTTTCAGCGTTTCAGTGGGAAGCATGGTGCTCATATCAGTCGACCGCTATATAGCAATTTGTAACCCCATGTTTTACACCACCAGAGTCACTCTGACCAGAGTTAAACTCTGTATTTGTCTGTGTTGGATATGTTCCGCTGTGCGTGGCAGTGTGATATTCAGGGATGTCTTAAAACAACCTGACATGTATATCACCTGCTATGGAAGTTGTGTAGTTGTGGTTGGTTTTGCTGAAGGACTTGTTGATATTATTGCCACGTTTTTAGGCCCCATTTTAATCATAGCAGTTTTGTATTTGAGAGTGTTTGTGGTGGCTGTGTCTCAGGCTCGGGCCATGCGCTCTCACGTCGCAGTTGTCAAAGTGGAGCGTTCCCAGGCTGTAAAAGCAATGAAATCTGAGATTAAAGCAGCCAGGACTCTCGGTATTGTCTTGGTAGTTTTTCTTCTCTGCGTATGTCCATATTATTGTTTTGCTGTTGCAGCTGAGACTACCATGATTGGGGCGTCATATTCGTTAATTATGCTTTGGTTAGTCTACTTAAACTCCACCTTTAACCCTGGTATTTATGTCTTTTTCTACCCTTGGGCCAGAAAAACCATTAAATACATTTTGACTCTTCAGATTCTGCAGCCTGGCTCCCGTGAAGTGAGTGTGATGTAGAAGGAGAGAGACTCTGAAGAAAATATTAAATTGAAATGTGTAAAAGCCTTCTGTTGATTATGTCAAGCATTTCTGTTTACTGGATGAAAAGATCTTTGTGTGTTTTAATCCTGTGAATTTAAAAAAGGAAGAAAAAAAAGGCCACAAAACGTTAGGTAAATTCTTCCTAAAATCAAAGCCACTGGCACTGATGTCACCAGTAGTTCAGTGGAGTGTAGTAATTATACATGAATGATGAGCAATAACACAAATACTTATGAATTAAAATGATTATTCAATGCTTTATAGGGGATGTGTATGGACATACATTACCAGCCTAAACACTGCAAGAATAAAAAAATAATAAATTGCATTAGAGCCATGAGCAAAGAAGACTGAAAGCACAGGAGTATATGCAATAAAAATAAAACTGTTATATTGTAACTGTCCCTAATTCTAACATATTACAGTTACATTATAGTATTTATATGTGTGTATGGACATATACTAAGAAATCTGAACATATTTCTGTGCGTTGCTTTTTCAATTTGAACCCATTATGCTCATATACAGTACTGTGCAAAAGCCATTATTAACCATTGTTTGTTGTTTTAGCAATGTTGTATTAACCATACAGCATAATTAATTCTCAACACATCCAGAAAATACAGGAAACATGTATGTAGTTTAAAAATGACATTTTCAGAAAAAAATATTATTAAAAGGAGTATTTAGTGTGACCTACCCTTACATTTGAACAATAACACAACCCTGATTCTCTATATCTGCTGTAAAAAGGTCTGTTACATCAAGTTTTTTCAAGGAATACTTGTGCTTTACATACACAGGTAGTATGATTCTATGATCGTTAATACATGAGACCAACTTTCAGTCACATCATTTCAAGCCAAATGCCACTGACTACAGAATTTGATAAGTACAACAAAAATGGCCATGGAGCCCTGGGACCTTAAATGCCCATAACAGTAAACAATTTTTTTTTAGTAACTTGTTTGTTTCATGGTCAAAAAATGATGGATTTAAATGATTATGCACTATTTACTTTGAACACCAGAACAAAATTACTTGAATATATTACCCGTATATAACGGACTTAAAAGAGTGTCGATAAGTAAACCTTTGTCTGAAATGTGTTTTTCTTCACGTCCTGGTTGGCAGCCATGTTGTTTGTGAGAGGAAGTGGCAATATCCCTTTTATTAAGTTATCCAAGTCCAGTGTTCTGTCATTAAATGACAAGGTGTTACGATCAGCTCAAAGGCCACAACAAAAGTGGGAGATGCACAACCAACTTAGTATAAACAAAAGTAACATTTATTAAATAAATGTGCAAACAAAGAAACAATGAGGTGTGTAAGTCAAAATCAGTGGTGTATGAGGGTGTATGAATGTTATGAAGCATGTGTAGTGCATGTTGTCAGTGTCTAACAAAGGAACAGATAAACAAAAAAATCAATCTGGTGCAGGTGAAGGGATTCCACGCTGGTCTCTGGGGAGGTGGGGTTAAATAGGCTGGGAGGCCTGGCCAGGTGCTCCCAGTTACTCAATCAGCTCAGCCTGAGACTGCAGGTAAAGGAGCAGAACACCAGTATACAAGTAACAGGCTCTGGGCTGTCACACAAGGATCTCACATTGCTGCAGTGGCAAGCATTGTTGCCTCACAGCAAGAAGGGCACCAATTCAGATCCTGCATTCCACAGAGGGTCTTTCTGTGTGGAGTTTGCATGTTCTCCCCATGTGTGCATGGGTTTTCCCCAGGTTCTCTAGTTTTCTCCCACAGTCCAAAAACATGCAGATTTGGGGATTAGGTAAATTGGACACTGTAATTGACATAGGTGTGAGAGTGAATGGTTGTTTGTCTCTATGTGTCCCTCTGATTGACTGGCAGTCTGTCCAGGGTGTACCCCACCTTTCACCCTATGTCAGCTGAGATTGGCACAGCTCCCCCCATGACCCTCATGTGGAGGATAAAGCAGTAGAGGATGTGCAAAGAGCATGTTGAGCGCACATGGACAGCGCATGTGCGAACTGAACATCCGCCCCACTGGTAGGTGGAGTATTAAGCCCTGCTCATCAAGCAGAAAAAAGAATTTGGACAACAGAAGAGGTAGTCGCTTGGATAGTCATCCAAGCCTCCACCTGGTGACCCTCGAACCGGCTGACACCCCGACTCCCCTGCCTAACGGACTTTTCAGCTTTGAGACGCCTGAACCAGATGTGTTCGAGGGACCTGTAGCATCGCTCTCTTCTTCTTTGGTAGGAATGTGTCCCATTCCCTGCATCCAGACATGTACAACCACAGGATGGTGAAGTGAGATACTACAGGACCCTGATGTGCGAGTATACCAGGGTCCCCGATATGTGAAGCGCGCTTGAGCGCACACGGCATGTGTGCAAAAGTATACCAAGGCCTTAAGTAGACAGATCAGATGTTCCCAACAATGCGACTTGTACGTCCTGAAAAAGTGACTGTAGTGAATGACATAAACACACATGGGCATGACCCACGATCACATAATTCCTTTTGACCTGTGTCCCTTCAAGGAAGTGGACTCACACCGAGGTATCATGTCTTTTAAGCCTTTGGAGCATGGAATAGGAATTTAAAATCTCAAAATAACTTTTGCTTCAATTTTGGCCTTTTTTAGGTCAGTAGCTTATCCCACCCAAGTGTTAAGCAGTGTAAATGAAGTTGCATAGCATTGTTGCGTCAGAGCAAGACAGTTAGACATTAGACGGAGAGCCTTTCTGTGTGGAGTTTACATGCTATCCCCAAGTGCACGTCCATTCTCCCAATGTGCTTCAGACAGTATTTTCTGGCTAGAACTTGAAGATTGTCAGTGTCAAACGGCCCACTCTCCTTCACCAAATTCCATAGACAAAATCCCCTATATGACAGTGTCCCAAAAGGTGATCTTAGATGAAATGAGGGCTGTAAATGATGGCCCTGTATACCTCAATAACATACCAAGGCTTACTTGCATATCTTCAAAGACGCAGTACTTTCAAGAGTGACGAAAATGCGACAAAATGTCATTTGAAATGTAACATTTGTTGTATCAATTCAGTCCCCAGTGTCTGGCTGCCTTTGGCCAAAGATTGCATTTTGGACATGCCTTAAGTGTACTAGTAAGGCCTGCCCCATCGGTGCGCACTAGGTGCCATTTTCATTTTTGCCCATGCCTTTCCAAAATATCTCTGCGCACCACTGCATTTCATCTGTGTTAGAATTGAGGTTGGAATTTGCATATGTAAGATGAGGAAGGAAAGAGATAAATGAACTGTATGATGAAGAAGTTGGATCAGAAAGCTGTCAGAGCTCTCGGCAGCATCTCCTCTCTCTCTCTGAACATGGAGGCTCCGGAGGAAGCTGCACTCTGCTTTCCCCACATCAACACCTCCTGCAGGAGGAGGACGGGTCCTTACGTGGAGACCATGCTCACTTACACTGTGCTGTCCTGCATCACGATACTCACCGTGATCCTAAACCTGCTGGTCATCATCTCTATCTCACACTTCAAGTTGAGTCACAATTTCTCCACATGCTTCCAGTATATGATTAAATTTAGGTCTCTCATGCAACCATGTTTGAAAAATCCTTAAAGATTTGCTACTATAGCTATAAATGCACTTATCTGCTCTTGTAGTTCTCCTTGTATTATATATTGTTGGTTGTACATAGAACATCAGTGTTGTCAGTGTTGATTTTCTCTGATTTCAGGCAGCTCCACACCACCACCAACCTCCTCCTCCTCTCTCTGGCTGTCGCTGACTTCCTTGTGGGTCTCCTGCAGATGCCACTTCTTCTCCTCCAAAACCAAGGCTGCTGGTTCTTGGGCGACGTCATTTGTGTCGTGCATTATTTCTTGGCTGCCCTCGTTTTCAGCGTTTCAGTGGGAAGCATGGTGCTCATATCAGTCGACCGCTATATAGCAATTTGTAACCCCATGTTTTACACCACCAGAGTCACTCTGACCAGAGTTAAACTCTGTATTTGTCTGTGTTGGATATTTTCCGGTGTGCATAGCAGTTGGTTTTTCAGGGATGTCTTAAAACAGCCTGACATGTATATCACCTGCTATGGAAGTTGTGTAGTTGTGGTCGGTTTTGCTGAAGGACTTGTTTCTATGATTGCCACGTTTTTAGGCCCCATTTTAACAATAGCAGTTTTGTATTTGAGAGTGTTTGTGGTGGCTGTTTCTCAGGCTCGGGCCATGCGCTCTCATGTGGCAGTCGTCACAGTGGAGCGTTCCCAGACTGTAAAAGCAATGAAATCTGAGATTAAAGCAGCCAGGACTCTCGGTATTGTATTCGTAGTTTTTCTTCTCTGCACATGTCCATATTATTGTTTTGCTGCTGCAGCAGAGACTGCCTCGCTTGGGGCGTCATATTCATTAATTATGATTTGGTTAGCCTACTTAAACTCGACCTTTAACCCTGGTATTTATGTCTTTTTCTACCCATGGGCCAGAAAAACTATTAAACACATTTTTACTCTTCAGATTCTGCAGCCTGGCTCCCGTGAAGTGAGTGTGATGTAGAAGGAGAGAGAGACTCTGAAGAAAATATTAAATTAAAATGTGTAAAAGCCTTCTTTTGATTATGTCAAGCATTTCTGTTTACTGGATGAAAAGATCTTTGTGAATTTTAATCCTGTGAATTTAAAAAAGAAAGAAAAAAAGGCCACAAAACGTTAGGTAAATTCTTCCTAAAATCAAAGCCACTGGCACTGATGTCACCAGTAGTTCAGTGCAGTGTAGTAATTATACATGAGTGATGAGCAATAACACAAATAATAATGAATTAAAATGATTATTCAATGCTTTATAGGGGATGTGTATGGACATACATTACCAGCCTAAACACTGCAAGAATAAAAAAATAATAAATTGCATTAGAGCCATGAGCAAAGAAGACTGAAAGCACAGGAGTATATGCAATAAAAATAAAACTGTTATATTGTTAACTGTCCCTAATTCTAACATATTACAGTTACATTATAGTATTTATATGTGTGTATGGACATATATTAAGTAATCTGAACACATTTCTGTGCATTGCTTTTTCAATTTGAACCCATTATGCTCATATACAGTACTGTGCAAAAGCCATTATTAACCATTGTTTGTCGTTTTAGCAATGTTGTATTAACCATACAGCATAATTCATTCTCAACACATCCAGAAAATACAGGAAACATGTATGTAGTTTAAACATGACATTTTCAGAAAAAAATATTATTAAAAGGAGTATTTAGTGTTACCTGCCCTTACATTTGAACAATAACACAAACCTGATTCTCTATATCTGCTGTAAAAAGGTCTGTTACATCAGGTTTATTCAAGGCATACTTGTTCCTTACATACACAGGTTGTATGATTCTATGATTGTTAATACATGAGACCAACTTTCAGTCACATCATTCCAAGCCAAATGCCACTGACTACAGAATTTGATAAGTACAACAAAAATGGCCATGGAGCCCTGAGACTTTAAATGCCCATAACAGTAAACAATTGTTCCCATATCTGGGAAACCATTTACTTTAGTAACTTGTTTGTTTCATGGTCAAAAAATGATGGATTTAAATGATTATGCACTATTCACTTAGAACACCAGAACAAAATTACATGAATATATTACCCATATATAACGGACTTAAAAGAGTGTCGATAAGTAAACCTTTGTCTGAAATGTGTTTTTCTTCACGTCCTGGTTGGCAGCCATGTTGTTTGTGAGAGGAAGTGGCAATATCCCTTTTATTAAGTTATCCAAGTCCAGTGTTCTGTCATTAAATGACAAGGTGTTACGATCAGCTCAAAGGCCACAACAAAAGTGGGAGATGCACAACCAACTTTGCATAAACAAAAGTAACATTTATTAAATAAATGTGCAAACAAAAAAACAATGAGGTGTGTAAGTCAGAATCAGTGATGTATGAGGGTGTATGAATGTTATGAAGCATGTGTAGTGCATGTTGTCAGTGTCTAACAAAGGAACAGATAAACAAAAAAATCAATCTGGTGAAGGGATTCCACACTGGTCTCTGGGGAGGCGGGGTTAAATAGGCTGGGAGGCCTGGCCAGGTGCTCCCAGTTACTCAATCAGCTCAGGCTGAGACTGCAGGTAAAGGAGCAGAACACCAGTACACAAGTAACAGGCTCTGGGCCGTCACACAAGGATCTCACATTGCTGCAGTGGCAAGAATTGTTGCCTCACAGCAAGAAGGGCACCAATTCAGATCCTGCATTCCACAGAGGGTCTTTCTGTGTGGAGTTTGCATGTTCTCCCCATGTGTGCATGGGTTTTCCCCAGGTTCTCTAGTTTTCTCCCACAGTCCAAAAACATGCAGATTTGGGGATTAGGTAAATTGGACACTCTAAATTGACCATAGGTGTGAGAGTGAATGGTTGTTTGTCTCTATGTGTCCCTCTGATGTACTGGCAGTCTGTCCAGGGTGTACCTCACCTTTCACCCTATGTCAGCTGAGATTGGCACAGCTCCCCCCATGACCCTCATGTGGAGGATAAAGTGGAAGAGGATGTGCAAAGAGCATTTTGGGTGCACGTGGACAATGCATGGGCGAACAAAATGCCCACCACACCGGTAGGTGGAGTATTAAGCCCTGCTCATCAAGCAAAAATAAAATTTGGACAACAAAAGAGGCAGTCGCTTGGATAGTCATCCGACCCTCGAACCGGCTGACACCCCTGCCTAAGGACTTTTCAGCTTTGAGACGCCTGAACCAGACATGTTCGAGGGACCTGTAGCATCTGTCTCTTCTTCTTTGCTAGGAATGTGTCCCATTCCCTGCATCCATACATGTACAACCACAGGATGGTGAAGTGAGATTTTACAGGACCCTGATGTGCGAGTATACCAGGGTCCGCGATATGCAAAGCGAGCTTGAGCACACACGGCATGTGTGCAGAAGTATACCAAGGCCTTAAGTAGACAGATCAGATATTCCCACCAATGTGACTTGTACATCCTGAAAAACGTGACTGTAGTGAATGACATAAACACACATGGGCATGATAACATAATTCCTTTTGACCTGTGTCCCTTCAAGGAAGTGGAATTTAAAATCTCAAAATAACTTTTACTTCAATTTTGGCCTACAAATTTGGAGGTCAGTACCTTATCTCACCCAGTGTAAATAAAGTTGCATAGCATTGTTGCGTCAGAGCAAGGCGGTTCGATGTTAGACGGAGAGCCTTTCTGTTTGGACTTTACAAGTGCACGTCCATTCTCCCCAGGTACTTCAGACAGTATTTTCTGGCTAGAACCTGAAGATTGTCAGTGTCAAACGGCCAACTCTCCTGCATCAAATTCCATAGACAAAATCCCTTATTTGACAGTGTCCCATGAAATGAGGGCTGTAAATGATGTCCCTGTATACTTCAATAACATACCAAGGCTTACTTGCATATCTTCAAAGACACAGTACTTTCAAGAGTGATGAAAATTGCGACAAAATGTAAGTTGAACTTGCTTAATTAAGCAATAATATGTTGATGTTTCAGTTCAGTCCCCAATGACTGGCCTGCCTGCCCCATCGGTGCGCACTAGGTGCCCTTCTCATTTTTGCCCCGGCCTTTCCAAAATATCTCTCCACGCCACTGCATTTCATCTGTTTTAGAATTGAGGTTGCAATTTGCATATGTAAGATGAGGAAGGAAAAAGATAAATTAACTGTATGATGAAGACATTGGTCAGAGCTCTTGACAGCATCTCCTTTCTCTCTCACTCTCTCTGAACATGGAGGCTCCAGAGGAAGCTGCACTCTGCTTTCCCCACATCAACACCTCCTGCAGGTGGAGGACGGGTCCTTACGTGGAGACCATGCTCACTTACACTGTGCTGTCCTGCATCACGATACTCACCGTGATCCTAAACCTGCTGGTCATCATCTCTATCTCACACTTCAAGTTGAGTCACAATTTCTCCACATGGTTCCAGTATATGATTAAATTTAGGTCTCTCATGCAACCATGTTTGAAAAATCCTTAAAGATTTTTTACTATAGCTATGAATGCACTTATCTGCTCTTGTAGTTCTCCTAGTATTATATGTTGTAGGTTGTACATAGAACATCAGTGTTGTCAGTGTTGATTTTCTCTGATTTCAGGCAGCTCCACACCACCACCAACCTCCTCCTCCTCTCTCTGGCTGTCGCTGACTTCCTTGTGGGTCTCCTGCAGATGCCACTTCTTCTCCTCCAAAACCAAGGCTGCTGGTTCTTGGGCGACGTCATGTGTGTCGTGCATTATTTTCTCGCTGCCCTCGTTTTCAGCGTTTCAGTGGGAAGCATGGTGCTCATATCAGTCGACCGCTATATAGCAATTTGTAACCCCATGTTTTACACCACCAGAGTCACTCTGACCAGAGTTAAACTCTGTGTTTGTCTGTGTTGGATATTTTCTGGTGTGCATGGCAGTGTATTATTTAGGGATGTTTTAAAACAGCCTGACATGTATATCACCTGCTATGGAAGTTGTGTAGTTGTGGTCGGTTTCGCTGAAGGACTTGTTGATATTATTGCCACGTTTTTAGGCCCCATTTTAGTCATATCAGTTCTGTATTTGAGAGTGTTTGTGGTGGCTGTGTCTCAGGCTCGGGCCATGCGCTCTCACGTCGCAGTCGTCACAGTGGAGCGTTCCCAGACTGTAAAAGCAATGAAATCTGAGATTAAAGCAGCCAGGACTCTTGGTATTGTATTGGTAGTTTTTCTTCTCTGCGTATGTCCATATTATTGTTTTACTGTTGCAGCTGAGACTACCATGATTGGGGCATCATATTCGTTAATTATGATTTGGTTAGCCTACTTAAACTCGACCTTTAACCCTGGTATTTATGTCTTTTTCTACCTGTGGGCCAGAAAATCTATTAAACACATTTTTACTCTTCAGATTCTGCAGCCTGGCTCCCGTGAAGTGAGTGTGATGTAGAAGGAGAGAGAGACTGTGAAGAAAATATTAAATTCAAATATGTGAAAGCCTTCTGTTGATTGTGTCAAGCATGTCTGTTTACTGGATGCAACAATTTACAAAATGACCACAAAAGGTTTGGTAATTTCTTCCTAAAGTCAAAGCCACTGAAGTGCAGTAATTACACAAAGTACATGTGTGATGAGCAACAACACAAATAATTATGAATAAAACATTATTAGTAAATGCTTTATAGAGGATGTGTATGGACCTACATTAGCAGCCCAAACACTGCAAGAATAAAAAAAATGATGAATTCCATTAGAGCAACAAGAAAAGAAGACTGAAAGCACAGGAGTTACATACAATAAAAATAAAACTGTTATATATTGTTAACTGCCCTTGATTCTAACATTACATAGTTATATTACAGTGTTTATGTGGGGGTGGAGTGGCTCAGTGGTTAAGACCAGTTAAGACCAGTACCCTGTGTGTGAAAGACATCATGGTCACAATGTTCGCAAGTTCGCCTCCACCCCTGGTTGATTGTACTCAATTCCATTGTAAGTCGCTTTGGATAAAAGTGTCTGCTAAATGACATGTAATGTAATGTAATTTATGTGTATGAATATACATTAAGAAATCTGAATACAGTTCTGTGCATTGCTTTTTGAATTTGAACCCATTTTGCTCATACACAGTACTGTACAAAAGCCTTAGCCACCATTAGTTGTTTTAGCGATGCTTTAATGACCATACAGTATAATTATGTCTCAATCACATTATTGAAACACATTCAGATATCCAGAAAATACAGGAAACATGTATGTAAAAAAGGATTAAAATGTCAAGTATTTAGACTGACCTGCCCTTACATTTGAACAAATCACAACCCTGAATTTCTCTTTACATCAGGTTTATTCAAGACCAGCTTGTGCTTGGCAGTTTATTCAAGACTCATCAATACTTGAGTCCAGCTTTCAATCATAATTCAAATCCAAAGGTCACTGGCTAAAAAATTTGAGTACAAGAAAACGAACATGGACCCCTGAGACTTTAAATGTCGGTAACAGTTCATGGTTGATGGGAAACTCGTTATTTTTGTAACACGTTTGTGTCATGGTGAGAAAATTATGGATTTAAATGATTATGCAGTATTTTTTTAGTACACCTGAACAAAATTATATACAGAAGAGGCAGTGTAACAGCAAGAAAATTAATGCATGAACATATTACTCATATATAACAGACTGAAAAGCGTGTAGATAAGTAAAGATTTGTTAAAATGTATTTTTCTTTATGTCCTGATTGGCAGCCATGTTTGTGAGAGGGAGTGGCAAAGTTTTCAGTCTGTCATATATGAGTACATACATGTCAAATGCATTTGTTTATGCTGTTACACAGCCTTTTCTGTATGCATTGTCACAAAAATCCAGATGACAGAGCTTCTCACCCTACTATATCTCTAAGGGAGAGCCCAGACACCATGTGGAGGAAACCCATTTCTACCACTTGTACACCGTTTTCTGGTTTAGGACCATGGTCTCTGATTTGAGGTGCCGATTGTCATCCCAGTTGCTTCGCACCAACTGCGAACTGCTCCAGTGAGAGTTGAAGATCATGGCCCGATATAGCAAAGAGGATCATCTGCAAAAAGTAGAAACTCAGTCCCGAGCTCACCAAACCAGACTCCCTCAATGCCCTGGCTGCATCTAGAAATAAAGGTTATGACGAAGGGTGGCCCTGGTGGAGTCCACTGCCCACTGGAAATGGATCAGACTTACTGCCGGCAATGTGGACCAAGCTTTGACACCGGTCATACATGGACCGAGTGGCCCTTATTAAGGGTTCCGGTACCCGAAGCACTCCCCAAGGTACATGATGGAACGCTTGCTCCAAGTCCACAAAGAACATGTAGACTGGTTGGGCGAACTCCCATGCCCAACCAAGTGTAGAGCTGGCCCACCATTCCGCGACCAGGACAGAAACCACATTTCTCCTCCTGAATCTGTGGTTCGATTGTCCTAAGGACCCTCCTCTCCAGGACACCTATATAGATCTTACACAGGAGGCTGAGGAGAGTGATACAGCTGTAGTGGGAACACACCCTTCAGTCCCCCTTCTTAAAGAGGGCAACCACCACCCCCTGGCCACACAATGTTGCACAGGCGTGTCAACCAAGAACGTCCTACAACATTCCGAGCCTTAAGAAACTCCGGGTGATCTCATCCACCCCTGGGGCCCTGCTACAGAGGAGCTTTTTAACCACCTCGGTAACCTCAGCCCCATAGATGGGAGAGCCCACCCCAGAGTCCCCAGACCCTGCTTCCTCATTGAAAGGCATGTCAGTAGGATTGAGGAGGTCTTTGAAATATTTCTGACTCACAATGCCCCGTGTTGAGGTCAGCAGCACCCCATCTACACTATACACAGTGTTGATAGTGTAGTGCATACCACTCCTGAGTCGCCGGATCATTGACCAGAACCTACTCAAAGCCGTCCGGAAATCCCTGCACGTCACTGCATCTAATCTGTGTTAGAATTGAGGTTGCACATTCAGGCGTAGCAGGGAACTCTTTTTTTACTCTGGCCTTATGATCAGGTGGAATTTGCATATGTAAGACAAGGAAGGAAAGAGATAAATGAACTGCATGATGAAGACGTTGGATCAGAAAGCTGTCAGAGCTCTAGGCAGCACCTCTCTCTCTCTCTCTCTCTGAACATGGAGGCTCCGGAGGAAGCTGAACTCTGCTTTCCCCACATAAACACCTCCTGTAGGAGGACGACGGGTCCTTACGTGGAGACCATGCTCACTTACACTGTGCTGTCCTGCGTCATTGTGCTCGCTGTGATTCTTAACCTGATGGTCATCATCTCTATCTCCCGCCCCACCGGTATGTGGAGTATTAAGCCCCGCTCACCAAGCAGAAAAAAAATTTCCCCAACAGAACTCGTCGCCAAGGATAGTCACCCGAGCCTCGACAGGGTGACCCTTGAACTGGCTGACACCCGACTCCCCTGCCCGACGGTTCTTTCAGATGTGAGCCGCTCGAAACAGACATGTCCGAGGGAGCTGTCCCATTGTTCTCTCCTTCTTTGGTAGTAATGCGTCCTATTCCCTGCTTCAAGATTTGTAACCCCACTCGACGGTGAAGCCAGATACTAGAGGACCCTGACGCACGAGTATACCAGGTCCTGCGATAATTGACACGCAATGCCACACGCAATGTGGCATACATGGAAGTATACCAGGGCCTTTAGTCTTTGGCGCCAAACCACTTGGTTCCAAACTTTGTAAGATAATGTCTGTCTTGAGTATGAGGTTCAAAAACCAGCATGTGTACTGCATGCCCCGAACATGGATGATCTGATCCATCGTCTACCAGTTGGGGGGGGTACACCCTGGACTGTTCGCAAGTCTATCACAGAGCCACACATATAGAGAAACAACCCCCGACACAAACCTGGGTCTTCTTGCTGCAAAAACAATAGTGCTAACCACCACACCAACTGTTAAATGATTGAAGTGTAATCAAAACCAAAATCTTGATTTTAGTTTTTACTGTATTTTTGTCCCAACATTTCTTAAAAAAGTTTGTACTTTCTAAATTTTTTTTTTTATTCTTTAGGAATTGAGGTTGAACATTCAGGAGTACCAGGGGACTTTTGTTTTGCTCTGGTCTCATGAGTTGCAACATAAATCAACACAATATAAATCAGCTGTATGATGAAGACCTTGGATCAGAAGCTGTCAGAGCACAGCAGCGTCTCCTCTCTCTCTCTGAACATGGAGGCTCTGGAGGAACCTGAACTCTGTTTTCCCCACATCAACACCTCGTGCAGGAGGATGAGGCGTCCTTACATGGAGACCACACTCATGTACAGTGTGCTGTCCTGCATCATTGTGCTCACTGTGATTCTTAACCTGCTGGTCATCATCTCTATCTCCCACTTCAGGCAGAGTCTAAACTTTTTCACATGGCTACATAGGCAGCATCACTTTTTTATGGCATATGTGGCTGTAAATGTACCTTGTTGCTCTTCTAGTCCTCCGTAATATTATTATTACAACTGCTTGTAACACAATTTCTACATACAACATGAATGGTTTCAGTGTTGATTTTCTCTGATTTCAGGCAGCTCCACACCACCACCAACCTCCTCCTTCTCTCTCTGGCTGTCTCTGACTTCCTCATGGGGCTCCTGGAGATGCCACTTCATCTCCACTATCAAGGCTGCTGGCTCCTTGGCGACCGAATGTGTGCTCTAAATATCTTTTTAAGTTTCCTCCTTGTCAGTGTTTCAGTGGGATGCATGGTGCTCATAGCGATTGACCGCTATATTGCAATATGTGACCCCATGTTTTACACCACCAGAGTCACTCTGACCAGAGTTAAACTCTGTGTTTGTCTGTGTTGGAAATTTTCTGCTGTACACAGCATTTGGATGTTGAGGGATTTGTTAAAACAGCCTGACATGTTTCAGTCCTGCTACGGAGAGTGCACATTTGTTGTCACTTTTGCTGAAGGACTTGTTGATCTTATTGCCACCTTTTTAGGCCCAGTTTTAATTATTGCAATTCTCTATTCCAGAGTGTTTGTGGTGGCTGTGTCTCAGGCTCGAGCCATGCGCTCTCACGTGGCAGTCGTCACAGTGGATCGTTCCCAGACTGTAAAAGCTAAGAAATCTGAGATTAAAGCAGCCAGGACTCTCGGTATTGTAATTATTGTGTTTCTTCTCTGCTCGTGTCCATATTATAGTTTTGCTGTTGCAGCTGAAAGTAACTTGATCGGGGGACCAACTTCAGGCATTGAGATTTGGTTAATGTACATAAACTCTAGTCTTAACCCTATAATTTATGTCTTTTTCTACCTGTGGTTCAGAAAAACCATTAAATATATTGTTTCACTTCGGATACTGCAGCCTGGCTCCCATGATGCCAGTGTACTATAGAGAGAGAGATGGTGCAGAATGTGATAGACTGACACTGAATTTGTTCAAATGTCCGAAATACTTCTATAAAAATGTGTTTCAATCTTTTATTATATTTAATTCAATGTTATTTGTGCAGCACCAAATCACAACATACATTATCCCAAGGGACTGTACATAGACAACATGATGATCGAGAGCAGAGAAAACCAACAATTCACACAATGATCAAGCACTAGGCATCAGTGCCCTTTTTAACAGGAAGAAATCTCTGACAGAACCTCATACTGTGGAAAAAAAGAGATTAATGGAGATGCTTTTTGGTTATAAGAAAATTAAATTTTTATCACTAAACCATTGGAAATATTCTCCCCAGTCACCACCATTGTCTGCTTCTCAAAAAAGAATACTTTTACTAAATAAAATGAAGTAATTAGAGTCACCAGTAATTCAAAAGACTGAAAGCACAGGTGTAATAATAAAATAAGTATATATTGTTAACTGTCCCTGATCCTCGTACAGTTATAGAGTGGTATTGATTTAGTTTGCATTGTTTTTTGATTTTGAACCAGTTTTGCTCATAAAATGGATATAAATGCCATTTTTACTGCGGGGAAAAAGAACAAATAGGAGACTGCTCTATTCTGTGTGTGCATGCTTGTATTTATATCTTTGTGAGGTCCACAAAAAACCTATCTTTGTGGCAAAATTTTGTCTGGGGCCCCTTAACTTTAAGGAGCTTTTTTTAGGGTTCAGAGCTGGTTTTAGGGTTAGGGTTAGAATTGGGTTTAGAGTAGGGTTAGGTCCTTTTACTTGTGATGGTTAGAGTAAGAGGCCAGGGAATGCATTATCTTATGATATGTCCTCACTAAGATATAAAAATAAGTTTGTGTGTGTGTTGCTGATCACCTCTTTTATTTACTTTTTAGTTGTTTGTCCCCTCTCAAAAAATGACCTCTATAAGAAATAAGAAACGTTACCACACCCACGACCCCATCATTATATATTCACAGCAGTTACGCGTTATTGATTTATAATATTTTGTTTATATAAATGCAGTTCAAAAACAACAACACTGGAATAACGGAGCCTCCTAGGAACAGTGAACGGTTAAACTGCATATTTGAAATAAATACATCATATTCCATGTCTGTGGGATAATTAAATTAAAATCATCCTTGATAAAAGTGTTATTTTCCAATAAAAGTGTGTTTCAAAGACAAGAACAAATTAATAACTAAGAGGAGTGTTTGAGAATTTCAAAAAAAGCTGCAGTAAGCAATAATGTTCTCTTTAAATGAGCTGATAGTGTGAGCAGACCTCAGGTATTCAGGAAGTTTGTTCCACAGGTGAGGAGCACAATAAGTGAATGTTGCTTCACTTTGTTTGGTTCTGCTTCAGTATATCTATCCGTGGATGCTTCATTGGGAACTCATCAGTCTAGGTTGTATTTAGGTCCAAGACCCACAAGAAGATTTGTGGGTGTGGGTTTGCAAAAATGGAGCCATGCAGGATACTGGGTCTGTCCATTCATAGGTGTGAACCATGCGATGCAACAAATATAAAAAAGGCTATTTTCATGATATTTAGATAGGTGTGGTCTACCTGTCTAAAGGCACAGCACAGTGTGGACCCGATGGGCACGGTGCACATAATATTATTATTAATATGTTGTTATTCTTCTTATTATTATTATTATTATTATTATTATTATTAATACTAATACTAATAATAATAATAATAATAATAATAATAATGATGATAATAATAACTTAGATTTAGATAGATCTTTCACGAAGCCCAAGGTTGTGTACAAGTAGAAAAACTGAAAAAAGACAGATCTAACACAAACACTTACAAATAAATAATCAGGTGGCAAAACCTGCCAGAACAAGTGTGCTTCAACAGTGATTTAAACAACATCCAGAGTTTGTGCCTCTCACAAGGTCCACCCCTCTCACAAAGTCCACGCCTTGTTGTGGCATGAGGGCTTGCGTGTCTCAATGACCCCAAGAACTATGCCAGTGGGAGTGCAAAGCACTCTTGGCAGGGGCACCCATTCTGGACAGGTCAAGGGGAAGGGGCCAGACAAAATGTGGGCTACCTCTCCCCCGAGGTAAAAAGGGTTGGCGTAGGGCCAACTACCCTACCCGGAAAAAACATTCAATTACAGAAGCACAGATGATAATCCGAGAAAAACCCGTCCTGGGAGAGGAAGGGCCTCCACACAGGAGGCTAAGACGCAAGGCAGTGAAAGTCAGAAGGAAGCTGCAAGGCCGACTCCCCTTCTGACACACAAGACAACTATTAGGATAGATACATGGAATGTTAGAACAACAACAATGTACGAAACAGGGAGGACAGCACAGGTAGCAAAGGAAATGAGGAACTACAACATCTCTACTTGGGCTGAGTGAAACAATATGGTTACAGGCAGGACAGCTTAGGCTAGCAACGGGAGAGATCTTACTGTACCCAGGACACACAGAGGAGGGAGCACATTACTCAGAGGGAGTCGCTTTGATGTTGGCACGGGAAGCACAGCGGGCTCTCTAAGACCCCCTAGAAACAGCTGGAGAAGGGACAACTGGCAAGAACTAAGAAGGAAGGCCCAGAGACGTGTGCAATGGAGGACTATCATCGGTGGCCGATGCTCCGACAGGGGCAAAGGGCATAGGTAAGTAAGTAAAGTAAGAGTTTGTGCCTGGCAAATAGCCAGAGGGAGTGAGTTCCAGACATGAAGTGTGTCATCAACACGCAAAACACGCAATGCACAGGCTGCGTGCGCAGCCCAGATTTTGGAACTGTGCACAAAGAGCGCGTAGGGCTCACCAAGCAGAAAAAAACATTTCAACAACAGTAGAAGTAGTTGCCGGCTGACACCCCAACTCCCCTGCCCAATGGGCCTTTCAGCTGTGAGCTGCTGGAACCAGACGTGTCTGAGGGAGCTTTGGCATTGTTCTCTTATTCTTGATAGGAATGCGTCCTATTCCCTGTGTCCAGACTTCCGCCACCTGATGGTGAAGTGAAATACTACAGGACCGTGTGCAGCATGTGTGCTGAAGTATATCAGGGCCTTAAGCAGACAGGTCAGATATTCCCACCAATGCAACTCGTACCTCCTTAAAAACGTGACTGTAGTGAATGACATAAACACACAAGGGCATGACCCATGGTTACATAATCCCTTTTGACCAGTGTCCCTTCAAGGAAGTGGACTCACACCGAGTTGTCACATCTTTTAAGCCTTTGGGGTGTGGGTTAACCAACTGGGTCCCTTTTGAAAGACAATGTAAGCATGTTGTTGCCTCACAGCAAGGAGGTCACTGAATCCCAGGTTGACCAAAGGCCTTTTGTTGTGGAGTTTGCGTGTTCTCCATAAGTGCGTGTAGATTCAGGTACTTCAGCTTCCTCCCGAAAGCAAAACAAATTCTGGTCGGTTGTGTATGTTGGCCCTGCGATGGATTGGCAACTTGGACATACCCTGGGGGTACCCAAAGCACACAGCAAACACAGGAAAAAGGATGTCTTACACAGCACACTGGCACGTAACACCCAGCACCCTGGTACAGTCCTATGTATACCTCAATAACATACCAACGCTTTCTTGCATATCTTCAAAGACACAGCAAATTAAAAGGTGACAAACATTGTGACGAAACGCAACTTGAAATTGATTAAATTAGCAATAATATGTGGATGTTCAATCAATTCAGTCCCAAGTTCGGGCTGTCTTTGGCCCCAGGTTGCATTTTTGACATGCCTGCCTTAAGCATACTAGTAACGCCTGCCCCACCGGTGCGCAGAAGTTTCCCATGTCTCTGCATTATCTGTTTTAGAATTGAGGTTACACATTCAGGCATAGCAGGGGACTGTTTTTTTAGTCTGGCCTGATGATGAGGTGGAATTTGCATTTGTAAGCTGAGGATGGAAAGAGATAAATTAACTGTATGATGAAGACGTTGGATCAGAAAGCTGTCAGGGCTCTCGACAGCATCTCCTCTCTCTCTCTCTCTCTCTCTCTTTTTCTCGCTCTCTGAACATGGAGGCTCCTGGGGAAGCTGAACTCTGCTTTCCCCACATCAACACCTCCTGCAGGAGTTCAACGGGTCCTTACGTGGAGACCATGCTCACTTACACTGTGCTGACCTGCATCACGATACTCACTGTGATCCTAAACCTGCTGGTCATCATCTCTATCTCACATTTCAAGTAGAGTCACAATTTCTACAGATGGATGCAGCATATGATTAAATTTAGGTCTCTCATGTAACCATGTTTAAAAAATCCTTTAAATAAGATTTGCTACTGCAGCGGTACATGCACTTATTATTGTTTGTTGTACATAGAACATCATTGTTGTCAGTGTTGATTTTCTCTGATTTCAGGCAGCTCCACACCACCACAAACCTCCTCCTCCTCTCTCTGGCTGTCGCTGACTTCCTCGTGGGTCTCCTGCAGATGCCACTTCTTCTCCTCCACAACCAAGGCTGCTGGTTCTTGGGCGACGTCATGTGTGTCGTGCATTACTTTTTCGCTTTCCTCGTTGTCAGTGTTTCAGTGGGAAGCATGGTGCTCATATCAGTTGACCGCTATATAGCAATTTGTGACCCCATGTTTTACACCACCAGAGTCACTCTGACCAGAGTTAAACTCTCTGTTTGTCTGTGTTGGATATTTTCCGGTGTACACGGCAGTTGGATATTGAGGGATGTCTTAAAACATCCTGACATGTATAACTCCTGCTATGGAAATTGTGTAGTTGTGGTCGGTTTCGCTGAAGGACTTGTTGATCTTATTGCCACATTTTTAGCCCCCATTTTAATCATAGCAGTTCTGTATTTGAGAGTGTTCGTGGTGGCTGTGTCTCAGGCTCGGGCCATGCGCTCTCACGTGGCAGTCGTCACAGTGGAGCGTTCCCAGACTGTAAAAGCAATGAAATCTGAGATTAAAGCAGCCAGGACTCTCGGTATTGTAATGATAGTGTTTCTTCTTTGCTCATGTCCATATTATTGTTTTGCTGTTGCAGCTGAGACTAACTTGGTCGGGGCATCATCTTCAGGCATTGAGCTTTGGTTAATCTACTTAAACTCGACCTTTAACCCTGTGATTTATGTCTTTTTCTACCCATGGTTCAGAAAAACCATTAAACACATTTTTACTCTACAGATTCTGCTGCCTGGCTCTAGTCAAGTCAGTGTGATGTAGAAGGAGAGATAATCTGTGAAGAAAATATTAAATTTAAATGTGTGAAAGCCTTCTGTTGATTGTGTCAAGAATATCTGTTTACTGGATGCAAAGATTTACAAAATGACCACAAAAGGTTTGGTCCTTTCTTCCTAAAGTCAAAGCCACTAAAGTGTAGTAATTACACAAATTACATGAGTGATGAGTAATGACACAAATACTTATGAATTAACATTATTGTTATTAAATTCTTTATAGGGGATGTGTATGGACATACATTACCAAACACTGCAAGAAAAAAAAAGATGAATTGCATTAGAGCCACAAGCAAAGAAGTCTGAAAGCACAGGAGTAACATACTTTAAAAATAAAACTGTTATATACTGTTAACTGCCCCTAATTCTAATTCTAACATATTACAGTTACATTATAGTATTTATAGGTGTGTATGGACATATATTAAGACATCTGAAAATATTTTTGTGCATTGCTTTTTTTACTTTTAAACCATTTTTCACATATACAGTACTTTGCAAAAGCCATTATTAACCATTGTTTGTTGTTTTAGCAGTACTGTAATAACCATACAGTATAATTAAGTCTCCCCACATCCAAAAAATACAGGAGTATTTTAAGGAGTATTAAGTTTAAAAAAAACACAATGTTTAATATGTCAAAACCCCATATATCTACAACTCAAAAAACCTGAAATTTCCCTTTAATTAAGTTGCCCAAGTCCTGTGTTCTGTCATTAAATGTTTGTGAGACTGATCAGAAAAACTTTAAGTAGCAGTGAATTATTTCCCCCCCAAAGTGGAAAAGTTGTGATATTAATGACAAGGGTCACAGGTTGCTGCAGTGGGAAGCATTGTTGCCTCACTGCAAGAAGGGTGCCGTTTCAGATCCTGCATTCCACAGAGGGTCTTTCTGATTGGAGTTTGCATTTTCTCCACATGTGTGCATGGGTTTTCCCCTGGTTCTCTAGTTTCCTCCCACAGTCCAAAAACATGCAGATTTGGGGATTAGGTAAATTGGACACTCTAAATTGACCGTAGGTGTGAGAGTAAATTATTGTTAGTCTCAATGTATCCCTGTGATGGACTGGCAATCTGTCCAGGGTGTACCCCACCTTTCACCCTATTTCAGATGAGATTGGCACAGCTTCCCCAAGACCCTCATGTGGAGGATAAAGTGGTAGAGGATGTGCAAAGAGCGCGTTGGGTGAGCGTGGACAGCGCATGGGCAAACTGAATATCCGCCCCACCGGTCGTTTGAATATTAAGCCCTGTTCACCAAGCAGAGAGAACATTTTGACAATGTAAAAAGTAGTCGCCAAAAGTTATTTGAGCCTCGACCTGGCGACCCTTGAACCAGCTGACACCCCGACTCCCCTGCCCGACTGGTTTTTAGCTGAGAGACTCGAACCAGACATGTCCGAGGGAGCTATAGCATTGCTCTCTTCTTTGGTATGAATGCGTCCTATTCCCTGCGTCCAGGCTTGTACCGCCACCCGTTGGTGAAGTGAGATACTACAAGACCCTGACGTGCGAGCATACAAGGGTCCGTGATATGCGACTCACAATTTGGCGCATGCGGCATGTGCGCTGAAGTAACCACGACCTTAAGTGGACAGATCAGATATTCCCACTAATGCAACTCGTACGTCCTTAAAAACGTGACTGTAGGGAATGACATGAAGAAACATGGGCATGACCTATGATCACATAATCCCTTTTGAACTGAGTCCCTTCAAGGACGTCGACTCATGCCGAGGTGTCATATCTTTTAGGCCTTTGGAGTGTGGAATTGTAATTCAAAATCTCAAAATAACTTTTGCTTCCATTTTGGCGTAACAATTTTTAGGTCAGTAGCTTACCCAACCCAAGTGTTAACCAGTGTAACTGGAGATTTCACATATGAGTCACTTTTGAAAGACAACGTAAGGACGTTGGATAGCATTGTTGCCTCACAGAAAGAGGGTTATAGGTTTGAATCCCAGTTCAACTGAGAGCTTTTCTGTGTGGAGTTTGCATGCTTCCCAAGGGCACGTCCATTCTCCACAGGTACTCCTGACAGTATTTTCTGGCTAGAACCTTAAGATTGTCAGTGTCAAATGGCCCACTCTCCTGCACTGAATTCCATAGACAAAATCCCCTATATGACAGTGTCCCAAAAGGTGTCCCTAGAGGAAATGAGGGCTGTAAATGATGTCCCTGTATACTTCAATAACATACCAACTCTCTCTTGCATATCTTCAAAGACACAGCACTTTAAAAGGTGACAAACTTTGACAAAACACAACTTGAACACGCTTAAAGATAGGGTTGGACATACTGGAAAAACTGTTCAAGCAGGCTACATTTTGAATTCATAAGTCCTAGCCCCTTTTTTTCTGAGTTTCCCTTCAAAGCTAGGCCTCCAGAGCACAGGAATTCACAACGAGTTTATCACTGTTCAAATGCAGCACCAATGTTCATTCTGGTCTTGGATCTCTCTGAATCAACCTTTTTCTTGGCAGTAGGTTTCCCAAAAAAAACTTTCATTTGCAACCAATGCCGATTGTTGGCAACTTTTCTGCCATAATGTTGCTGCAACTGTCTTGTTACATGCACGATTAGTGCACGAAGAGGGGTACGCCCATAGGGGGTTGGATTAGATGGCAGTTGGATTGATGCATTACAATCCAATTCATTTGTTTGGGCCTTCAATATGATTGGAAGTTTTTTTTTTACAGGCATGTCTGTTCCACAGCTGACTGACATTTTTCATTTTTGTGACCAACAGCCCGCTCTCTTGCACCAAATTCCAGAGACAAAATCCACCATATGACAGTGTCCCAAGGGGTGTCCTTTGATGAAATGAGGGCTGTAAATGATGTCCCTGTATACCTCAATAACCTACCAAGGCTTTCTTGCATATCTTCAAAGACACAGCACTTAAAAAGTTGACAAACATTCCACAAAACGCAACTTGAACTTGCTTAATTAAGCAATAATATGTTGATGTTCAATTCCAATTCAGTCCCCAGTGCTGGGCTGCCTTTGGCCCCAGGCTGAATTTTGGACATGCCTGCCTTAAGCGTACTAGTAACGCCTACCCCACCAGTGCAAACTAGGTGCCCTTTTCATTTTTGCACCTGCCCTTCCAAATGTCTCTGCACACCACTGCATCTCATCTGTTTTAGAATTGAGGTTGCACATTCAGGCGTAGTAGGGGACTTTTTTTTTTAGACTGGCCTTATGATGAGGTGGAATTTCCATATGTAAGATGAGGAAGGAAAGAGATAAATTAACTGTATGATGAAGATGTTGGATCAGAAAGCTGTCAGAGCTCTCGGCAGCATCTGCTCGCTCTCTCTCTGTCTCTCTTTGAGCATGGTGGCTCCGGAGGAAGATGAACTCTGCTTTCCCCACATCAACACCTCCTGTAGGAGGACGACGGCTCCTTACATGGAGACCATGCTCACTTACACTGTGCTGTCCTGCATCACGATACTCACCGTGATCCTAAACCTGCTGGTCATCATCTCTATCTCACACTTCAAGTAGAGTCACAATTTCTCCATGTGGTTCTTGCATACAGTTAAATTTAGGTCTCTCATGCAACCAAGATTTGCTATACTGTAGCTATAGATGCACTTATCTGCTTTTGTAGTTCTCCTAGTATTATATATTGTGGGTTGTACATAGAACATCAGTGTTGTCTGTGTTGATTTTCTCTGATTTCAGGCAGCTCCACACCACCACCAACCTCCTCCTCCTCTCTCTGGCTTTCGCTGACTTCCTCGTGGGTCTCCTGCAGATGCCACTTGTTCTCCTCCAAAACCAAGGCTGCTGGTTCTTGGGCGACATCATGTGCGTCGTGCATTATTTTCTCGCTGCCCTCGTTGTCAGCGTTTCAGTGGGAAGCATGGTGCTCATATCAGTCGACCGCTATATAGCGATTTGTAACCCCATGTTTTACACCACCAGAGTCACTCTGACCAGAGTTAAACTCTCTGTTTGTCTGTGTTGGATATGTTCCGGTGTGCGTGGCATTTCTGTTTACTGGATGCTAAGATCTTTATGTGTTTTAATACTTTGAAATAGAAAAAAAAAAAAAAGGCCACAACACGTGAAGTAAATTCTTCCTAAAATCAAAGCCACTGGCACTGATGTCACCAGTACATCAGTGGAGTGTATTAATTACACAAAGTACATGAGTGACGAGCAATAACACAAATAATTATTAATTAAAATGATTATTAAATGCTTTGTAGGGGATGTTTATGCACATACATGAGCAGCCTAAACACTGCAAGAATAAAAAAAAAAAATGAATTGCATTCGAGAAGAAGATTGAAAGCACAGGAGTAACAAACAATAAAAATAAAACTGTTAAATATTGTTAACTGTCCCTAATTCTAACATGTTATAGTTTCATTACAGTATTTATAAGTGTATGGTCATATATTAAGACATCTGAACACATTTATGTGCTTTTATAATTTGAACCCATTTTTCTAATATATAGTAATGTGCAAAAGCCATTATTAACAATTAACCATTATTCATTAAGTCTCAACACATCCAGAAACATATTTGTAGTTTAAAAATAACAAAATTATCAGGAAAAAATATTGTTAAAGGAGTTTTTAGTGTGACCTGCTCTTACATTTGAACAATAACACAACACTGATTCTCTATATCTGCTGTGATAATGTTCTGTAACATCAGGTTTATTCAAGACATGCTTGTGCTTTACATACACATGTTGTATGATTCTATGATAAGACCAACTTTCAGTTACATCATTCCAATTCAAATGCCACTGACTACAGAATTTGATAAGTACAACAAAAATGGGCATGGAGCCCTGAGAGTATAAATGTCTAAATGTCTATAACTGTTGATGGTTGACGGGAAACATTTTTTTAGTAACATGTTTGTTTCATGGTGAAAAAAATATGGATTTAAATGATTATGTAGTATTTTTTTTTTTAGAACATTTGAATAAACTGGCATGAACATATTACTCCTATATAACAGACTTAAAAGGGTGTAGATAAGTAAACCATTGTCTAAAATGTATATTTCTTTATGTCCTGGTTGGCAGCGTTGTTTGTGAGGAAGTGGCAAAGCAGCAAAGTCAGTGATAATGTGTCAAAACCTCACACAACTACAACTCAAAAAACCTGAAATATCCCTTTTATTAAGTTCTCCAAGTCCAGTGTTCTGTCATTAAATGTTTTTCAGACTGATCAGAAAAACTTTAAGTAGCAGTGAATTATTTCCCCCCCAAAGTGGAAAAGTTATGTTTGCATCACCAAAATGATCGATATTAATGACAAGTGTCACACGTTCCTGCAGTGGCAAGCATTGTTGCCTCACAGCAAGAAGGGCGCCAATTCAGATCCTGCATTCCACAGAGGGTCTTTCTCATTGGAGTTTGCATTTTCTCCACATGTATGCATGGGTTTACCCCAGGTTTTCTAGTTTCCTCCTACAGTCCAAAAACATGCAGATTTGGGGATGAAGTAAATTGGACACTCTAAATTGATCCTATGTGAAAGAGTGAATGATTGTTTGTCTCAATGTGTCCCTGTGATGGACTGGCAATCTATCCAGGGTGTACCCCGCCTTTCACCCTATGTCAGCTGAGATTGGCACAGCTCCCCCCATGTGGAGGATAAAGTGGTAGGGGTTGTGCAAAGAGCGCATGGGCATGTGGACAACACATGCTCTAACTGAATGTCCCCTCCACCAGTAGTAAGAGTATTATGCCCCACTGACCAAGCAGAAAAAAAACATTTCAACAACAGAAGAAGTTGTTGCAAAGAATAGTTATTTGAGCCTCTGCCTTGTAACCCTCAAACCAGCTGACACCCTGACTCCCCTGCCCGAATGGCCTTTCAACTGTCAGACGCTCAAAACAGACAAGTCTGTGGGACCTGTAGGATCGTTCTCTTATACTTTGGTAGGAATGCGTCCTATTCCCTGCACCCAGACTTATACTGCCACCCGATGGTGAAGGGAGATACTACAGAACTCTGTCATGCTAGCATACCAGGGTCTACAATATGGGACACACAATTTGGCGCATGTGACATGTACACTGAATTATAACAGGTCCTTAAGTGGACAGATCAGTTATTCCCACCAATGCGACTCGTATAGCCTTAAAAACGTAACTGTAGTGAATCACATAAACACACAAGGGCATGAACCATGATCACGTAATCCCTTTTGACCTGTGTCCCTTCAAGGAAGTGGACTCAAGCCAAGTTGTCATATATTTTATGCCTTTGGGGTGTGGAATTGGAATTTAAATCTCAAAATAATTTTTAGGTCAGTAGCTTATCCCACCCAAGTGTTAACCAGTGTAAAAGCAGATTTCACATATGAGTCACTTTTGAAAGACAACGTAATTATGTTGGATAGCACTGTTGCCTCACAGCAAGACGGTTACAGATTTGAAAGCAAGTTCGACCGAGAGCCTTTCTGTGCGGAGTTTACATGCTATCCCCAAGTTTGTGTCCATTCTCCCCAGGTACTTCAGACAGTATTTTCAGGCTAGAACCTGAAGATTGTCAGTGTCAAATGGCCGGCTCTCCTGCACCAAATTCCATAGACAAAATCCCCCTATGACAGTGTCCCAAAAGGTGTCCCTAGAGGAAATGAGGGCTGTAAATGATGTCCCTGTATACTTCGATAACATACCAACGCTCTCTTGCATATCTTCAAAGACATAGCACTTTAAAAGGTGACAAACTTTGACAAAAAAACATCTGCATCAGCCTTTTTCTTGGCAGCAGCTTTTCGCAAAAAAACGCCTGTTGTTGGTTACTATTTTGCCATAATGTTACCTCAACTGTCTTGTTGCATGCGCGATTAGTGCACAAAGAGGTGCATGCCCATACGGGGTTGGAGTCAATGACAGTTGGAATGATGCATCACAGTCCAGTTCATTTGTCTGGGCCTTTCAATATGATTGGATGATGTTTTTACAGGCCTGTCCGTTCCACCGCTGAATTTTTTTATTTTTATGACAAACAGCCCTCTCTCCTGCACCAAATACCATAGACAAAATCCCCTATATGGCTTTGTCCCAAAGGGTGTCCTTAGATGAAATGAGGGCTGCACTAGGTGGCCTTTTCATTTTTGCCCCTGCCCTTCCAAATGCACCTGTGCATTTCATTTAGAATTGAGGTTGCACATTCAGGCGTAGCAGGGGACCTTTTTTTAGACTGCCGTTATGATGAGGTGGAATTTGCATATGTAAGATGAGGAAGGAAAGAGATAAAGTAACTGTATGATGAAGATGTTGGATCAGAAAGCTGTCAGAGCTCTCTGCAGCATCTGCTCGCTCTCT
Source organism: Solea solea (assembly GCF_958295425.1). Classification (NCBI taxonomy): domain Eukaryota; kingdom Metazoa; phylum Chordata; class Actinopteri; order Pleuronectiformes; family Soleidae; genus Solea; species Solea solea. The sequence continues at coordinate 35,462,532 of NC_081135.1, forward strand.
CTCTCTCTCGCTCTCTGAGCATGGAGGCTCCGGAGGAAGGCGAACTCTGCTTTCCCCACATCAACACCTCCTGTAGGAGGACGACGGGTCCTTACGTGGAGACCATGCTCACTTACACTGTACTGTCCTGCATCACGATACTCACTGTGATCCTAAACCTGCTGGTCATCATCTCTATCTCACACTTCAAGTAGAGTCACAATTTCTCCACGTGGTTCTTGCATACAATTAAATTTAGGTCTCTCATGCAACCAAGATTTGCTATACTGTAGCTATAGATGCACTTATCTGCTTTTGTAGTTCTCCTAGTATTATATATTGTTGGTTGTACATAGAACATCAGTGTTGTCAGTGTTGATTTTCTCTTATTTCAGGCAGCTCCACACCACCACCAACCTCCTCCTCCTCTCTCTGGCTGTCGCTGACTTCCTCGTGGGTCTCCTGCAGATGCCACTTGTTCTCCTCCAAAACCAAGGCTGCTGGTTCTTGGGCGACATCATGTGTGTCGTGCATTATTTTCTCGCTGCCCTCGTTGTCAGCGTTTCAGTGGGAAGCATGGTGCTCATATCAGTCGACCGCTACATAGCAATTTGTAACCCCATGTTTTACACCACCAGAGTCACTCTGACCAGAGTAAAATTCTCTGTTTGTCTGTGTTGGATATGTTCCGGTGTGCATGGCAGTTGGCTATTCAGGGACGTCTTAAAACAGCCTGACATGTATATCACCTGCTATGGAAGTTGTGTAGTTGTGGTCGGTTTCGCTGAAGGAATTGTTGATATGTTGGCCATGTTTTTAGGCCCCATTTTAGTCATATCAGTTTTGTATTTGAGAGTGTTTGTGGTGGCTGTTTCTCAGGCTCGGGCCATGCGCTCTCACGTGGCAGTCGTCACAGTGGAGCGTTCCCAGACTGTAAAAGCAATGAAATCTGAGATTAAAGCAGCCAGGACTCTCGGTATTGTATTGGTAGTTTTTCTTCTCTGCACATGTCCATATTATTGTTTTGCTGCAGCAGCTGAGGCTACCTCGCTTGGGGCGTCATATTCGGTCATTATGCTTTGGTTAATCTACTTAAATTCGACCTTTAACCCTGTGATTTATGTCTTTTTCTACCCGTGGGTCAGAAAAACCATCAAACACATTTTTACTCTTCAGATTCTGCAGCCTGGCTCATGTGAATTGAGTGTGACGTAGAAGGAGAGAGAGACTCTGAAGAAAATATTAAATTAAAATGTGTGAAAGCCTTCTGTTGATTGTGTCAAGCATTTCTGTTTACTGGATGCTAAAATCTTTATGTGTTTTAATACTTTGAAATAGAAAAAAAAAAAAGGCCACAACACGTGAAGTAAATTCTTCCTAAAATCAAAGCCACTGGCACTGATGTCACCAGCAAATCAGTGTAGTGATTACACAAAGTACATGAGTGACGAGCAATAATACAAATAATTATGAATTATAATGATTATTAAATACTTTGTAGGGGATGTTTATGCACATACATGAGCAGCCTAAACACTGCAAGAATAAAAAAAATAATGAATTGCATTAGAGAAGAAGATTGAAAGCACAGGAGTAACAAACAATATAAATAAAACTGTTAAATATTGTTAACTGTTCCTAATTCTAACATATTATAGTTTCATTCCAGTATTTATAAGTGTATGGTCATATATTAAGACATCTGAACACATTTCTGTGCTTTTATAATTTGAACCCATTTTTCTAATATACAGTACTGTGCAAGAGCCATTATTAACAATTAACTATTATTCATTAAGTCTCAACACATCCAGAAAATACGGAACCATGTTTGTAGTTTAATAATAACAAAATTATCAGGAAAAAATATTGTAAAATGAGTATTTAGTATGACCTGCTCTTACATTTGAACAATAACACAGCACTGATTCTCTACATCTGCTGTGATAAAGTTCTGTAACATCAGGTTTATTCAAGACATGGTTGTGCTTTACATACACATGTTGTATGATTCTATGATCATTAATACATAAGACCGACTTTCAGTCACATCATTCCAATTCAAATGCCACTGACTACAGAATTTGATAAGTACAACCAAAATGGGCATGGAACCCTGAGACTTTCAATGTCTATAACTGTTGATGGTTGACGGGAAATCAGTTTTTTTAGTAACATGTTTGTTTAATGGTGAAAAAAATATGGATTTAAATTATTATGTAGTATTTTTTTAGAACATTTGAATAAACTGGCATGAACATATTACTCATATATAACAGACTTAAACTGGTGTAGATAAGTAAACCATTGTCTAAAATGTATATTTCTTTATGTCCTGGTTGGCAGCCATGTTGTTTGTGAGAGGAAGTGGCAAAGCGGCAAAGTCAGTGATAATGTGTCAAAACCTCATACAACTCCACCTCAAAAAACCTGAAATATCCCTTTTATTAAGTTGTCCAAGTCCAGTGTTCTGTCATTAAATGTTTTTCAGACTGATCAAAAAAACTTTAAGTAGCAGTGAATTATTTCCCACACAAAGTGGAGAAGTTGTGTTTGCATCACTAAAATGATCTATATTAAAGACAAGGGTCACACGTTGTGCAGTGGCAAGCATTGTTGCCTCACAGAAAGAAGGGCCCCAGTTCAGATCCTGCATTCCACAGAGGGTCTATCTGATTGGAGTTTGCATTTTCTCCACATGTGTGGATGGGTTCTGTAATATTCTGGGCTATATGAAAGTGTCCTAAAATGCCGTCCCGAGAGGAAATGAGGGCTGTAAATGATGTCATTGTATACTTCAATAACATAACAACACTCTCTTGAATATCAAAGACATAGCACTTAAAAAGGTAACAAACATTGTGACAAAATGCCCTATCGGTGTGCACCAGGTGCCCTTTTCATTTCTGCCCCTGCTCTTTCAAATGTCTCCACACGCCACTGCATTTCATGTGTTTTAGAATTAAGGGTTGCACATTCAGGCAGAGCAGGGGACTGTTTTTTTACTCTGGCCTGATGATGAGGTGTATTTGCATATGTAAGATGAGGAAGGAAAGAGATAAATGAACTGTATGATGAAGACGTTGGTTTAGAAAGCTGTCAGAGCTCTCGGCAGCATCTCCTCTCTCTCTCTCTCTCTCTGAATATGGATGCTCCGGAGGAAGCTGAACTCTGCTTTCCCCGCATCAACACCTCCTGCAGGAGGACGACGGGTCCTTACGTGGAGACCATGCTCACTTACACTGTGCTGTCCTGCATCACGATACTCACTGTGATCCTAAACCTGCTGGTCATCATCTCTATCTCACACTTCAAGTAGAGTCACAACTTCTGCACATGGTTCCAGCATACGATTACATTTAGGTCTCTCATGCAAACATATTTGAAAAATCTTTAAAGATTTGCTACTTTAGCTGTAAATGCACTTATCTGCTCTTGTAGTTCTCCTATATTGTTGTATATAGAACATCAGTGTTGTCAGTGTTGATTTTCTCTGATTTCAGGCAGCTCCACACCACCACCAACCTCCTCCTCCTCTCTCTGGCTGTCGCAGACTTCCTCGTGGGTCTCCTGCAGATGCCTCTTCTTCTCCTCCAAAACCAAGGCTGCTGGTTCTTGGGCGACATCATGTGTGTTGTGCATTATTTCTTGGCTGCCCTCGTTATCAGTGTTTCACTGGGAAGCATGGTGCTCATATCAGTCGACCGCTATATAGCAATTTGTAACCCCATGTTTTACACCACCAGAGTCACTCTGACCAGAGTTACACTCTGTGTTTGTCTGTGTTGGATATGTTCCGGTGTGCAAAGCAGTTGGATATTCAGGGATGTCTTAAAACAGCCTGGCATGTATATCACCTGCTATGGAAGTTGTGTAGTTGTGGTCGGTTTCGCTGAAGGACTTATTGCTATTATTTTCTCATTTTTAGGCCCCATTTTAGTCATATCAGTTTTGTATTTGAGAGTGTTTGTGGTGGCTGTGTCTCAGGCTCGGGCCATGCGCTCTCACGTCGTAGTCGTCACAGTGGAGCGTTCCCAGACTGTAAAAGCAATGAAATCTGAGATTAAAGCAGCCAGGACTCTCGGTATTGTATTGGTAGTTTTTCTTCTCTGCTCATGTCCATATTATTGTTTTTCTGCTGCAGCTGGGACTACCTCGCTTGGGGCGTCATCTTCGATCATTATGATTTGGTTAATCTACTTAAACTCAACCTTTAACCCTGTGATTTATGTCTTTTTCTACCCGTGGGTCAGAAAAACCATTAAACACATTTTTACTCTTCAGATTCTGCAGCCTGGCTCCCGTGAAGTGAGTGTGATGTAGAAGGAGAGAGACTCTGAGGAAAATATTAAATTAGAATGTATGAAAGCCTTCTGTTGATTGTGTCAAGCCTTTCTGTTTACTGTATATAAAGATCTTTGTCTGTTTTTTTAAAAAAAAGCACAGGAGTAACATTCAATAAATATAAAACTGTTACATTATAGTATTTATATGTGTGTATGGACATCTGAACACATTTATGTGCATTGCTTTATGAGAATTTGCCCATTTTGCTCATATACAGTACTGTGCAAAAGTAATTAATAACCATTGTTTGTTGTTTTCGCAGTGCTGTATTAACCATACAGCATAATTAAGTCTCAGCACATCCAGAAAAAAACTGGAAAAATTTATGTAGTTTAAAAATAACATTTTCAGAAAAAAAAATTATTAAAAAGGAGTATTTAGTGTGACCTGCCCTTACATTTGAACAATAACACCAAACGATTCATCGATTAATCGAGAAAATAATTAACATATTAATCGTTAGTTCCAGCACAACAGAACAAAATTACATGAAGGTATTACTCATATATAACAGACTTAGAAGGGTGTAGATAAGTAAACCTTTGTCCAAAAACGTGTTTTCCTTTACGTCCTGGTTGGCAGCCATGTTGTTTGTGAGAGCAAGTGGCCAAGCAGCAAAGTCAGTGATAATGTGTCAATACCTCAAACAACTACATCTAAAAAAACCCTGAAATGTCCCTTTTAATAAGTTGTTCAAGTCCAGTGTTCTGTCATTAAATGTTTTTCAGACTGATCAGAAAAACTTTAAGTAGCAGTGAATTACTTCCCCCACAAAGTTGAAAAGTTTTAATCACCAAAATTATCCATTTTAATGACAAGGTGTTATGACCGGCTCAAAGGCCACAACAAAAGCTGGAGATGCACAACCAACTTTGCATAAATAAAAGTCAAATTTATTAAATAAATGTGCAAAAATAGAAACAATGAGGTGTGTAAGTCAGAATCAGTGGTGTATGAGGATGTATCAATGCAATGAAGCATATGTTGTGCATTTTGTCAGTGTCTAACAAAGGAACAGCTAAACAAACAAATCATACTGTTGAAGGGATCGCATGCTGGTCTCTGGGGAGGCGGGGTTAAATAGGCTGGGAGGCCTGGCCAGGTGCTATCAGTTACTCAATCAGCTCAGCCTGAGACTGCAAGTAAAAGAGCAGAGCACCAGTATACGGTGCTGCAGTGGCAAACATTGTTGCCTGACAGCAAGAAGGGCCCAGTTGAGATCCTGCATTCCACAGGGGGTCTTTCTAAGTGGAGTTTGCATGTTCTCCCCATGTGTGCATGGGTTTTACCCAGGTTCTTTAGTTTTCTACCACACTCCAAAAACATGCGGAATTGGGAATGAAGTAAATTGGACACTCTAAATTGACCGTAGGTGTGAGAGTGAATGGTTGTTTGTCTCTATGTGTCCCTCTGATGGACTGGCAGTCTGTCCAGGGTGTAACCCACCTTTCATCATATGTTAGCTGAGATTGGCACAGCTCCCCCCATGACCCTCTTGTGGAAGGTAAAGCGGTAGAGGATGTATAAAGAGCATGTTGGGTGCACGTGGACAATGCATGGGAGAACTGAATGCCCGCCACATCGGTGGGTGGAGTATTATGCCCTGTTAATCAAGCAGAAAAAATATTTCGACAAAAGACGAAGTAGTTGCCAAGGATAGTTATCTTCTATCATGGTGATCCTCGAACCGGCTGACACCCCGACTCCCCTGCCCGACTGGCCTTTCAACTGTGAGACACTCGAACCAAACATGTTCGAGGGATCGTTTTCTTCTTCTTTATTAGGAATGCATCCTATTCTCTGCGTCCAGACTTGTACCGCCACCCGATGGTGAAGTGAGATACTACAGGACCCTGAGGCACGAGTATACAGGGGTCCGTGATATGTACTTTGGTGTGCACACCATGTGTGCAGAAGTATATCAAAGCTTCAAGTGGACAGATCAGATATTCCCACCAATGCGACTTGTACATCCTTAAAAACCCATGATCACATAATCCCTTTTGAACTGTGTCCCATCCAGGAATTGGACTTACGCCGAGGTATCATGTCTTTTCAGCCTTTGGAACATGGAATAGGAATTTAAAATCTCAAAATAACTTTTAATTCCATTTTAGCCTAACAATTTTTAGGTCAGTAGCTTATCCCACCCAAGTGTGTTAGCAGTGTAAATTAAGTTGCATAGCATTGTTGCGTCAGAGCAAGACGGTTAGATGTTAGACAGAGAGCCTTTCTGTGTAGAGTTTACATGCTATCCCCAAGTGCACGTCCATTCTCTCCAGGTACTTCAGACAGTATTTTCTAGCTAGAAACTGAACATTGTCAGTGTCAAATGGCCAACTCTCCTGCACCAAATTCCATATACAAAATGCCCCTATGTGTCCCAAAAGGTGTCCCTAGAGGAAATTAGGGCTGTAAATGATGTCCCTCTATACTTCAATAACATACCAACGCTCTCTTGCATATCTTCAAAGACATAGCACTTTAAAAGGTGACAAACTTTGACAAAACACATCTGCATCAGCCTTTTTCTTGGCAGCAGCTTTCTCAAAAAAACTTTCATTTTCAACCAACGCCTGTTGTTGGCAACTTTTCTGCCATAATGTTACCTCAACTGTCTTGTTGCATGCGCGATTAGTGCACAAAGAGGTGTATGCCCATACGAGGTTGGAGTCAGTGACAGTTGGAATGATGCATCACAATCCAATTCATTTGTTTGGGCCTTTCAATATGATTGGATGGTGTTTTTACAGGCCTGTCTGTTCCACCGCTGACATTTTTGATTTTTATGACAAACAGCCCTCTCTCCTGCACCAAATTCCATAGACAAAATCCCCTATATGACTTTGTCACAAAGGGTGACCTTAGATGAAATGAGGGCTGCACTAGGTAGCCTTTTCATTTTTGCCACTGCCCTTCCAAATGCACCACTGCATTTCATTTAGAATTGAGGTTGCACATGCAGGCTTAGCAGGGGACCTTTTTTTAGACTTTCCTTATGAGGTGGAATTTGCATATGTAAGATGAGGAAGGAAAGAGATAAATTAACTGTATGATGAAGATGTTGGATCAGAAAGCTGTCAGAGCTCTTGGCAGCATCTGCTCGCTCTCTCTCTCTCTCTCAGCATGGAGGCTCCGGAGGAAGATGAACTCTGCTTTCCCCACATCAACACCTCCTGTAGGAGGACGACGGCTCCTTACCTGGAGACCATGCTCACTTACACTGTGCTGTCCTGCATCACGATACTCACCGTGATCCTAAACCTGCTGGTCATCATATCTATCTCACACTTCAAGTTGAGTCACAATTTCTTCACGTGGTTCTTGCATACAATTAAATATAGGTCTCTCATGCAACCAAGATTTGCTACTGTAGCTATAGATGCACTTATCTGGCTCTTGTAGTTCTCCTATATTGTTGTACATAGAACATCAGGGTTGTCAGTGATTTTCTCTGATTTCAGGCAGCTCCACACCACCACCAACCTCCTCCTCCTCTCTCTGGCTGTCGCTGACTTCCTCGTGGGCCTCCTGCAGATGCCACTTCTTCTCCTCCACAACCAAGGCTGCTGGTTCTTGGGCGACATCATGTGTGTCGTGCATTATTTTCTCGCTGCCCACGTTGTCAGCGTTTCAGTGGGAAGCATGGTGCTCATATCAGTCGACCGCTATATAGCAATTTGTAACCCCATGTTTTACACCACCAGAGTCACTCTGACCAGAGTTAAACTCAGTGTTTGTCTGTGTTGGATATGTTCCAGTGTGCATGGCAGTTGGATATTCAGGGACGTCTTAAAACAGCCTGACATGTATAACACCTGCTATGGAAGTTGTGTAGTTGTGGTCGGTTTCGCTGAAGGACTTGTTGATATGTTGGCCATGTTTTTAGGCCCCATTTTAGTCATATCAGTTTTGTATTTGAGAGTGTTTGTGGTGGCTGTTTCTCAGGCTCGGGCCATGCGCTCTAACATCGCAGTCGTCACAGTGGAGCGTTCCCAGACTGTAAAAGCAATGAAATCTGAGATTAAAGCAGCCAGGACTCTCGGTATTGTATTGGTAGTTTTTCTTCTCTGCACATGTCCATATTATTGTTTTGCTGCAGCAGCTGAGGCTACCTCGCTTGGGGCGTCATATTTGGTCATTATGCTTTGGTTAATCTACTTAAATTCGACCTTTAACCCTGTGATTTATGTCTTTTTCTACCCGTGGGTCAGAAAAACCATCAAACACATTTTTACTCTTCAGATTCTGCAGCCTGGCTCATGTGAATTGAGTGTGACGTAGAAGGAGAGAGAGACTCTGAAGAAAATATTAAATTAAAATGTGTGAAAGCCTTCTGTTGATTGTGTCAAGCATTTCTGTTTACTGGATGCTAAAATCTTTATGTGTTTTAATACTTTGAAATAGAAAAAAAAAAAAGGCCACAACACGTGAAGTAAATTCTTCCTAAAATCAAAGCCACTGGCACTGATGTCACCAGCAAATCAGTGTAGTGATTACACAAAGTACATGAGTGACGAGCAATAATACAAATAATTATGAATTATAATGATTATTAAATACTTTGTAGGGGATGTTTATGCACATACATGAGCAGCCTAAACACTGCAAGAATAAAAAAAATAATGAATTGCATTAGAGAAGAAGATTGAAAGCACAGGAGTAACAAACAATATAAATAAAACTGTTAAATATTGTTAACTGTTCCTAATTCTAACATATTATAGTTTCATTCCAGTATTTATAAGTGTATGGTCATATATTAAGACATCTGAACACATTTCTGTGCTTTTATAATTTGAACCCATTTTTCTAATATACAGTACTGTGCAAGAGCCATTATTAAACATTAACCATTATTCATTAAGTCTCAACACATCCAGAAAATACGGAACCATGTTTGTAGTTTAATAATAACAAAATTATCAGGAAAAAATATTGTAAAATGAGTATTTAGTATGACCTGCTCTTACATTTGAACAATAACACAGCACTGATTCTCTACATCTGCTGTGATAAAGTTCTGTAACATCAGGTTTATTCAAGACATGGTTGTGCTTTACATACACATGTTGTATGATTCTATGATCATTAATACATAAGACCGACTTTCAGTCACATCATTCCAATTCAAATGCCACTGACTACAGAATTTCATAAGTACAACACAAATGGGCATGGAGCCCTGAGACTTTCAATGTCTATAACTGTTGATGGTTGACGGGAAACCAGTTTTTTTAGTAACATGTTTGTTTAATGGTGAAAAAAATATGGATTTAAATGATTATGTAGTATTTTTTTTAAAACATTTGAATAAACTGGCATGAACATATTACTCATATATAACAGACTTAAAAGGGTTTAGATAAGTAAACCATTTTCTAAAATTTATATTTCTTTATGTCCTGGTGGCAGCCATGTTGTTTGTGAGAGGAAGTGGCAAAGCGGCAAAGTCAGTGATAATGTGTCAAAACCTCATACAACTACACCTCAAAAAACCTGAAATATCCCTTTTATTAAGTTGTCCAAGTCCAGTGTTCTGTCATTAAATGTTTTTCAGACTGATCAAAAAAACTTTAAGTAGCAGTGAATTATTTCCCCAACAAAGTGGAAAAGTTGTGTTTGCATCACCAAAATCATCGATATTAAAGACAAGGGTCAGACGTTGCTGCAGTGGCAAGCATTGTTGCCTCACAGAAAGAAGGGTCCCGGTTCAGTTGAGATCCTGCATTCCACAGAGGGTCTTTCTGATTGGAGTTTGCATTTTCTCCATATGTAAGCATGGTTTTTTCCCAGGTTTTCTAGTTTCCTCCTACAGTCCAAAAACATGCAGATTTGGGGATGAAGAAAATTGGACACTGTAAATTGATCCAATGTGAAAGAGTGAATGATTGTTTGTCTCAATGTGTCCCTGTGATGGACTGGCAATCTATCCAGGGTGTACCCCGCCTTTCACCCTATGTCAGCTGAGATTGGCACAGCTCCCCCCATGTGGAGGATAAAGTGGTAGGGGGTGTGCAAAGAGCGCATGGGCATGTGGACAACACATGCTCTAACTGAATGTCCCCTCCACCAGTAGTAAGAGTATTATGCCCCACTGACCAAGCAGAAAAAAAACATTTCGACAGAAGAAGTAGTTGCAAAGGATAGTTATCTGAGCCTCGGCCTGGCGACCCTCAAACCAGCTGACACCCTGACTCCCCTGCCCGAATGGCCTTTCAACTGTGAGACGCTCAAAACAGACATGTCTGTGGGACCTGTAGGATCGTTCTCTTATTCTTTGGTAGGAATGTGTCCTATTCCCAGCGCCCACACTTGTACTGCCACCCGATGGTGAAGGGAGATACTACAGAACTCTGACGTGCTAGCATACCAGGGTCTACAATATGGGACACACAATTTGGCGCATGCGACGTGTACACTGAAGTATAACAGGACCTTAAGTGGACAGATCAGTTATTCCCACCAATGCGACCTGTATGTCCTTAAAAACGTAACTGTAGTGAATCACATAAACACACAAGGGCATGAACCATGATCACATAATCCCTTCAAGGAAGTGGACTCAAGCCAAGTTGTCATACATTTTATGCCTTTGGGGTGTGGAATTGGAATTTAAAATCTCAAAATAATTTTTGCTTCCATTTTGGCCAAACAATTTTTAGGTCAGTAGCTTATCCCACCCAAATGTTAACCAGTGTAAATGCAGATTTCACATATGAGTCACTTTTGAAAGACAACTTAAGCATGTTGTATAGCACTGTTGCCTCACAGCAAGACGGTTACAGATTTGAAAGCAAGTTCGACGAGAGCCTTTCTGTGTGGAGTTTACATGCTATCTCCAGGTTTGTGTCCATTCTCTCCAGGTACTTCAGACAGTATTTTCAGGCTAGAACCTGAAGATTGTCAGTGTCAAATGGCCCACTCTCCTGCACTGAATTCCATAGACAAAATCCCCTGTATGACAGTGTCCTAAAAAGGTGTGTAGCGCCTCTCTAGTGTGTTTTACTATGATGAGAGGTGGCTAACCTGAGCTCTTTCAATATGTAATATTGAGTATTGAGATTCTCTAATGAAATTAATCCAGTAAATGTATACGATTGTAAAGCACTGTATCCTTTAACCCAATACCTAAACACAGTACACAGTCTTTAAACAAACAGTTTCAAAATAAAATTGCTCTTATGCGTAGGGAACTTAGAATAGTTAAGACAGTAACCACTTCTGTTCTTATAACAAATATTAAATTGTTTACTCAACAAATTAAATTCAGCAGTTACACATCTTCACAGAGTTTTTCAATGAGACATGCATACACCTGAACATTAAACTATGGGCCGTAAGAAAAGAAAATATCCGGCAATAAATTTACCACAATTAAATACCCAGTTCAAAAGATGCAGGCCTGAATGTAGCTCGGGTGCGTTGTAGCCAAAAACACAATGACTGCTTCACCACAAGGGCCAAAAGGAGGAGGAGACGATCCACGCAGACGAGAAAACCCACGCAGCTGACGATCCCGGCTAAATCCACACCTCGGCACTCAGCTCCGTCGATGGCAGCTCCACACACGCAACTCCACACAGGCAACTCCGCACAGGCAACTCCACACAGGCTTCACCATAGAGGTCACTGGTCGTAAGCTCGTTTGAACTTCATTTTTAACATGTATTGATGATGAACTTAAACTCTTTTTAACCTAACATTATGCATATTAGGCAATTCAATTATTTATTCCAACTTATATCATTCTATTTAATTTCCACCGGGCTACAGGTGTCCCGAGAGGAAATGAGGGCTGTAAATGATGTCATTGTATACTTCAATAACATACCAACGCTCTCTTGAATATCAAAGACATAGCACTTAAAAAGGTAACAAACATTGTGACAAAATGCAACTTAAACTTGCAAGCAGTTCAAGCAGGGTAGATTTTGAATTCAAAAATCCTAGCCCCTTTCTTCAGAGTTCTCTCCGAAGCTATGCCTCCAGAGCACAGGAATGCACAATGAACACACCAATGTTCCAATGCAAAAACAAACCAAGGCTTTCTTGCACATCTTCAAAGACACAGCACTTAAAAAGGTGACACACATTGTGACAAAATGCAACTTGAACTTGCTTAATTAATCAATAATATGTTGATGTTCAATTCCAATTCAGTCCCCAGTGTCGGGCTGCCTTTGGCCCCAGGTTGCATTTTGGACATGCCTGCCTTAAGCGTACTAGTAAGGCCTGCCCCATCGGTGTGCACCAGGTGCCCTTTTCATTTCTGCCCCTGCCCTTTCAAATGTCTCAACACGCCACTGCATTTCATGTGTTTTAGAAGTGAGGATGCGCATTCAGGCAGAGCAGGGGACTGTTTTTTTACTCTGGCCTGATGATGAGGTGGAATTTGCATATGTAAGATGAGGAAGGAAAGAGATAAATTAACTGTATGATGATGATGTTGGATCAGAAAACTGTCCGAGCTCTCTGCAGCATCTCCTCTCTCTCTCTGAACATGGAGGCTCCAGAGGAAGCTGCACTCTGCTTTCCCCACATCAACACCTCCTGCAGGAGGAGGACGGGTCCTTACGTGGAGACAATGCTCACTTACACTGTGCTGTCCTGCATCGCGATACTCACCGTGATCCTAAACCTGTTGGTCATCATCTCTATCTCGCACTTCAAGTAGAGTCACAATTTCTACACATTTTCTACTATTGCTATAAATGTACTTATCTGCTCTTGTTGTTCTCCTAGTATTATATGTTGTAGGTTGTACATAGAACATCAGTGTTGTCAGTGTTGATTTTCTCTGATTTCAGGCAGCTCCACACCACCACCAACCTCCTCCTCCTCTCTCTGGCTGTTGCTGACTTCCTCGTGGGTCTCCTGCAGATGCCACTTCTCCTCCTCCAGAACCAAGGCTGCTGGTTCTTGGGCGATGTCATCTGTGTCGTGTATTACTGTTTAGGTTTCCTTGTTGTCAGCGTTTCAGTGGGAAGCATGGTGCTCATATCAGTCGACCGCTATATAGCAATTTGTAACCCCATGTTTTACACCACCAGAGTCACTCTGACCAGAGTTAAACTCTGTGTTTGTCTATGTTGGATATTTTCCAGTGTACACAGCAGTTGGATTTTGAGGGGTGTCCTAAAACAGCCTGACATGTATAACTCCTGCTATGGAAGTTGTGTAGTTGTGGTCGGTTTTGCTGAAGGACTTGTTGATCTTATTGCCACATTTTTATGCCCCATTTTAATCATATCAGTTCTGTATTTGAGAGTGTTTGTGGTGGCTGTGTCTCAGGCTCGGGCCATGCGCTCTCAAATCGTAGTCGTCACAGTGGTGCATTCCCAGACTTTAAAAGCAATGAAATCTGAGATTAAAGCAGCAAGGACTCTTGGTATTGTATTGGTAGTTTTTCTTCTCTGCACATGTCCATATTCATGTTTTGCTGTTGCAGCTGAGACTGCCTTGCTTGGGGCGTCATATTCGTTAATTATGCTTTGGTTAGTCTACTTAAACTCGACCTTTAACCCTGTGATTTATGTCTTTTTCTACCCGTGGGTCAGAAAAACCATTAAACACATTTTTACTCTTCAGATTCTGCAGCCTGGCTCCCGTGACGTGAGTGTGATGTAGTAAGAGAGACTCTAAGGAAAATATTAAATTCAAATGTATGAAAGCCTTCTGTTGATTGTGTCAAGCATTTCTGTTTACTGTATATAAAGATCTTTGTGTGTTTAAAAAAAAAAAACAGGAGTAACATACAATAAAAATAAAACCGTTATATACTGCTACCTGTCCCTAATTCTATCATATTAAGTTACATTATAGTATTTATATGTGTGTATGGACATATATTAAGACATCTCAACACATTTATGTGCATTGCTTTTTGAATTTGAGCCCATATTGCTCATATACAGTACTGTGCAAAAGCAATTATTAACCATTGTTTGTTGTTTTCGCAGTGCTGTATTAACCATACAGCATAATTAAGTCTCAGCACATCCAGAAAAAAAACTGGAAAAATTTATGTAGTTTAAAAATAAAATTTTCAGAAAAAAAAATTATTAAAAAGGAGTATTTAGTGTGACCTGCCCTTACATTTGAACAATAACACCAAACGATTCATCAATTAATCGAGAAAATAATGAACATATTAATCGTTAGTTGCAGCACAACAGAACAAAATTACATGAAGGTATTACTCATATATAACAGACTTAAAAGGGTGTAGATAAGTAAACCTTTGTCCAAAAACGTGTTTTCTTTTATGCCATGTTGTTTGTGAGAGCAACTACAAACTACATCTAAAAAAACCCTGAAATGTCCCTTTTAATAAGTTGTTCAAGTCCAGTGTTCTGTCATTAAATGTTTTTCAGACTGATCAGAAAAACTTTAAGTAGCAGTGAATTACTTACCCCACAAAGTTGAAAAGTTTTAATCACCAAAATTATCAATTTTAATGACAAGGTGTTATGACCGGCTCAAAGGCCACAACAAAAGCTGGAGATGCACCACCAACTTTGCATAAACAAAAGTCAAATTTATTAAATAAATGTGCAAAAATAGAAACAATGAGGTGTGTAAGTCAGAATCAGTGGTGTATGAGGGTGTATGAATGCAATGAAGCATATGTTGTGCATTTCTTCAGTGTCTAACAAAGGAACAGCTAAACAAACAAATCATCCTGGTGAAGGGATCAAACAGCCCTCTCTCCTGCACCAAATACCATAGACAAAATACCCTATATGACTTTGTCCCAAAGAGTGTCCTTAGATGAAATGAGGGCTGCACTAGGTGGCCTTTTCATTTTTGCCCCTGCCCTTCCAAATGCACCTGTGCATTTCATTTAGAATTGAGGTTGCACATTCAGGCGTAGCAGGGGACCTTTTTTTAGACTGACCTTATGATGAGGTGGAATTTGCATATGTAAGATGAGGAAGGAAAGAGATAAATTAACTGTATGATGAAGATATTGGATCAGAAAGCTGTCAGAGCTCTCTGCAGCATCTGCTCTCTCTCTATCTCTGTCTCTGAGCATGGAGGCTCCAGAGGAAGGTGAACTCTGCTTTCCCCACATCAACACCTCCTGCAGAAGGATGACGGGTCCCTACGTGGAGGCCATGCTCACTTACACTGTGCTGTCCTGCATCACGATAATCACTGTGATCCTAAACCTGCTGGTCATCATCTCTATCTCACACTTCAAGTAGAGTCACAATTTCTCCACATGGTTCCAGCATATAATTAAATTTAGGTCTCTCATGCCACCATGTTTGAAAAAAACTTAAAGATTTGCTAAATTACTTGTAGTTCTCCGATTATTATATAGTGTTGGTTGTACATAGAACATCAGTGTTGTCAGTGTTGATTTTCTCTGATTTCAGGCAGCTCCACACCACCACCAACCTCCTCCTCCTCTCTCTGGCTGTCGCTGACTTCCTTGTGGGTCTCCTGCAAATGCCACTTCTTCTCATCCACAACCAAGGCTGCTGGTTCTTGGGCGACATCATGTGTGTCGTCCATTATTTTTTTGCTGCCCTCGTTGTCAGCGTTTCAGTGGGAAACATGGTGCTCATATCAGTCGACCGCTATATAGCAATTTGTAACCCCATGTTTTACACCACCAGAGTCACTCTGACCAGAGTTAAACTCTGTGTTTGTCTGTGTTGGACATTTTCCGGTGTGCATGGCAGTTGGATATTCAGGGATGTCTTAAAACAGCCTGACATGTATATCACCTGCTATGGAAGTTGTGTTGTTGTGGTCGGTTTTGCTGAAGGACTTGTTGACATTATTGCCACGTTTTTAGGCCCCATTTTAATCATAGCAGTTCTGTATTTGAGAGTGTTTGTGGTGGCTGTGTCTCAGGCACGGGCCATGCGCTCTCACGTCGCAGTCGTCACAGTGGAGCGTTCCCAGACCGTAAAAGCAATGAAATCTGAGATTAAAGCAGCCAGGACTCTTGGTATTGTATTGGTAGTTTTTCTTCTCTGCTCATGTCCATATTATTGTTTTGCTGTTGCGGCTGAGACTGCCTCGCTTGGGGCGACATCTTCGGTCATTATGCTTTGGTTAGTCTACTTAAACTCGACCTTTAACCCTGTGATTTATGTCTTTTTCTACCCGTGGGTCAGAAAAACCATCAAATACATTTTTACTCTTCAGATTATGCAGCCTGGCTCCCGTGAAGTGAGTGTGATGTAGAAGGAGAGAGACTTTGAAGAAAATATTAAATTCAAATGTGTGAAAGCCTTCTGTTTATTGTGTCCAGCATGTCTGTTTACTGGATGCAAAGATCTTTATGTGTTTTGATCCTGTGAATTTTAAAAAGAAAAAAATGGCCAAAAAACATTAGGTAAATTCTTCCTAAAATCAAAGCCACTGGAACTGATGTCACCAGTAGTTTGGAGGAGTGTAGTAATTACACAAAGTAGATGAGTGATGAGCAATAACATAAATAATTATGAATGAAATGATTATTAAATGCTTTATAGGGGATGTGTATAGACATACATTAGCAGCCTAAAGACTGCAAGAAGAAAAAAAATAATGAATTGCATTAGAGCCACAAGCAAAGAAGACTGTTAACTGTCCCTGATTCTAACATATTACACTGTTATATTACAGTATTTATATGTGTGTATGGATATATATTAAGAAATCTGAACACATTTCTGTGCATTGCTTTTTGAATTTCAACCCATTTCTCTCATATACCGTACTGTGCAAAAGCCTTCAGCCACCACTGTTTTAGCAATGCTTTAATGACCATACAGTGTAATTATGTCTCAATCACATTATTGGAACACATCCAGACATCCAGAAATCATGTATATAGTTTAGAAATAACACAATTTCCAGAAAAAATTATTAAAATGTCAAGTTAGTTTAGTGTGACCTGCCCTTATATTTGAACATGACCCTGATTCTTGATAAGCAGATCTTTTTTGAAAAAGGTCTGTTACCCCAAGGTTTATTTAAGACCAGCTTGTGCTTTACAGTTTATTGAAGACTCATCAATACATGAGATCAACTTTCAGTCTTTATTCAAATCCAAAGGCCACTGATTACAGAATGTGATAAGTACAAGAAAAATAGTCTTGGAGCCCTGAGACTTGTCAGTCACAGTTCATCATTGACGGGAAACCCGTTTTTTTAGTTACACATTTATTTCATTGTGAGAAAATCATGGATGTAAATGATTATGCAGTATTTTTTACACA
Source organism: Solea solea (assembly GCF_958295425.1). NCBI lineage: Eukaryota > Metazoa > Chordata > Actinopteri > Pleuronectiformes > Soleidae > Solea > Solea solea. The sequence continues at coordinate 35,480,081 of NC_081135.1, forward strand.
TTACATATTATATTACATACAGAAAAGGCTGTGTAACAGCAAGAAAAAAATGAATGAACATATTACTCACATATAACAGACTGAAAATGGTGTAGATAAGTAAACCTTTGTTAAAATGCTTTATGTCAAGGTTGGCAGCCATGTTGTTTGTGAGAGGGAGTGGCAAAGCGGCAAAGTTTTCAGTCTGTTATATATGAGTAATATGTTCATGCATTTATTTTCTTGCTGTTATACAGCCTTTTCTGTATGCATTGTCACAAAATTAAAAAAAGTCAGTCAGCTGTGGAACGGACAGGCCTGTAAAAACATCATCCAATCATATAATTTGGCTTACTTGAAGCACTTACTTACTTCTGGCTCTTGCTTGTACCCAAATGTTGAAATGCACTTATTGTCGCTTTGGTTAAAAACATCTGCTAAATGACATGTAATGTAATGTAATGTAATATTGAATGGTCCGAACAAATTAATTGGATCGGGATGCATCAACCAAACTGCACACTTTTACCTTGAGTGATACCAGTGATCCATCAATTCATCCATTTTTTTACCACTTATCTGAGGTCGGGTCTCGGGGGTAGCAGCTTGAGCAGAGAAGCCCAGACTTCTCTCTCCCCCCGGCCACTTTGTCCAGCACTTTTGGGGAATCCCAAGGCGTTCCTAGGATTACACCCCAACCCAAAGAGGGCACTCCACCGTTTTCTGGTTTAAGACCATGGTCTCTGATTTCGAGGTGCTGATTGTCATCCCAGTCACTTCACACCCGGCTGCGAACCGCTCCAGTGAAAGTTGAAGATCAGGGCACGATATAGCAAAGAGAACTACATCATTTGCAAAAAGCAGAAACCCAATCCTGAGCCCACCAAACCAGAATCCCTCGATGTCCTGGCTGCATCTAGAGATTCTATCTATGAAGGTTAGGAACAGAACCGGTGACGAAGGGCAGCCCTGGTGGAGACCAACCCCCACTAGAAATGGATCCGACTTACTGCCGGCAATGCGGACCAAGCTTTGACACTGGTCATACAGGGACCGAATGGCCCTTATTAAGGGTTCCTGTACCCTATACCCCTGGAGCATCTCCCCGAGGGACACGATGGAACACCTTCTCCAAGTCCACAAATAACATGTAGACTGGTTGGGCAGACTCCCATGCACCCTCCAGGACCCTGCCAAGAGTGTAGAGCTGGTCCACCGTTCCACGACCAGGACAAAAACCACATTGCTCCTCCTGAAACTGTGGTTCGATTGTCCGACGGACCTCTGTAGTTGAAATACACCCACCGTCAATTGACAGTGCCAATCCAAAGGCACTGTCCCCACTGTCTACACGATGTTGGAAAGGCGTGTTAATGAAGACAGTCCTACAAAATTCAGAACATTAAGACACGCTGGGCGGATCTCATCCACCCCTGGGGCACTGCTACCGAGGAGCTTTTTAACCCCCTCGGTAACCTCATGTTACACTCTCTAATAAGAGTGGTTTAACTACTTAGAGGACCCAACAATGCAGAGGAGACAGATCACAATTTATCATGGTTTATTGCGGAAATTGATATAGTTGACGATGCAAGGGGAATGAGAAGTGGGAAATGGTGAGAGTCAATGAGCAGAGGAATGCTGAATGGAACAGACTCACAATGGTGAATATAAACAGGGGAAGTTCCAACGGTCAAGATGGGTTGTGGTGAAACCACAGCTCTCGGGGTAGTAGGAGACGTGGCGACCTGAGGCAGAACAACACCAGTGAGTAGTCCGGAAGTCAGAGTTTCAGATATCACAACTGAAGTCAAGTTACCACTGGTAGAACAAAAACAATTTGACGCTGGTGACTGGGACGGCAACGGCTTAAGAAGCCTCCTGATCGCTCATCAGGAGCAGGTGAGGTGGAGCCGCCGCAGGTGTTGCTGATCACTAGCGTCATCAGTGGAAGTAGGTCAGCCACGCCTCCTGCAGATAGGGGGGAGAGAGAGAGAGAGCAGCTTGGAGGAAAACTACAAGAATAATAACAGTGGAGGAGAGTGGGATAGTGACACCTCAGCCCCATAGATGGGAGAGCCCACTCCAGAGTCCCCAGACCCTGCTTCCTCATTGGAAGGCATGTCAGTGGGATCGAGGAGGTCTTTGAAATATTCCCACCACCGACTCACAATATCTCGTATTGAGTTCAGCAGCACCCCATCTCCACTGTACACAGTGTTGATGGTGCTGTACATCCCCCTCCTGAGTCACCGGATCATTGACCAGAACCTACTCAAAGCCGTCCGGAAATCGTTTTCCATGGTCTCACCAAACTCCCCCCCCAAGTTTGCCTCAGCGACTATCAAAGCTACATTCTGCTTGGCCTGCCAGTACCGCTAGGCACTGACAACAGGCACTGACCACCTTACGGCCACATCTCTGGTCAGCCGCCTGAACAATGTTAACAATAATCATGAATCATGACAATGATTGATGATCAGATTTAAATGTAGTATTTTTTAGAACACCTGAACAAAATTACATACAGAAACGCTGTTTAATAGCAAGAAAATAAATGCATGAACATATTACTCATATATAACACACTGAAAAGGGTGTAGACAAGTAAACCTTTCGTTAAAAATGTCTTTTTCTTTATGTTCTTTGTTGCATGCGCGATTAGTGCACCAAGAGGGGTATGCCCATAGGGGATTGGAGTCAATGACAGTTGGATTGATGCATCATAATCCAATTCATTGGTTTGGCCCTTTCAATATGATTGGACGGTGTTTTTACAGGCCTGCCCATCCACAGTTGACTGAAATTTTGATTGATTGATTTTTACGACAAACACCCCGCTCCCCTGCACCAAATTCCATAGTCAAAATCCCGAATATTACTTTGTCCCAAAGGGTGTCCTTAGTTGAAATGTGGGCTGTAAATGATGTCCCTGTATACTTAAGAACTGTATACCTAAGAACATACCAAGGCTTTCTTCAAAGAAACAGCACTTTAAAGGGTGACAAACAGTGCGATAAAACGCAACTAGAAATTGCTAAATCATTTTGGATATGCCTGCCTTAAGTGTACGAGTAACGCCTGCTCCACCGGTGTGCACGAGGTGGCCTTTTAATTTTTTCCCCTGCCCTTCCAAATGTCAATTTAGAATTGAGGTTGCACATTCAGGCGTACCAGGGGACCTTTTTTTTAGACTGGCCTTATGATGAGGTGGAATTTGCATCTGTAAGTTGAGGAAGGAAAGAGATAAATTAACTGTATGATGAAGATGTTGGATCAGAAAGCTGTCAGAGCTCTCGGCAGCATCTGCTCTCTCTATCTCTGTCTCTGAGCATGGAGGCTCCAGAGGAAGCTGAACTCTGCTTTCCCCGCATCAACACCTCCTGCAGGAGGACAACGGGTCCTTACGTGGAGACCATGCTCACTTACACTGTGCTGTCCTGCATCACGATACTCACTGTGATCCTAAACCTGCTGGTCATCATCTCTATCTCACACTTCAAGTAGAGTCACAACTTCTGCACATGGTTCCAGCATACGATTAAATTTAGGTCTCTCATGCAACCATGTTTGAAAAATCCTAAAAGATTTGCTAATATAGCTATAAATGCACTTATCTGCTCTTGTAGTTCTCCTAGTATTATATATTGTTGGTTGTACATATAACATCAGTTGTCAGTGTTGATTTTCTCTGATTTCAGGCAGCTCCACACCACCACCAACCTCCTCCTCCTCTCTCTGGCTGTCGCTGACTTCCTCGTGGGTCTCCTGCAGATGCCACTTCTTCTCCTCCACAACCAAGGCTGCTGGTTCTTGGGCGACGTCATGTGTGTTGTGCATTATTTCTTCGCTGCCCTCCTTGTCAACGTTTCAGTGGGAAGCATGGTGCTCATATCAGTCGACCGCTATATAGCAATTTGTAACCCCATGTTTTACACCACCAGAGTCACTCTGACCAGAGTTAAACTCTGTGTTTGTCTGTGTTGGATATATCCCGGTGTGTATGGCATTTGGATAAACAGGGATGTCTTAAAACAGCCTGACATATATAACACCTGCTATGGAAGTTGTGTAGTTGTGGTCGGTTTTGTTGAAGGACTTGTTGCTATGATTGCCACCTTTTTAGGCCCCATTTTAGTCATATCAGTTCTGTATTTGAGAGTGTTTGTGGTGGCTGTGTCTCAGGCTCGGGCCATGCGTTCTCACATCGCAGTCGTCACAGTGGAGCGTTCCCAGACTGTAAAAGCAATGAAATCTGAGATTAAAGCAGCCAGGACTCTCGGTATTGTTATTATTGTGTTTCTTCTCTGCTCATGTCCATATTATTGTTTTGCTGCTGCAGCTGAGACTACCTCGCTAGGGGCGTCATCTTCGGTCATTATGCTTTGGTTAGTCTACTTAAACTCGACCTTTAACCCTGTGATTTATGTCTTTTTCTACCCGTGGGTCAGAAAAACCATGAAACACATTTTTACTCTTCAGATTCTGCAGCCTGGCTCCAGTGAAGTGAGTGTGATGTAGAAGGAGAGAGAGACTCTGAAGAAAATATTAAATTGAAATGTTTGAAAGCCTTCTGTTGATTGTGTCAAGCATTTCTGTTTACTGGATGCAAAGATCTTTGTGTTTTAATCCTGTGAATTAAAAAAAAAAAATGGCCTCAAAACACTGGGTAAATTCTTCCTTAAATCAAAGTCACTGGTACTGATGTTACCAGTAGTTCAGTGCAGTGTAGTAATTACACATGAGTGATGAGCAATAACACAAATAATTATGAATTAAAATGATAATAAATGCTTTATTGGGGATGTGTATGGACATACATTAGCAGTTTAAACACTGCAAGAATAAAAACATAATGAATTGCATTAGAGCCACAAGCAAAGAAGACTGAAAGCACAGGAGTAACATACAATAAAAATAAAACTGTTATGTATTAACTGTCCCTAATTTTAACATATTACAGTTACATTATAGTATTTATATGTGTGCATGGACATATTTTAAGAAATCTGAACACATTTATGCGCATTGCTTTTTGAATTTGAATCAATTTTTCTCATATACAGTTATATCCAAAAGCCCTTATTAACAATTGTTTGTTGTTTGACCAGTGCTGTATTAACCATACAGTAAAATTAAGTATCAACACATCCAGAAAATACAGGAAACATGTATGAAGTTTAAAAATAACATTTTCAGAAAAAAAATGTATTAGTGTATTTAGTGTGACCTGCCCTTACATTTGAACAATAACACCACCCTGATTCTCTATATCTGCTGTGAAAAAGTTCTGTTATATCAGGTTTGTTCAAGACATGCTTGTGCTTTACATACACATGTTGTATGAATCTATGATTCAGTCACATCATTCCAATCCACATGCCACTGACTACAGAATTTGACAAATACAACAACAATTTGCATGGAGCCCTGAGACTTTAGATGTCCATAACGGTTGATGGTTGACGGAATTTTTTTTTTTTTAGAAACATGCTTGTTTCATAGTGAAAAAACGATGGATTTCAATGATTCTGTAGTATTTCTTTAGAACACCAGAACAAAATTAAATGAACATATTACTCATATACAACAGACCTAAAAGGGTGTTTTGTGTAGTTTTCACAAGTCAGTTGAAATGAGAAGAACAGACAGATGTTTGTACTGTACATAACTTTCTATATTTATTGCACATCGACAGACGGCAAGATGTTTATCCTGCACTTCAAATATTATCTTTTTAAAAAAAGTAAACAGTTACACCATATAAAGTGCATTTAACTCTAGCAAATTAAATCAAACTCTCTCAACCTGAGACAACAAATGTAAACTTTTAAACAACAAAAAAGTGTGTTTAGCTCTGTAGTCTTATTCTTAATTAAATAAATCAAACTCTCAATAATCGGTGTTTTTGGCAACTAACTTTGTAGATGCGTGTGCCATTGTGATATGCTTCATAAATTAGAATTGCTTACAACGTGTGTGTGTGTGCGTGGCGCATATGCTGGAATGCGTGAAACGTGACTCTGCCTTGGTCAATCATAAACGCTTACCTCGTTATTAACCCGCCTCCTCACTAGCTGTGAGCCAGGGGTGCGTTTGGATTACACAGTTTATTCAATCAATGCATAGTAACGCACCGCATTTTACGTCCAGTAACGTTAACGGCGCTGTAACGACGGGAAAAGTAATTAGTTAGATTACCCCGTTACTAAAAAAATAACACCGTTACCTAACGCAGTTCTTTTAAACGGCATTATTCCAAACACTGTTGATAAGTAAACCTTTGTCTAAAATGTGTTTTTCTTAACGTCCTAGTTGGCAGTCATGTTCTCCGCCCCAATGTTAGGTGGAATATTGGGAGGTGGAATATTGAGAGAATAACTCTCCCAGGCCTAGGCCGGGAGAGTTACCGTAGTTACCCAGACGAGGCCCAGGCGCCGCACCGCAAAACAAAGATAAACAGCGGCCGTCTAACACGGTGCTCAGCTGCAGACACAACGCAATAGAGAGGTGACGTGGCGATTGATTGGCCCAGTGGCCTGTGAAAAGGCGGCGCTGAGAAGCAGGGGCCAGCCTGGCGGGGACCAGCAGCACCGACGCGGCTGCGTTAGCTAGCCCTCCCACAGGAGCAGGTGTGGAGTGACACTGGCCTGCCGACACAAGTGCAGGAAGAGAGAGAAAAACTAGACTCTCCACCCTCCACCAACTTTACTTGACATAGGAAATAGCACACTGGTGTGGTGTTATAACTAAATCTAGTTATCTCAAGTATTGAAAAACAATAACCATATTCATATGCTATTTTAATTATAATAATAATTTATTTAATCCCTGTTTTATATTTTCATCTCATACTTTCACACTAAATTGCAGATCTTCATGCTTACAACTCACATGTTGTTCAATGTGATGTGTTTTGAGTATGTACATCTGTTATGTTCACAGTTGATCATTTCAACCTAATATGAAATCTCCCAAATTAGGTCACAACAGTTAAAGTGTTTAAAGTGTCAACATGCATCTTTTTTAGTGCCAACAGTCCAATTTTGTTCATAAAGGACAACTTGAATAATACAGTATATGCTACATATGTATGATTTACATATATTTTTCCAGTCAGTTTTTAAGGTTTATTGTCCTTTCAGCAGTTTCACATTATATACAATAGTTAAAATTAATAAAACACTGATTAACTACTGTCACAATAATATGCAGCTATATTTTAATAGGTACATTACGTTGAGCTGTACTGTTCTATTCTATTCTAAGTGTTTGTCCATTTTTTTAGATCATTATACTATTTGTTTATACTATTATACTACTGTTTTCCATACTTTAGTCAACTAGCCAACGTTCTGATTGCATGCAGACTCATTTTTTGCATGTAATCTTGTTCAAACTTAACCTTTTCCACACTACTGTACTCTACTTTTCATGTCCAGATTTGGGATAGGCAGCAGGCAGCTGTGTGATAATGAGTGATAAACACTCTTGAATCTTACATCCTTTCTCCAGTATCCTTCTTAAGTGCTAGTACATTAAGCAACACACTGTATATTTATCATTTATTTATTCAAGGCTCCAGAATATAAAGGGATATTGCTCAGAACAGTGGTGTTATTAAGGGCTTGCGTGTTTGTATGTACTGTACATCAGTGGGGCGAGTTGGCACAGTATCTACACGTGGATTATAGTGGGCCAGTCTGGACCAAAAAGTCCAGGGCCAAATTTGTTGTTTGTTCCAGTCCACCCCTGCTGACACCCCGACTCTCCTGCCAGACTGGTCTTTTAGCTGTGAAACGCTTGAACCGGACATGTCCGAGGGTGCTGTAGCATCGTTCTCTTCTTTGGTAGGAATGCGTCCTATTCCCTGCGTACAGACTTGTACTGCCACCTGATGGTGAAGTGATATATGACAGGACCCTGACGTGCAAGCATACCAGGGTCCGCAATATGAGACACACAATTTGGCGTGTGCGGCATGTGTGCACAAGTATACCAGGACCTTAAGTGGACAGATCAGATATTCCCACCAATGCAACTCGTACGCCCTTAAATACGTGACTGTAGTGAATGACATAATTACACAAGGTCTTGACCCGTGATTACATATTCCCTTTTGAACTGTGTCCCTTCAAGGAAGTCGACTCATGCGTGGAATTGTAATTAAAAATCTCAAAATAACTTTTGCTTCCATTTTGGCCTAACAATTTTAGGTCAATTTTAGGTTAGCTTATCCAACCCAAGTGTTAACCAGTGTAAATGCAGATTTCACATATGAGTCACTTTTAAAAGACAACGTAAGGACGTTGGATAGCATTGTTGCCTCACATCAAGAAGGTTAAAGGTTTGAATCCACTTCAGCGAGAGCCTTTCTGTGTGGAGTTTGCATGCTATCCCCAAATGTGTGCCGATTCTCTCCAAGCCAGTATTTTCTTGAACCTGAAGATCGTCAGTGTCAAATGGCCCACTCTCCTGCACCGAATTCCATAGACAAAATCCCCCATATGAAAGTTTCCCAAAAGGTATCCATAGCGGAAATGAGGATTGTAAATGAAATGATGTCCCTGTATATTTCACAGCACTTCAAAAGGTGACAAAACACAGCTTGAACTTGCTTGAAGGTAAGGTTTAGAGATACTGGAAAAACTGTTCAAGAAGGCTACATTTTCAGTTCAAAGGTCCTGGCCCCCTTCTTCAGAGTTCTTTCCAAAGCAACGCCTCCAGAGCACAGGAATTCACAACAAATACGGCACTGTTCAAATGCAGCATCAACGTTCACTCTGGTCGTTGGATCGCTCTGCATCAGCTTTTTTCTTGGCAGTAGTTTTCCCAAAAAACATTCATTTGCAACCAACACCTGTTGTAGGCAACTTTTCTGCCATAACGTTGCCTCAGCTGTTTTGTTGCATGCGTGATTAGTGCACGAAGAGGGGTACACCCATAGAGTTGGAGTAGATGGCAGTTTGATTGATGCATCACAATCCAATTCATTTGTTTGGGGCTTTCAATATGATTGGATGTTTTTTTTTTGACCATTCCACAGCTGACTGACATTTTCATTTTTGTGACCTACATTTCATCTGTTTTAGAATTGAGATTGCACATTCAGGCGTAGCAGGGGACTTTTTTTTTTTACTCTAGCCTTATGATGAGGTGGAATTTGCATATGTAAGATGAGGAAGGAAAGAGATAAATTAACTGTATGATAAAGACGTTGGATCAGAAAGCTGTCAGAGCTCTCAGCAGCATCTCCTCTCTCTCTCTTTCAGAACATGGAGGCTCCAGAAGAAGCTGAATTCTGCTTTCCCCACATCAACACCTCCTGCAGGAGGACAACGGGTCCTTACGTGGAGACCATGCTCACTTACATTGTGCTGTCATGCATCGCGATACTCACCGTAATCCTAAACCTGCTGGTCATCATCTCTATCTCACACTTCAAGTAGAGTCACAATTTCTCCATGGTTCCAGCATACGATTAAATTTTGGTCTCTCTTGCAACCATGTTTGAAAAATCCTTAAAGATATGCTACTGTAGCTATAAATGCACTTATCTGCTTTTGTAGTTTTCCTAGTATTATATATTGTTGGTTGAACATAGAGCATCAGTGTTGTCAGTGTTGATTTTCTCTGATTTCAGGCAGCTCCACACCACCACCAACCTCCTCCTCCTCTCTCTGGCTGTCGCTGACTTCCTTGTGGGTCTCCTGCAGATGCCACTTGTTCTCCTCCAAAACCAAGGCTGCTGGTTCTTGGGTGACATCATGTGCGTTGTCCATTATTTCTTTGCTGCCCTCGTTGTCAGCGTTTCAGTGGGAAGCATGGTGCTCATATCAGTCGACCGCTACATAGCAATTTGTAACCCCATGTTTTACACCACCAGAGTCACTCTGACCAGAGTTAAACTCTGTGTTTGTCTGTGTTGGACATTTTCCAGTGTGCATGGCAGTTGGATATTCAGGGATGTCTTAAAACAGCCTGGCATGTATAACACCTGCTATGGAAGTTGTGTAGTTGTGGTCGGTTTCGCTGAAGGACTTGTTTATTTTATTGCCACGTTTTTAGGCCCCATTTTAATCATAGTAGTTCTGTATTCGAGAGTGTTTGTGGTGGCTGTGTCTCAGGCTCGGGCCATGCGCTCTCACATCGCAGTCGTCACAGTGGAGCGTTCCCAGACTGTAAAAGCAATGAAATCTGAGATTAAAGCAGCCAGAACCCTTGGTATCGTATTGATAGTTTTTCTTCTCTGCTCATGTCCATATTATTGTTTTGCTGTTGCAGCTGAGACTACCTTGGCCGGGGCATCATCTGCGATGATTATGATTTGGTTAGTCTACTTAAACTCAACCTTTAACCCTGTGATCTATGTCTTTTTCTACCCGTGGGTCAGAAAAACCATCAAACACATTTTCACTCTTCAGATTCTGCAGCCTGGCTCCCGTGAAGTGAGTGTGATGTAGAAGGAGAGAGAGACTCTGAAGAAAATATTAAATTCAAATGTGTGAAACTCTTCTGTTGATTATGTCAAGCATTTCTGTTTATTGGATGCAAAGATCTTTGTGTATTTTAATACTGTGAATTTTAAAAAGAAAAAAAGGCCACAAAACGTTAGGTTTTTGTGGCCTTTTTCCTTAGCCTTAGGCCACCACTGTTTGTTTTAGCAATGCTTTAATGATCATACAGTGTAATTATGTCTCAATCACATTATTGGAACACATCCAAAAAGCATGTATGTAGTTAAGGAATAACACAATTTTCAGAAAAAAGATTAAAGATTAAAATGTCAAGTTTTTAATGTGAATTGCCCTTACATTTGAACAATAACACAACCCTGATTCTCATATCTGTTTTGAAAAAGGTCTGTTACACCAGGTTTATTCAAGACCAGCTTGTGCTTTACAGTTTAATCAAGACTCATCAATACATGAGATCAACTTTCAGTCATTATTCAAATCCAAAGGCTACTGACTACAGAATTTGAAATGTGCAAGAAAAATGGACATAGAGCCCTGAGTCTTTAAATGTCAGTAACATGTTTGTTTCATGGTGAGAAAATTATGGGTTGAAATGATTATGCAGCATTTTTTAGTACACCTGTACAAAATTATACACAGAAAAGGCTGTGTAACAGCAAGAAAATAAATGCATGAACATATTACTCATATATAACAGACTGAAAAGTGTGTAGATAAGTAAACCTTTGTTAAAATGTATTTTTCTTTATGTCCTATTTGGCAGCCATAATGTTTGTGAGAGGGAGTGGCAAAGAGGCAACGTTTTCAGTCTTTTCTGTATGCATTGTCACATAAATAAAAAAAGTCAGTCAGCTGTGGAACGGACAGGCCTGTAAAAACATCCTCCAATCATATAGTTTGGCTTACTTGAAGCACTTACTTCCTTCTAGCTCTTGCTTGTACCCAAATGTGGAAATGCACAAGTCGCTTTGGATAAAAATGTCTGCTAAATGACATGTAATGTAATGTAATGTAATGTAATGTAATGTAATATTGGATGGCCCAAACAAATTAATTGGATCAGGATGCATCAATCAAACTGCACACTTTTACCCTCAGTGATGCCAGTAATCCATCAATTCATCTATTTTTTACCACTTATCCGAGGTCGAGTCAAGAGGGTAGCAGCTTGAGCAGAGAAGCCCAAACTTCCCCCAGTGTCCTACCCAAGTGCCTGAGCCATCTCATCTGGAGTAGGCGCTCTACTCTGGGCCTCTCCCAGATGACAGAGCTTCTCAACTTAGAGTATCTCTAAGGGAGAGCCCAAACACCCTGTGGAGGAAACCCATTTCAGCCACTTGTATCTGTGATCTCGTTCATTCAGTCACTATCCACAGGTCATGACCATGGGTGAGGATAGGAACTTAGATCTACAGATAAATGTCTTCACCATGACAGAGCGATGCAGAGTCCGCATTACTGCAGACGCCACACCGATCCGTCTCTCAATCTCCTGCTTAATTTTTCCCTCACTCCACTACTTGGGGGAGGATCTCACCTCCGACCCGATGAGGGCACTCCACCGTTTTCTGGTTTAGGACCATGGGCTCTGATTTGGAGGTGCAGATTGATATCCCAGTCACTTCACACGGGTTGCGAACCGCTCCAGTGAGAGTTTAAGATCATGGCCCGATATAGCAAAGAGGAAAGCAGAAACCCAATCCTGAGCCCACCAAACCAGACTCCCTCAATGCGCTGGCTGCATCTAGAAATTCTGTCCATAAAGGTTATGAACAGAACCTGTGACAAAGGGCGGCCCTGGTGGAGTCCAACCCCCACACGAAACAGATCCGACTTACTACCTGCAATGTGGACCAAGCTTTGACACCGGTCATACAGGGACCGAATGGCCCTTATTAAGGGTTCCGGTACCCTATACTCCCGGAGCACTCCCCAAGGGACACGATGGAATGCCTAATGCAAGTCCACAAAGACTGGTTGGGCGAACTCCCATGCATCCTCCAGGACCCTGCCGAGAGTGTAGAGCTGGCCCACCGTTCTGCGACCAGGACAAAAACCACACTGCTCCTCATGAATCTGTGGTTCGATTGTCCAACGGACCCTCCTCTCCAGGACCCCTGTATAGATCTTACACAGGAGGCTGAGGAGTGTGATACCACTGTGGTTGGAACACACCCTCCAGTCCCCCTTCTTAAAGAGGGCGACCACCACCCCAGTTTGTCAATCCAGAGGAACTGTCCCCCCCTGTCCACGCGATGTTACACAGGCGTGTCAACCAAGAAAGTCCTACAACAAAGTCTTAAGAAACTTTGGGTGATCTCATCCACCCCTGGGGCCCTGCTACTGAGGAGCTTTTTAACCACTTCGGTAACCTCAGCCCCATTCATGGGAGAGCCCATTCCAGAGTCCCCAGACCCTGCTTCCTCATTTGAAGACATGTCAGTGGGATTGAGGAGGTCTTTGAAATATTCTCTCCTGAGACGCCGGATCCTGACCAGAACCTACTCAAAGCCGTCCATAAATCGTTTTCCATGGTCCCACCAAACTCCTCCCCTGAGTTTCCCTTAGTGACAGCTGAAGCCACATTCTGCTTGGCCTACCGGTACCCATCAGCTGCCTCTGGAGTCCCAAAGGACAAAAAGGCCAGATTGGACTTCTTCAAAAAAAGTAGAAAAATAATGGCCCATTCAGACTCAATGTCTCCTGCCTCCCTCTGGACGTGGTCAAAGTTCTGCCGGAGGTGGGAGTTGAAACTCTTTCTGACGGGACTCCACCAGACATTCCCAACAGACCCTCACAATATAATTAGGTCTGCCAGGCTGCTTAGTTTTTCTGAACAGTCTGACAAACATTTAATGATGGAACACTGGACTTGGACAACTAAATAAAATGGATACTTCAGGTTTTGACACATCACTGAATGTTAAAGTGTGCAGTTTTATTGATGCATCCTAATCCAATTAATTTGTTTGGGCCATTCAAAAATGATCGGCCTATCTGTTCCATGGCTGATTGACATTTTTCATTTTAGTCACAATGCATTAATTCATTGGTTACATTTGGAGTGTAAAGAGGATTTGAATCAATACAGTATAAAATGCTCCAGAAATGTGTCATTAGAAAGTATTTGCATGGAATTCCGTAGTTGAAATCCCTGTGGCAGTGTCCCAAAGGATGCGATAGATGAAATAAGGCCTGTACATTATGTCCCTGTATACAACAATAACATACCAAGGCTTTCTTGCATATCTTCAAAGACAGAGCACTTTAAAAAGTGACAAACATTGCGACAAAACGTAACTTGAACTTGCTTAATTCAGCAATAATTTGTTGATGTTCAATTTCAATTTAGTCCCCAGTGTCGGGCTGCCTTTGGCCCCAGGTTATATCGTGGACATGTGTGCCTTAGTTGTCCTAGTAACGCCTGCCCCACTGGTGAGGACTAGGTGCCCTTTTCATTTTTGCCCCTGCCCTTTCAAATGTCTCTACACGCCACTGCATTTCATGTGTTTTAGAATCGGGGAAGCACATTCAGGCTTAGACTGTTTTTTTACTCTAGCCTTACGATGATGTGTAATTTGCATATGTAAAACGAGGGAGGAAAGAGATAAAAACTCTATGATGAAGATGATGGATCAGAAAGCTGTCAGAGCTCTCGGCAGCATCTCCTCTCTCTCTCTCTCCTTCTCTTTCTCTCATCATGGAGGTTCCGGAGGATGCTGAACTCTGCTTTCCCCACATCAACACCTCCTGCAGGAAGACGACGGGTCCTTACGTGGAGACCATGCTCACTTACACTGTGCTGTCCTGCATCACGATACTCACCGTAATCCTAAACCTGCTGGTCATCATCTCTATCTCACACTTCAAGTAGAGTCAGAATTTCTCCACATGGTTCCAGCATATGATTAAATTTAGGTCTCTCATGCAACCATGTTTGAAAAATCCTCAAAGATTTGCTACTGTAGCTATGAATCCACTTATCTGCTCTTGTAGTTCTCCTAGTATTATATATTGTTGGTTGTACATAGAACATCAGTGTTGTCAGTGTTGATTTTCTCTGATTTCAGGCAGCTCCACACCACCACCAACCTCCTCCTCCTCTCTCTGGCTGTCGCTGACTTCCTTGTGGGTCTCCTGACGATGCCACTTCTTCTCCTAAACAACGAAGGCTGCTGGTTCTTGGGCGACATCATGTGTGTTGTGCATTATTTCTCCTCTGGCCTGGCTATCAGCGTTTCAGTGGGATGCATGGTGCTCATATCAGTCGACCGCTATATAGCAATTTGTAACCCCATGTTTTACACCACCAGAGTCACTCTGACCAGAGTTAAACTCTGTGTTTGTCTGTGTTGGACATTTTCCGGTGTGCATGGCAGTTGGATATTCAGGGATGTCTTAAAACAGCCTGACATGTATATCACCTGCTATGGAGGTTGTGTAGTTGTGGTCGGTTTTGCTGAAGGACTTGTTGATATTATTGCCACGTTTTTAGGCCCCATTTTAATCATAGCAGTTCTGTATTTGAGAGTGTTTGTGGTGGCTGTGTCTCAGGCTCGGGCCATGCGCTCTCACGTTGCAGTCGTCACAGTGGAGCGTTCCCAGACTGTAAAAGCAATGAAATCTGAGATTAAAGCAGCCAGGACTCTTGGTATTGTATTGGTAGTTTTTCTTCTCTGCTCATGTCCATATTATTGTTTTTCTTTTGCAGCTGAGACTGCCTCACTTGGGGCGGCATCTTCGGTCATTATGCTTTGGTTAGTCTACTTAAACTCGACCTTTAACCCTGTGATTTATGTCTTTTTCTACCCGTGGGTCAGAAAAACCATTAAACACATTTTTACTCTTCAGATTCTGCAGCCTGGCTCGAGTGAAGTGAGTGTAATGTAGGAGGAGAGAGACTGTGAAGAAAATATTAAATTGAAACGTGTGAAAGCCTTCTGTTTATTGTGTCAAGCATTTCTGCTTACTGGATGCAAATATCTTTATGTGTTTTGATCCTGTGAATTTTAAAAAGAAAAAAAATGGCCACAAAATGTTAGGTCAATTCTTCCTAAAATCAAAGCCACTGGCACTGATGTCACCAGTAGTTTGGAGGAGTGTAGTAATTACACAAAGTAGATGAGTGATGAGCAATAACATAAATAATTATGAATGAAATGATTAGTAAATGCTTTATAGGGGATGTGTATGGGCATACATTAGCAGTCTAAAGACTGCAAGAAGAAAAATATAAGGAATTGCATTAGAGCCACAGGCAAAGCAGACTGAAAGCACAGGAGTAACATACAACACAAATAAAACTGTTATATATTGTTTACTGTCCTTCACCCTAACATATTACAGTTATATTATAATATTCATGTGTGTATGGATATATATTAAGAAATCTGAACACATTTCTGTGCGTTGCTTTTTGAATTTGAACCCATTTTTGTCATATACAGTACTGTACAAAAGCCTAAGGCCACCACTGTTTGTTTTAGCAATGCCTTAATGACAATACAGTGTAATTATGTCTCAGTCACATTATTGGAACACATCCAGTCATCCAGAAAGCATGTATGTTGTTAAGAAATAACACAATTTTCAGAGAAAAGGATTAAAATGTCAAGTTTTTAGTGTGATCTGCCTTTACATTTGAACAATAACACAACCCTGATTCTGTATATCAGTTGTGGAAAAAGGTCTGTTACACCAGGTTTATTCAAAACCAGCTTGTGCTTTACAGTTTATTCAAGACTCAATACATGAGATCATCTTTCATGCATTATTCAAATCCAAAGGCCACTGATTACAGAGCCCTGAGTCTGTCACAGTTTGTGGTTGACGGGAAGATCAATTTAAATTACAGACATGTTTCAGACAGTACATTATATACTGTACATATCTTTGTTCAAACAAAGTCCTTCTTCAGTTCATTTTGTTTCATATCTGAACATAGTTACATCACAGTATTCACAACATTCCAAAATTACAAACAGCCATTCATCAAAATCATCAATTAACATAAATACCTTCTGAACAAGCATAGAAGGTAACATTGACATAGTTTTCGACATGTATTATGTTATTTCGTAGCTCAAGTACGACCCTCCCAAAATCGTCTTTATTTGTTTCTTAAATGCCAATGCTTGTTTTGTGTTAATCAAATGTATTAACAATTTATTCTTTCATTGCTCTAAAGGTCACAGTTTGTTGATAAAAATTGGTTTTGGAACTTGGTATGAGAAATCGACCTGTCTTGTTGTGTATCGATGTGACTCGAGATTTTGTTTAAATCGCTCAAACATAAATTTGGGATTCTTATGCTGTAATATTTTCCATGTTGCAGTAAGCAGAGCAGCTTTTACTCTGTCTTCCACCTTTAACCAGTGGAGTTGAGCATGCATAATTTCCACACTAGTTCTGTATGGGCAGTGCAGAGCTAATCATGCTGCTTTGTTTTGCATAAGTTGTAGTTTGTTGAAATGTTTATTTTTGGCAGTAGCCCAAATCAACTGGCAGTAGTTCAATTGTGAAAGAATTAAACTATTTATAATTAATTTTGTTAGGTCTGATGTAATATAATTTCTGCATCTTCGAACCATAGCCAAGGCCTTTCCCATCTTCTTCACTGTGGCCTCTACCTGTGTGGACCAAGACAGTTTGCTGTCAATGTGAACGCTAAGTAATTTAGCTTCTGTCATCTGTTCTATCAGTTTATCATTCATCCGAAGTTTCAGGCTCTGCCCCTTCCTTAGTGAGTGGCATGAGCCAATTACAATGCTTTTGGTTTTGGCCACGTTGAGAACCAGTCTATTGTCAGTGATCCATTCCTCTACAGTCTTTAATTCACTACTGAGTTTGGTATTAAGCTCAGCTGATGAAGAGCCTAATGCGTACACAGTAGTATCATCAGCATACATCACAGGCTTTGCATATTTTAAGGTTAAGGGCAAGTCATTTCTAAAAATTAGAATATATTAAAGGGTCCAGACAGCTTCCTTGCGGAATACCGCATTCCACCTCTAGACTGTCTGAGAGGCTCCCATTAAAGAAAACCCTTTGTGTTATTTTTGACAAGTAACTACTAACCCAGGCAACTGCATGCAGCGAAAAACCGTAACACTTAAGCTTTTGGAGTAGGAGGTCGTGATCAATCACATCAAATGCTGCGGAAAAGTTCTGCCATAGGTGGGTGTTGAAACTCTTTCTGACAGGGGAAATTCCATAGTCGATATCCCCAGTATGACAGTGTTCCAAGGGTGTCCTTAGATGAAATGAGGGCTATAAATGATGTCCCTGTATACTTCAATAACATACCAAGGCTTTCTTGCATATCTCCGAGGACAGAGCACTTTAAAAAGTGACACACATTGCGACAAAACACAACTTGAACTTGCTTAATTAAGCAATACTATGTTGATGTTCAATTCAGTCCCCAGGTTGCATTTTGGACATGCCTGCCTTAAGCGTACTACCAATGCCTACCCCACTGGTGCGCACTTTTCATTTTTGCCCCTGCCCTTCCAAATGTCTTTATGTCTTTGCACGCCACTGCATTTAATCTGTGTTAGAATTGAGGTTGCACATTCAGACGTAGCAGGAAACTGTTTTTTTACTCTGGCCTTATGATGAGGTGGAATTTCTACATGTAATATAAGGAAGGAAAGAAATAAATGAACTGCATGATGAAGACATTGGATTAAATAGCTGTCAGAGCTCTCGGCCTGCTCTCCTGCACCAAATTCCATAGACAAAATCCACAATATGACAGTGTCCCATAGGATGTCCTTAGATGAAATGAGGGAAGTAAATGATGCCCCTGTATACCTTAATACCGTACCAAGGCTTTCTTGCTTATCTTCAAAGACAGCACTTTAAAGGGTGACAAACGGTGCAAAAAACACAACTTGAACTTGCTCAATTAAGCAATAATATGCTGATATTGTCTTTGAATTCAGTCCCCAGTGTCAGGCTGCCTTTGGACCCCAGGTTTCATTTTGGACATGCCTGCCTTAAGCGTACTAGTAACGTCTACCCCACCAGTGCAAACTAGGTTCCCTTTTCATTTTTGCCCCTGCCCTTCCAAATGTCTCTGTACGCCACTGCATTTCATCTGTTTTAGAATGATGATGAGGTAGAATTTGCATAAGTAAGATGAGAAATAAAGAGATGAATTAACTTTATGATGAAGACATTGGATCAGAAAGCTGCCAGAGCTCTCGGCAGCATCTCCTCTCTCTCTCTCTGAACATGGAGGCTCCGGAGGAAGCTGAACTCTGCTTTCCCCACATCAACACCTCCTGCAGGAAGACGACGGGTCCTTACGTGGAGACCATGGTCACTTACACTGTGCTGTCCTGCATCATTGTGCTCACTGTGATTCTTAACCTGCTGGTCATCATCTCTATCTCCCACTTCAGGCAGAGTCAAAACTTTTTCACATGGCTACATAGGCAGCATCACTTTTTTTATGGCATATGTGGCTGTAAATGCAACTTGCTGTTTTTCTAGTCCTCTGTAATATTAGTATGATAACTGTTTTTAACACAATTTCTACATACAACATGAATGGTTTCAGTGTTGATTTTCTCTGATTTCAGGCAGCTCCACACCACCACCAACCTCCTCCTCCTCTCTCTGGCTGTCGCTGACTTCCTCGTTGGTCTCCTGCAGATGCCAGTCGTTCTCCTCCAAAACCAAGGCTGCTGGTTTTTGGGCGATTTCATGTGTGTTGTGCATTATTTCTTCGCTGCCCTCCTTGTCAACGTTTCAGTGGGATGCATGGTGCTCATATCAGTCGACCGCTATATAGCAATTTGTAACCCCATGTTTTACACCACCAGAGTCACTCTGACCAGAGTTAAACTCTGTATTTGTCTGTGTTGGATATATCCCGGTGTGCATGGCAGTTGGATATACAGGGATGTCTTTAAACAGCCTGACATGTATAACACCTGCTATGGAAGTTGTGTAATTGTGGTTGGTTTTGCTGAAGGACTTGTTTCTATGATTGCCACATTTTTAGGCCCCATTTTAATCATAGTAGTTCTGTATTTGAGAGTGTTTGTGGTGGCTGTGTCTCAGGCTCGGGCCATGCGCTCTCACGTCGCAGTCATCACAGTGGAGCGTTCCCAGACTGTAAAAGCAATGAAATCTGAGATTAAAGCGGCCAGGACTCTCGGTATTGTTATTATTGTATTTCTTCTCTGCTCATGTCCATATTATTGTTTTGCTGCTGCAGCTGAGACTACCTCACTTGGGGCATCCTCTTCAATCATCATTATGATTTGGTTAATCTATTTAAACTCGACTTTTAACCCTGTGATTTATGTCTTTTTCTACCCGTGGGTCAGAAAAACCATTAAACACATTTTTACTCTTCAGATTCTACAGCCTGGCTCCCGTGAAGTGAGTGTGATGTAGAAGGAGAGAGACTCTGGAGAAAATATTGAATTCAAATATGTGAAAGCCTCCTGTTTTGTATTGTTTCTGTTTACTGGATGCAAACATCGTTGTGTGTTTTAATCCTGCGAATTTGAAAAAGAAAAAAAAGGCCACAAAACACTGGCACTGATGTCACCAGTAGTTTAGTGGAGTGTAGTAATCACACATGAGTGATGAGCAATAACATAAATAAATATGAATTAAAATGGATGAATTTACTGGATGCAAAGATCTTTATGTGTTTTAATTATTGTGATTTTAAAAGATAAAAAATGGCCACAAATCGTTAGGTAAAATCTTCCTAAAATCAAAGTGGTGACAACACTGATGTCACCAGTAGATCAGTAGAGTGTAGCAATTACACAAAGTACATGAGTGATGAGCAATAACAAAAATAATTATGAATTAACATTATTATTGAATGCTTTATAGGGGATGTGCATGGACATACATAAAAGACATAAAAGACAAAAAAAAATTGCATTAGAGCCACAGGCAAAGAAGACTGAAAGCACAGGAGTAACATACAATAAAAATAAAACCGTTATATGTTGTTAACTGAACACATTCCTGTCCATTGCTTTTTGAATTTAAACCCATATTTTTCATATACATTACTGTGCAAAAGCCTTAGCCCACTATTGTTTGTTTTAGCAATGCTTTAATGACCATACAGTATACTTATCACTTAATCATATTATTGGAACACTTCCAGACAGCATGACTGTATTTTTGAAATAACATTTTCAGAAAAAAGGATTAAAATGTTTTTGGTGTGACCTGCCCTTACATTTGAACAATAACAATACTATTGGCTATATCTGTTGTGGAAAAAGTTCAAGTTTATTCAAGACTCTTTAATAGATTAGACCAACTTTCAGTCATTATTCAAATCCAAATGCCACTGACTACACTATTGTAGTACAATACAAATGGACATGGAGCCCTGAGACTTTAAATGGCGGTAACAGTTCATGATTGATGGGAAAACAGTTTTTTTTTAATAACACATTGGTTTCATGGTAAGAAAATTATGGATTTAAATGACTATGTAGTATTTTTTAGAACATCTGAGCAAAATGACATACAGAAAAGGCTGTATAACAGCAAGAAAATAAATGCATAAACATATTACTCATATAACAGACTTAAAAGGGTGTAGATAATTATACATTTGTCTAAAATGTGTTTTTCTTTACGTCCTGGTTTGCAGCCATGTTGTTTGTGAGAGGAAGTGGCAAAGCAGCAAAGTCAGTGATAATGTGTCAAAACCTCATACAACTACACCTCAAGAAATCTGAAATATCTCTTTTATTAAGTTGTCCAAGTCCAGTGTTCTGTCATTAAATGTTTGTGATCAGAAAAACTTTAAGTAGCAGTGAATTATTTCCCCCCAAAGTGGAAAAGCTGTGTTTGAATCACCAAAAGCATCAATATTAATGACAAGGTGCCACGACCGGCTCAAAGGCCACAACAAAAGTGGGAGATGCACAACTAACTACGTATAAACAAAAGTCACATTCATTAAATAAATGTGCAAACAGAAATAAAGAGGTGTGTAAGTCAGAATAAGTGGAGTATGAATGCAATTAAGCACATGTAGTGCATTGTGTCAGTGTCTAACAAAGGAACAGCTAAACAAACAAATCATCCTGGTGCTGGTGAAGGGATTGCATGCTGGTTTCTGGGGAGGCGGGGTTAAATAGGCTGGGAGGCCTGGCCAGGTGCTATCAGTTACTCAATTAGCTCAGCCTGAGACCTGCAGGTAAAGGAGCAGAGCACCAGTAACTCTGGGCCGTCACACAAGGGTCATACATTGCTGCAGTTGAAACCATTGTTGCAGTAGTGAGCAGGTTTTGATATGTAATGAGCGCGCATGCGTGAGTGTTGTGTTGTGGGAATGATGCCTCAGGAAAAGAGTCAACAGCATGGTTTGGTTTCTGGTCTGTTTTTGTTACATAACTAAGTACAATAAAGTACAAGACAGTTGACTCACAACAAGAAGGGCACCGGTTCAGACCCTGCATTCCAAAGAGGGTCTTTCTGAGTGGATGTTATCCCCATGTGTGTATGGGTTCTTCCCTAGTTCTCTAGTTTTCTCCCACAGTCCAAAAACATGCAGATTTGGGAATTCCGTAAATTGGACACTCTAAAATGACGGTAGGTGTGAGAGTGAATGGTTGCTTGTCTCTATGTGTCTCTGTGATGGACTGGCAGTCTGTCCAGGGTGTACCCCGCCTTTCACCAGATGTCAGCTGAGATTGGCACAGCTCCCCCATGACCATTCAGGTGGAGGATAAGAGTGGTAGAGGATTTACAAACAGCTCATTGGGTGCACATGGACAGCGCATGGGCGAACTGAATGTCCGCCCCACCATTAGGTGGAGTATTAAGCCCCGCTAATTAAGCAGAAAAACATTTTGATGACAGAAGAAGTAGTTGCCAAGGATATTTATCTTCTATCTTGGCGACCCTCACCATCTGGCTGATACC
Organism: Solea solea; assembly: GCF_958295425.1. Taxonomy (NCBI): domain Eukaryota; kingdom Metazoa; phylum Chordata; class Actinopteri; order Pleuronectiformes; family Soleidae; genus Solea; species Solea solea. The sequence continues at coordinate 35,502,463 of NC_081135.1, forward strand.
CTGACTCCCCTGCCCGACTGGCCTTTCAACTGTGAGACACTCACCAGACATGTCCAGGGGAACTGTAGGATCGTTCTCTTCTTCTTTGGTAGGAATGCATCCTATTCCCTGCGTACAGACTTGTACCGTAACCCGATGGTGAAGTGAGATACTACAGGACCCTGAGGCGCGAGTATACCAGGGTCCACGATATGCACTTTGGCATGCGCGGCAAGTATACCAAGGCCTTAAGTAGACAGATCAGATATTCCCTCCAATGCAACTCGTTTATCCTTAAAAATGTGACTGTAGCGACTGACGTAAACACACATGGGCATGACCCATGATCACATAAACCCTTTTGACCTGTGGACTCACTCCGAGGTATCACATCTTTTAAGCCTTTGGAACGTGGAATAGGAATTTAAAATCTCGAAATAACTTTTACTTCCGTTCTGGCCTAACAATTTTTAGGTCAGTAGCTTATCCCACTCAAGTGTTAACCAGTGTAAATGCAGATTTCACATATGAGTCACTTTTGAAAGACAACGTTAGGAGGTTGGGTAGCACTGTTGACTCACAGCAAGAAGGTTACAGGTTAGAATCCCAGTTCAACCGAGAGCCTTTCTGTGGCAAGAATCTTTTGGTCCACATTTAGAAGTGAAATGGGCCTATAGTTGCTACATTCAAGGGGGTCTTTGTCTTTTTTTAATAAAAGAGAAATGTTAGCTTCCGATAGGGTTGGTGGCAAACTGCCGCTATCAAAGGATTCATTATAAACGTTAACCAAATGTGGGGTTATTAGGATTGAATATGCTTTGTAAAATTCTACCACAAACCCGTCAGGGCCCGGGGATTTTCCACTTTGTAGCTGTCCAATCGCTTCCTGTACCTCAGCCGCAGTGATTGGTGCGCCTAATTTGTCAGACAGACTACTATCAACTTTAGGATATGAGAACATCTCCAAGGGGTTATGGCTCTTCCAAACCTCAGGTGAGTACTCAGACGTGTACAAGTCGGAGTAGAAATTCAAAAACGCATAATTTACCAATTTGGGGTCAGTGACCACTGTTCCCGATGACAATTTTATCCTGGGGATTAGTCTCGAGAGAGCTGCAGTTCTAGCCTGATGGGCAAGGAGTTTGCCCGCCTTATCTCCCATTTCAAAAAAATTTAGTTTCAACCTTAGATGTTGACAAGAGATCAAACTCAGCCTGAAATTTGAGACGTTGGTCATAAAGAGAGGGAGTAGGTGCGGCGGCATATTGTGTGTCAATACTAACTATTTGATCTAAGAGCCACACCATCCTCTCCGTGTCCACTTTTTTCACAGTAACCTGCACCGTGTCAAGTTTAGCTTCGAGAGAGATAAACGCCGCCCCAAGCTCGGTGGACAGCGCCGCCGATATAGAGCGGCGGTGTTCTAGCAAGCTAGTCAGAGCGGGCATGCTAATCTGATTATCCATGGTGGTCGAGTCGTCTCTCGCGGTTTCTCTTTCCTTAGCCAACCTGGTTCCGGAGGCCATGAGGCATGTGCAAAATATTACTTCTTCTTACATAGAAGTCGAGTCGGGTTTGGGTTGCAAAAAGGTATGTTTTTACAGGTCAGCGCGGGAGAGCACGATGCATGCATCTACTCCATTCCCCTCTCCACCGGAAGTCCAAGGGCAAAAATTAGAATATATTAAAGGGTCCAGACAGCTTCCTTGTGGAATACCGCATTCCACCTCTAGACTGTCTGAGAGGCTCCCATTAAAGAAAACCCTTTGTGTTATTTTTGACAAGTAACTACTAACCCAGGCAACTGCATGCAGCGAAAACCCGTAACACTTAAGCTTTTGGAGTAGGAGGTCGTGATCAATCACATCAAATGCTGCGGAAAAGTTCTGCCATAGGTGGGTGTTGAAACTCTTTCTGACAGGGGAAATTCCATAGTCGATATCCCCAGTATGACAGTGTTCCAACGGTGTCCTTAGATGAAATGAGGGCTGTAAATGATGTCCCTGTATACTTCAATAACATACCAAGGCTTTCTTGCATATCTCCAAAGACAGAGCACTTTAAAAAGTGACACACATTGCGACAAAACACAACTTGAACTTGCTTAATTAAGCAATACTATGTTGATGTTCAATTCAGTCCCCAGTGCCGGGCAACCTTTGGCCCCAGGTTGCATTTTGGACATGCCTGCCTTAAGCGTACTACCAATGCCTACCCCACTGGTGCGCACTTTTCATTTTTGCCCCTGCCCTTCCAAATGTCTTTATGTCTTTGCACGCCACTGCATTTAATCTGTGTTAGAATTGAGGTTGCACATTCAGACGTAGCAGGGAACAGTTTTTTTACTCTGGCCTTATGATGAGGTGGAATTTGCACATGTAATATAAGGAAGGAAAGAAATAAATGAACTGCATGATGAAGACGTTGGATCAAATAGCTGTCAGAGCTCTCGGCCTGCTCTCCTGCACCAAATTCCATAGACAAAATCCACAATATGACAGTGTCCCATAGGATGTCCTTAGATGAAATGAGGGAAGTAAATGATGCCCCTGTATACCTTAATACCGTACCAAGGCTTTCTTGCTTATCTTCAAAGACAGCACTTTAAAGGGTGACAAACGGTGCGAAAAAACACAACTTGAACTTGCTCAATTAAGCAATAATATGCTGATATTGTCTTTGAATTCAGTCCCCAGTGTCAGGCTGCCTTTGGACCCCAGGTTTCATTTTGGACATGCCTGCCTTAAGCGTACTAGTAACGTCTACCCCACCAGTGCAAACTAGGTTCCTTTTTCATTTTTGCCCCTGCCCTTCCAAATGTCTCTGCACGCCACTGCATTTCATCTGTTTTAGAATGATGATGAGGTAGAATTTGCATATGTAAGATGAGAAATAAAGAGATAAATTAACTTTATGATGAAGACATTGGATTAGAAAGCTGTCAGAGCTCTCGGCAGCATCTCCTCTCTCTCTCTGAATATGGAAGCTGAACTTTGCTTTCCCCACATCAACACCTCCTGCAGGAGGACGATGGGTCCTTACGTGGAGACCATGGTCACTTACACTGTGCTGTCCTGCATCATTGTGCTCACTGTGATTCTTAACCTGCTGGTCATCATCTCTATCTCCCACTTCAGGCAGAGTCAAAACTTTTTCACATGGCTACTTAGGCAGCATCACTTTTTTTTATGGCATATGTGGCTGTAAATGCAACTTGATGTTTTTCTAGTCCTCTGTAATATTAGTATGATAACTGTTTGTAAAAAAATTTCTACATACAACATGAATGGTTTTAGTGTTGATTTTCTCTAATTTCAGGCAGCTCCACACCACCACCAACCTCCTCCTCCTCTCTCTGGCTGTCGCTGACTTCCTCGTTGGTCTCCTGCAGATGCCACTCGTTCTCCTCCAAAACCAAGGCTGTTGGTTCTTGGGCGACATCATGTGTGTTGTGCATTATTTCTTCGCTGCCCTCCTTGTCAACGTTTCAGTGGGATGCATGGTGCTCATATCAGTCGACCGCTATATAGCAATTTGTAACCCCATGTTTTACACCACCAGAGTCACTCTGACCAGAGTTAAACTCTGTATTTGTCTGTGTTGGATATATCCCGGTGTGCATGGCAGTTGGATATGCAGGGATGTCTTTAAACAGCCTGACATGTATAACACCTGCTATGGAAGTTGTGTAATTGTGGTTGGTTTTGCTGAAGGACTTGTTTCTATGATTGCCACATTTTTAGGCCCCATTTTAACCATAGTAGTTCTGTATTTGAGAGTGTTTGTGGTGGCTGTGTCTCAGGCTCGGGCCATGCGCTCTCACGTCGCAGTCATCACAGTGGAGCGTTCCCAGACTGTAAAAGCAATGAAATCTGAGATTAAAGCAGCCAGGACTCTTGGTATTGTTATTATTGTGTTTCTTCTCTGCTCATGTCCATATTATTGTATTGCTGCTGCAGCTGAGACTACCTCACTTGGGGCATCCTCTTCGATCATCATTATGATTTGGTTAATCTATTTAAACTCGACTTTTAACCCTGTGATTTATGTCTTTTTCTACCCGTGGGTCAGAAAAACCATTAAACACATTTTTACTCTTCAGATTCTACAGCCTGGCTCCCGTGAATTGAGTGTGATGTAGAAGGAGAGAGACTCTGGAGAAAATATTGAATTCAAATATGTGAAAGCCTCCTTTTTTGTATTGTTTTTGTTTACTGGATGCAAACATCTTTGTGTGTTGTAATCCTGTGAATTTTAAAAAGAAAAAAAGGCCACAAAATACTGCCACTGATGTCACCAGTACTGTAGTAATCACAAATGAGTGATGAGCAATAACATAAATAAATATGAATTAAAATGGATGAATTTACTGGATGCAAAGATCTTTATGTGTTTTAAAAATGATTTTAAAAGATAAAAAATGGCCACAAATTGTTAGGTAAAATCTTCCTAAAATCAAAGTGGTGACAACACTGATGTCACCAGTAGATCAGTAGAGTGTAGCAATTACACAAAGTACATGAGTGATGAGCAATAACAAAATTATTTAATGCTTTATAGGGGATGTGCATGGACATACATAAAAGACAAAAAAAATGTAATTGCATAAAACCGTTATATATTGTTAACTGTCCTTGATTCTAACATATTACACAGTGATATTATAGATTTCATGTGTGTATGGATATATATTAAGAAATCTGAACACATTCCTGTCCATTGCTTTTTGAATTTAAACCCATTTTTCTCATATACAGTACTGTGCAAAAGCCTTAACCCACTATTGTTTGTTTTAGCAATGCTTGAATGACCATAGAGTATAATTGTCACTTAATCATATTATTGGAACACTTACAGACAACCAGAAAGCATTACTGTATTTTCGAAATAACAACATTTTCAGAAAAAAGGATTAAAATGTTTTTGGTGTGACCTGCTCTTACAATTGAACAATAACAAAACCTTGATTCGCTATATTTGTTGTAAAAAAGGTCAAGTTTGTTCAAGACTCATTAATACATTAGACCAACTTTCAGTCATTTTTCAAATCCAAATGCCACTCACTACAAAATTTGACAAATACAACAAAAATGTGCATGGAGCTTTGAAACTTTGGATGTCCATAACAGTTAATGGTTAACAGGAAAACATTTTTTTTAGTAACACATTTGTTTCGTAGTGAAAAAATTACTTCACACCCAGTTGCCAACCGCTCCAGTGGGAGTTGAAGATCACGGCCCGATGAAGCAAACAGGACAACATCTGCAAAAAGCAGAGACCCAATCCTGGGCCCATCAAACCGGACTCTCTCAATACCCTGCTATATCTAGATATTCTAACAATAATAATAATAATAATATTAATACTAATAATAATAATAATAATAATAATACATCAAATTTATATAGCGCTTTTATAGACACTCAAAGACACTGGCATATTCTGACATTTAAGGTTATGAACAAAACCGATGACAATGGGCAGTCCTGGTGGAGTCGAACCCCTAACAGAAACAGATCCGACTTACTGCCGGCAATGTAGACCAAGCTCTGATTACCGGTAATAATGGGACAGAATGACCATAAGGGTTGCGGTACCCTATCTCCCAGCACACTCCCAGAGGGACATGATAGAACGCCTTCTCCAAGTCCACAAACCACATGTAGACTGGTTGGGTACCCCAGCTCTTACTTACTTCTAGCTCTTGTTTGTACCCAAAAGTTTAGATGCAATTATTGTAAGTCGCTTTGGATAAAAGTGTCTGCTAAATGACATGTAATGTACTGTAATGCATGCCCCATTAGTTCGCACTAGGTGTCCTTTTCATCTTTGCCCCTGCCCTTCCAAATGTCTCTACACGCCACTGCATCTCATCTGTTTTAGAATTGAGGATGTACATTCAGGCGTAGCAGGGGACTGTTTTTTTACTCCGGCCTTACTATGAGGTGGAATTTGCATATGTAAGATGAGGAAGGAAAGAGATAAATTAACTGTATGATGATGATGTTGGATCAGAAAACTGTCAGAGCTCTCTGCAGCATCTCCTCTCTCTCTTTCTGAACATGGAGGCTCCGGAGGAAGCTGAACTCTGCTTTCCCCACATCAACACCTCCTGCAGGAAGACGACAGGTCCTTATGTGGAGACCATGCTCACTTACACTATGCTGTCCTGCATCACGATACTCACCGTGATCCTAAACCTGCTGGTCATCATCTCTATCTCACACTTCAAGTAGAGTGACAATTTCTACACTTAGTTCCAGCATATGATGAAAATTAGGTCTCATATGCAACCATGTTTGAAAGGTCCTTGAAGATTTTCTACTATAACTATGAATGCACTTATCTGCTTTAGTAGTTTTCCTAGTATTATATGTTGTTGGTTGTACATAGAACATCAGTTGTCAGTGTTGATTTTCTCTGATTTTAGGCAGCTCCACACCACCACCAACCTCCTTCTCCTCTCTCTGGCTGTCACTGACTTCCTTGCGGGTCTCCTGCAGATGCCACTTCTTCTCATAAACAACGAAGGCTGCTGGATCTTGGGCGACGTCATGTGTGTCGTGCATTACTTCTTTGCTGGCCTGGTTATCAGCGTTTCAGTGGGATGCATGGTGCTCATATCAGTCGACCGCTATATAGCAATTTGTAACCCCATGTTTTACACCACCAGAGTCACTCTGACCAGAGTTAAACTCTGTGTTTGTCTGTGTTGGATATTTTCTGTTGTACATTGCAGTTGGATATTGAGGGATGTTTTCAAACAGCCTGACATGTATATCACCTGCTATGGAAGTTGTGTAGTTGTGATCGGTTTCGCTGAAGGACTTGTTGATATTATTGCCACGTTTTTAGGCCCCATTTTAATCATAGCAGTTCTGTATTTGAGAGTGTTTGTGGTGGCTGTGTCTCAGGCTCGGGCCATGCGCTCTCACATGGCAGTCGTCACAGTGGAGCGTTCCCAGACTGTAAAAGCAATGAAATCTGAGATTAAAGCAGCCAGGACTCTCGGTATTGTATTGGTAGTTTTTCTTCTCTGCTCATGTCCATATTATTGTTTTTCTGCTGCAGCTGGGACTACCTCGCTTGGGGCGTCATCTTCGATCATTATGGTTTGGTTACTCTACTTAAACTCGACCTTTAACCCTGTGATTTATGTCTTTTTCTACCCGTGGGTCAGAAAAACCATTAAAAACATTTTTACTCTTCAGATTCTGCAGCCTGGCTCCCGTGAAGTGAGTGTGATGTAGAAGGAAAGAGACTCTGAAGAAAATATTAAATTCAAATGTGTGAAAGCTTCTATTGATCTTGTCAAGCCTTTCTGTTTACTGGATGCAAAGATCTTTGTGTGTTTTAATCCTGTGAATTTAAAAAAAAAAAAGAAAGGCCACAAAACACTGGCACTGATGTCACCAGTAGTTCAGTGGAGTGTAGTAATTACACATGAGTGATGAGCAATAAAATAAATAAATATTAATCAAAATAATAATTAAATGCTTTATAGGGGATGTGTGTGGACATACATTAGCAGCTTCAAAACTGCAACAATAAAACAATAATGAATTGCATTAGAGCCACAGGCAAAGAAGACTGAAAGAACAGGAGTAACATACAATAAAATTAAAATGTTTATATATTGTTAACTGTCCTTGATTCTAACATATTACACAGCTATATCATAGTATTAATGTGTGTATGGATATATGTTAAGAAATCTGAACACATTCCTGTTCTTTGTTTTTTGAATTTAAACCCATTTTTCTCATATACAGTACTGCCTTAGCCCACTACTGTTTGTTTTAGCAATGCTTTAATGACCATACAATATAATTATCTTTCAATCATATTATTGGAACACATCCAGTCATCCAGACAGCATGACTGTATTTTCGAAATAACAAAATTTTCAGAAAAAAGGATTGAAATGTTTTTGGTGTGACCTGCCCTTACATTTGAACAATAACAAAACTAATTGGCTATATCTGTTGTGAAAAAGTTCAAGTTTATTCAAGACTCATTAATAGATTAGACCAACTTTCAGTCATTATTCAAATCCAAATGCCACTGACTACACTATTGTAGTACAATATAAATGGACATGGAGCCCTGAGACTTTAAATGGCGGTAACAGTTCATGATTGATGGGAAAACTGTTTTTTTTTTGAATAACACATTGGTTTCATGGTAAGAAAATTATGGATTTAAATGACTATGTAGTATTTTTTAGAACATCTGAGCAAAATTACATACAGAAAAGGCTGTATAACAGCAAGAAAATAAATGCATAAACATATTACTCATATAACAGACTTAAAAGGGTGTAGATAATTATACATTTGTCTAAAATGTGTTTTTCTTTACGTCCTGGTTTGCAGCCATGTTGTTTGTGAGAGGAAGTGGCAGCAAAGTCAGTGATAATGTGTCAAAACCTCATACAACTACACCTCAAGAAATCTGAAATATCTCTTTTATTAAGTTGTCCAAGTCCAGTGTTCTGTCATTAAATGTTTGTGATCAGAAAAACTTTAAGTAGCAGTGAACTATTTCCTCCCAAAGTGGAAAAGCTGTGTTTGAACACCAAAAGTATCAATATTAATGACAAGGTGCCACGACCGGCTCAAAGGCCACAACAAAAGTGGGAGAGGCACAACTAACTACGTATAAACAAGAGTAACATTTATTAAAGAAATGTGCAAACATAGAAATAATGACGTGTGTAAGTCAGAATAAGTGGTGTATGAATGCGATGAAGCACGTGTAGTGCATTGTGTCAGTGTCGAACAAAGGGACAGCTAAACAAACAAATCATCAAGTGCGTGTGATGTAGAAGGAGAGAGAGACTCTGAAAAAATTATTAAATTAATATGTTTTAAAGCCTTCTGTTGATTGTGTCAAGCATTTCTGTTTACTGGATGCAAAGATCTTTGTGTGTTTTAATCCTGTGAATTAAGAGAAATTGGCCAAAAAAAGTTTAAAAAAAATCAAAGCCACTGGCACTGATGTCACCAGTAGTTTAGTGGAGTGTAGTAATTACACAATGTAAATGAGTGATGAGCAATAACACAAATAATTATGAATACAATTATTATTAAATGCTTTATAATTATATAAATATATAGTATGTGTATGTACATACATTAGCAGCCTAAAAACTGTAAGAATAAAATAATGAATGCATTGAGGGCTGCAGATGATGTCCCTATGTACCTCAATAACATACCTCAATAACATTCTTGCATATCTTAAAAGACATAGCACTTTAAAAAGGTGACATACATTGCGATAAAATGCAACTTGAACTTGCTTAAGCAATAATATGTTGATGTTCAATTTCAATTCAGTCCCCAGTGTCAGGCTGCCTTTGGACCTAGGTTGCATTTTGGACATGCCTGCCTTAAGCGTACTAGTAATGCTTGCCCCACCGGTGCGCACTAGGTGCCCTTTACATTTTTGGCCCTTCCCAAAATATCTCTGCACGCCACTGCATCTAATCTGTTTAGAATTGAGGTTGCACATTCAGGTGTAGCAGGGGATTGTCTTTTTACTCTGGCCATGTGATGAGGTGTATTTGCATATGTAAGATGAGGAAGGAAAGAGATAAATTAACTGTATGATGAAGACGTTGGATCAGAAAGCTGTCAGTGCTCTCTGCAGCATCTCCTCTCTCTCTCTCTCTCTCTCTCTCTGAACATGGAGGCCCCAGAGGAAGCTGAACTCTGCTTTCCCTACATCAACACCTCTTGCAGGAGGACGACGGGTCCTTACGTGGAGACCATGCTCACTTACACTGTGCTGTCCTGCATCACGATTCTCACCGTGATCCTAAACCTGCTGGTCATCATCTCTATCTCACACTTCAAGTAGAGTCACAACTTCTGCACATGGTTCCAGCATACGATTACATTTAGGTCTCTCATGCAACCATGTTTGAAAAATCCTTAAAGATTTGCTACTGTAGCTATAAATGCACTTATCTGATCTTGTAGTTCTTCTAGTATTATATATTGTTGGTTGTACATAGAACATCAGTGTTGTCAGTGTTGATTTTCTCTGATTTCAGGCAGCTCCACACCACCACCAACCTCCTCCTCCTCTCTCTGGCTGTCGCTGACTTCCTCGTGGGTCTCCTGCAGATGCCACTTCTTCTCCTCCACAACCAAGGCTGCTGGTTCTTGGGCGACGTCATGTGTGGCATGCATTACTTTCTCGCTTTCCTTGTTGTCAGTGTTTCAGTGGGAAGCATGGTGCTCATATCAGTCGACCGCTATATAGCAATTTGTAACCCCATGTTTTACACCACCAGAGTCACTCTGACCAGAGTTAAACTCTGTGTTTGTCTGTGTTGGATATTTTCTGGTGTACACGGCAGTTGGATATTCAGGGATGTCCTAAAACAGCCTGGCATGTATAACACCTGCTATGGAAGTTGTGTAGTTGTGGTCGGTTTTGCTGAAGGACTTGTTGATGTTATTGCCTCATTTTTAGGCCCCATTTTAATCATAGCAGTTCTGTATTTGAGAGTGTTTGTGGTGGCTGTGTCTCAGGCTCGAGCCATGCGCTCTCACGTCGTAGTCGTCACAGTGGAGCGTTCCCAGACTGTAAAAGCAATGAAATCTGAGATTAAAGCAGCCAGGACTCTCGGTATTGTATTGGTAGTTTTTTTTCTCTGCTCATGTCCATATCATTGTTTTGCTATTGCAGCTGAGACTGCCTCGCTTGGGGCGTCATCTTCGGTCATTATGGTTTGGTTAGTCTACTTAAACTCGACCTTTAACCCTGTGATTTATGTCTTTTTCTACCCATGGGTCAGAAAAACCATTAAATACATTTTTACTCTTCAAATTCTGCAGCCTGGTTCCCGGGAAGTGAGTGTGATGTAGTAAGAGAGACTCTGAAGAAAATATTAAATTCAAACGTGTGAAAGCCTTCTGTTGATTGTGTCAAGCATTTCTGTTTACTAGATGCAAAGATCTTTGTGTTTTAATCCTGTGAACTTAAAAAAGAAAAAAAAAGGCCACAAAACGTTAAGTAAATTCTTCCTAAAATCAAAGCCACTGGCACTGATGTCACCAGTAGTTCAGTGGAGTGTAGTAATTATACATGATTGATGAGCAATAACACAAATAATTATGAATTAAAATGATTATTAAATGCTTAGCAGCTTTAACACTGCAAGAATAAAAAAATAATGAATTGCATTTGATATTCAGACTGAAAGCACAGGAGTAACATGCAATAAAAATAAAACTGTTGTATATTGTTAACTGTCCCTAATTGTAACATATTACAGTTTCATTATAGTATTTATATGTGTGTATGGACATATATTAAGACATCTGAAAACATTTGTGTGCATTGCCTTTTGAATTTTGAACCCATTTTGCTAATATACTGCATTGTACAAAAGCCATTATTAATTAAGTCTTAACACATCCAGAAAATACAGGAAACATGTATAAAGTTTAAAAATAACAAAATTATCAGGAACAATATTATTAAAGGAGTATTTAGTGTGTTACATTTGAACAATAACACCACCCTTATTCTCTATATCTGCTGTAAATAAGTTATGTAACATCAGGTTTAATCAAGATAGGCTTGTGCTTTACATTCACGTATGATTTTATGATCATTAATACATGATACCAACTTTTAGTCACAGCTTTCCAATTCAAATGCCACTGACTACAGAAATTGATAAGTACTACATAAATGGGCATGGAGCCCTGAGACTTTAAATGTCCATAACAGCTAATGGTTTCATTGGGAAAAAATTATGGATTTCAATATTATGCAGTATTTTTTTAGAACACCTGAACAAAATTATATGAACATATTATAACAGACTTAAAAGGGTGTAGATAAGTAAACCTTTTGTCTAAAATGTGTTTTTCTTTACGTCCTGGTTGGCAGCCTTGTTGTTTGTGAGAGGAAGAGGCAAAGCGGCAAAGTCAGTGATAATGTGTCAAAACCTCATACAACTACACCTAAAAAACCCTGAAATGTCCCTTTTGTTAAGTTGTCCAAGTCCAGTGTTCTGTCATTAAATGTTTTTCAGACTGATCAGAAAAACTTTAAGTGGCAGTGAATTATTTCCTCCCCAAAGTGGAAAAGGTATGTTTGAATCATTATTAATGACAAGGTGTTACGTCCGGCTCAAAGGCCACAACAAAAGGGGAAGATGCACAACCAACTTCATATAAACAAAAGTAATATTTATTAAATAAATGTGCAAACATAGAAACAATGAGGTGTGTAAGTCAGAATCAATGGTGTATGAATGCTATGAAGCATGTGTAGTGCATGTTGTCAGTGTCCAACAAGGAACAGCTAAACAAACAAATCATCCTGGTGCTGATGAAGGGATCGCATGCTGGTCTCTGGGGAGGCGGGGTTAAATAGGCTGGGAGGCCTGGCCAGGTGCTCCCAGTTACGCAATCAGCTCAGCCTGAGACTTCAGGTAAAGGAGCAGAGCACCAGTTTACAAGTAACAGGCTCTGGGCTGTCACACAAGGGTCACACATTGCTGCAGTGGCAAGCATTGTTGCCGTAGTGAGCAGGTTTGGTATGTAATGAGCGTGCATGCGCAAGTGTTGTGTTGTGGGGATGATGCCTCAGGAAAAGAGTCAACAGCACGGTTTTGGTCTCTGGCACGGCATGTGTGCAGAAGTATATCAAGGCCTTAAGTGGACAGATCAGATATTCCCACCAATGCGACTTGTACGTCCTTAAAAACGTGACTGTAGCGACTGACATAAACACACATGGCCATGACCCATGATCACCTAATCCCTTTTGACGTGTGTCCCTTCAAGGAAGTGGACTCACGCTGAGGTTTCATATCTTTTAAGCCTTTGGAGCGTGGAATTGTTATTTAAAATCTCAAAATAACTTTCGCTTCCATTTTGACGAACAATTTTTAGGTCAGTAGCTTATTCAACCCAAATGTTAACCAGTGTAAATGCAGATTTCACATATGAGTCACTTTTGAAAGACAACGTAAGGATGTTGGGTAGCATTGTTGCCTCACAACAAAAAGGTTACAGGTTTAAATCCCAGTTCAACTGAGAGCCTTTCCGTGTGGAGTTTGCATGCTATCTCCAAGTGCACGTCGATTCTCTCCAGGTACTCCAGACAGTATTTTCTGGCTAGAAACTGAAGATTGTCAGTGTCAAATGGCCCCCTCTCCTGCACCGAATTCCATAGACAAAATCCCCTATATGACAGTGTCCCAAAGGGTGTCCTTAAATGAAATGAGGGCTGTAAATGATGTCCCTGTATACCTCAATACAATACCAAGGCTTTCTTGCATATCTTCAAAGACACAGCAAATTAATAGGTGACAAACAGTGCTACAAAATGCAACTTCAACTTTCTCAATTAAGCAATAATGTGTTGATGTTCAATTTTAATTCAGTCCCCAGTGTTGGGCTGCCTTTGGCCCCAGGTTGCATTCTGGACATGCCTGCCTTAAGCATACCAGGAACACCTTCCCCACCGGTTTCATTTTTGCCCCTCACAGAGACATGTGGGCCTGACTTTTACTCTGGCCTGATAATGAGGTGGAATTTGCATATGTAAGATGAGGGAGGAAAGAGATAAATGAACTGTATGATGAAGACGTTGATCAGAAAGCTGTCAGAGCTCTCGGCAGCATCTCCTCGCTTTCTCTCTCTCTCTCTGAGCATGGTGGCTCCGGAGGAAGCTGAACTCTGCTTTCCCCACATCAACACCTCCTGTAGGAGGACGACAAGTCCTTACTTAGAGACCATGCTCACTTACACTGTGCTGTCCTGCATCACGATACTCACCGTGATCCTAAACCTGCTGGTCATCATCTCTATCTCGCACTTCAAGTAGAGTCACAATTTCTCCACATGGTTCCAGCATACGATTAAGTTTAGGTCTCTCATGCAACCATGTTTGAAAAATCCTTAAAGATTTTCTACTGCAGCTGTAAATGCACTTATCTGCTCTAGTTCTTCTAGTTTTTTTATATTGTTGGTTGTACATAGAACATCAGTGTTGTCAGTGTTGATTTTCTCTGATTTCAGGCAGCTCCACACCACCACCAACCTCCTCCTCCTCTCTCTGGCTGTCACTGACTTCCTCGTGGGTCTCTTGCAGATGCCACTTCTTCTCCTCCAAAACCAAGGCTGCTGGTTCTTGGGCGACATCATGTGTGTTGTGAATTATTTCTTTGCTGCCCTCCTTATCAATGTTTCAGTGGGATGCATGGTGCTCATATCAGTCGACCGCTATATAGCAATTTGTAACCCCATGTTTTACACAACCAGAGTCACTCTGACCAGAGTTAAACTCTGTATTTGTCTGTGTTGGATATGTTCCAGTGTGCAAAGCAGTTGGATATTCAGGGATGTCTTAAAACAGCCTGACATGTATATCACCTGCTATGGAAGTTGTGTAGTTGTAGTCGGTTTCGCTGAAGGATTTCTTACTATGATTGCCACGTTTTTAGGCCCCATTTTAGTCATATCAGTTCTGTATTTGAGAGTGTTTGTGGTGGCTGTGTCTCAGGCTCGGTCCATGCGCTCTCATGTCGCAGTGGTCAAAGTGGAGCGCTCCCAGACTGTAAAAGCAATGAAATCTGAGATTAAAGCAGCCAGGACTCTCGGTATTGTATTGGTAGTTTTTCTTCTCTGCACATGTCCATATTATTGTTTTGCTGCTGCAGCTGGGACTACCTCACTTGGGGCGTCATATTCGATCATTATGATTTGGTTACTCTACTTGAACTCGACCTTTAACCCTGTGATTTATGTCTTTTTCTACCCGTGGGTCAGAAAAACCATCAAACACATTTTTACTCTTCAGATTCTGCAGCCTGGCTCCTGTGAAGTAAGTGTGATGTAGAAGGAGAGAGACTGTGAAGAAAATATTAAATTAAATTGTGTGAACGCCTTCTGTTGATTGTGTCAAGCATTTTTGTTTTTGGAGGCAAAGAACTTTATGTGTTTTAAACGTGTGCATTTTAAAGAGAAAAAAAAAGTCCACAAAACGTTAGGTAAATTCTTCCTAAAATCAAAGCTTCTGGCACTGATGTCACCAGTAGTTCAGTGGAGTGTAGTAATTACACAAAGTGCATAAAGTGATGAGCAAAAACAAACGCTGGAAGAATGAAAAAATATGAATTGCATTAGAGCCACAAGCAAAGAAGACTGAAAGCACAGGAGTTACATATATTAAAAATAAAACTGTTGTATATTTTTAACTGTCCTTGATTCTAACATTACACAGTTATATTACAGTATGTATATGTGTATGGATATATATTAAGAAATCTCAACACAGTTCTATGAATTGCTTTTTGAATTTGAACCCATTTTGCTCATATACAGTACTGTGCAAAAGCCTAAAGCCAATATTAGTTTTAGTTTAGCAATGCTTAAATGACGATAAAGTATAATTATGTCTCAATCACATTAATGAAACACATTCAGAAAATACAGGAAACATGTATGAAGTTTAAAAATAACACACTTTTCAGAAAAAAGGATGGAAATGTCAAGTATTTAGCGTGACCTGCCCTTACATTTGAACAATAACACGACCCTGATTCTCTATATCTGCTGTGAAAAAGGTCTGTTACATCAGGTTTATTCAAGACATGCTTGTGCTTTACATACACAGTTTGTATGATTCTATGATCATTAATACACACTCAGTCACATCATTCCAATTCAAATGCCACTGACTACAGAATTTGGTACAACAAAAATGTGCATGGAGCCCTGAGACTTTAAATGTCCATAACAGTAAACAAATGTTCCCATATCTGGGAAACCAGTTTTTTTAGTAACATGTTTTTTTTCATGGGGAAAAATTAAGGATTTCAATATTGTGCAGTATTTTTAGAACGCCTGAACACAATTATATGAACATATTACTAATATACAACAGACCTAAAAAGGTGTAGATCAGTAAACCTTTGTCTAAAATGTGTTTTTCTTTACGTCCTGGTTGGCAGCCATGTTGTTTGTGAGAGGAAGTGACAAAGCGGCAAAGTCAGTGATAATGTGTCAAAGCTCATACAACCACATCTCAAAAAACCTGAAATATCCCTTTTATTAAGTAGTCCAAGTCCAGTGTTCTGTCATTAAATGTTTTTCAGACTGATCAGAAAAACTTTAAGTAGCAGTGAATTATTTCCCCCCAAAGTGGTAAAGTTGTGTTTAAATCACCATAGTGATCGGTATTAATGACAAGGGTCACACGTTGCTGCAGTGGCAAGCATTGTTGCCTCACAGCAAGAAGGGCCCCGGTTCAGATCCTGTATTTCACAGAGGGTGTTTCTGAGTGGAGTTTGCATGCTATCCCCAAGTGCACGTCCATTCTCCCCAGGTACTCCAGACAGTATTTTCTGGCTAGAACCTGAAAATTGTCAGTCAAATCGCCCGCTCTCCTGCACTGAATTCCATAGACAAAAATCGAAATCCTCTATATGAAAGTTTCCCAAAAGGTGTCCAAAGCGGAAATGAGGGCTGTAAATGCTGTCCCTGTATACTTCAATAACATACCAACACTCTCTTGCATATCTTCAAAGACACAGCACTTTAAAAGGTGACAATCTTTGACAAACCACAACTTGAACTTGCTTAAAGGTGGGGGTGGAGATACTGGAAAAACTGTTTAAGCCGGCTTGAATTCAAAAGTCCTAGCCCCTTTCTTCAGAGTTCCCCAGAGTTCTTGGAAGTAGCTTTTCCACAAAAACTTTCATTTGTAACCAACATCTATTGTTGGCAACTTTTCTGCCATAACGTTACTGCAACTGTCTTGTTGCATGTGCTAATAGTGCACAAATAGGTGTACACCCATAGGGGGTTGGATTAAATGGCAGTTGGATTGATGCATCATAATCCAATTCATTTGTTTGGGTCTTTCAATATGATTGGATGTTTTTTTACAGGCCTGTCTGTGCCACAGCTGACTGACATTTTTGCTTTTTGGGACCAACAGCCCGCTCTCCTGCACCAAATTCCATAGACAAAATCCACAATATGACAGGATCCCAAAGGGTGTCCTTAGATGAGGTGTCATTTTGGACATGCCTGCCTTAAGCGTACTAGTAACGCTTAGCCCACCAGTGCACACTAGGTGCCCTTTTAATTTTTGCACCTGCCCTTCCAAATGTCTCTGCACGCCACTGCATTTCATCTGTTTTAGCATGATGATGAGGTGGAATTTGCATATGTAAGATGAGGAAGGAAAGAGATAAAAAAAACTGTATGATGAAGACGTTGGATCAGAAAGCTGTCAGAGCTCTCGGCAGCATCTCTTCTCTCTCTCTCTGAACATGAAGGCTCCGGAGGAAGCTGAACTCTGCTTTCCCCACATCAACACCTCCTGCAGGAGGACGACGGGTCCTTACGTGGAGACCATGCTCACTTACACTGTGCTGTCCTGCATCACGATACTCACCGTGATCCTAAACCTGCTGGTCATCATCTCTATCTCACACTTCAAGTAGAGTCACAATTTCTCCACATGGTTCCAGCATACAAATAAATTTAGGTCTCTCATGCAACCATGTTTGAAAAATCATTAAATATTTACTACTTTAGCTATAAATGCACTTATCTGCTCTTGTAGTTCTCCTAGTTTTTTTATATTATTGGTTGTACATAGAACATCAGTTGTCAATGCTGATTTTCTCTGATTTCAGGCAGCTCCACACCACCACCAACCTCCTCCTCCTCTCTCTGGCTGTCGCTGACTTCCTCGTGGGTTTCCTGCAGATGCCACTTCTACTCCTCCACAACCAAGGCTGCTGGTTCTTGGGGGACGTCATGTGTGGCATGCATTACTTTTTAGGTTTCCTCGTTGTCAGCGTTTCAGTGGGATGCATGGTGCTCATATCAGTCGACCGCTATATAGCGATTTGTAACCCCATGTTTTACACCACCAGAGTCACTCTGGCCAGAGTTAAACTCTGTGTTTGTCTGTGTTGGATATTGTCTGGTGTACATGGCAGTTGGATATTGAGGGATGTCTTAAAACAGCCTGACATGTATAACACCTGCTATGGAAGTTGTGTAGTTGTGGTCAATTTCGCTGAAGGACTTGTTGATGTTATTGTCTCGTTTTTAGGCCCCACTTTAATCATAGCAGTTCTGTATTTGAGAGTGTTTGTGGTGGCTGTGTCTCAGGCTCGGGCCATGCGCTCTCACGTCGCAGTCGTCAAAGTGGAGCGTTCCCAGACTGTAAAAGCAATGAAATCTGAGATTAAAGCAGCCAGGACTCTCGGTATTGTAATGATAGTTTTTCTTCTCTGCTCATGTCCATATCACTGTTTTGCTGTTGCAGCTGAGGCTGCAATGCTTGGGGCGTCGTCTTCGGTCATTATGCTTTGGTTAATCTACTTAAATTCGACCTTTAACCCTGTGATATATGTCTTTTTCTACCCGTGGGTCAGAAAAACCATTAAGCACATTTTTACTCTTCAGATTCTACAGCCTGGCTCCCGTGAAGTGAGTGTAATGTAGAAGGAGAGAGAGACTCTGAAGAAAATATTAAATTGAAATGTGTGAAAGCCTTCTGTTGATTGTGTCAAGCAAGTCTGTTTACTGAATGCAAAGATCTTTGTGTGTTTTGATCCTGTGAATTAAAAAAAAAAAAAGCACAGGAGTAATATATAATAAAAATAAAACTGTTATATATTGTTAACTGTCCATAATTATGACATATTACAGTTACATTATAGTATTTATATGTGTGTATGGACATATATTAAGAAATCTGAACAAATTTTTGTGCATTGCTTTTTGAATTTGAGCCCATATTGCTCATATACAGTACTGTGCAAAAGCCATTATTAACCATTGTTTGTTGTTTTTGCAGTGCTGTATTAACCATACAGCAGAAAATACAGGAAATATGTATGTAGTTTAAAAATATAATTTTCTGAAAAAAATATTATTAAAGGAGTATCTAGTGTGACATGCCCTTACATTTGAACAATAACACAACCCTAATTCTCTATATCTGCTGTGAAAAAGGTTTGTTACATCAGGTTTATTGAAGACATGCTTGTGCTTTACATACACAATTTGTATGATTCTATGATCATTAATACATAAGACCAACTTTCAGTCACATCATTCCAATCCAAATGCTACTGACTAAAGAATTTGACAAATGCAACAGAAATGAGCATGGAGCCCTGAGACTTTAAATGTCCATCACGGTTGATGGTTAAAGGGAAAACATTTTTTTTTAGTAATAGGTTTATTTCATAGTGAAAAAATTATCGATTTAAATTATTATGTAGTATTTTTTTTCGAACACCACAGAACAATATAACAGACTTAAAAGGGTGTAGATAAGTAAACCTTTGTAAACTAAGTAAAGGGGCAAAGCGGCAAAGTCAGTGATAATGTGTCAACACCTCATACAAGTACACCTGAAGAAACCTGAAATATCCCTTTTATTAAGTTGTCCAAGTCCAGTGTTTCGTCATTAAATGTTTGTCAGACTGATCAGAAAAACTTTAAGTAGCAGTGAATTATTTCCCCGCAAAGTGGAAAAGTTGTGTTTGAATCACCAAAAGTATCAATATTAATGACAAGGTGTTAGGACCAGCTCAAAGGCCACAACAAAAGTGGGAGATGCACAAACAAACTTTGACAAAAGTAACATTTATTAAATAAATGTGCAAACATAGAAACAATGAGGTGTGTAAGTCAGAATCAGTGGTGCAGGTGAAGAGATTGCACGCTGGTTTCTGGGGAGGCGGGGTTAAATAGGCTGGGAAGCCTGGCCAGGTGCTATCAGTTACTCAATTAGCTCAGCCTGAGACCTGCAGGTAAAGGAGCAGAGCACCAGTATACAAGTAACAGGCTCTGGGCCGTCACACAAGGGTCACACATTGCTGCAGTGGCAAGCATTGTTGTTACGCGAGTGTTGTGTTTTTGGAATGATGCCTCAGGAAAAGAGTCAACAGCACAGTTTGGTCTCTGGTCCGTTTGTTACAGAAGTAAGTAAAATAAAGTACAAGACAGTTGCCTCACAGCAAGAAGGGCACCGGTTCAGACACTGCATTCCACAGAGGGTCTTTCTGAGTGGATGTTCTCCCCATGTGTGCATGGGTTCTCCCCAGGTTCTCTAGTTTTCTCCCACAGTCCAAAAACATGCAGATTTGGGGATTAGGTAAATTGGACACTCTCAAATGACCGTAGGTGTGAGAGTGAATGGTTGTTTGTCTCTATGTGTCCCTGTGATGTCCAGGGTGTACCCTGCCTTTCACCCTATGTCAGCTGAGATTGGCACAGCTCCCCCATGACCATTCATGTGGAGGATAAAAGTGGTAGAGGATGTGCAAACAGAACATTGGGTGCACGTGGACAGCGCATGGGCGAACTGAATGTACGCCCCACCTGTAGGTGGAGCATTAAGCCCCACTAATCAAGCAGAAAAACATTTTGACGACAGAAGAAGTAGTTGCCAAGGATATTTATCTTCTATCTTGGGGACCCTCAAACCGGCTGACACCCGACTCCCCTGCCCGACTGGCCTTTCAA
Organism: Solea solea; assembly: GCF_958295425.1. Lineage (NCBI taxonomy): Eukaryota > Metazoa > Chordata > Actinopteri > Pleuronectiformes > Soleidae > Solea > Solea solea. Next base: position 35,522,979 of record NC_081135.1, read on the forward strand.
CTGTGAGATACTCATCAGATATGTGCGAGGGACCTGTAGGAAAGGTCTCTTCCTCTTTGGTAGGAATGCATCCTATTCCCTGCGGCCAGACTTGTACCGCAACCCAATGGTGAAGTGAGATACTACAGGACCCTGAGGCACGAGTATACCATGGTCTTTGATATGCACTTTGGCATGGACGGCATGTGTGCAGAAGTATACCAAGGCCTTAAGTGGACAGATCAGATATTTCCACCAATGTGACTCATACGTCCTTAAAAACGTGACTTTAGTGACTGACGTAAACACACATGGCAATGACCCATAATCACATGATTCTTTTTGACCTGTGTCCCTTCAAGGAAGTGGACTAACGCACTTTAAAAGGTGACAAACAGTGCGACAAAACCCAACATCAACTTGCTCAATTAAGCAATAATATGTTGATGTTCAATTTTAATTCAGTCCCCAGTGTCGGGCTGCCTTTGGCCCCAGGTTGCATTTTGGACATGCCTGCCTTAAGCATACTATAACACCTGCCCCACCGGTGCGCACTAGGTGCCCTCGTCATTTTTGCCCCTGTCTTTCCACATGTGTCTGCACGCCACTGCATTTCATCTGTTTTAGAATTGAGGATGCACATTCAAGCGTAGCAGGGGACTGTTTTTTTTACTCTGGCCTGATAATGAGGTGGAATTTGCATATGTAAGATGAGGAAGGAAAGAGATAAATTAATTGTATTATGAAGATGTTGGATCAGAAAGCTGTCAGAGCTCTCAGCAGCATCTCCTCTCTCTCTCTCTCTCTCTCTCTCTCTGAACATGGAGGCTCAGGAGGAAGCTGAACTCTGCTTTCCCCACATCAACACCTCCTGCAGGAAGACGACGGGTCCTTACGTGGAGACCATGCTCACTTACACTGTGCTGTCCTGCATCACGATACTCACGGTGATCCTAAACCTGCTGGTCATCATCTCTATCTCACACTTCAAGTAGAGTCACAATTTCTCCACATGGTTCCAGCATACAATTAAATTTAGGTCTCTCATGCAACCATGTTTGAAAAATCCTTAAAGATTTGCAACTATAGCTATAAATGCACTTATTTGCTCTTGTAGTTCTTCTAGTATTATATATTGTTAGTTGTACATAGAACATCAGTGTTGTCAGTGTTGTTTTTTTCTGATTTCAGGCAGCTCCACACCACCACCAACCTACTTCTCCTCTCTCTGGCTGTCGCTGACTTCCTTGTGGGTCTCCTGCAGATGCCACTTCTTCTCCTCCAAAACCAAGGCTGCTGGTTCTTGGGTGACGTCATGTGTGTCGTGCATTATTTCTTCGCTGCCCTCCTTGTCAACGTTTCAGTGGGAAGCATGGTGCTCATATCAGTTGACCGCTATATAGCAATTTGTAACCCCATGTTTTACACCACCAGAGTCACTCTGACCAGAGTTAAACTCTGTATTTGTCTGTGTTGGATATATCCCGTTGTGCATGGCAGTTGGATATTTAGGGATGTCTTAAAACAGCCTGACATGTATATCACCTGCTATGGAAGTTGTGTAGTTGTGGTCGGTTTTGCTGAAGGACTTGTTACTATGATTGCCACGTTTTTAGGCCCCATTTTAATCATATCAGTTCTGTATTTGAGAGTGTTCGTGGTGGCTGTGTCTCAGGCTCGGGCCATGCGCTCTCACGTCGCAGTCGTCACAGTGGAGCGTTCCCAGACTGTAAAAGCAATGAAATCTGAGATTAAAGCTGCCAGAACCCTCGGTATTGTATTGGTAGTTTTTCTTCTCTGCTCATGTCCATATTATTGTTTTGCTGCTGCAGCTGAGACCTCGCTTGGGGCGTCATATTCGGTCATTATGCTTTGGTTAATCTACTTAAATTCGACCTTTAACCCTGTGATTTATGTCTTTTTCTACCCGTGGGTCAGAAAAACCATTAAACACATTTTTACTCTACAGATTCTGCAGCCTGGCTCCCGTGAAGTGAGTGTGATGTAGAATGAGAGAGACTCTGAAGAAAATATTAAATTCAAATGTGTGAAAGCCTTCTGTTGATTGTGTCAAGCATTTCTGTTTACTGGATGCAAAGATCTTTGTGTGTTTTAATCCTGTGAAATAAGAAAAATTGGCCAAAAAAAGTTGAGTGATGAAAGATGAAAGAGTGATGAGCAATAACACAAATTATTATGAATTAACATGATTATTAAATGCTTTATATATGTATAAATATATATAGTATGTGTATGTACATACATTAGTAGCCTAAAAACTGTAAGAATAAAAAATAATGAATTGCATTAGCGCCACAAGCAAAGAAGACTGAAAGCACAGAAGTAACAGACAACAATAAAACTGTTATGTATTGCTAACTGACCCTAATTCTAAGATTACAGTTACATTATCGTATTCATGTGTGTATGACATATATTAAGGAATCTGAACACATTTCTGTGCTTGCTTTTTGAATTTGAACCCATTTTCCCTGATACAGTACTGAGCAAAAGCCTTTATTAACCATTGTTTGTTGTTTTAGCAGTGCTGTATTAACCATACAGCATAATTAAGTCTCAACATATCCAGACAATACAGGAAACATGTATGTAGTTTAAAAATAACAACATTTTGAGAATTTAAAAAAAAATGTTTTATTAAAGGAGTATTTCGAGTGGCCTTACATTTGAACAATAACATGACCCTGATTCTGTTACATCAGGTTTATTCAAGACTTGTGCTTTACATACACATGTTGTATGATACTATAATCATTAATACATGTGACCAACTTTCAGTCACATCATTCCAATCCAAATGCCACTGACTACAGAATTACAACAGAAATGTGCATGGAGCCCTGAGACTTTCAATGTCCATAACTGTTGATGGTTGACGGGAAACCACTTTTTTCAGTAACATGTTTGTTTTATAATGAAAAAAGTAAGGATTTATATGATTATGTAGTATTTTTTAGAACACCTGAATGAAATTGCATGAACCTTTCTTTACGCCATATGGCAGCCATATTGTGTGTGAGAGGAAGTGGCAAAGCAGCAAAGTCACTGATAATGTGTCAAAACCTCATACAACTACACCTCAAAAAACCTGAAACATCCCTTTTATTAAGTTGTCCAAGTACAGTGTTCTGCCATGAAATGTTTGTCAGACTGACAATAATTCACTGCTACTTAATTAGCAGTGAATTATTTCCCCTCCAAAGTGGAAAAGTTGTGTTTGAATCACCAAAATGATCGATAATAATGACAAGGGTCACACGTTGCTGCAGTGGCAAACATTGTTGCCTCACAGCAATAAGGGCCCCCGGTTCAGATCCTGCATTCCACAGGGGGTTGCCCAGGTTCTCTAGTTTCCTCCCACAGTCCAAAAACACGCATCTTTGGGGATTAGGTAAATTAGACACTCTAAATTGACCATAGGAGTGAGTGTGAGAGTGAATGGTTGTTTGTCTCTAGCTATGTATGGCCCTGCGATGGACTGGCGAACTGTCCAGGGTGTACCCTGCCTTTCACCGTATGTCAGCTGAGATTGGCACAGCTCCCCCAATGACCCTCATGTGGAGGATAAAGCGGTAGTTGATGTGCAAAGAGTGTGTTGGGTGCGCGTAGACAGTGCATAGGCAAACTGATTGTCCGACCTCCCAGTAGGTGGAGCATTAAGCCCTGCTCATCAAGCAGAAAAAAACATTTCGATAACAGAAGAAGTAGTCGCTAGGATAGTCATCCAAGCCGGGACCCCCGAACCGGCTGACACCCTAACTCCCCTGCTTGACGGGCCTTTCAGCTGTGAGACGCTCGAACCAGACATGTCCAAGGGAGCAGTAGCATCGTTCTCTCCTTCTTTGGTAGGAGTGTGTCCTATTTCCTTAAAAACGTGACTGTAGTGAATGACATATAAACACATGGGCATGACCCATGATCACATAATCTCTTTTGTCTAGTGTCCCTTCAAGGAAGTGGACTCACACTGAGGTGTCATATCTTTTAAGCCTTTGGGGTGTGGAATTGGGATATAAAATCTCAAAATAACTTTTGCTCCTATTTTGGCCTAACAATTTTTAGGTCAGTAGCTTATTTTGCCAATCATCCAAGGGCTCGCTCCCAAAACAAAATCTATCCTTGTTTATGGCATTGTTACGCCCCCTTAAAGAACAGGGGATGCAGGAGTAACAATGTAAAAGCAAAACCTTGGGATATTTTAAAAGAAGAAAGAAATTTGAAAATACTGGTGGATGCTGGTCTTCCTGCTGGGCATTGCTGCCTGACACACCTCCACCGGTATCCTAGTGCAAGTGTGCACCTCTGAACACCAAAAAAGCTTGCTGCAAGGCCTGAGTCCCTCACCTGTCACTCACTCTACCCATGGGCAATGGCTACTGAGACGTCTCTGGGGGTCGTCAGGTGGGAGCCTTCCTTCTTCGGTGTTTCGCCTTCTTACTCCCACTACACCTCCGGGAGGCTAGGCGGTGAACTCTGGTGTCCCAGTGTCACCCCCAGTGCCAGTTTACACTGCCCCTATACAACCCGAACAGCACTGCTACGTTCAACTAACCCAGGCTCCGTTCGTTCAAGCTCCAGGTAGTGGCCAGTGCTGATACTGCATAATAGTGTCGTCTGCTGGGGCCCTAGGTGTTATGTTGCCCCCAACTCCTATCCTTCCTCCTTAGCCACAGCAAAAAGCTGCCCTTCTCTGCCTTTGTGCACCCCATGTCCTGGAGCAGGCGAACAGTCGAGGACCCGACAAAGCCCCTGCATCCTACTTCAACAGGGAACGTGAGGGCTTTCCAGCCAGCCTCTGCAATCTTTTACCAGGTCTGCGTACCTGGACCACTTCCGCTTGTTGGCAGCCTCCATGCCCTCCTCCCACGGGACCGTGAGCTCCACCAGCAGGATGGTTTTGCGTGGTTCTGACCATATGATCGGGTCCGGCCGGAGAGATGTGTCTACGATCTCTCTGGGGAATTGGAGCTGCCTCCCCAGGTCGACCCTCATGGTCCACTCACCGCCTGGTGAGAGGCCTGTTGGTGCTACTCTCTGGTGAGGAGGGTTGACGTTCTCTCCGGCCCTTGCGAACAGGATAGGATGTCTCACTGGAGTGGAAGGTCTGCTGCCTCCTGTCTGCATGACTCTGTCACCTCTGCCAGCTTCCTCAGCACCTGGTCGTGTCGCCACCTGTAGCGGCCTTGGGATAACGCCGTCTTACAGCCTGACAGGATGCGCTGGAGGCTTGCATTGCTGGTACCGCAGAGGGGACAAATAGAAGAAAGGAAGAGACAAACTGTAACATAACCGTATATAACAAGTTTATTTACAGTGAATTAGCATCTTGTAAACTTTAAGCGAGCTGCTCAAAAAGTAACTGATTGACTGTTGCTAATAAGAAAAAGGTTGAATGGAGTAAACCTCAATACCTCAATAACACACCAAGGCTTTCTTGCATATCTTAAAAGACACAGCACTTTAAAAGGTGACAGACATTGCACAAAATGTGACTTGAACTTGCTTAATTAAGCAATAATATGTTAATGTTTTGGGAGGAGGCTCTGGGTAGACCTAGGACAAGGTGGAGAGATTACATCTCCACTCTGGCCTGGGAACGCCTTTAGAATCCCTCAGTCGGAGCTGGTCAATGTGGCTCGGGAAAAGGAAGTTTGGGGTCCCTTGCTGAAACTGCTGCCCCCGCGACCCGGCCCCGGATAAACGGAGGATGATGATGTTAATGTTCAATTTCAATTCAGTCCCCAGTGTCGGGCTGCCTTTGGGCCCAGGTTGCATTTTGGACATGCCTGCCTTAAGCGTACTAGTAACGCCTGCCCCACCAGTGCGCACTAGGTGCCCTTTTCCTTTTTGCCCCTGCCTTTCCAACATATCTCTGCACGCCACTGCATCTCATCTGTTTTGGAATTGAGGTTGCACATTCAGGCGAAGCAGGGGACTGTTTTTTTACTCTAGCCTTATGATGAGGTGGAATTTGCATATGTAAGATGAGGAAGAAAAGAGATAAATGAACTGTATGATGAAGATGTTGGATCAGAAAGCTGTCAGAGCTCTCGGCAGCATCTCCTCTCTCTCTGTGAACATGGAGGCTCCGGAGGAAGCTGGACTCTGCTTTCCCCACATCAACACCTCTTGCAGAAAGATGACAGGTCCTTACGTGGAGACTATGCTCACTTACACTGTGCTGTCCTGCATCACGATACTCACCGTGATCCTAAACCTGCTGGTCATCATCTCTATCTCGCACTTCAAGTAGAGTCAAATTTCTCCACATGATTCCAGCATACGATTAAATTTAGGTCTCTCATGCAACCATGTTTGAAATATCCTTAAAGATTGTCTACTATAGCTATAAATGCACTTATCTGCTCTTGTAGTTCTTCTAGTTTTCTATATTGTTGGTTGTACATAGAACATCAGTTGTCAGTGAGGATTTTCTTTGATTTCAGGCAGCTCCACACCACCACCAACCTCCTCCTCCTCTCTCTGGCTGTCGCTGACTTCCTCGTGGGTCTCCTGCAGATGCCACTTCTTCTTCTAAACAACCAAGGCTGCTGGTTCTTGGGTGACGTCATGTGTGTTGTGCATTATTTCTTCGCTGGCCTCGTTGTCAGCGTTTCAGTGGGATGCATGGTGCTCATATCAGTTGACCGCTATATAGCAATTTGTAACCCCATGTTTTACACCACCAGAGTCACTCTGACCAGAGTTAAACTCTCTGTTTGTCTGTGTTGGATATTTTCTGTTGTACATTGCAGTTGGATATTGAGGGATGTCTTAAAACAGCCTGACATGTATAACACATGCTATGGAAGTTGTGTAGTTGTGGTCGGTTTTGCTGAAGGACTTGTTGATATTATTGCCACGTTTTTAGGCCCCATTTTAATCATAGCAGTTCTGTATTTGAGAGTGTTTGTGGTGGCTGTGTCTCAGGCTCGGGCCATGCGTTCTAACATTGCAGTCGTAATTGTGGAGCGTTCCCAGACTGTAAAAGCAATGAAATCTGAGATTAAAGCAGCCAGGACTCTCGGTATTGTACTGGTAGTTTTTCTTTTCTGCTCATGTCCATATCATTGTTTTGCTATTGCAGCTGAGGCTGCCTTGCTTGGGGCGTCATATTCTATCATTATGGTTTGGTTACTCTACTTAAACTCAACCTTTAACCCTGTGATTTATGTCTTTTTCTACCCGTGGGTCAGAAAAACCATCAAACACATTTTTACTCTTCAGATTCTGCAGCCTGGTTCCCGTGAAGTGAGTGTGATGTAGAAAGAGAGAGACTGTGAAGAAAATATAAAATTCAAATGTGTGAACGCCTTCTGTTGATTTTGTCAAGCAAGTCTGTTTACTGGAGGCAAAGATTGTTATGTGTTTCAATAGAAATGGCCCACAACACTTCCTAAAATCAAAGCCACTGGCACTGATGTCATCAGTAGTTTAGTGGAGTGTAGTAATTGCACAATGTAAATGAGTGATGAGCAATAACACAAATAATTATGAATTAACATTATTATTAAATGCTTTATATATGTATAAATATATGTAGTATGTCTTTGTACATACATTAGTAGCCTAAAAACTGTAAGAATAAAAAAATTTGAAATGCATTAGTGCCACAAGCAAAGACTGAAAGCACAGAAGTAACAGACAATGAAAATAAAACTGTTATATATTGCAAACTGACCCTAATTCTACCATTACAGTTACATTATCGTATTTATGTGTGTATGACATATATTAAGAAATCTGAACACATTTCTGTGCTTGCTTTTTGAATTTGAACCCATTTTCCCTGATACAGTAATGAGCAAAAGCCTTTATTAACCATTGTTTGTTGTTTTAGCAGTGCTGTATTAACCATACAGCATAATTAAGTCTCAACATATCCAGACAATACAGGAAACATGTATGTAGTTTAAAAATAACAACATTTTGAGAATTTTTATTTTATTAAAGGAGTATTTCGAGTGGCCTGCCCTTACATTTGAACAATAACGTGACCCTGATTCTCTATATCTGCTGTGAAAAAGGTCTGTTACATCAGGTTTATTCAAGAAATGCTTGTGCTTTACATACACATGTTATATGATACTATGATCATTAATACATGAGACCAACTTTCATTCACATAATTCCAATCCAAATGCCAATGACGACAGAATTTTAGAAGTAATACAAAAATGTGCATGGAGCCCTGAGACTTTCAATGTCCATAACTGTTGATGGTTGAGGGGATGGTTTTTTGAGTAACATGTCTGTTTCATGATGAAAAATTGAAGGATTTAAATGATTATGTAGTATTTTTTAGAACACCTGAATAAAATTGCATGAACATATTATTCATATATAACAGACTTAAAAGGGTGTAGATAAGTAAACCTTTGTCTAAAATGTGTATTTCTTTATGTCCTAGTTGGCAGCCATATTGTGTGTGAGAGGAAGTGGCAAAGCAGCAAAGTCAGTGATAATGTGTCAAAACCTCATAAAACTACACCTCAAAAAACCTGAAATATCCCTTTTATTAAGTTGTCCAAGTCCAGTGGTCTGTCATTAAAAGTCAGATTGATTAGAAAAACTTAAAGTAGCATTGAATTATTTCCCCCTTATAGTGGAAAAGTTGTCTTTGCATCAACAAAATGATCGATATTAATAACAAGGGTCACACATTGCTGCAATGGTAAGCATTGTTGCCACAGAGCAAAAAGGGCCCCGGTTCAGATCCTGCATTCCCCAGAGGGTCTCGATGAGTGGAGTTTGCATGTTCTCCCCATGTGTGCATGTGTTTTCCCCAGGTTCTCTAGTTTCCTCCCACAGTCCAAAAACATGCAGATTTGGGGATTAGGTAAATTAGACACTCTAAATTGACTGTAGGTGTGAGAGTGAATGGTTATTTTGTCTCACTGTGTCCCTGTGATGGACTGGCAATGTGTCCAGGGTGTACCCCACCTTTCACCCTATGTCAGCTGAGATTGGCACAGCTCCCCCCATGAGCCTCATGTGGAGGATAAAGCAGTAGATGATGCGAATGGACAGCGCATGTGCAAACTGAACCTCCACCCCCCCAGTTGGTGAAGCATTAAGCCCTGCTCATCAAGCAGAAAAAAAACATTTCGACAACAGAAGAAGTAGTCGCTAGGATAGTCATCCGAGCCTCGGCCTGGCCACCCTCGAACCGGCTGACACCCCAACTCCCCTGCCTGACGGGCCTTTCAGCTGTGAGACGCTCGAACCAGACATGTCCAAGGTAGCAGTAGCATTGTTCTCTTCTTCTTTGGTAGGAGTGTGTCCTTTTTTGTGCGTCCGGACTTGTACCGCCACTCCATGGTGACGTGAGATACTACAGGACCCTGATGCATGAGTATACTAGTCCTGGTCCATGCAGCACGTGTGCGGAAGTATATCAAGGCCTTAAGTGGACAGATCAGATATTCCTAACAATGCGACTTGTACGTCCTTAAAAACGTGACTGTAGTGAATGACATATACACATGGGCATGACCCATGATCACATAATCCCTTTCGACCAGTGTCCCTTCAAGGAAGTTGACTCACACTGAGGTGTCATATCTTTTAAGCCTTTGGGGTGTGGAATTGGAATATAGAATCTCAAAATAACGTTTGCTCCCATTTTGGCCTAACAATTTTTAGGTCAGTAGCTTATTTTGCCAATCATCCAAGGGCTCGCTCCCAAAAAAAATCTATTCTTGTTTATGGCATTGTTACGTCCCTTTAAAGACCAGGGGATGCAGGAGTAACAATGTAAAAGCAAAACCTTGGGATATTTTAAAAGACAAAAGGAAGAGACAAACTGTAACATAACCGTATATAAAAAGTTTTTTTTACAGTGAATTAGCATCTTGTAAACTTAAAGCGAGCTGCTCAAAAAGTAGCTGATTGGCCGTTGCTAATAAGAAAAAATGTTGAAAGTTTCCAAAGCTGCACAGAAAAAACATTGTTCAGTGGCTCGCAAGCTCACAGGCTATCTGCATGGCTCCAAAAAGAGAGCGAGTACCATCCCAGCTTAGCCACAGCTTGATTGCTGAATTGGAGGCACCTGTGGAACAAGCAGAATGGGTGGACCCAAAAAGCACATAGCACACACAGGAAAGAGGATGTCTCACATAGCACACTGACACATAACAGGCATCGTCAAATATATTGGCTTAAGTGTGTCAACAGACAGTATTTTCTGGCTAGAACCTTAAGACTGTCAGTGTCAAATGGCTCGCTCTCCAGCACCAAATTCCATAGACAAATCCCCAAATTGAGAGTGTCCCAAAAGGTGTCCTTAGAGGAAATGAGGGCTGTAAATGATGTCTCTGTGTAACTCAATAACATACCAAGGCTTTCTTGCATATCTTAAAAGACACAGCACTTTAAAAGGTGACAGACATTGCACAAAACGCGACTTGAACTTGCTTAATTAAGCAATACTATGTTGATGTTCAACTTCAATTCAGTCCCTAGTGTCGGGCTGCCTTTGGCCCCAGGTTGCATTTTGGACATGCCTGCCATAACCGTACTAGAAACGCCTGCCCCACCACTGCGCACTAGGTGCCCTTTTCATTTTTGCCCCTGCCCTTCCAAAATATCTCGGCACGGGTTACACATTCAGGCATAGCAGGGGACTGTTTTTTTACTCTGGAGTTATGATGAGGTGGAATTTGCATATGTAAGATGAGAAAGGAAAGAGATAAAGTAACTGTATGATCAAGACGTTGGATCAGAAAACTGTCAGAGCTCTCGGCAGTATCTCCTCTCTCTCTCTCTCTCTCAACATGGAGGGTCCGGAGGAAGCTGAACTCTGCTTTCCCTACATCAACACCTCCTGCAGGAGGACGACGGGTCCTTACGTAGAGACCATGCTCACTTACACTGTGCTGTCCTGCATCACGATACTCACCGTGATCCTCAACCTGCTGGTCATCATCTCAATCTCACACTTCAAGTAGAGTCACAATTTCTCCACGTGGTTTTTGCATACGATTAAATTTAGGTCTCTCAAGCAACCATGTTTGAAAAATCCTTAAAGATTTGCTACTTTAGCTTTAAATGCACTTATCTGCTCATGTAGTTCTCCTAGTATTATATATTGTTGGTTGTACATAGAACATCAGTTTTGTCAGTGATGATTTTCTTTGATTTCAGGCAGCTCCACACCACCACCAACCTCCTCCTCCTCTCTCTGGCTGTCGCAGACTTCCTCGTGGGTCTCCTGCAGATGCCACTTCTTCTCCTCCACAACCAAGGCTGCTGGTTCTTGGGCGACATCATATGTGTAGTGCATTATTTTCTCGCTGCCCTCGTTGTCAGCGTTTCAGTGGGAAGCATGGTGCTCATATCAGTCGACCGCTATATAGCAATTTGTAACCCCATGTTTTACACCACCAGAGTCACTCTGACCAGAGTTAAACTCTGTGTTTCTCTGTGTTGGATATTTTCCGGTGTACATGGCAGTTGGATATTCAGGGATGTCATAAAACAGCCTGACATGTATAACACATGCTATGGAAGTTGTGTAGTTGTGATCGGTTTCGCTGAAGGACTTGTTGATATTATTGCCACGTTTTTAGGCCCCATTTTAGTCATAGCAGTTCTGTATTTGAGAGTGTTCGTGGTGGCTGTGTCTCAGGCTCGGGCCATGCGCTCTCACGTGGCAGTCGTCACAGTGGAGCGTTCCCAGACTGTAAAAGCAATGAAATCGGAGATTAAAGCAGCCAGGACTCTCGGTATTGTATTGATAGTTTTTCTTCTCTGCTCATGTCCATATCATTGTTTTGCTGTTGCAGCTGGGACTGCCTTGCTTGGGGCTTCATCTTCGGTCATTATGCTTTGGTTAATCTACTTAAACTCAACCTTTAACCCTGTGATTTATGTATTTTTCTACCCGTGGGTTAGAAAAACCATTAAACACATTTTTACTCTTCAGATTCTGCAGCCTGGCTCCCGTGAAGTGAGTGTGATGTAGAAGGAGAGAGAGACTCTGAAGAAAATATTAAATTCAAATGTGTGAACGCCTTCTGTTGATTGTGTCAAGCATGTCTGTTTACTGGATGCAAAGATCTTTGTGTTTAATCCTGTGAATTAAAAAATAAAAAAAATGGCCACAAATTGTTAGGTAAATTCTACCTAAAATCAAAGTCACTGGCACTGATGTCACCAGTAGTTCAGTGTAGTGTGGCAATTACACAAAGCACATGAGTGATGAGCAATAACACAGATAATTATGAATTAACATTATTATTAAATGCTTTATAAGGGATGTGTATGGACATACATAAGCAGCCTAAACACTGCACGAATACAAAAAAATGATGAATTGCATTAGAGCCACAAGCAAAGAAGACTGTAAACTGTTATATATTGTTAACTGTCCCTAATTGTAACATATTACCGTTTCATTATAGTATTTGTATGTGTGTATGGACATATATTAAGACACCTGAACACATTTCACAAAAAGCATTGTGCATTGCTTTTGAATTTGAACCCATTTTGCTAATATACAGTACTGTGCAAAAGCCATTATTAATTAAGTCTCAACACATCCAGAAAATACAGGAAACATGTGCTGTATGCAGTTTAAACATAACAAAATGATCAGGAAAAAAAATATTTTTAAAGAAGTATTTAGTGTGACCTGCCCTTACATTTGAACAATAACACGGCTCTGTTTCTCTATATCTGCTGTGAAAAAGGTCTGTTAACCCAGGTTTATTCAAGACATGCTTGTGCTTTACATACACATGTATAATTCTTTGATCATCAATACATGAAACCAACTTTCAGTCACATCATTCCAATCCAAATGCCACTGACTACAGAACAACACAAATGGGAATGGAGACCTGAGAGTTGAAATGTCCATAACAGTTGATGGCTTCATTGTGAAAAAAAATTATGGATTTCAATATTATGCAGTATTTTTTTTAGAAAACCTGAAATATCCCTTTTATTAAGTTGTCCGTGTCCAGTGTTCTGTCATTAAATGTTTGTCAGACTGATCAGAAAAACTTTAAGTAGCAGTGAATTATTTACCCCCCAAAGTGGAAAAGTTGCGTTCTAATCACCAAAATAATCGATATTAATGACAAGGGTCACTTGTTGCTGCAGTGGTAAGCATTGTTGCCTTATAGCAAGAAGGGCCCCGGTTCAGATCCTGCATTCCACAGAGAGAATTTTTGAGTGGAGTTTGCATTTTCTCCCCATGTGCAAGTTTATTCCCACAGTCCAAAACATGCAGATTTAGGAATTAGGTCAATTGGACACTGTAAATTGACTGTAGGTGTGAGATTGATGGTTGTTTGTCTCAATGTGTCCCTGTGATGGACGGGAAATCTGTTCATTGTGTACCCTGCCTTTCACCCTATGTCAGCTGAGATTGGCACAGCTCACCCCATGACCCTCATGTGGAGGATAAAGCGGTAGATGATGCGCAAAGAGCGCTTTGGGTGAAGGTGGATAGCGCATGTGCAAACTGAACATCCACTGCCCCGGTAGGTGGAGCATTAAGCCCTGCTCATCAAGCAGAAAAAACATTTCGACAACAGAAGAAATAGTTGCTAAGATAGTCATCCGAGTGTCGGCCTGGCGAACTTCGAACTGGCTGACATCCCGACTCCCCTGCCTGACGGGCCTTTCAGCTGTGAGACACTCGAACCAGACATGTCCAAGAGAGGAGTAACATTGTTCTCTTCTTCTTTGGTAGGAGTGTGTCCTATTTCTTGCATCCAGACTTGTACTACCACCCAATGGTGAAGTGAGATACTACAGGACCCTGACGCATGAGTATACCATTCCGGGTCCACGTGGCACGTGCACGGAAGTATACCAAGGCCTTAAGTGGACAGATCAGATATTCCCAACAATGGGACTTGTACATCCGGGGGAGTATAACAGTCTGGGTCCATGCAGCACGTGCGTGGAAGTATACCAAGGCCTTAAGTGGACAGATTAGATATTCCTAACAATGTGACTTGTACGTCCTTAAAAATGTGACAGTAGTGAATGACATACACATGGGCATGACCCATGATCACATAATCCCTTTTGACCAGTGTCCCTTCAAGGAAGTGAACTCACACTGAGGTGTCATATCTTTTAAGCCTTTGGGGTGTGGAATTGTAATTTAAAATCTCAAAATAACTTTTGCTCCCATTTTGGGCTAACAATTTTTAGGTCAGTAGCTTATTTTGCCATTCATCCAAGGGCTCACTCCCAAAAAAAAAATCTATCCTAGTTTATGTAATTTTCATTAATTGCTATTGCATCTAGCTGCTTGACTTTTGACAAAGAGAAAGTTGTTGCTGTTTTGACCTAGTTTCTATTGAGTCATCACCATCACCACGTGTGAAGTTTCATTGGCTACAGGGGAGTAGCCAACACAGCTGTAACCAATCAGCCCGTAATCAGGTGTCTTTTAAAAAAGCAGCATTCACTTTGAAGTGGCAGCTTCAGGAAGACAAAGACAAAGTCTAAACCAGAATCTAACAAGGAGGCTAATGAGGCTAAGTACCTGTCTGCAATTGTTTCCTACCTTTCACATATGTGCACTTTTTCCATTCCTGTTCATGTTTTTTCTCATGGATATTACAAACCTCACATTCACTCACAGCATCACCGTAAACTGTCCTCACTTATCTATCCCACCCACTCTACACACATCCAACACCTTGTTGCAGGGAGCCTGTGGAACTACCAGTCAGCTACCCGGAAGACTGAGTTCATCTCTGGCTTTGCTACTGAGCAATGCCTGGACTTCCTTGCTCTCACTGAGACTTGGATAACACCCTCCAACACATCCGCCCCTGCGTCTCCCTCCTCCGCCCACTCTTTCTCCCACACCCCCAGATCCACTGGAAGAGGTGGCGGGACAGGTCTACTCATCAACCCCAACTGGACTTTCACTCTTTACCCACTGCCACACTTCTCTTCACAGTCGATTGAATTTCATGCTGTAACTGTTACTCACCCAGTAAAACTAATCATTGTTGTCATCTACCGTCCACCAGGCCCATTGGGACACTTCTTGGAGGAACTAGATGTCCTCCTTTCAAACATCCAAGAAAATGGCCCACCACTTGTTCTTCTTGGCGACTTCAACATCCAGTCAGAGAAGTCATCCGATTTACTTCTTTACTTTCCTCTCTTCCTCTGTCACTTGCTCCTTCACCAACTCACAAAGCTGGCAACCACCTTGACCTCATTTTCACCAAAAACTGCTCCACCTCCGACCTCATGGTAACTCCACTTCATGTCTCTGATCATTTCTTCATATCCTACTCTCTCCCACTCTCCCAATCTGAAGATCTCATCTCATCGTGGTTTTTCCTATCACAGCTACGCCGATGACACCCAACTCATTTTCTCTTTTCCCAGCTCCGAAACACATGTAGCAGATCGGATCTCCGCTTGTCTGACCGACATCTCTCAGTGGATGTCTGACCATCACCTGAAACTCAATCTCGACAAGACCGAGTTACTTTTTCTCCCAGGAAAGGGCTCTCCCACCACAGATCTGACCATCACCCTCGACAACTCTGTGGTAGCTCCTTCTCATACCACAAGGAACCTGGGTGTGACACTTGATGACCATCTCTCCCTCACTGCCAACATTGCTGCAACAGCTCGATCTTGTAGATACATGTTGCACAACATCAGAAGAATACGGCCTCTTCTAATCCAGAAGGCGGCACAGGTTCTGGTCCAGGCTCTTGTCATCTCACGCTTGGAGTACTGCAACTCCCTCCTGGCTGGTCTCCCTGAGTGTGCCATACGACCTCTGCAACTCATCCAGAATGCAGCAGCTCGACTGGTCTTCAACTTACCAAAATTCTCTCACACTACACTGCTCCTCTGCTCCCTTCACTGGCTTCCTGTAGCTGCTTGCATCCGCTTCAAGACTAGTGCTTGCGTTCCATGCTACAAACGAATCCGGTCCAGCCTACATCCAGGACATGATCAAAACCTACACCCAAGCCCGCCCACTCCGCTCTGCATTGGCAAACCGGCTTGCCACCCCCTCACTGATTGGATTGCAGAGGCATTCACAGAACTCAAGACTGTTCGCTGTCCTAGCTCCCAAATGGTGGAACAAACTCCCCATCGACATCCGGATAGCGGAAAGCCTCCACATCTTCCGCCACTGACCAAAAACACATTTCTTTCGACTACCTCGACTAACAAAAAAAACACTTACTTATACATCGCACTTATGACTAGCAGTTTATAGTTTGGCTTACTTGCAGCACTTACTTACTTCGAGCTCTTGTTTGTACCCAAATGTTTTAATGTACAAATGGCCCGCTCTCCAGCACCAAATTCCATAGACAAAATCCCATATATGAGAGTGTCCCAAAAGGTGTCCTTAGAGGAAATGAGGGCTGTAAATGATGTCTCTGTGTACCTCAATAACATACCAATGCTTTCTTGCATATCTTAAAAGACACAGCACTTTAAAAGGTGACATACATTACCCAAAACACGACTTGAACTTGCTTAATTAAGCAATAATATGTTGATGTTCCATTTCAATTCAGTCCCCAGTGTTGGGCTGCCTCTGACCCCAGGTTGCATTTTGTATATGCCTGCCTTAAGTGTACTGCCTGCCCCACCGGTGCGCATTAGGTGCCCTTTTCATTTTTGCCCCTGCCCTTCCAAAATATCTCTGCACACCACTGCATCTAATCTGTTTTGGAATTAAGGTTGCACATTCGGGCGTAGCAGGGGGACTGTGGCCTTATGATGAGGTGGAATTTGCATATGTAAGATGAGGAAGAAAAGAGATAAATGAACTGTATGATGAAGATGTTGGATCAGAAAGCTGTCAGAGCTCTCAGCAGCATTTCTCTCTCTCTCTCTTTCTGAACATGGAGGCTCTGGAGGAAGCTGAACTCTGCTTTCCCCACATCAACACCTCCTGCAGGAAGACAACGGGTCCTTACGTGGAGACCATGCTCACTTACACTGTGCTGTCCTTCATCACGATACTCACAGTGATCCTAAACCTGCTGGTCATCATCTCTATCTCACACTTCAAGTAGAGTCACAACTTCTGCACATGGTTCCAGCATACGATTAAATTTAGGTCTCTCATGCAACTGTTTGAAAAATCCTAAAATATTTGCTACTGTAGCTATAACTGCACTTATCTGCTCTTGTAGTTCTCCTAGTATTATATTTTGTTGGTTGTACATAGAGCATCAGTGTTGTCAGTTAATTTTCTCTGATTTCAGGCAGCTCCACACCACCACCAACCTCCTCCTCCTCTCTATGGCTGTCGCTGACTTTCTCGTGGGTCTCCTGCAGATGCCACTTCTTCTCCTCCACAACCAAGGCTGCTGGTTCTTGGGCGACATAATGTGTGTCGTGCATTATTTCTTCGCTGGCCTCGTTGTCAGTGTTTCAGTGGGAAGCATGGTGCTCATATCAGTCGACCGCTATATAGCGATTTGTAACCCCATGTTTTACACCACCAGAGTCACTCTGACCAGAGTTAAACTCTGTGTTTGTCTGTGTTGGATATTTTCCGGTGTACATGGCAGTTGGATATTGAGGGATGTCTTAAAACAGCCTGACATGTATAACACCTGCTATGGAAGTTGTGTAGTTGTGGTCGGTTTCGCTGAAGGACTTGTTGCTATGTTTGCCTTGTTTTTAGGCCCCATTTTAGTTATGGCAGTTTTGTATTTGAGAGTGTTCGTGGTTGCTGTGTCTCAGGCTCGGGCCATGCGCTCTCACATCGCAGTCGTCATTGTTGAGCGTTCCCAGACTGTAAAAGCAATGAAATCTGAGATTAAAGCAGCCAGAACCCTTGGTATTGTATTGGTAGTTTTTCTTCTCTGCTCATGTCCATATTATTGTTTTGCTGCTGCAGCTGAGACTACCTTGGTCGGGGCATCATCTTCAGTCATTATGATTTGGTTAATCTACTTAAACTCAACCTTTAACCCTGTGATTTATGTCTTTTTCTACCCGTGGGTCAGAAAAACCTTTAAACACATTTTTACTCTTCAGATTCTCCAGCCTGGCTCCCGTGAAGTGAGCATGATGTAGAAGGAGAGAGAGACTCTGAAGAAAATATTAAATTGAAATGTCTGAAAGCATTCTGTTGATTGTGTCAAACATTTCTGTTTACTGGATGAAAAGATATGTGTGTTTTAATCCTGTGAATTTTCAAAAAGAAAAAAAATGGCCTCAAATTGTTAGGTAAATTCTTCCTAAAATCAAAGTCACTGGCACTGATGTCACCAGTTGTTCAGTGGAGGGTAGTAATTACACTAAGTACATCAGTGATGAGCAATAACATGTGTATGGACATACATTAGCAGCCTAAACACTGCATGAATAAAAAAAATATGAATTGCATTAGAGCCACAAGCAAAGAAGACTGAAAGCACAGGATTTACAATGAAAATAAAACTGTTATATATTGTTAACTGTCCTTGATTTTAATATATAATGTTCATAGCAGTACAAAAAAAAATATGTTCCCATAACTGGGAAACCAGTTTTTTTAGTAACATGTTTTTTTCATGGTGAAAAAATTTTGGATTTAAATATTGTGCAGTATTTTTTTTTTAGAACACCTTAACAAAATTACATGAAAATATTAGTCATATTTAACGGAATTAAAAGGGTGTAGATAAGTAAACATTTGTCTAAAATGTGTTTTCTTTACGTCCTGGTTGGCAGCCATGTTGTTTGTGAGAAGAAGTGGCAAAGCGGCAAAGTCAGTGATAATGTGTCAAAACCTCATACAACTACACCTCAAAAAACCTGAAATCTTATACTTTATTAATCCCTTAAATAAATATCCCTTTTATTAAGTTGTCCAAGTCCAGTGTTCTGTCATTAAATGTTTTTCAGACTGATCAGAAAAAAACTTTAAGTAGCAGTGGATTATTCCCCCCCCCAAAGTGTAAAAGTTTGTTGCCTCACAGCAAGAAGGGCAACGGTTCAGATCCTGCATTCCACAGAGGGTCTTTCTGAGTTGAGTGTGCATGTTCTCCCCATGTGTGCATGGGTTTTCCCCAGGTTCTCTAGTTTCTCTAGTTGTGGAGGATAAAGTGGTAGAGGATATGCAAAGAGCGCATTGGGTGCACGTGGACAGGGCATGGGCGAACTGAATGTCCACCCCACCGGTAGGTGGATTCTTAAGTCCCGCTAATCAAGCAGAAAAAACACATTTCTTGCAGGTTGTAAATTATATGTTGTTTGTTGTGAATCATGGCTGTTCACATGTGGTGAAGCGTAAATCTGGCTGCCTGCTTGATGGAGAGGGGCAGAGCTGACCTGACGCCGCTGTGTGTGTAACCCCCGACACTTTGGGCATGTCATTTTTGGAACCTTTTTATGATGCTCAGCATGAACAAGAGGGGGAAAAATATCCCACTCTACATCTCGTGCTGCTATGGGCAAAATGACTCACACATTGCTGCCAGCAATATGCCAACGACAATGCACAGCTGGCAGCCGTGCATCAATGGCATGCGCACTGGTTGGGAGAAAAAATGGCCAAGTCCATCACCGATCCCCACAAAGCTGCAACATTCCTGTGGCCGAAATTCAATCAGTTGCGGATTCTGCCAGCTGACCAAAGGGCAAATGTACAACAGTATGTGAAGTCCCGCCTGTTAGCTGCGCTGCAACCGGTACCGGAGGACCCAGATGATGTGAGCCAGGAGACTGCGTCAACAGCAGCAGCAGCACCTGCTCCCGCTGCAAAGAAAACACCGCGCTTCAATCAATGGGAAAATTAATTCGGAGAGACAGACTCGGACGAGGATGAGGTGGGATTTGGGCCAGGTCGGACAATTCATGCTGGTTCGGGTTGGGTTGTAATTTTCAGGCCCGTTGAGAACTCTACTCACGCCAAGGTATCACATCTTTTAAACCTTTGGGGTGTGGAATTGGAATTTAAAAACTCAAAATACCAGTTTAAATGCAGATTTCACATATGAGTCATTTTTGAATGACAATGTAAGCACGTTGGATAGCATTCCTGCCTCACAGCAAGACAATTATAGATTTGAATCCAAGTTTGACTGAAAGCCTTTCTGTGTGGAGTGTGCATGCTATCACCAAGTGCACGTTGATTCTCTCCAGGTACTCCACAGTATTTTCTGGCTAGAACCAGAAGATTGTCAGTGTCAAATGGCCCACTCTCCTGCACCGAATTGCATGAACAAAATCCTCCATATTACAACGTGCCAAAAGTTGTCTCTAGAGGAAAAGAGGGCTGTAAATGATGTCCCTGTATACTTCAATAACATACCAACGCATATCTTCAAAGACACAGAACTTTAAAAGGTGACAAACAGTGCGAAAAAATGTAACTTCAACTTGCTCAATTAAGTTCAATTAATAATATGTTCATGTTCAATTTTAATTCAGTCCCCAGTGCCTTTGGCCCCAGGTTGCGTTGTGGACATGCCTGCCTTAAGCATACTAATGCTTAAGGCACCTGCCCCACCAGTGCGCACGAGGTGCCCTTTTCATTTTTGCCCCTGCCTTTCCAAATGTCTCTGCACACCACTGCATTTCATCTGTTTGAGAATTGAGGTTGCACATTCAGGCGTACCAGGGGACTGTTTTTTTTTACTCTGGCCTGATAATGAGATGGAATTTGCACATGTAAGATGAGGAAGGAAAGAGATAAATTAACTGTATGATGAAGATGTTGGATCAGAAAGCTGTCAGAGCTCTCGGCAGCATCTCCTCTCTCTCTCTCTGAACATGGAGGCTCTGGAGGAAGCTGAACTCTGCTTTCCTCACATCAACACCTCCTGCAGGAGGACAACGGGTCCTTACGTGGAGACCATGCTCACTTACACTGTGCTGTCCTGCATCACGATACTCACTGTGATCCTAAACCTGCTGGTCATCATCTCTATCTCACATTTCAAGTAGAGTCACAATTTCTCCACATGGTTCCAGCATACGATTAAATTTAGGTCTCTCATGCAATCATGTTTTCAAAATCCTTTAAATAAGATTTGCTACTGTAGCTGTAAATGAACTTATCACTTATTATATATTGTTGGTTGTACATAGAATTTCAGTGGTGTCAGTGTTGATTTTCTCTGATTTCAGGCAGCTCCACACCACCACCAACGTCCTTCTCCTCTCTCTGGCTGTCGCTGACTTCCTCGTGGGTTTCCTGCAGATGCCACTTCTTCTCCTCCAAAACCAAGGCTGCTGGTTCTTGGGCGACATCCTGTGTGTCATGCATTATTTCTTCGCAAGCCTCTTTTTAAACGTTTCAGTGGGAAGCATGGTGCTCATATCAGTCGACCGCTATATAGCAATTTGTAACCCCATGTTTTACACCATCAGAGTCACTCTGACCAGAGTTAAACTCTGTGTTTGTCTGTGTTGGATATTTTCTGGTGTACATGCCAGTTGGATATTGAGGGATGTCTTAAAACAGCCTGACATGTATAACACCTGCTATGGAAGTTGTGTAGTTGTGATCGGTTTCGCTGAAGGACTTGTTGATATTATTGCCACATTTTTAGGCCCCATTTTAATCATTGCAATTCTGTATTTGAGAGTGTTTGTGGTGGCTGTGTCTCAGGCTCGGGCCATGCGCTCTCACATCGCAGTCGTCACAGTGGAGCGTTCCCAGACTGTAAAAGCAATGAAATCTGAGATTAAAGCAGCCAGGACTCTCGGTATTGTATTGTTAGTTTTTCTCGTCTGCGTATGTCCATATTATTGTTTTACTTTTGCATCTGAGACTGCCTTGCTTGGGGCGTCATATTCGCTCATTATGCTTTGGTTAGCCTACTTAAACTCAACCTTTAATCCTGGTATTTATGTATTTTTCTACCCGTGGGCCAGAAAAACCATTAAACACATTTTTACTCTTCAGATTCTGCAGCCTGGCTCCCGTGAAGTGAGTGTGATGTAGAAGGAGAGAGACTCTGAAGAAAATATTAAATTTAAATGCATGAAACCTTCTGTTCATTGTGTCAAGCATGTCTGTTTACTGGATGAAGATCTTTGTGTTTTAATCCTATAATTTAAAAAGAAAAAAAGGCCACAAAACTTAATTCTTCCTAACAAGCTACTGGCACTGATGTCACCATTAGTTCAGTGGAGTGTAGTGAATACACATGCGTGATGAGCAATAAAACAAATAATTATGAATTCAAATGATTATTAAATGCTTTATAGGGGATGTGTATGGACATGGGTTAGGATTAGCAGCTAACCCATTAGCAGCTTAAACACTGCAAGAATAAAAACAATAATGAATTGCATTAGAGTCATAAGAAAAGAAGACTGAAAGTAACATACAATACAAATAAAACTGTTACGTATTGTTAACTGTCCTTGATTCTAACATATTACAGTATTTATACATGTGTATGGATATATATGTTAAGAAATCTGAACACATTCCTGTGCATTGCTTTTTGAATTTGAACCCATTTTGCTCTCATACAGTATTGTTCAAAAGCCTTAAGTCCCCATTATTTGTTGTTTTAGCAATGCTATAATGACCATATAGTATAATTATGTGTCAATCACATTATTGGAAAACATCCAGACATCCAGAAAGCATATATGTAGTTTAGAAATAACACAATTTTCAGAAAAAAGGATTAAAAAAGTTTTAGTGTGACCTGCCCTTACATTTGAACAATAACACGACCCTGATTCTGACCCTGATATGTTGTGAAAATGTTCTGTTACAGGTTTACAGGTTTATTCAAGACCAGCTTGTGCTTTAAAGTTTATTCAAGACTTATTCAAGAAGGTTGCACATTCAGGCGTAACAGGGAACTGTTTTTTTACTCTGGCCTTATGATGAGGTGGAATTTGCATATGTAAGATAAGGAAGGAAATAGGTAAATGAACTACATGATGAAGACTGATCAGAAAGCTGTCAGAGCTCTCGCCAGCATCTCCTCTCTCTCTCTGAACATGGAGGCTCTGGAAGTAGCTGAACTCTGCTTTCCTCAACGAGAGCAGGTCCTTACGTGAAGACCATGCTCACTTAAACTGTGCTGTCCTGCATCACAATACTTACCGGGATCCTAAACCTGCTGGTTATCATATCTATCTCACACTTGGGGCGTATCTCACACTTTTGGGCATATTATTGTTTCAATGCTGCAGCTGAGAGTACCTCGCTTGGGGCGTCATATTCGGTCATTATGCTTTGGTTAGTCTACTTAAACTTGACCTTTAACCCTGTGGTATATGTCTTTTTCTAAAATATTAAATTCAAATGTGTGAAAGCCTTCTGTTGATTGTGTCAAGCATTTCTGTTTACTGGATGCAAAGATCTTTGTGTTTTAATCCTGTGAATTAAAAAAAAAAAAGAGTTAAATTCTTCACTGGTCACTGGTACTGATGTCACCAGTGGTTCAGTGGAGTGTAGTAAATACACATGAGTGATGAGCAATAACACAAATACACAAATATGAATCAAAATGATAATGAATGCTTTATAGGGGATGTGTATGGACATACATTAGCAGCTTAAACACTACAAGAATAAAAAAATAATGAATTGCATTAAAGCCACAAGCAAAGAAGACTGAAAGCACAGAAGTATATATACACAATTAAAATAAAACTGTTATATATTGTTAACTGTCCCTAATTCCACATATTACAGCTAGATTATAGTATTTATATGTGTGTATTGACATATATTAAGACATCTGAACACATTTCTGTGCATTTCTTTTTGAATTTGAACCCATTTTGCTAACATACAGTACTGTGCAAAAGCCATTATTAACAATTGTTTGTTGTTTTTGCAGTGCTGTATTAACTATACAGTAAATTAAGTCTCAACACATCCAGAAAATACAGGAAACATGTATGTAGTTTAAAAATAACATTTTCAGAAAAATGTTTTATTAGAATATTTAGTGTGACCTGCCCTTGCATTTGAACAATAACACCACCCTGATTCTCTATATCTGCTGTGAAAAAGGTCTGTTACATCAGGTTCATGCTTGTGCTTTACATACACATGTGGTATGATTCTATGATCATTAATACATAAGACCAACTTTCAGTCACATCATTCCAATCCAAATGCCACCGAATACAGAATTTGACAAATACAACAAAATGTGCATGGAGCCCTTAGACTTTAGATGTCCATAACAGTTGATAGTTGACCGGAAAACGTTTTAGTGTGACACACTTGTTTCATAGTGAAAAAACGATGGATTTCAATGATTATGTAGTATGTCTTTAGAACACCAGAACAAAATTACGTGAATATATTACTGATATATAACGGACTTAAAAGGGTGTAGATAAGTTAACCTTTGTCTAAAATGTGTTTTCTTCAGGTCCTGGTTGGCAGCCATGCTGTTTGTTAAAGGAAGTGGCAAAGTGGCAAAGAACCTGAAAAAACCTGAAATATCCCTTTTATTAAGTTGTCCAAGTCCAGTGTTTTGTCATTAAATGTTTTTCAGACTGATCAAAAAAACTTTAAGTAGCAGTGAATTATTTCCCCCCCAAACTGTAAAAGTTGTGTTTGAATCAACAAAAGTCTCAATATTAATGACAAGGTGATACGACCGGCTCAAAGGCCACAACAAAAGTGGGAGATGCACAACCAACTTTGTATAGACAAAAGTAATATTTATTAAATAAATGCGCAAACATCGAAACAATGAGGTGTGTAACTCAGAATCAGTGGTGTATGAGGGTGTATGAATGCTATGAAGAATGTGTAGTGCATTTTGTCAGTGTCCAACAAAGGAACAGCTAAACAAACAAATCATCCTGGTGCTGGTGAAGGGATTGCACGCTGGTCCCTGGGGAGGCGGGGTTAAATAGGCTGGGAGACCTGGCCAGGTGCTATCAGTTACTCAATCAGCTCAGCCTGAGACTGCAGGTAAAGGAGCAGAGCACCAGTATACAAGTAACAGGCTCTGGGCCGTCACACAAGGGTCACACGTTACTACAGTGGCAAGAATTGTTGCCTCACAGCAAGAAGGGCCCCGATTCAGATCCTGCATTCCACAGAGGGTCTTTCTGAGTGGAGTTTGCATCTTCTCACCATGTGCATGGGTTTTCCCCAGGTTCACTAGTTTCCTCCCACAGTCCAAAAACATGTAGATTTAGGGATTAGGTAAATTGGACACTCTAAATTGACTGTAGGTGTGAGAGTGACCAGACATGTCCAAGGGAGCAGTAGCATCGTTCTCTTCTTCTTTGGTAGGAGTGTGTCCTATTTCTTGCGTCCAGACTTGTACTGCCACCCGATGGTGAAGTGAGATACTACTGGACCCTCACGCATGGGTATAACAGTCCGGGTCCATGGGGCACCTGCGCAGAAGTATACCAAGGCAGATCAGATATTCCAAACAATGCAACTTGTACGTCCTTATAAACGTGACTGTAGTGAATGACATATATACAAATGGGCATGACCCATGAGCACATAATCCCTTTTGACCAGTGTCCCTTCAAGGAAGTCAACTCACGCTGAGGTGTCATATCTTTTAAACCTTTGGGGTGTGGAATTGGAATACAAAATCTCAAAATAACTTTTGCTCCCATTTTGGCCTAACAATTTGTAGGTCAGTAGCTTATTTTGCCACTCATCCAAGGGCTCACTCCCCCCAAAAAATCTATCCTTGTTTATGGCATTGTTAAGTCCCCTTAAAGTCCAGGGGATGCGGGACCTTACCTTAGATCTTAGTTCCTCCTGTGCCTGATCTGGCACATTGAGCGGCAAGTTTGCATGTCCTTTTATTGGCAGTTCTCATCTTTGCTTCTTCCCAGGGGATGTTTGCCCTTTTCAGGTCTTCCAGGAATGTCCTTCGCTAGGTATTCTTCGGCCTGCCTCTCTTCCTTTTACCATCTGGAGGTACCCAGGTCATGGCTGTTTTTGAGTGTTGGTGTCTGGGTAGGCGTAGGATGTGTCCTGTCAGTTGCATTCGTTTCTCTGAGATGGTGTCACTCAAGGGTCTTGACTTGGCCCTTCTCAGGATTTCTTCATTTGTTATGTGTTCCTGCCACCTCACTTTCAAGATCTTCCTTAGGTTTTTCTGGTGGAAAGCATCCAGCTCTTTGGTTAGTTTGACAGTACACTTCCATGTTTCGCTTGCGTATATTGCAGTGGGTAGCACTATGCTGTTGTACAGTCGGAGCTTTGTGTCGAGGTTGATGGTAGCTGTTGCTCTACTGTTTCCACCTGTCTGTCATTGACAATGATCTTCAGTGGTGGTTGACTGGTATAGTTTCCCAACTGCATTGTCTTGGTCTTCTCGGAGCTCACCGACAACCCAGTTTTCCCAGCAAACTCCTCTGGCTTTGTGGTTAGGTGTTGTAGATCCTGGTTTGTTTCAGCCAGCAGGGCTAAGTCATCTGCAAAATCGAGATCTGCCAGCCTTGCTTCTTCCCTCCATCTAATGCCCTCTCTGCCATCTAAAGTGGTATTCTTCAGGACAAAGAAGAAACAGAAAGGGGGAGAGGATGCAACCTTCTGTTACACCCTTGATGATGTTGAAGAAAGCTGTTGTTCCTCCAACCGCAGCACCTTGAGTTTGCATAAAGGCTTTTAAAGATACTAACAAAGCGTTATGGTATCCCATATGATATGCAATGTTCCAGAGAGTCTCCCTGTCGATGCTGTCGAATGCCTTCTTGAAATCAATGAAATTCAGTGCTAATGGCATTTGAGTTGTTCCAGTTTCCAGAGAACTTCCTTACTAACCGATACAGTGTCCTTGAATCGTTTTTCTTGGCTGTTTCCTTAGCCTCAGCACCTTTCTTTTCCAACCAGTGCCTTTTGTCTGCACGGCAACTCTTCTTAACTTGGCAGTCAAGGTAACGGTACTGATGGTCTGTTTGTTCTTCCTCTTCCTTTGTTTTTGCTCTATCTCTGTTACCATTCATCTTCTTCCTTTCATCAATGAGCTTCCAGGTAGGCTCCTGTATCCATTGCTCTTTCCTTGAACCACGCCTTCTCCCGATGGTTTCCTCTGCACTCTTGGTAAATGTTTCCTTGAAGATTGCCCACAGGTCTTCCTAGTCTGGCCCCATCTCGTGCAACAGTTGGAATCTGTTTTGGAGCTTGAGCTGGGACTGTTGGCTATCACCAGGATTTTTAAGCTTCTCATTTGCATAGGGTTTTACTTTCTTCTTCATTGTGAGCTTCTTCAAACGCAGCCTCACCCTTGCACCCAACAGATGGTGGTCTGAACCTACGTCTGCACCCCTGAACACTCTGACATCAAGAAGTGAAGACCTCCAGCGTTGACTAATACAGGTGTATTAGGTGTAGTCAATCTCGCTCCCAGCCGATGATCTCCATGTTTTCTTGTGTATCATCTTGTGTTGGAAATAGGTATTTCCAACGTTGAGGCTATTGATGTTACAGAAAACTAGGTGACCTTCCTCATTGTTGCTAGTCTTCCGTGCTGTTGGTCCAACCACACTGTCAAACCCTTGTCTGTTGTCTTCATGTCCAGAGCAGAGGACTGTTTTGCCATCACTGCACAACTTCCCACTCCCAGTCCATCTCATCTCACTAATTCCTAAGATGTTGAGTTGGTACTCGTCAAACTCTCTCAGCAACTGGGCCATCTTCCCACTCTGGTACAATGTTCTTATATTCCAGGTTCAGATCTTCGTTTTGCTTTTGGCACTCAGAATCCGGCATAACTTCCTTGCGGCTTTCATCAGGGTCCGTCACTGTAGGATCTTGTCCACTGCCATCTTCCTTACGACTTTCATTTGCCGTTCCTGTAGCATTTTTTTTAGGTTTTACAGGGTTGGGGTGCTGACCCAACACCCAGCTCCATTGTGATGGAGGCTGGGGCAGAACTGCTAATTAGTACCTCCCTGGTGTCATAATCAATAAAGTATCTATCTATCTATCTATCTTCAATTCAGTCCCCAGTGTTTGGCTGCCTTTGGCCCCAGGTTGCATTTTGGACATGCCTGCCTTAAGCGTACTAGTAACTCATGCCTAAATAGTTCACGCGAGGTGCCCTTTTCATTTTTGCCCCTGCCCTTCCAAATGTCTCTGCACGTCACTGCATCTCATCTGTTTTAGAATTGAGGTTGCACATTCAGGGGTAGCAGGGGACTGTTTTTTTTACTCTGGCCTTATGATGTGATATGAGGTGGAATTTGCACATGTAAGATGAGGAAGGAAAGAGATAAATTAAC
Source organism: Solea solea (assembly GCF_958295425.1). NCBI lineage: Eukaryota > Metazoa > Chordata > Actinopteri > Pleuronectiformes > Soleidae > Solea > Solea solea. The sequence continues at coordinate 35,551,137 of NC_081135.1, forward strand.
TGTATGAAGAAGACGTTGGATCAGAAAGCTGTCGGCTCTCGGCAGCATCTCCACTCCTTACGTGGAGACCATGCTCACTTACACTGTGCTGTCCAGTATCACGATAATCACCGTGATCCTAAACCTGCTGGTCATCATCTCTATCTCACACTTCAAGTAGAGTCACAATTTCTCCACATGGTTCCAGCAAACGATTAAATTTAGGTCTCTCATGCAAACATGTTTTAAAAATCCTTTAAATAAGATTTGCTACTGTAGCTGTAAATGCACTTATCACTTATTATATATTGTTGGTTCTACATAGAACATCAGTGTTGTCAGTGTTGATTTTCTCTGATTTCAGGCAGCTCCACACCAATACCAACCTCCTCCTCCTCTCCCTGGCTGTCACTGACTTCCTCGTGGGTCTCCTGCAGATGCCACTTTTTCTCCTCCACAACCAAGGCTGCTGGTTCTTGGGCGACATCATGTGTGTCGTGCATTATTTCCTCGCTGGCCTCCTTGTGAATGTTTCAGTGGGAAGCATGGTGCTCATATCAGTCGACCGCTATATAGCAATTTGTAACCCCATGTTTTACACCACCAGAGTCACTATGACCAGAGTTAAACTCTCTGTTTGTCTGTGTTGGATATGTTGCTGTGTGCATGGCAGTTGGATGCTCAGGGATGTCTTTAAACAGCGTGACATGTATATCACCTGCTATGGAAGTTGTGTAGTTGTAATTGGTTTTGCTGAAGGACTTGTTGATATTATTGCCATGTTTTTAGGCCCCATTTTAGTCATATCAGTTTTGTATTTGAGAGTGTTCGTGGTGGCTGTGTCTCAGGCTCGGGCCATGCGTTCTCACGTCACAGTGGAGCGTTCCCAGACTGTAAAAGCAATGAAATCTGAGATTAAAGCAGCCAGGACTCTTGGTATTGTATTGGTAGTTTTTCTTCTCTGCTCATGTCCATATTATTGTTTTGCTGTTGCAGCTGGGACTGCCTCGCTTGGGGCTTCATCTTCGGTCATTGTGCTTTGGTTAATCTACTTAAACTCGACTTTTAACCCTGTGATTTATGTCTTTTTCTACCCATGGGTCAGAAAAACCATTAAACACATTTTTACTCTTCAGATTCTGCAGCCTGGCTCCCGTGAAGTGAGTGTGATGTAGAAGGAGAGAGACTGTGAAGAAAATATTAAATTCAAATTTGTGAAAGCCTTTGGTTGATCGTGTCAATCATGTCTGTTTACTGAATGCAAAGATCTTCATGTGTTTTAAACCTGTGCATTTTAGAGAAAGAAAAAATGGCCACAAATTGTTAGGTAAATTCTTCCTAAAATCAAAGCCACTGGCACTGATGTCACCAGTCGGTGGCGTGTAGTAATTACATTAAGTGCATAAGTGATGAGCAAAAACAAAAATAACTATGAATTAAAATGATTATTAAATGCTTTATTCATGTGTATGGACATACATTTGCAGCCTAAACTCTGCAAGAATGAAAAAATATGAATTGCATTAGAGCCACAAGCAAAGAAGACTGAAAGCACAAGGGTTACATACAATAAAAATAAAACAGTTATATATTGTTAACTGTCCTTGATTCTAACATTACACAGATATATTACAGTGTTTATGTGTATGGATATATATTAAAAAATCTGAACACAGTTCTGTGCATTGCTTTTTGAATTTGAACCTATTTTGCTCATATACACAGTACTGTGCAAAAGCCTTAGACCACCATTAGTTGTTTTAGCAATGCTTTAATGACCATACAGTATAATTATGTCTCAATCACATTAATGAAACACATGCAGAAAATACAGGAAACATGTATGTAGTTAAAAAAAAACACACTTTTCAGAAAAAAAAGGATTAAAATGTCAAGTATAGAGAGTGATCTGCCCTTACATTTGAACAATAACACCACCCTGATTCTCTATATCTGCTGTGAAAAAGGTCTGTTACATCAGGTTTATTCAAGACATGCTTGTGCTTTACATACACATGTATGATTCTTTGATCATTAATACATGAGACCAACTTTCAATCACATCATTCCAATCCAAATGCCACTGACTACAGAATTTGGTATACCAAAAATGGGCATGGAGCCCTGAGACTTTAAATGTCCATAATAGTAAACAAATGTTCCCATAACTGGGAAACCAGTTTCTTTGGTAACACGTTTGTTTCATGGTGAAAAAATGAAGGATTTAAATGATTATGTAGTTTTTTTTTAGAACACCTGAAAAAAATTACATGAACATATTACTCATATATAACATATTTAAACGTGTGTAGATAAGTAAACCTTTGTCTAAAATGTGTTTTTCTTTACATCCTGGTTGACAGCCATGTTGTTTGTGAGAGGAACTGGCAATGCGGCAAAGTCAGTGATAATGTGTCAAAACCTCATACAACTACACCTCAAAAAACATGAAATATCCCTTTTATTAAGTTGTCGAAGTCCAGTGTTCTGTCATTAAATGTTTTTCAGACTGATCAGAAAAACTTTAAGTAGCAGTGGATTATTCCCCCCCCAAAGTGGAAATGTTCTCTTTGAATCACCAAAATTAGGGGTCAAAAGCCCCGCTGATCAAGCAGAAAAAAACATTTTGACGACAGAAGATGTAGTTGCCAAGGATAGTTATCTTTTATCTTGGCGAACCTCGAACCAGCTGACACCCCGACTCCCCTGCCCGACTGGCTTTTCAACTGTGAGACACTTGAACCAGATATGTCCGAGGGACCTGTAGGATCGTTCTCTTCTTCTTTGGTAGGAATGCATCATATTCCCTGCGTCCAGACTTGTACCGCCACCTGATGGTGAAGTGAGGTACTACAGGATCCTGAAGCACGAGTATACCGGGGTCTTTGATATGCACTTCGGCACACACGGCATGTGTGCAGAAGTATACCAAAGCCTTAAGTGGACAGATCAAATATTCCCACCAATGCGACTCATACATCCTTAAAAACATGACTGTATTTAATGACATAAACACACATGGGCATGAACCGTGATCACATAATCCCTTTTGACCGTTGTCCCTTCAAGGAAGTGGACTCACACCAAGCTATCATATCTTTTTAAGCCTTTGGAGCGTGGAATTGGAATTTAAAATCTCAAAATAACTTTTGCTTCCATTTTGGCCAAAACAATTTTTAGGTCAGTAGCTTATCCCACCCAAGTGTTAACCAGTGTAAATGCAGATTTCACAAATGAGTCACTTTTGAAAGACAACGTAAGCACGTTGGATAGCATTGTTGCCTCACAGCAAGACGGTTACAGATTTGAATCCAAGTTCGACGAGAGCCTTTCTGTGTGGAGTCTGCGTGCTATCCCCAAGTGCTTGTCGAGTTGCATTCGCAATTAGTGCACGAACAGGGGTACATCTATAAGGGGTTGGGGTAGATGGCAGTTTGATTGATGCATCACAATCCAATTCATTTGTTCGGGCCTTTCAGTATGATTGGAGGGTGTTTTTACAGGCATGTCTGTTCCACAGCTGACTGACATTTTTCATTTTTGAAACGTCCCGCTCTCCTGCACCAAATTCCATAGACAAAAACCTATAAAACCCTACATGACAGTGTCCCAAAGGGTGTCCTTAGATAAAATGAGGCCTGTAAATGATTTCCCTGTATAATAATAATAATAATACAATAACATTCCAAGGATTTCTTGCACATCTCCAAAGACAAAGCACTTTAAAGGGTGACAAACTAAGGACATGCCTGCCTTAAGCGTACAAGTAACACCTTCCCCACCGGTTCGCACTAGGTGCCCTTTTCATTTTTGCCCCTGCCCCTGCCGTTACAAATGTCCGTGCACACCACTGCATCTCATCTGTTTTAGAATTGAGGTTGCACATCCAGGCATAGCAGGGGACTGTTTTTTTTTTTTAGCCTCATGATGAGGTGGAATTAGCATATGTAAGATGAGGAAGGAAAGAGATAAATTAACTGTATAATGAAAATGTTGGATCAGAAAGCTGTCAGAGCTCTCGGCAGCATCTCCACTCGCTCTCTCTCTCTCTGAACATGGAGGCTCCGGAGGAAGCTGAACTCTGCTTTCCCCACATCAACACCTCCTGCAGGAAGACGACAGGTCCTTACGTGGAGACCATGCTCACTTACACTGTGCTGTCCTGCATCACGATACTCACCGTGATCCTAAACCTGCTGGTCATCATCTCTATCTCACACTTCAAGTAAAGTCACAATGTCTTCACTTAGTTTCAGCATGCAATTAAATTTAGGTCAATCATGCAACCATGTTGATCTTAAATGATTTCCTACTTTAGCTATAAATGCACGTATCTACTCTTGTAGTTCTTCTAGTTTTTTTTATATTGTTGGTTGTACATAGAACATCAGTGTTGTCAGTGTTGATTTTCTCTGATTTCAGGCAGCTCCACACCAACACCAACCTCCTCCTCCTCTCTCTGGCTGTCACTGACTTCCTCGTGGGTCTCCTGCAGATGCCACTTCTACTCCTCCAAAACCAAGGCTGCTGGTTCTTGGGCGACATCATGTGTGTCGTGCATTATTTCTTCGCTGCCCTCCTTGTCAACGTCTCAGTGGGAAGCATGGTGCTCATATCAGTCGACCGCTATATAGCAATTTGTAACCCCATGTTTTACACCACCAGAGTCACTCTGACCAGAGTTAAACTCTGTATTTCTCTGTGTTGGATATGTTGCGGTGTGCATGGCAGTTGGATGTTCAGGGATGTCTTAAAACAGCCTGACATGTATATCACTTGCTATGGAAGTTGTGTAGTTGTGGTCGGTTTTGCTGAAGGAATTGTTGATATTATTGCCATGTTTTTAGGCCCCATTTTAATCATAGCAGTTCTGTATTTGAGGGTGTTTGTGGTGGCTGTGTCTCAGGCTCGGGCCATGCGCTCTCACGTTGCAGTCGTCAAAGTGGAGCGTTCCCAGACTGTAAAAGCAATGAAATCTGAGATTAAAGCAGCCAGGACTCTCGGTATTGTATTGATAGTTTTTCTTCTCTGCTCATGTCCATATTATTGTTTTGCTGCAGCAGCTGAGAGTACCTCGCTTGGGGCATCATCTTCGGTCATTATGATTTGGTTAATCTACTTAAACTCAACCTTTAACCCTGTGATTTATGTCTTTTTCTACCCGTGGGTCAGAAAAACCATCAAACACATTTTTACTCTTCAGATTCTGCAGCCTGGCTCCCGTGAAGTGAGTGTGATGTAGAAGAAGAGAGACTGTGAAGAAAATATTAAATTCAAATGTGTGAAAGCCTTCTATTGATTGTGTCAAGCATCTCTGTTTACTTAGTGGAAAGATCTTTGTGTTTTAATCCTGTGAATTTTAAAGAAAAAAATAGGCCACAAAACGTTAAACGTAAATTCTTCCTAAAATCAAAGCCCCTGGCACTGATGTCACCAGTAATTCAGTGGAATGTAGTAATTACACAAAGTGCATGAGTGATGTGATGAGCAAAAACAAAAATAATTATGAATTAAAATGATTATTAAATGCTTTATTCATGTGTATGGACATACATTAGCAGCCTAAATTCATAAAAATAAAACTCTCATATATTAACTGCTCTTGATTCTAACATTACACAGTTATATTACAGTGTTTATGTTTTTTGCTCAAATACAGTACTGTGCAAAAGCCTTAGGTCACCATTAGTTGTTGTTTTAGCGATGGTTTTATGACCATACAGTATAATTATGTTTCAAACACATTATTTGAACACATTCAGACATCCAGAAAATACAGGAAACATGTATGTAGTTTTAAAATAAAATGTAATTTTTTTCTGTGACCTGTCCTGACATTTGAACAATAACACAACCCTGTTTCTCTATATCTGTTGTGAAAAAGGTCCGTTACATCAAGTTTATTCAAGACTCATTAATACATGAGACCAACTTTCAGTCTTTATTCAAATCCAAAGGCCAATTTGTAGAAAAAATGCAAAAAAATGGACATGGAGCCCTGAGACTTAAATTGTCGGTAACAGTTCATGGTTGACGGGAAACCAGTTTTTTTAGTAACACGTTTGTTTCATGGTGAAATTTAAATCATTTAAATGATTATGCAGTTTTTTTTAGTACACCTTAACACAAACACATACAGAAAAGGCTGTGTAACAGCAACAAAATAAATGCATGAACAAATAACTCATATATAACAGACTGTAAAGGGTATAGATAAGTAAACCTTTGTCTAAAATGTCCTTTACGTCCTGGTTGGCAGCCATGTTGTTTGTGACAGGGAGTGGCAAAGTTTTCAGTCTGTTATGTTCTTGCTGTTACACAGCCTTTTCTGTATGTATTTGTGTGGACCAAGCTCTGACACCAGCCATACAGGGACCAAATTAGCCCTTGTTCAGGGTTCCGGTACCCTATACTCCCGGAGCACTTAACAAGGACTCCAAGGGACATGAACACTTTCTCCAAGTCCACAAAGAGGAACTTTTTAACCACCTGGGTAAACTCAGCCCCAGAGATAGAAGAGCCCACCCTCAAGTCCCCAGACCCTGATTCCTCATTGGAAGGCGTATCAGTGGGATTGAGCAGGTCTTTGAAATATTCAATAAGAATTTACGAAATAATTCATTGCTGATTAAAGTTTAATAAACTTAATAAAAGGGAAACTTCAGGTTCTTTGAGGTGTGGTTGTATGACGTTTTGACACATTATCACTAAAGGTTAATGTTTGCAGATGGATTTATGCATCCCGATCCAATTCATTTGTTTGGGCCATTCAGAGAGTGAATGGTTGTTTGACAGTATGTGTCCCTGTGATGGACTGGCAGTCCGTCCAGGGTTCACCCTAAGTCAGCTGAGATTGGCACAGCTCCCCCATGACCCTCATGTGGAGAAAAAGTGGTAAAGGATGCGCAAAGAGGGCGTTGGGCCTGTGGAAAACACATGCACTAACTGAATGTCCACCCCACCGGTAGGTGGAGTATTAATCCCCACTAATGAAGCAGACAAAACGTTTCGACAACAGAAGAAGTAGTCGCCAAGGATATTTATCTGAGCCTTGACTTGGTGACCCTCGAACCAACTGACCACCGACTCCCCTGCCCGACGCGCTTTTCAACTGTGAGACGCTCGAACCAGACATGTCCGTGGGAGCTGGAGCATCGTTCTCTTCTTCGCTGGTCAGAATGCATCCTATTCCCTTTGTCCAGACTTGTACCGCTGACCGATGGTGAAGTGAGATACTACAGGAGCCTGACATTCGAGCATACCAGGGTCAACGATATGCGACACGCATTTGGGCGCATGAGGGGTGTGCGCTTGAACTATACCAAAGCCTTAAGTGGATAGATCAGATATTCCCACCAATGCAACTTGTTCGTCCTTAAAAACGTGACTGTAGTGTAAGACATAAACACACAAGGGTATGACCCATGATCACATAATCCCTTTTGAACTGTGTCCCTTCAAGGAAGTGGACTCATGCCGAGTTGTCATAGCTTTTAAGCCTTTGGGGTGTGGAATTGGAATTTAAAATCTCAAAATAACTGTTGCTTCCATTTTGGCCTAACGTTTTTTAGGTCAGTAGCTTATCCCACCCAAGTGTTAACCAGTATAAATGCAGATTTGACATATGAGTCACTTTTGAAAGACAATGTAAGCATGATGGATAGCATTGTTGCCTCACAGCAAGACGGTTACAGATTTAAATCCAAGTTCGATCAAGAGCCTTTCTGTGTGGAGTTTGCGTGCTATCCCCAAGTGCACGTAGATTCTCTCCAGGTACTCCGGACAGTATTTTCTGACTAGAACCTGAAGATTGTCAGTGTCAAATGGCCCGCTCCCCTGCACCAAATTCCATAGAAAAAATCCCCCATATTACAGTGTTCCACAGGGTGTCCTTAGATGAAATGAGGGATGTAAATGATGTCCCTGTATACCTCAATAGCATACCAAGGCTTGCAACAAAACACAACTTGAACTTGCGTAAACATTTTGGACATGCTTGCCTTAAGCGTACAAGTAACGCCAGCCCCAACGGTACGCACTAGGTGCCCTTTTCATTGTTGCCCCTGCCCTTCCAAATGTCACTGTATGCCACTGCATCTCATCTGTTTTAGAATTGAGGTTGCACATTCAGGCATATCAGGAGACTGTTTTTTTTTACTGTAGCCTTATGATGAGGTGGAATTAGCATATGTAAGGTGAGGAAGGAAAGAGATAAATTAACTGTATGATGAAGACGTTGGATCAGAAAGCTGTCAGCGCTCTCTGCAGCATCTCCTCTCTCTTTCTCTCTCTGAACATGGAGGCTCCGGAGGAAGCTGAACTCTGCTTTCCTCACATCAACACCTCCTGCAGGAGGACAACGGGTCCTTACGTGGAGACCATGCTCACTTACACTGTGCTGTCCTGCATCACGATACTCACCGTGATCCTAAACCTGCTGGTCATCATCTCTATCTCACACTTCAAGTAGAGTCACATTTTCTCCACATGGTTCCAGCATACGATTAAATTTAGGTCTCTTCTCATGCAACCATGTTTGACATACCCTTAAAGATTTGCTACTGCAGCTGTAAATGCACTTTTCTGCTCTTGTAGTTCTTCAAGTTTTTTATATTGTAGGTTGTACATAGAATATCAGTTGTCAGTATTGATTTTCTCTGATTTCAGGCAGCTCCACACCACTACCAACCTCCTCCTCCTCTCTCTGGCTGTCACTGACTTCCTCGTGGGTTTCCTGCAGATGCCACTTCTTCTCCTCCAAAACCAAGGCTGCTGGTTCTTGGGCGACATCATGTGTGTCGTGTATTATTTCTTCGCTGGCCTCATTGGCAGCGTTTCAGTGGGAACCATGGTGCTCATATCAGTTGACCGTTATATAGCAATTTGTAACCCCATGTTTTACACCATCAGAGTCACTCTGACCAGAGTTAAACTCTGTGTTTGTCTGTGTTGGATATGTTCCGGTGTGCAAAGCAGTTGGATATTCAGGGATGTCTTAAAACAGCCTGACATGTATATCACCTGCTATGGAAGTTGTGTAGTTGTGGTCGGTTTCGCAGAAGGACTTGTTGATATTATTGCCACGTTTTTAGGCCCCATTTTAATCATAGTAGTTCTGTATTTGAGAGTGTTTGTGGTGGCTGTGTCTCAGGCTCGAGCCATGCGCTCTCACATCGCAGTTGTAATTGTGGAGCGTTCCCAGACTGTAAAAGCAATGAAATCTGAGATTAAAGCAGCCAGAACCCTCGGTATTGTATTGGTAGTTTTTCTTCTCTGCTCATGTCCATATTATTGTTTTGCTGCTGCAGCTGAGACTATCTTGGTCGGGGCATCATCTTCGGTCATTATGATTTGGTTAATCTACTTAAACTCAACCTTTAACCCTGTGATTTATGTCTTTTTCTACCCATGGGCCAGAAAAACCATTAAACACATTTTTACTCTTCAGATTCTGCAGCCTGGCTCCCGTGAAGTGAGTATGATGTAGAAGGAGAGAGAGACTGTGAAGAAAATATTAAATTCAAATGTGTGAAAGTGTTCTGTTGATTTTGTCAATCATGTCTGTTTACTTTATGCAAAGATCTTGATGTGTTTCAATCCTGTGAATTTTAAAGAAAAAAAAATGGCCACAAATTGTTAGGTAAATTCTTCCTAAAATCAAGACACTGGCACTGATGTCACCAGTAGTTTAGTGGAGTGTAGTAATTACACAAAGTACATGAGTGATGAGCAAAAAATAATTAGGAATTAAATGATTATTAAATGCTTTATTCATGTGTATGGACATACATTAGCAGCCTAAACACTGCAAGAATAAAAAATATGAATTGCATGAGAGCCACAAGCAAAGAAGACTGTACTGTGCAAAATCCATAGGCCACAATTAGTTGTTGTTTTAGCAACGTTTTAATGACCATACAGTATAATTATGTTTCAAACACATTGTTTGAACACATTCAGACATCCAGAAAATACAGGAAACATGTATGTAGTTTTAAAATAAAATGTCTTTTTTACTTTTTACTGTGACCTGTCCTGACATTTGAACAATAACACAACCCTGTTTCTCGATATCTGTTGTGAAAAAGGTCCGTTACATCAAGTTTATTCAAGACTCATTAATACATGAGACCAACTTTCAGTCTTTATTCAAATCCAAAGGCCAATTTGTACAAAAAATACAAGAAAAATGGACATGGAGCCCTGAGACTTTAATTGTCGGTAACAGTTCATGGTTGACGGGAAACCAGTTTATTTAGTAACATGTTTGTTTCATGGTGAAATTTAAATCATTTAAATGATTATGCAGTTTTTTTTAGTACACCTTAACACAAATACATACAGAAAAGGCTGTGTAACAGCAAGAAAATAAATGCATGAACCAATTACTCATATATAACAGACTGTAAAGGGTATAGATAAGTAAACCTTTGTCTAAAATGTCCTTTACGTCCTGGTTGGCAGCCATATTGTTTGTGACAGGGAGTGGCAAAGTTTTCAGTCTGTTATATATGCATGTATGTTCTTGTTGTTACACAGCCTTTTCTGTACGCATTGTCACAAAATGAAAAATGCCAGTCAGCTATGGAATAGAAAGGCCTGTAAAAACATCCTCCAATCATATTGATAGCCCGACAAATTAATTGGGTCAGGATGCATCAATCGAACTGCACACTTTCACTTTGAGTGATACCAGTGATACCAGAGATCCATCCATTCATCCATTCATCCATTTTTTAACACTTATCCGAGGTCGGGTCCCGGGGGTAGCAGCTTGAGCAGAGAAGCCCAGACTCCCTCTCCCTGGCCACTTTGTCCAGCTCTTTCTGGGGAAAGAGCTGCCCAACCAAGAGAAGGAGTCTCTCTAGCAAGTCCTGGGTCTTCCCCGGGGTCTCAGTGGGACATGCCTGGAACACCTCACCAGGGAGGCGTCCAGGAGGCATCCTAACCAAGTGCCTGAGCCACCTCTTCTGGCTCCTCTCAATACGGAGGAGTAGCTCCATTTTTCCCTCACTCATGAACAAGACCCCGAGATATTTAAACTCCTCTACTTGGGGCAGGATCTCGCACCAACCCGAAGAGGGCACTCCATCGTTTTCCGGTTTAGGATCATGGTCTCTTATTTGGAAGTGCTGATTGTCATCCCAGTCATTTAACACCCAGCTGTGAACCGCTCTAGTGAGAGTTGAAGATCATGGCCCGATGAAGCAAACAGGACTACATCATCTGCAAAAAGCAGAGACCCAATCCCAAGCCCACCAAACCAGCTTCCCTCAACGCTCTGGCTGCATCTAGAAATTCTGTCCGTAAAGGTTCTGAATAGAACTGGTGACAAAGGGCAGCCCTGGTGGAGTCCAATCACCACTGGAAACCGATCCGACTTACTGCCGGCAGTGTAGACCAAGCTCTGACACCGGTCATACAGGGACCGAATTAGTCCTTGTTAAGGGTTCCGGTACCCTATACTCCCGGAGCACTTCCCACAGGACTCCGAGGGACATGAACACTTTCTCCAAGTCCACAAAGAGGAACTTTTTAACCACCTGGGTAAACTCAGCCCCAGGGATAAGAGTGCCCACCTTCAAGTCCCCAGAACCTCCCTCCTCATTGGAAGGCGTATCAGTGGGATTGAGGAGGTCTTTTAAATATTCGATTTGAATTTACGAAATAATAATTCACTGCTGATTAAAGTTTAATAAACTTAATAAAAGGGAAACTTCAGGTTTTTTGAGGTGTGGTTGTATGACGTTTTGACACATTATTACTAAAGGTTAATGTTTGCAGATGGATTTATGCATCCCGATCCAATTCATTTGTTTGGGCCATTCAGAGAGTGAATTGTTGTTTGACAGTATGTGTCCCTGTGATGGACTGGCAGTCCGTCCAGGGTTCACCCTAAGTCAGCTGAGATTGGCACAGCTCCCCCATGACCCTCATGTGGAGAATAAAGTGGTAAAGGATGTGCAAAGAGGGCGTTGGGCCTGTGGAAAACACATGCACTAACTGAATGTCCACCCCACCGGTAGGTGGAGTATTAATCCCCACTAATGAAGCAGACAAAACGTTTCGACAACAGAAGAAGTAGTCGCCAAGGATATTTATCTGAGCCTTGACTTGGTGACCCTCGAACAGTTTGATTGATGCATCCTGATCCAATTCATTTGTGTGGGACATTCATTATGATTGGATTGTGTTTTTATAGGCCTGTCCGTTCCACAGCTGACTGACATTTTTCTTTTTTGTAAAAATACATTAATTAATTGGTTACAATCAGGGTGTGAAGAGGATTTTAAGCAATACAGTAAAAATGCACCAGAAAATGATCTCCCAAGCTACCTTTACATGTGTCATTAGACAGTATTTGCACCAAATTCCATAGTTGAAATTCCAAATATGACAGTGTCCCAAAGGGTGTCCTTAGATGAATGTCCCTGTATACCTCAATAACATACCAAGGCTTTCTTGCATATATTCAAAGAAACAGCACTTTAAAAGGTGATAAGCATTGCTACAACACGCAACTTGCTTAATTAATCCATAATATGTTCAATTTCAATTCAGTCCTCAGTGTCGGGCTGCCTTTGGCCCCAGTTTGCATTTTGGACATGCCTGCGGTACTAGTAATGCTTGCCCCACCGCGCTCTAGGTGCCCTTTTCATTTTTGCCTGTGCCCTTCCAAATGTCTCTGCACGTCACTGCATCTCATCTGTTTTAGAATTGAGGTTGCACATTCAGGGGTAGCAGGGGACCTTTTTTTTTATTCTGGCCTTATGATGAGGTGGAATTTGCATATGTAAGATGAGGAAGGAAAGAGATAAATTAACTGTATGATGAAGATGTTGGATCAGAAAGCTGTCAGAGCTCTCGGCAGCATCTCCTCTCTCTCTCTCTGAACATGGAGGCTCTGGAGGAAGCTGAACTCTGCTTTCCCCACATCAACACCTCCTGCAGGAAGACGACAGGTCCTTACGTGGAGACCATGCTCACTTACACTGTGCTGTCCTGCATCACAATACTCACCGTGATCCTAAACCTGCTGGTCATCATCTCCATCTCACACTTCAAGTAGAGTCACAATTTCTCCACATGGTTCCAGCATACGATTAAATTTAGGTCTCTCATGCAACCATGTTTGAAAAATCCTTAAAGATTTGCTACTATAGCTATAAATGCACTTTTCTGCTCTTGTAGTTCTCCTAGTATTATATATTGTTGGTTGTACATAGAACATCAGTGTTGTCAGTGTTGATTTTCTCTGATTTCAGGCAGCTCCACACCACCACCAACCTCCTCCTTCTCTCTCTGGCTGTCGCTGACTTCCTTGTGGGTCTCCTGACGATGCCACTTCTTCTCCTAAACAATGAAGGCTGCTGGTTCTTGGGTGACATCATGTGTGTCGTGCATTACTTTTTTGCTTTCCTCGTTGTCAGCGTTTCAGTGGGATGCATGGTGCTCATATCAGTCGACCGCTATATCGCAATTTGTGACCCCATGTTTTACACCACCAGAGTCACTCTGACCAGAGTTAAACTCTGTGTTTGTCTGTGTTGGATATTTTCCGGTGTGCATGGCAGTTGGATATTGAGGGATGTCTTAAAACAGCCTGACATGTATAACACCTGCTATGGAAATTGTGTAGTTGTGGTCGGTTTCGCTGAAGCACTTGTTGATATTATTGCCACGTTTTTAGGCCCCATTTTAATCATAGCAGTTCTGTATTCGAGAGTGTTTGTGGTGGCTGTGTCTCAGGCTCGGGCCATGCGCTCTCACGTCGCAGTCGTCACAGTGGAGCGTTCCCAGACTGTAAAAGCAATGAAATCTGAGATTAAAGCAGCCAGGACTCTCGGTATTGTAATGATAGTTTTTCTTCTCTGCTCATGTCCATATTATTGTTTTACTGTTGCAGCTGAGACTAACCAGGTAGGGGCGTCATCTTCAGGCATTGAGCTTTGGTTGATGTACTCAAACTCGACCTTTAACCCTGTGATTTATGTCTTTTTCTACCCATGGTTCAGAAAAACCATTAAACACATTTTTACTCTTCAGATTCTGCAGCCTGGCTCCCGTGAAGTGAGTGTGATGTAGAAGGAGAGAAAGACTCTGAAGAAAATATTAAATTCAAATGTGTGAACGCCTTCTATTGATTGTGTCAAGCATTTCTGTTTACTGGATGCAAAGATACATAAATATGCGTTTCAATCTTGTGAATTTTACAAAATGGCCACAAGACATTAGTTATTTTCTTCCTAAAATCAAAGCCATTGTCACTGATGTCACCAGTAGTTCAGTGGAGTATAGTAATTACACATGAGTACATGACTGATGGGCAATACTATATATAATAACAAATTAAAATGATTTCTATAGGGGATGTATATGGACATATATAGCAGCCTAAAACCTGCAAGAATAATTGAATGCACAGGAGTAGCAGGAGTAGCATACAATAAAAAAAACTAAAACTGTTGTATTGTTGTCGGTCCCCGATTCTAACATATTACACAGTTATATTACAGTATTTGTATGTGTGTATGGATATATATTAAGGAATCTGAACACATTTCTGTGCATTGCTTTTTGAATTTTAGCCCAGTTTGCTCATATACAGTACTTTGCAAAAGCCTTAGGCCATCATTTGTTGTTGTTTTAGCAATGCTTTAATGACCATACAGTATAATTATGTCTCAACACATCCAGAAAATACAGGAAACATGTATGTACTTTAAAAATAACACAATTTTCGGAAGAAAATAATATTAAAGGAGTATTTAGTGTGACCTGCCCTTGCATCTGAACAATAACACACAATTATGGATTTAAATGATTATGCAGTATTTTTGTGTTAAGTGTACATTAACTAATCTAAATATCATCCGTTACATTCAGGAGTATCAGGGGACTCTTTTTTTTTTTCTTTTGCTCTGTCCTCATAATGAGATGGGATTTGCATACGTGGGAATGACGAAGATAAATTAAGTGTATTTTGTTAGAGCACAGCAGCGTCTCCGCTCTCTCTCTCTTTAAACATGGAGACTCTGGAGGAAGTTGAAATCTGTTTCCCCCACATCAACACCTCCTGCAGGAGTACGAGGCGTCCTCACATGGAGACCACACTCATTTACTGTGGGTTGTCCTGCATCATTGTGCTCACTGTGATTCTTAACCTGCTGGTCATCATCTCTATCTCTCACTTCAGGTAGTCATATTTTCTCCACCTGGCATAAAAAAAAAAAATGGAATGAAAATATCTTTAAATAATCATTTTATATGCTGGTGTAAATCCACTTATCTGCTTTTCTCGTTCTCCTAGTATTATAACTGCTTGTAACATTTATCCTACATGTATCATGAATGGTTTCAGTGTTGATTTCGTCTGATTTCAGGCAGCTCCACACCACCACCAACCTCCTCCTTCTCTCTCTGGCTGTCGCTGACTTCCTCGTGGGTCTCCTGGAGATGCCGGGTCATCTCCACAACCAAGGCTGCTGGCTCCTGGGTGATCCGATGTGTGCCGTGTATTGCTTTCTATCTTTCCTCGTTATCAGTGTTTCAGTGGGAAGCATGGTGCTCATATCAATCGACCGCTATATAGCAATTTGTAGCCCCATGTTTTACACCACCAGAGTCACTCTGAGCAGAGTTAAACTCTGTATTTGTCTGTGTTGGATCTTTTCTTTTGTCCACAGCATTTGGATATTAAGGGATTTCGTAATACAACCTCAAATATATTACCCCTGCTATGGAAACTGTGTAGTTGCTGTGGATGTTGCAGAGGGAGCAGTTGATCTTGTTGCCACCTTTTTAGGTCCCATTTTAATCATTGCAATTCTGTATCTGAGAGTGTTTGCGGTAGTTGTGTCTCAGGCTCGGGCCATGCGCTCTCACGTTACAGTCGTGTCAACGGAGCGTTCCCAGACTGTAAAAGCTAAGAAATCTGAGATTAAAGCAGCCAGGACTCTGGGTATTGTAATGATTGTGTTCCTAATCTGTTCATGTCCATATTATTGTTTTGCTGTTACAGCTGAGAGTAAATATGACGCATCAACCGCAGTCGTTGAACTGTGGTTCTTGTACTTAAACTCGACCTTTAACCCTGTGATTTATGTCTTTTTCTATCCGTGGTTCAGAAAATCCATCAAACACATTTTTACTCTTCAGATTCTGCAGCCTGGCTCCCGTGGAGTGAGTGTGATGTAGAAAGAGACTGTGATGGAGCAAATTACACTGAAGCTGTTGTAAAAATATTAAATATCAAATGTTGGAAAGCCTGATTGTGTTTGTATTTCTGTTCATTAGATAATAACTTGTACAAAAATGTTTTTCAATCATGTACAGAGCTTAACAAATGTATTAGACCACCACCCAAAGCCACAGCTGCCCTAAATTAACAGCAATGATAATCATCAAAATCCTTTATGTTTATGTTATGGTTAATACACCAGTATGTATAAGCTCTTGAACCGTAAAGATATTTTTAATGCAAATGTATAATTATTATCGTAATCCATGAATTTTCTAATTTACTGTTTTACAAAACAAAACAGAAAAAGTGGTAAAGCACATTATTATTTCTTGATTAAGATGTCACATTATAATGATTTGCAACAAAAAATGACAAAAAATAAAGAAAACAAAAGGTACAGAAGCAAACAAACATAATAATGATAATGATAATGTTGATAATAAATACATTATTACCTCTTCCTAATCCTAATCATACAACCATCGTAATGTATTAGTTTAGTATGAAAATACTTTACAGGGGATGTGAATGAACATACTGTACACTGCCAAGAAAACACTTATTTGTGCATTCATACTTGATTCATTGAGTTTTACTAACATTATAATGGTTCCAGGGAGATGATATCTTAAGTGTGGTATGTGTAAATGATGGATTTACTTGACTGTGCAGTATTTTTCACATCCAAGCAAGATCACGTGAATCTCACAAGGATTTGTCTCATAGTAAAATTTCTATGACAACACAGTGACAATAACAGTCTCTATGTTCTCTTTGAAATTGTGTGGATCACAAAAGCAAGGAACGGGTGTGAGTGATGTTTTACAGGTTAAACTTAATCTGATGTGAAAGTCAGTTGTTTGCTCCACTCAGACACCTATGCACATATTTAAATATAGAGAATATTGGACTTATCAACTTTTCTCATTCGTTTGTTAGACATGATGTTTAGGCATTATGACATTTTCTCTATCTGGACCTCTGGAATTCAATTGAATACCACTGATTTAGTGTGAAGCGTTTGGGATGAGGATCAGCACCTCTAAATCTGAGGCCATAGTGGATTAGCCACTTTAGGTCGGCGGGGAGTCACTTCGCCAATTGGAGGAGTTTAAGTATCTTGGGGTCTTGTTCACGAGTGGAGCGAGACAGGCAGATCGGGGCAGTGTCTGTATTGGTGAAGAGGGAGCTGAGTCGGAAGAAGGCAAGCTTTCGATTTACGGGTCAATCTGTGTTCCAACCCTCACCTTTGGTCACAAACTATGGGATATGACCGAAAGAACAACATCACAGATCCAAGGGGTCAAAATTAGTTTTCCCTGCAGGGTGTCTAAGCGCACCCTAAAGGCCATTTGTCCCTTTGCGCATGGAGCGCAGAAGTATACCAGTGGGTATACCAGTGGGATAGTGCATGCGCAAACTGAATTTCCGCCACACTGGTATAATCCATTTAAAACTCAATGAATCAAATATGAAAACCAAAGTCTGTTATGTCAAAAAATAAATAATTTGTTATCACAAGAAAACAATCTTAACAAGATAACAAGATAATAAGTATTTATCACGGGTTAACAGTGCATTAAAAGAAGTCAAATCCATGGCCGTTCTCGGCTTCTATATATGTTCATACACATCCACTATAAAGCATTTTCACACTAAACTAATACATTACAATAGTTGTATGATTAGTATTATGATTAGATTAAGTAAAAATATAATAATAATCATCATTATTATTATTGTGATTGTTTGCATCTATACTCTGTTCATTTTATATATGTTTTGCTGTCAAATAATATTCTGATCTACTGGTGACTTTAGGTAGAAAATATTCTTTTCATTAAATCTGTAACTTAGTCTTACATCTTTCAAGAACTAAAGGAAGTTATTTATTCTGCAAATAACAAACTGAATTCACCTTCTTGTACTCAAATTTTAGTCAGTAATTTATTAATCATAACATTCAACCACTAAACCTTTTTTGTATTTTTTCTATTATGGAATGCAAGTAAATAACTATAATGTGACATCTTAATCAATAAATAATAACGTGCTTTACTACTTTTTCTGTTTTGTTTTGAAAAACCGTGAATTAGAAAATTCATAGATTCAAATAATATTTATATTTTAGTATTTAACTTATATGTATGGTTGAAGAACTTATACTGGTGTATTAACCATAACAGAAACATAAAAAAGGATTTTGATGATTATCAATGCTGTTAATTTAGGGCAGCTGTGGCTTTGGGTGGTGGTTTAATATATGTGTTAAGCGCTGTACATGATTGATAAACATTTTTGTACAGGTTAATATCTAATGAACAGAAATACAAACATAATCAGGCTTTCCAACATTTGATATTTAATACTTTCACAACAGCTTCAGTGTAATTTGCTCCATCACAGTCTCTTTCTACATCACACTCACTCCACGGGAGCCAGGCTGCAGAATCTGAAGAGTAAAAATGTGTTTGATGGATTTTCTGAACCACGGGTAGAAAAAGACATAAATCACAGGGTTAAAGGTCGAGTTTAAGTACAAGAACCACAGTTCAAAGACTGCAGTTGATGCGTCATATTTACTTTCAGCTGTAACAGCAAAACAATAATATGGACATGAACAGATTAGGAACACAATCATTACAATACCCAGAGTCCTGGCTGCTTTAATCTCAGATTTCTTAGCTTTTACAGTCTGGGAACGCTCCGTTGACACGACTGTAACGTGAGAGCGCATGGCCCGAGCCTGAGACACAACCACCGCAAACACTCTCAAATACAGAACTGATATGATTAAAATGGGGCCTAAAAAGGTGGCAATAAGATCAATTGCTCCCTCTGCAACATCCACAGAACCTACACAGTTTCCATAGCAGGGGTAATATATTTGAGGTTGTATTACGAAATCCCTTAATACCCAAATGCTGTGGACAAAAGAAAATATCCAACACAGACAAACACTGAGTTTAACTCTGCTCAGAGTGACTCTGGTGGTGTAAAACATGGGGCTACAAATTGCTATATAGCGGTCAATTGATATGAGCACCATGCTTCCCACTGAAACACTGACAATGAGGTAACCTAAAAAGACATACACGGCACACATCGGGTCACCCAGGAGCCAGCAGCCTTGGTTGTGGAGATGACACGGCATCTCCAGCAGACCCACAAGGAAGTCAGCGACAGACAGAGAGAGAAGGAGGAGGTTGGTGGTGGTGTGGAGCTGCCTGAAATCAGACAAAATCAACACTGAAACCATTCATGATACATGTATGATACATGTTACAAGCAGTTATAATACTAGGAGAACGAGAAGAGCAGATAAATGCATTTACAGCATTTGCAGTGGAGAGCTTAATTTGACATTAAGCGTTTTTTTCTATGCCACGTGGAGATTGTGACTCTACCTGAAATGGGAGATAGAGATGATGACCAGCAGGTTAAGAATCACAGTGAGCACAATGATGCAGGACAAAACACAGTAAATGAGTGTGGTCTCCATATCAGGACGACTCGTACTCCTGCAGGAGGTGTTGATGTGGGGAAAACAGAGTTCAACTTCCTCCAGAGTCTCCATGTTCAGAGAGGGAGGAGTTTCTGCTGTTCTTCTTACCACTTTGTGACCTAAGGTCTTCATCACACAACTGATTTATATACAGTTGTCTCACATATGCAAATGTCATTTCATGAGAAAAGACTATCCCCCCCCAAAAAAACAGAGCACCTCTGAGGGCCTTGTCAGGCACAAAAACTCACCAAACTTGGTGAACACGTGAGCATCTGTGAAACTAGACCGAGTTTTAGGGCAATCCAATGAATTTTGCAGGAGATATACTTCAAAAACACATTTTGTGTTCCCACTATCCATGCAGCAGACATCCACCCAGACACTCGCACCCTGACCTTCCTTTGATCTGTATGCAGATTACAATGGCAACCATGGTAAGTAGTATGTTTGCAGAGACAAGAAAGCAGTTGGATGGAGAACTTTGATCTGTGATAGAGAACTCTGTACTGAGTTTAAAATACTTTACAGGGTATGTGTATAAACATACACTGCCAAGAAAATTCATATTTGATTAATTGAGTTTTACTAACATTATGATGGTTTCAGGGACGTATCTTAAGTGTGGTCTATGTAAATGATGGATTTACTTGACTGTGCAGTATTCTTCACATCTTAACAAGATCACATGAATCAGTTGTCACTCATCTTCTCGTGTCCCACAATGATTCACAAGAAGTTACTGTGGGTGTCACTCTCTTTAAAGGTTAGGCCTGCCCTTATCACTTCAAGCTCCTTTTCGTCAGCTAGGGTCATCTGTAAGGTCTGAGAAAACACTGGACCCAAGAGCACGATTCAGAGTGTCCAAAAAAAGTTTTTAATTTCAATAAAAAAACCTAAGCAGCAAACAAAGGTGTAAACTAACTGAGGGAAGGAGGTCCAGCAAAACCTCTGGCTCTGCCTAAGAGTCTTAGGCAGAGCAAAACTGGCAGGACGAGAGCAGGACATGTGGAACGACGATCTGACAGAGGGTGAATGAGAATGGGCTGTATTTGTAAGGGAGGCTGATGAGGATAATGAGGGCCAGGTGTGGAAGTGGGCGGGGAGACTCAGGTGAGTGGAATGAGGTGATTGCAGGGCCAACGTGAGTGACAAGATCTGCAATGACAAGAGAGTTAGTGAGGGCAGATCAACACAGGAAAAATAAACAAAAAACAGTCCCTAAGCAGGTGACACCGTGACATCATCTCCTTCCCTCCTGGTGGGCACTTCCCACAACGGCACCCTCCACAGGCAGGGTTGCAGGCAACGCCGATGCTGTCCCATCTCAGCCATTCGAGGATCTCTTTGTTGCACATAGCCGTCCTTAAGTACTGTGCGGTCACCCTTACTTTTTCAACAAGGCCAGGGTGCCTACCACTCACAGTTTTGCCCAGGGGACCTTCCCACAACACCAAATTACCGATCTCTTTCAATTTATTTGGGGCTAGGGGGCCTTCTCCAGTGCCGGTTAGTAGATCGATGCTTTCTGGGCGAGTCAGCTCCCCCGGTTCAACTCCCGAGAAGAACTTCTCCAAGTGCTCTGATGTCACTACATGACCCACTCTCGCGATGGTGTCCAACCCATAGCAGTTCAATTGGCAAAGGCTCAAAGATACCTTTTCGTTTGTATTATCTCTCTGAATGTTTACTTTACTCCATGCAAGGCAATTAGGACAGGTTCACCAGTTAATCCGAGTTTCTCTGCAACTTGGTGTGTTATGTAATTCGCGTCTGAGGCAAGGTTGAGCATAGCTCCAATGCTGTCTCCCCTTTTTGTCATGACGAACATAAGCATCATGAGGATAGGGCGTTTTGGCTTGACTTTATGCAGCTTTAGTAGGTTCCTGTCGGAATACACTGTCATTGTCACCATATGTGTGTAGACTTTGCGCACTCTTTCTAGCTGGTCAGGCGATAATCCTATTTCGGCGAGCACAGCCTCCTGTTCCGCTGTGGAATTGGAGGTCTCCCCGTCTTCGCAGTAGCCTTCGGGCAGAGAAGATAGTGATGATCTGCCGGACCGTCCTTACACCTCACATTTTTACAGAGGAACCTTGCAGTGCAGGGACCGTCGGCTTAGGGACCTTTCTTTCTGACGGGGAGGCTTTCCTAAACGTTGCACAGCAGAACAGTTCATGCTCTCCCTCACCGCACACGGTGCAAAGTTTCTGCTTGTTATCTCCGGTACAGGTTATGACTTTAGTTGCAGTTGCTCTAGTGAACACCTTCCTCTCTCTCTTGCAATCAGCTGACTTCTCACGGTAATTGGGCCTTTCAGATGCGTGAGTGGCCTTTAGTTTGCTGGGCAAAAGTGCCTTTCTTCTAAGCATCTTATTTTGGCTTTGCAAGAACAGTAGGAGCCTCCTGATACGAGTCCCAGGATCAGTACGTTCCTCTGAGTCGCATTCCTGAATGAGCCACTGATCTTGCATGTTGTCAGGGAGACTGCTCTCTAAAGCCTGCATCACTACAGGGTTATTCATAGCTTCCTCCCACCCCAGGTTTCTTAGGTCCCTTGCTGCTCTCTCTAATACCAAGATCAACTGTAACATATCACTAGGCTGAGGATCTGTCCCAATTGGTCTCAAACATAATCCCAATATGATTTTGTCTACTGCGGCTGCTATGTCACCGTAGCAGCTCTCTAGTTCTTTGAAGACATCGCTTACATCCTGGCAGTACAATAACTGGAGATCATCTATTACAGACTCACTTATGCTTTCCAACAGCTGAAGCTTCTTAACCTCCTGTGATCCTGTGGGGTTCGCCTGGGCCTGGACTCTCCCCCATTCAGCTTTCCAGCACCAATAGTTCCTTCTCTCCAGAGAACTTGGGTAGGTTTATTGGTTTGAATGTTACTGTGGGTCGGGCAAAGGAACTGTTCATACCAAAGTTACTGGCTTGCACTGTGCTCTCTTGTGCCATGCTGGTGTTAGCAGGCGCTGTGTGAAACCTCGGTGGTCGTGGTGTACTAGTGAGGGTTGGAGGCTGAGCGAAACTGACAGTAAGTCCGTGATTAGGTTGTTGTTGAGACTGAGACCGTTGAGGGGGCTGGTGAGGGGGGCTGGTGCCACATCCGGTCTCCATGGTACCCTGTCTGATTGCCGAGTGGGTGTGAATAGGAACAAGTGGGGTGGTACTAGTGTGCTTGCTTCCTTGGTCACCCTCTTCGCTTCTCTCACTGCTGTCTTCGTCATTGCGTTCGTATGCTGGCGAGGTCGTTGCGTTCATATCACCGCGGCATGCCCACTTATCCATCAGTGCCTCCTTTTCATCTTCTAACGCCAAAAGGAGTGTCCATTTCTCTTTTCCGTATGGCCAATAGCCTTTCCAAGCATACACAACCTCTCTGAGTCTGTTAAGCTTTCGATCGAGTTGTTTTCTTGAGGCCTCTTTCTGACTCCACGGCAGTATATTTTCTCTCCAGAGTGCCTCAATCTGATCGAAAGCCGAATTGAACTGTGTCACGAGGGCGTCTATATCTGACTTAGCATCCTTGAACCACAGTATTTCCATAGTCTCTTGGTGCCTTTTTACAATGGTGTCCCTGTTTGCCAGTGCATTGTTCAGTTCACAGTTGTCGTCCATTGGGTCTATCTGTCCCAGTTCCTCAATATATTCATTGCAGGCATCGACAAAAGCACCATAATCGCTCTTCAATCCTGCCAACTCTTCCGACAATTCATCTTTACTTA
This sequence comes from Solea solea, assembly GCF_958295425.1. NCBI lineage: Eukaryota > Metazoa > Chordata > Actinopteri > Pleuronectiformes > Soleidae > Solea > Solea solea. The sequence goes on from NC_081135.1 coordinate 35,574,601, forward strand.
GATTGCCAGCTTAGATATTAAGGTGGTTAATACGCGTTGTCAGGTTCCGCTGCGCATTTAACCGTCTCCACTGTAGGTTTTCCAGATCTGGCTTGTCGTCTGCCATTTTACTTCTTTGAACTACTGAATTGGAATTGTTCAAAGGATTTGACTGTCTCAAAAAGTGTGGTTCGTTGCCAATGACTCGTTCAAAGGATTCAGTTCTTTGCAAACGACACGTCCATGAATGGCACACGAATATCCACACCCCTAGCTGTTGACGTCACAGTCTGTGAGGCTCTTCCATAGCACGGTTAGTGGCTTAACGGTTTAGCTCTTCGCCCAGAAGAGATCTGTATTCCTTGTGCAATCTTCAAAGCCTTCCTCACAGCTGCGGCACTTCCTTTAATCCTTCAACGGCTCCGTTAGCTCCTGGCTCCGGCTCCTCCGTTTTAGTAATTCACGACTGCTTCACCAGTACTCCGGTCCTGGTACTTCACGATTGTCGTCCTCCACTCAGCAGTCCGTACTGCACAGATACGGCACCGACAACGGTTTTAAAACTGTCCAGATTTCTGCTGGCTGATCCTTTCAGCTCAATACTCCCTTCTGGAAAGGGTAACCAGAACAAGTACGGCGGGTACAACTCGACTGTCTTTCTGAAGGTTTATTCCACATACACAGTTAAACAGCAGTCAGTTAGTAGTTAGTTAGTTAGTTAGTTAGTCAGCAGTTTGTTTGCTACTAACTACACTTAGTTAGGTTGTAAAACCGACAAGTCGTACAGGTTCTGATGATAGATAGATTTACAAAGGCACACATGAAGGTTAATATATAACAAAACATGGCTTTGACAATGCACCTTAAAGGCACTTTAAAGGCAACGGTGCTTTGATACCAATTACAACAATAAACAGATAAATAGAATGAAAGATAAATAGCTTTGCCTGCTAGAAAGTTCTACAACAAGGATTTGTCTCATAGTAAAATTTCTACGACACCATTATTTCATTATCTCCATATCACAAAGATAGTTTTCTCATGATAACTAATTAATTAATAAAGTGATTTCCACCTACAAGAGCTCTCTCTGTTGCTGTACGCCCTCTGGGTCAAGATATGAACCATGAACCATGTGTCAAGTAACGTGGAGTCCAGCCAATCTGCACCTCTCGTGCATCATTCGGTAACCACGAAGACGACCCAGTCCTCTTATCTGGTTGCTGATGAAGTTGATAATCTCAGCAGGATCACTTATCCGTCGCTGTGAAGTTGTAAGCGAGCTCGTTGTCTCCTTAAATGAGGAGGACTAATCCGAATTCCGTCTCTAACAGGAAGGTACAATGCAATTTCTGCCTGTGTTAGACCTTGATTGAAGTACATCCTGATGCGTTGATCAATAATATGATCTTCCATTTTCACCCTTGAAAATTACCCCACGAAAACAAAAGTCTTTCTGTTATGTCGAGATGATGAAATAATTCATTCATTATCACAAGAAAACAATATCTGTTATATGATGATAACAAGATAATAAGTCACGAGATAACAGTGAATAAAAAGAAATCAAATCCATGGTCGTTCTCGGCTTCCGTATATGTTCTATACATCCCCTATGAAGTATTTTCACACTAAACTAATACATTATAATAGTTTTATGATTAGGATTAAGAAGAAGTAATAATGTAATAATCATTGATATCATTATTATGATTGTTTGCTTCTGTACTCTGTTAATGTTATATATATTTTTGCTGTCAAACAAGAAAAAAAAGTCTAGTGCAAGCAACTGTGCTTAAACTGGAATAAAACACAATATTCTGATCTACTGGTGGCTTTAGGTAGAACATTTTCATTTTTTTCATTAAATGATGTTGTTATAGTACTTATAATATCATGAAACCAATTTTACAATGTCTTCTTTCAAGAACGAAACATTGTTATTTATTTGGCAAATAACAAACTGAAATAACTTTCTTATACTCAAATTTGTGTCAGAAATGAATTAATCATAACATTCAAGCACTAAAACTATTTTTTCTATTCAGGAATGCAAGTAAATAACTATAATGTGACATCTTTATCAAGAAGTAATAATGTGCTTTACTACTTTTTCTGTTTTGTTTTGAAAAAATAATATTTATATTTTAGCATTAAACATAGATGTAAAGTTGAACAGCTTATACATACTGGTGTATTAACCATAACAGAAACAAAACATAAAGGATTTTGATGATTATCAATGCTGTTAATTTAGGGAAGCTGTGGCTTTGGGTGGTGGTCTAATACATTTGTTAAGCTTTGTACATGATTGAAATGACAATGACATGATTTTTTTGACCAAGTTAAAATCTAATGAACAGAAATACAAACACAATCAGGCTTTCCAACATTTGATATTTAATATTTTTACAACAGCTTCAGTGTAATTTGCTCCATCACAGTCTCTTTCTACATCACACTCACTCCACGGGAGCCAGGCTGCAGAATCTGAAGAGTAAAAATGTGTTTGATGGATTTTCTGAACCATGGGTAGAAAAAGACATAAATCATAGGGTTAAAGGTCGAGTTTAAGAACAAGAACCACACTTCAAAGACTGCAGTTGATGCGTCAAGTGTACTCTCAGCTGTAACAGCAAAACAATAATATGGACATGAACAGATTAGGAACACAATCATTACAATACCCAGAGTCCTGGCTGCTTTAATCTCAGATTTCTTTGCTTTTACAGTCTGGGAACGCTCCATTGACACAACTGTAATGTGAGAGCGCATGGCCCGAGCCTGAGACACAACCACCGCAAACACTCTCAAATACAGAATTGCAATGATTAAAATGGGGCCTAAAAAGGTGGCAACAAGATCAACTGCTCCCTCTGCAACACCCACAGAACCTACACAGTTTCCATAGCAGGGGTAATATATATGAGGTTGTATTACGAAATCCCTTAATATCCAAATGCTGTGTACAAAAGAAAAGATCCAACACAGACAAACACATAGTTTAACTCTGCTCAGAGTGACTCTGGTGGTGTAAAACATGGGGCTACAAATTGCTATATAGCGGTCGATTGAAATGAGCACCATGCTTCCCACTGAAACGCTGATAACGAGGAAAGATAGAAAGCAATACACGGCACACATTGGATCACCCAGGAGCCAGCAGCCTTGGTTCTGGAGATGACACGGCATCTGCAGGAGACCCACGAGGAAGTCAGCGACAGACAGAGAGAGAAGGAGGAGGTTGGTGGTGGTGTGGAGCTGCCTGAAATCAGACAAAATCAACACTGAAACCATTCATGTTGTATGTAGAAATTGTGTTACAAGCAATTATAATACTAGGAGAATCAGAAGGGCAGATAAGGGCATTTACAGCATTTGCAGTGGAGAGATTAATTTGACATTAAGTGTTTTTCTATGCCACGTGGAGATTGTGACTCTACCTGAAGTGGGAGATAGAGATGATGACCAGTAGGTTAAGAATCACAGTGAGCACAATGATGCAGTACAAGACACAGTAAATGAGTGTGGTCTCCATGTGAGGACGACTCGTAATCCTGCAGGAGGTGTTGATGTGGGGGAAACAGAGTTCAACTTCCTCCAGAGTCTCCATGTTCAGAGAGAGAGGAGATTCTGCTGTGCTCTGACAGCTTTGTGACCTAAGGTTTTCATCACACAACTGATTTATATATTTTCTTCCTCATCGTCTCACATATGCAAATGTAATTTCATGAGAAAAGACTACCCCCCCCCCAAACGCACACACCAAAGAGACAGTTAATGAGACAGTGTAATGACAGTTTAAACTGTCTCAGATAAATGTAAAGACAGTTAATGAGGAAAGACAGCATATTTCGGGCCCGACGTCCAACTAGGTGGATGGCCCTGTTGTGTCCACTTTCATTCTCTTTTTTCCTTTTGTTTCACTTTCTCATTGAGAGTACTTCTGAGGGCTTTGTCAGGCACAAAAACTCACCAAACTTGGTGAACACGTGAGGATCTGTGAAACTTGACCGAGTTTTAGGGCAATCCGATGAATTTTGCTGGAGATATACTTCAAAAACACATTTTGTGTTCCCACTATCCACGCAGCAGACTTCCACCCAGACACTCGCACCCTCACCTACCTTTGAGCTGTATGCAGATTACAATGGCAACAATGGCAAGTAGTGTATTTGCAGAGACAAGAAAGCAGTTGGATGGAGAACTTTGATCCGCGATAGAGAACTCCGTACTGATTTTAAGAGCTGTGCACTGTGACGAAGAAAGGATGACACTCAGGATGAGAAAAACTGTAAACTGTTGAGGTCGTCTTTGTACCTCTTAGTGTACAGCTTACCAAAAGTGATTTGAAGAAGAAGTAATGCAACAGGCATCTGCACCGTCTCTATTCTTTCTCGTCTTCTATTTAGGGCTAGATTTTTCGACTGAGGGCCTCTCTGTTTGAGGTTTGCATGTTCTTTCTGTGGATTCGTTCTGGGTACCTCTGGCTTCCTTCCACAGTCCAAAAGTCAGCAGTCAGTTTCTATGCTGTAAATGTTTTCAATAAGGTACCAAATACACACACGCACACTGTAATTTGGGATTAGGTTCATTGGTGATGCCTCAACTGGCTTCTCTGGACTCTGAGCCCGTCCCGAATGTCCATGTTCCTCATCCTATCTCTAAAGGCCCTATTATAATTTCGCGCACATGCCTCATATCTCGGACCCTGGTATACTCACGCGTCAGGGTCCTTCAGTATCTGGACCAGACAGTGGCAGCTCTCTGCACCATTGCGCAATCACCAGACTTGAAAATTACTTATTATAATAACAATAACTATTATTATTATTGTTTGCTTCTATACTATGTTAATGTTATTTGAGTAATGTTTTTTTGCTGTCAAACAAGAAAAAAAATGTCTAGTGCAAGCAACTGTGCTTAAACTGGAATAAAACACAATATTCTGATCTACTGGTGGCTTTAGGTAGAAAATGTTCATTTTTTTCATTAAATTATATAACTGTGACTGGGAATAATTTTTATAGTACTTATAATATCATGAAACCAGTTTTACAAAGAGTCAGCAATGAATTAATCATAACGTTCAATCACTAACACTATTTGTTCTATTCAGGAATGCAAGTAAATAACTATAATGTGACATCTTAATCAAGAAATAATAATGTGCTTTACTACTTTTTCTGTTTTGTTTTGTAAGACAGTGAATTAGAAAATTCATGGATTCGAATAATATTTATATTTTAGCATTAAACATATATGTATGGTTGAAGAACTTATACTGGTGTATTAACCATAACGGAAACAAAACAAAGGATTTTGATGATTATCAATGCTGTTAATTTAGGGCAGCTGTGGCTTTGGGTGGTGGTTTAATATATGTGTTAAGCTCTGTACATGATTGAAAAACATTTTTGTACATGTTAATATCTAATGAACAGAAATACAAACACAATCAGGCTTTCCAACATTTGATATTTAATATTTTTACAACAGCTTCAGTGTAATTTGCTCCATCACAGTCTCTTTCTACATCACACTCACTCCACGGGAGCCAGGCTGAAGAATCTGAAGAGTAAAAATGTGATTGATGGATTTTCTGAACCATGGGTAGAAAAAGACATAAATCACAGGGTTAAAGGTCGAGTTTAAGAACAAGAACCACAGTTCAAAGACTCCGGTTGATGCGTCAAGTGAACTCTCAGCTGTAACAGCAAAACAATAACATGGAGATGAACAGATTAGGAACACAATCATTACAATACCCAGAGTCCTGGCTGCTTTAATCTCAGATTTCTTTGCTTTTACAGTCTGGGAACGCTCAATTGACACGACTGTAATGTGAGAGCGCATGGCCCGAGCCTGAGACACAACCACCGCAAACACTCTCAAATACAGAATTGCAATGATTAAAATGGGGCCTAAAAAGGTGGCAACAAGATCAACTGCTCCCTCTGCAACACCCACAGAACCTACACAGTTTCCATAGCAGGGGTAATATATATGAGGTTGTATTACAAAATCCCTTAATATCCAAATGCTGTGGACAAAAGAAAATATCCAACACAGACAAACACAGAGTTTAACTCTGCTCAGAGTGACTCTGGTGGTGTAAAGCATGGGGCTACAAATTGCTATATAGCGGTCGACTGATATGAGCACCATGCTTCCCACTGAAACGCTGATAACGAGGAAAGATAGAAAGCAATACACGGCACACATTCGATCACCCAGGAGCCAGCAGCCTTGGTTCTGGAGATGACACGGCATCTGCAGGAGACCCACGAGGAAGTCAGCGACAGACAGAGAGAGAAGGAGGAGGTTGGTGGTGGTGTGGAGCTGCCTGAAATCAGACAAAATCAACACTGAAACCATTCATGTTGTATGTAGAAATTGTGTTACAAGCAATTATAATACTAGGAGAACTAGAAGGGCAGATAAGGGCATTTACAGCATTTGCAGTGGAGAGCTTAATTTGACATTAAGAGTTTTTCTATGCCACGTGGAGAGATTGTGACTCTACCTGAAGTGGGAGATAGAGATGATGACCAGCAGGTTAAGAATCACAGTGAGCACAATGATGCAGTACAACACACAGTAAATGAGTGTGGTCTCCATGTGAGGACGACTCGTAATCCTGCAGGAGGTGTTGATGTGGGGAAAGCAGAGTTCAGCTTCCTCCAGAGTCTCCATGTTCAGAGAGAGAGGAGATTCTGCTGTGCTCTGACAGCTTTGTGACCGAAGGTTTTCATCACACGACTGATTTATATATTTTCTTCCTCATCGTCTCACATATGCAAATGTAATTTCATGAGAAAAGACTACCCCCCCACACGCACACACCAAAGAGACAGTCAATGAGACAGTGTAATGACAGTTTACACTGTCTCAGATAAATGTAAAGACAGTTAATGAGGAAAGACAGCACATGGTGTCCTTTCACCAAATCTATTTCGGGCCCGACTAGGGGGATGACCCTGTTGTGTCCACTTTCATTCTCTTTTTTCCCTTTGTTTCACTTACTCATTGAGAGCACTTCTGAGGGCCTTGTCAGGCACAAAAAACTCACCAAACTTGGTGAACACGTGAGGATCTGTGAAACTTGACCAAGTTTTAGGGCAATCCAATGAATTTTGCAGGAGATATACTTCAAAAACACATTTTGTGTTCCCACTATCCACGCAGCAGACTTCCACCCAGACAGTCGCACCCTCACCTACCTTTGAGCTGTATGCAGATTACAATGGCAACCATGATAGTAGTGTATTTGCAGAGACAAGAAAGCAGTTGGATGGAGGACTTTGATCTGCGATAGAGAACTCTGTACTGATTTTAAGAGCTTTGCACTGTGACGAAGAAAGGATGACACTCAGGATGAGAAAAACTGTAAACTGTTGAGGTCGTCTTTGCACCTCTCAGTGTACAGCTTACCAAAAGTGATTTGAAGAAGAAGTAATGCAACAGGCATCTGCACTGTCTCTATTCTTTCTCGTCTTCTTTTTAGGGCTAGATTTTTCGACTGAGGGCCTCTCTGTTTGAGGTTTGCATGTTCTTCCTGTGGATTCTTTCTGGGTACCTCTGGCTTCCTTCCACAGTCCAAAAGTGAGCAGTCAGTGTCTATGCTGTAAATGTTTTCAATAAGGTACCAAATACACACACGCACACTGTAATTTGGGATTAGGTTCATTGGTGATGCCTCAACTGGCTTCTCTGGACTCTGAGCCCGTCCCGAATGTCCATGTTCCTCATCCTATCTCTAAAGGCCCTATTATAATTTCGCGCACATGCCTCATATCTCGGACCCTGGTATACTCACGCGTCAGGGTCCTTCAGTATCTGGACCAGACAGTGGCAGCTCTCTGCGCCATTGCGCAATCACCAGACTTGAAAATTACTTATTATAATAACAATAACTATTATTATTATTGTTTGCTTCTATACTATGTTAATGTTATTTGAGTAATGTTTTTTGCTGTCAAACAAGAAAAAAAATGTCTAGTGCAAGCAACTGTGCTTAAACTGGAATAAAACACAATATTCTGATCTACTGGTGGCTTTAGGTAGAAAATGTTCATTTTTTTCATTAACTTATATAACTGTGACTGGGAATAATTTTTATAGTACTTATAATATCATGAAACCAGTTTTACAAAGAGTCAGCAATGAATTAATCATAACGTTCAACCACTAACACTATTTGTTCTATTCAGGAATGCAAGTAAATAACTATAATGTGACATCTTAATCAAGAAATAATAATGTTCTTTACTACTTTTTCTGTTTTGTTTTGTAAGACAGTGAATTAGAAAATTCATGGATTCAAATATTTATATTTTAGCATTAAACATACATGTAAAGTTGAAGAGCTTATAAATACTGGTAACAGAAACATAAAAAAGGATTTTGATGATTATCAATGCTGTTAATTTAGGGCAGCTGTGGCTTTGGGTGGTGGTCTAATACATTTGTTAAGTTCTGTACATGATTGAGAAACATTTTTGTACAAGTTATTATCTAATGAACAGAAATACAAGCACAATCAAATTCCGACATTTGATATTTATATTTTTTTACAACAGCTTCAGTGTAATTTGCTCCATCACAGTCTCTTTCTACATCACACTCACTCCACGGGAGCCAGGCTGCAGAATCTGAAGAGTAAAAATGTGTTTGATGGATTTTCTGAACCACGGGTAGAAAAAGACATAAATCACAGGGTTAAAGGTCGAGTTTAAGAACAAGAACCACAGTTCAAAGACTCCGGTTGATGCGTCAAGTGTACTCTCAGCTGTAACAGCAAAACAATAATATGGACATGAACAGATTAGGAACACAATCATTACAATACCCAGAGTCCTGGCTGCTTTAATCTCAGATTTCTTAGCTTTTACAGTCTGGGAACGCTTTGTTGACACGACTGTAACGTGAGAGCGCATGGCCCGAGCCTGAGACACAACTACCGCAAACACTCGTAAATACAGAATTGCAATGATTAAAATGGGGCCTAAAAAGGTGGTAACAAGATCAACTGCTCCCTCTGCAACATCCACAGAACCTACACAGTTTCCATAGCAGGGGTAATATATTTGAGGTTGTATTACGAAATCCCTTAATACCCAAATGCTGTGGACAAAAGAAAAGAGCCAACACAGACAAACACAGAGTTTAACTCTGCTCAGAGTGACTCTGGTGGTGTAAAGCATGGGGCTACAAATTGCTATATAGCGGTCGATTGATATGAGCACCATGCTTCCCACTGAAACGCTAACAACGAGGTAACCTATAAAGACATACACGGCACACATCGGATCACCCAGGACCCAGCAGCCTTGGTTGTGGAGATGACCCGGCATCTGCAGGAGACCCACGAGGAAGTCAGCGACAGACAGAGAGAGAAGGAGGAGGTTGGTGGTGGTGTGGAGCTGCCTGAAATCAGACAAAATCAACACTGAAACCATTCATAAATGCAGAAATTGTTTTATAACCAGTTATGACACTAGGAGAACTAGAAGTGCAGGTAAGTTAATTTACAGCATTTGTAATAGAGATCTGAATTTGACATTAAGTGTTTTTCTATGCCACGTGGAGAGATTGTGACTGTACCTGAAGTGGGAGATAGAGATGATGACCAGCAGGTTAAGAATCACAGTGAGCACAATGACGCAGGAAAACACAAAGTGAATGAGTGTGGTCTCCACGTGAGGACGACTCGTAAGCCTGCAGGAGGTGTTGATGTGGGGAAAACAGAGTTCAACTTCTGAGTCCCCATGTTCAGAGAGAGAGGAGATTCTGCTGTGCTCTGACAGCATTGTGACCTGAGGTCTTCATCACACAACTGATTTATATATTTTTTTCTTCATCGTCTCACATATGCAAATTTCATTTCATGAGAAAAGACAACCCCCCCCCTCCCCCACCAAAAACAACAACCTCCCCAGGTTCTCATGTAAATCCATTTAATGAGGAAAGACAGCACATGGCGTCCTTTCACCAAATCTATTTTGGGCTCGATCTCCAACTCGGGGGGATGGCCCTGTTGTGTCCGCTTTCATTCTCTTTTTTCCTTTTCTTTTACTTACTCTTTGAGAGCACTTCTGAGGACCTTGTCAGGCACAAAAACTCACCAAACTTGGTTTAAGATTTTCATTGCCAAACAATGACAGAATGTTTGTACCAGTTTGAATCCCAGTTAGACCAACAAACTGAAATAAATGCCTGCATCTTTTCACCCATTTCTCCTGTAGGTGTAGATTTTTCAACTGAAGGCCACTCTGTTTGAGGTTTGCATGTTCTTCCTGTGGATTCTCTCTGGGTACCTCCGGCTTCCTTCCACAGTCCAAAGTCGGCAGTCAGTGTCTATGCTGGAAATGTTTTCAATATGGTACCAAATACACACGCACACTGTAATTTTGGATTCGGGTCATTGGTGACGCCTCCAGGAGACATCCCGACTAGATGCCCAAACCACCTCAACTGGCTTCTCTGGACTCTGAGCCTCTGAAAACCTCATGTAAATTAAACAATGTTTGATACTGAAAGTGTTTCTTCCTGTCGTCAGTAGGTGGGACTGACTGGCCCTAACAAGACGGTGAAAAAGAATAGCGGAGGGGCAGAAGCCTGCTGCGTGCTATTCCTCGAAACATACTTTAGGCCACCACCTAAGGGTAGAGTCTGTCCGCTGCATGGCTATTGGGAACACAAAATGTGAAAATCTGTTTTCAACTACAATTCCTGCAATGTAATACATTACATTATTTTAAACTCGTTTGTATCACAATTTTCATGTTAGGGTTTGAAGATAATGTGTTAATTAAAAAAAAGGACAAATTCCACTAAACCTCTTTTTGCCTTTTTTTGGCTTGGAGGCTGGCATGATTAGATCACAGTAGCCACGAACACGAGCAAGGAAATCGGCACAGTATTGACACTGACGTGCAAAATTGTGGACCCAAGGGCGAAACATTTTTCGGAGGGGAGGGTTTTCTCATCTCATGAAAAGAGATAAATCAGTTGTGTGATGAAGACCATGGGTCACAAACCTGTCAGAGCACGGCAACTCCTCTCTCTCTCTCTCTCTGAACATGGAGACTCTGGAGGAAGTTGAAATCTGTTTTCCCCACATCAACACCTCCTGCAGGAGTACGAGGCGTCCTCACATGGAGACCACATTCATTTACTGTGTGTTGTCCTGCATCATTGTGCTCACTGTGATTCTTAACCTGCTGGTCATCATCTCTATCTCCCACTTCAGGTACAGTCACAATTTCTCCATGTGGCAATAAAAAACACTTAATGTCAAATTAAGGTCTCCAAAGCAAATGCAGTGTATGTACTTATCTGCTCTTCTAGTTCTCCTTGTATTATAACTGGTTGTAACATTTATCATACATGTATCATGAATGGTTTCAGTGCTGATTTTCTCTGATTTCAGGCAGCTCCACACCACCACCAACCTCCTCCTTCTCTCTCTGGCTGTCGCTGACTTCCTCGTGGGTCTCCTGGAGATGCCGGGTCATCTCCACAACCAAGGCTGCTGGACCCTGGGCGATCCGATGTGTGTCGTGTATTGCTTTCTATCTTTCCTCGTTATCAGCGTTTCAGTGGGAAGCATGGTGCTCATATCAATCGACCGCTATATAGCAATTTGTAGCCCCATGTTTTACACCACCAGAGTCACTCTGAACAGAGTTAAACTCTGTGTTTGTCTGTGTTGGATATTTTCTTTTGTACACAGCAGTTGGATATTGAGAGATTTCTTCATACAACCTCAAAAATATTACCCCTGCTATGGAAACTGTGAAGTTCCTTTCAATGTTGCTGAAGGAATCGTTGATCTTGTTGTGACCTTAATAGCCCCCATTTTAATCATTGCAATTCTGTATTTGAGAGTGTTTGTGGTGGCTGTGTCTCAGGCTCGGGCCATGCGCTCTCACGTTACAGTCTTGACAACAGAGCGTTCCCAGACTGTAAAAGCAAGGAAATCTGAGATGAAAGCAGCCAGGACTCTCGGTATTGTAATAGTTGTGTTTCTTATCTGTTCATGTCCATATTATTGTTTTGCTGTTGGAGCTGAAAGTCAATTAGAAGCATCGCTTGCAGTCATTGAACTTTGGCTTCTCTACTTAAACTCGACCTTTAACCCTGTGATTTATGTCTTTTTCTATCCGTGGTTCAGAAAATCCATCAAACACATATTTACTCTTCAGATTCTGCAGCCTGGCTCCCGTGGAGTGAGTGTGATGTAGAACTGACACTGAAAATATTAAATGCAAATGTTTATTTTAAATCATGTAAGATACATTTTTATAACATGAAACCCCTCATGGTTCAGATGGTCACAATGTATAAACCATAAAAAATGTTCTTACCAGTGTTATTTACAGGAATATTTTCTACTTAAAATTCTCTTGTCACTGGCAATAAAGCCACCAGTAGTTCAGAATACTGTTCTGTGTTTTATTCCACTTGAAGCAGAGTTACACATGGACTTGCTTTTCCTTTCCTCCTTAAGAAACTAAATGTCAATGTTGTACTATTTAATTAGAATACGAGTACAGGAGTCCCTCAATGTAAATTTCATTTACTGTGTGTTGTCCTGCATCATTGTGCTCACTGTGATTCTTAACCTGCTGGTCATCATCTCTATCTCCCACTTCAGGTACAGTCACAATTTCTCCATGTGGCAATAAAAAACACTTAATGTCAAATTAAGGTCTCCAAAGCAAATGCAGTGTATGTACTTATCTGCTCTTCTAGTTCTCCTTGTATTATAACTGGTTGTAACATTTATCATACATGTATCATGAATGGTTTCAGTGCTGATTTTCTCTGATTTCAGGCAGCTCCACACCACCACCAACCTCCTCCTTCTCTCTCTGGCTGTCGCTGACTTCCTCGTGGGTCTTAATTACAGGAATATTTTCTACTTAAAATTCTCTTGTCACTGGCAATAAAGCCACCAGTAGTTCAGAATACTGTTCTGTGTTTTATTCCACTTGAAGCAGAGTTACACATGGACTTGCTTTTCCTTTCCTCCTTAAGAAACTAAATGTCAATGTTGTACTATTTAATTAGAATACGAGTACAGGAGTCCCTCAATGTAAATTGCTTATGGTGTTCAGAATAAAATACATCTGAAACGAGGGCAGGACTGAACAGGCCCTCACACCTTGTCGTTGTGTGGAGTGATGACCATTGTGTGGCCCCCAATGATGGGAGCTCCAGAGGTAAAAGTAACACAGAAACAAACAAAGTTATTACAAAATGCAACATTTCAGCCTGAGCATACTGTTTTGAACACTAGAGGTAGGTAACAAAGGTGCAACATTTCAATGTACAGGTCTTAAACTCACCGTACTCTTGACCCGTTTTACCTCCTTGCATGCTGGTCGAGATTTGTTGTGCTGCTAGTGTACATCAAAGATGCTCTACACAGTTTACAAATAGCAGGGCTTCTGTTGAGGTTCCCTTCCTTCTTATGAAACCCAAAAATGGTCCACACTTTGGATTTTTGTTTCCAAAGTGTTTTGGAAGTGTTTTTTGTTTCCATCTTTGGGAAAGATGCGTTGAAAATCTTTCCCTGTGCATTATCACCTCCATGGGTTAGGCTGGTGCTGTCTTTTTTAACCCCCTCCATTTTCCTCGTTGTCACTTGTCTATCACTCATGGTAATGTCAGCTAGGTAGCAACTGAGTTTGCGTGAGAATTGTTTCGCAGGCAGCTTCAGCTTTCGCGTTGTTTCAGAGACGCTACGCAAACTGTAAGTGTGTGAAGCCACCAACAGATTCCAAGTCTCGCAATACCCTATCCATGACTCTACAACCAATTCATCTAGGAATTCAGAGCTAATTCATATCGATTGAGGAGGCTGCTACCGACGCAGCCGTATCTCTCACTTGTTAAACCAAATATCCCGTCGCATCGGTTTATCGTATTTCCTAGTGGAAATATAACTGCCAGTGGGGACACAAGAAAACATTTTTTCGAATGGCAAGCACACAAGTTTCAATGAAAATAAGAATAAATCATTTTAAGAGAACCAAAACCAATAGGTGAAATTAATTTAGTGTAATTACGTTACACTTTCTATTTAAGGCTCTCAATGCCCCTCAATGTAAATTGCTTATGGTATTCAGAAAAAAATACATCTGAAACGAGGGCAGCACTGAACAGGCCCTCACAACATATCGTTGTGTAGAGTGATGACCATTGTGTGGCCCCCAATGATTTGTTATGTCAGAGTATAGCAGCTGTAGACCACGATCTAAAAGCTTCATGTAAATTAAACAATGTTTCTTTTTAATGAAGGTGTGCTTCCTGTTGCCAGTAGAGGACAAAATGACTTGCTTTGCAGGTTATCATTGTGGACTGATTGACCTTAAAAAGAATGTGAAAAAAATAGCAACAGTGCAGAAGCCTGCTGGGTGCTATTCCTTGGTATTCCTTGGCTGTGGTAATACGCATACAGATAAAAGAAATGTGAGGGCGGAGTCTGTGTGACTGAAGGTCTGCTGCATGGCTAGTGGGAACACAAAATATGAAAATCTGTTTTCAACTACAATTCCTGCAAAACTCTTCACATCGTTTTAAAACTTGGTGGAATTGCAATATTCACAGATAGCCATGTGCACACCAAATTTGAGTTTTCATACATGGAAAACCTCTCAAAAATGGACATAAGGACACCATGAACATAAAGAGCATATTGAAGGGACGGCTCAGGTGAAGCTGTCTGGAAATAAAATTAGAAGGTCATGGCTGAAGAAGGTTCATTGATATTTTGAAGGAGGACATGAGGACAGTTGGTGTAACAGAAGAAGGGAGAGGACAAGATGGAGGGAGATTATCTGCTGTGGCGACCCTAAAGGGAAAGGCCAAAAGAAGAAGAGGTGAAAGGACAACATGGGCCCTCTTTCCTCATTAACTGTCTTTTGGGAGAACCAGGGGAGGTTTTTTTGGGGGGAGAGGCGGTTGTCTTATCTCATGAAAGACATAAATTAGTTGTACGATGAAGACCTTAGGTCAGAAAGCTGTCAGAGCACGGCAGCATCTCCTCTCCCTCTCTGAACATGGGGACTCTGGAGGAAGTGGAACTCTGTTTTCCCCACATTAACACCTCTTGCAGGAGGACAAGACGTCCTTACATGGAGACCTCACTCATTAACAGTGTGTTGTCCTGCATCATTGTGCTCACTGTGATTCTTAACCTGCTGGTCATCATCTCTATCTCCCACTTCAGGTACAGCCAAAATGTCACTATCTTTTGGTTTCATGTGCAGCATCATATTACTCTGTAAATGCTCTGCTCTTCTTCTAGTATTGTCAATGCTTTCTTATTGTATTGTCAAAGAATTTCTACATATAATGTTAAAATGTTGTCCAAATGTTTATTATTCTCTCATTTCAGGCAGCTCCACACCACCACCAACCTCCTCCTTCTCTATCTGGCTGCTGCTGACTTCCTTGTTGGTTTTGTAGAGATGCCATGTATTCTCCACCACAACCAAGGCTGCTGGTTCTTGGGCGACGCCATGTGTGGCCTGTATTACTTTTTAGGTTTCCTCGTTGTCAGCGTTTCAGTGGGAAGCATGGTGCTGATATCAGTCGACCGCTACATAGCGATTTGTGACCCCATGTTTTACACCACCAGAGTCACTCTGACCAGAGTTAAACTCTGCGTTTGTCTGTGTTGGGTATTTTCTATTGTACACAGCAGTTGGATATTGAGGGAGTTCTTAAAACAGCCTGACATGTATAACCCCTGCTATGGAGATTGTGTTGTTGCTGTTAATGTTGCTGAAGGAGTCGTTGATCTTGTTGTGACCTTTTTAGGCCCCATTTTGATCATTGTAATTCTGTATTTGAGAGTGTTTGTGGTGGCTGTGTCTCAGGCTCGGGCCATGCGCTCTCACGTTACAGTTGTCACAACGGCGCGTTCCCAGAATGTAAAAGCTAAAAAATCTGAGATTAAAGCAGCCAGGACTCTCGGTATTGTAGTGGTTGTGTTTCTTCTGTGCTCGTGTCCATATTATTGTTTTGTTGTTGCAGCCGAGACTAACTTGGTTGGGGAATCAACATCAGGCATTGAGCTTTGGTTCTTGTTATGTAACTCCAGTCTAAACCCTGTTATCTACGCCTTTTTCTACATGTGGTTCAGAAAAACCATCAAACACATCGTCACACTCAAGATACTGCAACCTGGCTCCTGTGACACCAGTGTATTGTAGAAAGAGACATTGAAGTTGTGGTGGCGGGTAATGGAAAATATCTAAACAAGTCGGTTTGAGTCCAAATTTGAGACAATTGCATGTAACAGGTCAGGACTGGTGCAGTGGTTTGTGGTTGTGGGTTTGCTTGATAATTCATAGACGAGAAGTATGTTACATTGCTAAGCAACAACAAACTGATCATAGTTCAGTTTTTTGTCTCAAAATATATATCAGACTGTTCATAAGAGTTTTAAGCAGCACTGAATAGAGCTTCATTACTGTAATACTCTCAAGTTGTTTTCCATTTTACAATGCTTAAGTAATAAAAATACATCTTATAAATAGCTTTGGTTTGAACACAGGAATGTGAAGATTTGACTTCCATGAGCAATATTTCCTTATTAACTGTCTTTAACATGAGTACATTTCAATGTATATGTTTATTTGTGTTCATTTGCAGATGTGCACCAATGATCTATAAACTGTATGTAGTTGTTATTTATTCATGAATGTATGTACTGTTTTACTGCTGCAGACACTGTAAAGTCAAGGCAAAAATGTCCTATTCTACACACAAACTTGGGGACACATCATAGACATAATGCATTCACTAGCCCCCTATCCTAACCTTAACCATCACAACTAAGTGGATAACCATAACCCCTAACATGAACCTAATTCACCAGGTCTTAACCCTGGAAAAAAACCAAACATTTCAAATTGTACGTTATTTTGGACCTCCCAAAAGTCGTAGGCACACTTTTTCAGTGTTTTCAACCTGTCCCTGAATCTACAGCCACTTGAGGACAACATGTACGTGAACTACTACAGGATGTTAGCCTGATGCTAACATTGCTGACACTGGTAACTGAAAGTCAGCAGCTATTACTGTGTTGGGGATCAACAATAGTGGCAATAATATGATTGATAAAATAAAAAAAATATATATATATAAAAAAATATATATATAAAAAAAAAATGTTATATATATTTTTTTAAGTTAAATATTTTTAAAAATTAATTAAATATTAATTAATTTCTGAATGGGGCACCACCCTGAAAACAGGGAAAAGAGATTCAATCTATGCCTTTAAAATCACTCTTAAATAATCATTGTAGTTGACTATGATATCAAAGATATACCAATTGAACAGTATTGAAGGTATGAATCCGAGCACCGACTCTCTCAACCCCCATTTTTCACAGCATTCATGTACAAAAGACACAGAGCGTTCCTTCAGGTGAATAAAAGTAATAATGTATTAAATCAAATAAAAAAAATGTAGTTGACAGAGAACCGGGACAGTGATGACAGCCTGGTAAGAGCCAGCTAATACGAAAATTCAAATGTAATGGGAGGTGTTTATCCAGAGAAGGCAGTACATATATCCATTTTTAACACAAAATACTAAGGAGCTTGGGTTTATTTTCATTGTCTGGCTTCATTTGGGTCAAAAATGATAACCCTAACTTTGTTCAGAAAACACCAAGTCCCAGAAAATCCCACTAATAAAGACAAGAAGACACATTTGTCTGATGCCTTTGCTTCCACAGAGACAACAACCCTGACCCTTACACATGGCAGGGCCTACATACTCTCATCTGTAGTGTATTTAAAGTGCCTTTTCATGTGCAAGTCAACTTTTACCCAAAAACCTAGTCAGAATCTCATAATGACAAAAAGATTATGTGTGTGTGTAGGACATTTCAGTGTCAGTTATAAGACACTCAAGAAATATCTAGATGTATGCTCTTTGTTACAATAAACATGTGTGAAAGGGGAGTTGGCAGAGAATGAGCCAAAGCAATGTGGGGAAGTTGGGAGCAGATGCTGCAACTTTATTAGAGAAACCAAGGGTAAAAAAAAGCAAAAGCTGGTTTTCACAGTAGAACCAACAAACAAGGCAGGGGCAGTGAGGTTTGGTGGCAGATTGAAAAACAGTAGGCACAGATAAAAAGTCATCAATACAAGGCACAACACAAAAAGTCAACAGCACAACAGACTGTCAAACAGAGCATACACACTGGCAGAGTGTATTTCTAACTGAGCTTGATGATTATCGTCTCCAGCTGCTGACCTGAATCCTGCACACCTGACACCACTTCTGTAATGAAGCACACACAGGAACACCACAGGGCCATCACATCGTTTTAAAACTTTAAAAACTTGGTGGAATTGCAATATTCGCAGGTTGCGATGTGCACACCAATTTTGGTGAGTTTTCATACATGGAAAGGCTCTCAAAAGTGCACCCAAATAGTAAGTAAAAGAAAAAGACCAGTCAGAGTTGATACATTATGGCCTTCGCAAATAGCTTTAGTTGCCACAGTAATTTGAAGATTTGGTTAAAGGACACCATGAACATGAAGAGCATATTGAAGGGACAGCTCAGGTGAAACAGTTTGTAAATAAAATCAGAAAGTCAAGGCTGAGATGGTTTGGTCCTGTGCAGAGGAGGGATAGTGATTATATTGGACAAAGAATGTTGTGGACGGAGCTGCCGGGCAGGAGGAAAAGAGGAAGACCACAGAGAAGGTTCATTGATATTTTGAAGGCGGACATGAGGACAGTTGGTGTAACAGAAGAAGACACAAGGGAGAGGACAAGATTATCTGCTGTGGCGACCCTAAAGGGAAAGGCCAAAAGAAGAAGAGGTGAAAGGACAACATGGGCCCTCTTTCCTCATTAACTGTCTTTTGAGAGAACCAGGGGAGGTTTTTTTGGGGGGTGAGGCGGTTGTCTTATCTCATGAAAAGACATAAATTAGTTGTAGGACGAAGACCTTAGGTCAGAAAGCTGTCACAGCACGGCAGCGTCTCCTCTCTCTCTCTGAACATGGGGACTCTGGAGGAAGTGGAACTCTGTTTTCCTCACATTAACACCTCCTGCAGGAGGACAAGACGTCCTCACATGGAGACCTCACTCATCAACAGTGTGTTGTCCTGCATCATTGTGCTCACTGTTATTCTTAACCTACTGGTCATCATCTCTATCTCCCACTTCAGGTAGAGCCAAAATGTCATTATCTTTTGGTTTCATGTGCAGCATTATATTACTACTCTGTAAATGCTCTGCTCTTCTTCTAGTATTGTCAATGTCTGTGACACAATTTCTACACATAAATATAATGTTAAAATGTTGTACAAATGTTTAATATTCTCTCATTTCAGGCAGCTCCACACCACCACCAACCTCCTCCTTCTCTATCTGGCTGCTGCTGACTTCCTTGTAGGTTTTGTAGCAATGCCATTTATTCTCCACCACAACCAAGGCTGCTGGCTCTTGGGCGACGCCATGTGTGGCCTGTATTACTTTTTCGGTTTCCTCGTTGTCAGCGTTTCAGTGGGAAGCATGGTGCTGATATCAGTCGACCGCTACATAGCGATTTGTGACCCCATGTTTTACACCACCAGAGTCACTCTGACCAGAGTTAAACTCTGCGTTTGTCTGTGTTGGGTATTTTCTATTGTACACAGCAGTTGGATATTGAGGGAGTTCTTAAAACAGTCTGACATGTATAACTCCTGCTATGGAGATTGTGTTTTTGCTGTTAATGTTGCTGAAGGAGTCGTTGATCTTGTTGTGACCTTTTTAGGCCCCATTTTGATTATTGTAGTTCTGTATTTGAGAGTGTTTGTGGTGGCTGTGTCTCAGGCTCGGGCCATGCGCTCTCACGTTACAGTTGTCACAATGGAGCGTTCCCAGAATGTAAAAGCTAAGAAATCTGAGATTAAAGCAGCCAGGACTCTCGGTATTGTAGTGGTTGTGTTTCTTCTGTGCTCAAGTCCATATTATTGTTTTGTTATTGCAGCCGAGACTAACTTGGTTGGGGCATCAACATCAGGCATTGAGCTTTGGTTCTTGTCATGTAACTCCAGTCTAAACCCTGTTATCTATGCCTTTTTCTACATGTGGTTCAGAAAAACAATCAAACACATCATCACACTCAAGATACTGCAACCTGGCTCCTGTGACACCAGTGTATTGTAGAAAGAGACATTGAAGTTGTGGTGGCAGGTAATGGCAAATATCTAAACAAGTCGGTTTGAGTCCAAATTTGAGACAATTTTATGTAACAGGTCAGGTCTGGTTTGTGGTTTGTGGTTGTGGGTTTGCTTGATAATTCATAGACGAAAAGTATGTTACATAGCAATGCAACAACAAACTGATCATAGTTCAGTTTTTTGTCTCAAAATATATATCAGACTGTTCATAAGAGTTTTAAGCAGCACTGAATGGAGCTTCATTACTGTAATAGTCAAATTGTTTTCCATTTTACAATGCCTATTGCTTAAGTAATAAAAATACATCTTATAAATAGCTTTGGTTGGAAAACAGGAATGTGAAGATTTGACTACCATGAGCAATCTTTCCTTATTGACTGTCTTTAACATGAGTACATTTCAATGTCTATGTTTCTTTGTGTTCATTTGCTGATGTGCACCAATGATCTATAAACCGTATGTAGTTGTTATTTATTCATGAATGTATGTAATGTTTTACTGCTGCAGACACTGTAAAGTCAAGGCAAAAATGTCCTATTCTACACACAAACTTGGGGACACATCATAGACATAATACATACACTAGCCCCCTATCCTAACCTTAACCATCACAACTAAGTGGATAATCATAACCCCTCACATAAACCTAATTCTAACCGTAATCTTAACACCAGGTCTTAACCCTGGAAAAAAAAACAATTGAAGTTGTACGTTTGTACTTTATTTTGGACCTCCCAAAAGTCTTAGACACACTTTTTCATTGTTTTCAATCTGTCCCTGAATCTACAGCCACTTGAGGACAACGTGTACGTGAACTACTACAAGATAGTTAGCCTGATGCTAACATTGCTGCCACTGGTAACTGAAAGTCAGCAGCTATAACTGTGTTGGGGATCAACAATAGTGGCAATAATATGATTGATAAAATAAAAATATACATATAAAAAAAATAATAATATAAAAAAATATATATATATATTTTTTAAATTAGATATTTTGAAAGATTAATTAAATATTAATTAATTTTAGAATGGGGCACCACCCTGAAAACAGGGAAAAGACAATCAATCTATGCCTTTAAAATCACTCTTAAATAATCACTGTAATTGACTATGATATCAAAGATATCCCAATTGAACAGTATTGAAGGTATGAATCCGAGCACTGACTCTCACAACCCCCATTTGTCACAGCATTCATGTACAAAAGACACAGAGCCTTCCTTCAGGTGAATAAAAGTAATCATTTATTAAATCAAATAACACAAATGTAGTTGACAGAGGACCGGGACAGTGACGACAGCCTGGTAAGAGCCAGTTAATAAGAAAATTCAAATGTAATGGGAGGTGTTTATCCAGAGAAGGCAGTACATATATTTATTTTTAACACAAAATACTAAGGAGCTTGGGTTTATTTTCATTGTCTGGCTTCATTTTGGTCAAAAATGATAACCCTAACTTTGTTCAGAAAACACCAAGTCCCAGAAAATCCCACTAATAAAGACAAAAAGACACATTTGTCTGATGCCTTTGCTTCCACAGAAACAACAACCCTGACCCTTACACATGGCAGGGCCTACATACTCTCATCTGTAGTGTATTTAAAGTGCCTTTTTATGTGCAAGTCAACTTTTACCCAAAAAACTAGACAGAATCTCATAATGACAAAAAGATTATGTGTGTGTGTGTGTGTAGGACATTTCAGTGTCAGTTATAAGACACACAAGAAAGATCTAGATGTATGCTCTTTGTTACAATAAACATGTGTGAAAGGGGAGATGGCAGAGAATGAGCCAGAGCAATGTGCAAGCAAAAGCTGGTTTTCACAGTAGAACCAACAAACAAGGCAGGGGCAGTGAGGTTTGGTGGTAGATTGAAAAACACTAGGCACAGATAAAAAGTCATCAATACAAGGCACAACACAAAAAGTCAACAGCACAACAGACTGTCAAACAGAGCATAAACACTGGCAGCTTGACAATTATGGTCTGCAGCTGCTGACCTGAATCCTGCACACCTGACTCCACTTCTGTAATGAAGCACATACACATACACAGGGAGAGGGAGTGGAAGAAAGACTGCCTGCTAAAGGCAGACGGAGGGAATTAATCCTTAGACACAGAGCATTTTGACAGCACTTATCCATTACTATGTTTAAACCTACAGTATATAAAGAGGCTATAATAATGTGCAATGTGCAATATAGAGTGTCTTATGTCTTGTTTTTTTCAGCACAACCTAGGCAATCTGATGAAACATTATATAAACACCTGAGCACAAAGTACTCATAATGTTTACAATTGGATTGAATTTGTGAAATTTGGAAATATGTCAGTTCAAAGTTCACTTGGCTCGTTTTATGAACAAAAAGAAAAGAGAAACAGTCTATTTTGTGACTTCTGCACAATTATTGCTTCTTTATAGCATGATTAAAATGTGATATAAAATGAATCATAACGTGGACTCAACAACACTTTTAAAGCATGAATATGTTACCTATAAACACATCAGTGTCGTGTGAGCACTCAGGGTTCCAAAAAGTAATTTTGGTTTGGTTCAATGTAGGGTCCTTGGTCCATCTTGCCTGGGTCTTAAAAAGTTTCTTAAACTGCCCCACGACCTAACTGAAAACATGTATGCACAAGGTGGTAATACATGAAAGAAAAGTATAATTCCTTTCACACCATTGTATTCAAAATCACACATGATATATATTAGAGAACATAGAGGTTGAGCACATGTGAAAAAACAACTGTGAAATAAATAATTATGGAGTAAACAATTTCTCTCCAGTGTTCTGTTCAGGACTTTCTAGGCTCGATTAAGCGGCATAGGCAAGTATATACTTGCATACTTGACATACAACGGGTACTGAGAAATATACACTGCTCAAAAAAATAAAGGGAACATTTAAACAACACTTCCTAGATCTTGATGAATGAAATAGTTGAAAATCTTTATTCATTAGTGGAATCTGTTGAGATCAAAATAACAATCTGGGGAATGGGCAGGCCAGTCCATAGCATCAATGCCTTTGTCATGCAGGAACTGCTGACATACACTCCAGCCACATGAGGCCGAGCATTGTCACGTATCAGAAGGAACCCAGGGTCCACTGCACCAGCATATGGTCTGACAAATGGTCTGAGGATCTCATTCCGGTACGTAATGGTAGTTAGGGTACCATTGGCTAGCACATGGAGGTCTGTGTGGCCCTCCAAGAATGTGCCTCCCCAGACCATCACTGACCCACCACCAAACCGGTCATGCTGGAGGACATTGCAGGCAGCAGAACATTTCCACGGTTGCTCTTGACACAGTAAACCTTCTTGCCACAGCGTGCATTAATGTGTCATCCTGGATGACTTGCACTACCTGAGCAATATCTGTGGGTTGCAGACACGGTTCCATGCTACCTCTAGTAGTGAGGGTACTGGCAAAATGCAAAAGTGACCAAAAATCAGCCAGACAGGGAAATGGTGTGTAACCACCACCTGTAGAACCATTCCTTTATCCCTTTAACAACCCCACCAACCCTTTGTTTGCATTTCTTCATCCCTTGGGTGAGTAATAACCAAGATTCTTTTTCAACAGACCCTATCGTATTTGAAATATTGACCTCTACCAAATGGTCGGGATTTCACGTTATGGTTAAAGTAGGAATTTTCATGCAAATGCCAAATGGTAGAAAAAGTCATATCAAATGTAAATGTATAAAGCAATAACCATCATTACATCACACAAGCATATGTTGCTCATGGAAACAGAGGGAGGAGCGAGATGAATTAACTTTATAATGGAGATCACGGAGCTGAGGGAGGGCAGTTGCTCTGCAGCTCTTCTCCTCTCTTCTCTCTGAGTATGGAGACACTGGAGGAAGCAGAACTCTGTTTTCCACATCTCTTGAACATCTCGTGCAAAAGGCAATTGCAGCATCGTGGTCCAACTGTCTCCGTTTACGTCATACTGTCCTGTCTGTCTTTGATCACTGTGACACTTAATCTGCTCGTCATCATCTCTATCTCCCACTTCAGGCATGAAAATAAACATCTTACTTTTACGTTAATTATTGTAAAATATAGTTTGCTTTGAAATATTTCAAAGCAAATATAGGAATATTTTCGAATATTTCTCAGTTACACACACACGTATATATGTGTATTACTTTAGTAATCTCACTGTGTAAATAATATTGGTCTCTTTGTGATCATATGTGAAAATTGATGAATGGATTGAACGAAAAATGGAATGAAGAATGCAAGTGATTTACGTTGTGATTCTTTCTGTGCAGGCAGCTCCACACCTCCACCAACCTTCTCCTCCTCTCTCTGGCTGTGTCAGATTTCCTCGTTGGCCTCCTGCTGATGCCGGGGCGAATCATCCTCATGACTGGCTGCTGGTTTTTAGGGAGTGTGATCTGTGGTCTGTTCTTCTATGCCTCTTTCTTTCTGACTTCAGCCTCAGTGGGAACCATGGTTCTCATATCAGTTGACAGATATGTGGCCATTTGTGACCCTTTGTCTTACTCCACCAAAGTCACTCACCAGCGAGTTAAAATAAGTGTTTGTGTGTGTTGGGCCTGTTCTCTGTTCTATAATGGTGTGATACTACACGTGTTCCTGAAGAATCCAGACGCAAATAACTCCTGCTATGGAGAGTGTTTAGTAGTAATTGATGTCATCACAGGAGCAGTTGATATTGCTGTGACCTTTGTTGGCCCAATTGCAGTCATCGTAGTTCTGTATATGAAAGTATTTGTGGTGGCTGTGTCTCAGGCTCGAGCCATGAGGTCTCATATTACTGCTGTGACAGTCCAGGGCTCAGGTACTGTCACGGCTAAGAAATCTGTGAGAAAAGCAGCCAGGATTCTTGGTATTGTTGTGGTTGTCTTTGTGATATGTTTTTGTCCTTATTTTTATCCCGCTCTCGCAGACACGTCACCAGGTATTGCCTTTAAATTTTTTGCAGCCTGGCTTCTCTATGGTAACTCCTGCATCAATCCTATCATCTATGCTTCTTTCTATCCCTGGTTTAGGAGATCTATTAAACTCATTGTTACACTTCAGATATTGCGGCCTGACTCCCGTGACACACACATAATGTAGAAATGTCATCAGCATCTTTTGCTTAAAGCTTGTATGTGAAGAATGACAAAAACCGGTTTATGTATTTTATGAAAATGAATGATTTTTCTTCATGTTGTTGAAGTTGCCTCTTTATTTTATGTCAGTTGACACACAGAACAGGGATTATGTTTTATGAACACTATAAATGCATACAGAGTTTAGGGATCATAATAAACATGTGCTGTAAATGCATCAATGTCACTTTTGTACATGGCTTGGGAGTCACTATTTGGCTTAACTTGGGTGAAAATGTTAAACTGGTTCTGTTAAACTGAGATTGATGCATATGGTTTGCAGCTGCTGACCTGAATCCTGCACACCTGACTCCACTTCCTCTCAGTGGCTTATAGTCACGAGCCATGTCTCATTCCAGGGTCTGGATCCTGTGAAGGGTGGACTTGTCGTCCGGATGTTTTCAAAATTTGTCGATCTGCGTAGCTATCATTTTGAAGCTTTTTATCCAATAAATTTTAGCTGATTGTGGATTAAAGAGAAGCATTAAGAAGCTTAACCGGGTTTATTTGACCCCGTCAAACCTGTATTTCATGTCCAAAATTATCTGCTGTGAATGATAATTATAGATTTGACTTACATATTGTTGTTGAACTGTGAATAAAAAATTGTTGAAAGATTTTTTTATTTCTGAACAAATTCTATCCATTCAAATCATAAATAATGAATAATATTTCAGGTTAATAACATTTAAGACAATTGTTTGTATTGCCCTCGTTTTTCTCTTAGTATGAAACACATCTCATTTACTCCAGTATTACATGAAATATTTAAAAAAATAATAACTTAATCACAAAATGAATTAACTAAACTGGTACGACACAAACCACGCAATTCTACTACTATTACTTCTAAAACTGTGTTTAACATAAAATATATTTTAGATGTGTTTATTTTACATCAGATATATGTAAATATAAAATGTAATTATAATTAATTTGATTCCAACTTGTGAATGTTCCAACAAACTGTGGGGTGCTGTTTGTAAAGTGGCTCAAGAATGTTTACACAAGTATAGTTCTCACAAATTTAATGTTTTAAATTTATTTACTATATGTATAACTTAACAAATATTGGTGTAAATGTGGAAAAGGTTACCATTAACAAATTCAAGGTGAAATCAATATAAGGTGATAACAAAGAGGCAAAAGCACAAAATTGTGGCTTTGGTAGTCAAACAGATACAGACTGGCAGAGTGTGTTTCTAACTGAGCTAAAAGCAGAAGCAGAGGGATTGATAACCAATACGTTTGGTTATGTTCAATGTAGGGGCCCCCTACATCCTTGAACAGTCAGACTTCGAGGGGCAGGACAACTGTGATTCAAAAATCAAATAATTAAATCCCTTGTTTTTTGGTTCAAAGTAACTGATGGTGTGGTGAATGTATTCATTACATGAACATTACATCACACAACACAAGCAAATGTTGTTGCTCATGGAAACAGGGAGGAGTGAGATGAATTCACTTAATATAATGGAGATCATGGAGCAGAGAAAGGGCATTCCTCCCGGACCTGCTGATCATGCCGCTCTTTCCGTCGGCCAGCAGCAGCCAACACCCTCTCACAAGCACCCTCAAAAGCAACTCTGAGTCTGGCCTGGTGCTCAGCCACCCAGTCCTGCACCTGGCCTGGTACTGGGTCCTGGACATGTCCCAGGAGAAAGTCGATTGGAAGACGAGGTTCCTGGCCGAACATAAGCAAGAATGGCGACTCGCCTGTGCCCTGATGAGGTGTTGTGTTATAACAATAGAGCACCTGTGGCAAACAGGCAGCCCAATCCCATTTCCGAGAGGCCGGAATGGTCCGAAGAAGGTTATGCAGAGTTCGATTAAACGGCTTGCACTGACCATTACCCGCTGGATGGTACGGGGTGGTACGGGATTTAACAACCCCGTACAAAAGGCAGAGCTGGTGAATCAGCAAGCTCTCAAAACTCCTTCCTTGGTCTGAGTGCAAGCGCCTCGGGATACCAAACTTATAAAACCATTCAGAGATCAAGACCTGAGCCACAGTCTAGGCCCATGGATCCCGAGTGGGGATGGCCATTGTAAATTTGCTGAACACGTCCGTCATGACCAGGACGTTCTCGTACCCATTCCGAGAGGGCTCCAACAACGTGAAATCAATGGCCAAGAGCCCAGAGTCCTTAGCGACTTGACAGCGCTGGCACCCCAAGACCCACTGCTTTATGTCCGAAGACATTCCTGGCCAATAGCAACGTTGCCGGACCAGCTCTGTGGTCCACTCTATGCCCTGGTGGCCATGTTCTTGATGAAGCTGACGCAAAGTTTCCTGCTTAAGGGCGGCAGGCAAGATGAGCTGGAGAGACTCTTCACCCCCATCTGAACGGAAAACCCTACGAAAGAGAACACCATCTTTCTCTACTAGGCGATCCCACTGCCGGAAAAGCGCCAAAGCTAACTTGGAAGCTGGCGCCTTTCCACAGAGGTGGGTGGAGCCTTCCGCCGCCAGAACACAAGTACATCTTTCAGGAGGGGGTCAGCGTCCTGCAACGAATGAATGTCAGCCGCAGACTGGAGGGGGAGAACTGAGACCACCCTCACCCTGCCAGTAGGGCCCCCAGGACCATGAGTGGACGACTGGTGACACCTCTGTAAGGCTGCAACGACCGGACCAGGTGCTTGTGAAATGAAAGGAGAATCAAAAAGAGAAGGACCATATGCACCGAACAGTTCGTGGTAGCATCGACGAATCACATTCATCCCAAGGATCCCCGGGACAGAAGACTCAATGCCAGGGGGGTCTTTAACAACAAGGATCCCACAGTGGGGCATCACCTTACCACAGAGTTCCACATTAAGCTCTAAATAGCCGATATATGGAATCGCTAAGCCATTAGCCGCTCGCAGCTGTAGCCAGTGACAAGAACGAAGGCGATCATGGCCCCAAGGTGCAAACTGCTCCAAGAAGAAACTTTCCGTAATGGTGGACACCATGGAACCAGTGTCCACCAAGCATGACACGGAGACTCCCCCCACGGAGGCATCAATGTTCAGGCAAGGAGCAATTAAGCCAACTGCTGCACCTTCCTGTGAGCCTATGGACTCCCCAACTGTCGTGTTGTGTCGTGGCGTGGCGAGGCCAGGCGAGTAGAGCCGGTGAAAATGTGCCACTAGAGTACTCCTTGTGCTGGTCCCAAGACCATATAAATGGTAGGTCAAGAAGGGCAACAAGCTAAACATTTCTGACAAATCAAATGTGCAGATCATCGGCTGTGGCGACCCCTAGAGAGGGAGCAACCGAGTGTTGATCCAGGTACTTGAAACTGACCTTGATGAACATGGTTTGCAGTTGCTGAAATGAACCATGCACACCTGATTCCACTTATGTAATTAAGCACAAAACACACATATGGAAAAAAAAAAAGAGTGGGAGAAAGACACACCTGCCTGCTATAGAGCTCCAGAAGCCTTTGTCACAACCAAGGATACACTCTCTGGCATATTTAATTAAACTGTATTCTTGTTTACAATATACAATCATTTGCATAAGTATGGATGTATATTGCAAATGACAAAAGAGCAACCCTTAAAATGGTGGCACTAAAAAGTTTGTCTGGAGCTCTGTCTTTTAGGCTAGCTATACAGTAATGTTAGCATTATGTCAAAGTAACTGCACATGAACTATGGTCAGCAGTGTTGCTATAATTAGTACCCTTACTTGTTACCTACATTTTGCGTTAGCATGGTGGTAACATGACTGTTTTCTGAATCAATTTTATTTGATTCAGTTGTGCACTAGTGTCCATTCAAACTTCATTATATTTCTAAGTCACACAGTGGAGTTTCTTCTGTAGCCTGGATTACCGAGTATTGCATCTTTATGAAATGCTAACATAACTGCATAGCCAGCCTCACAATCAGCTAGCCGTAAATACAGTAACAAGCACCATGCAGAGTTTCCCCTCTCCACACGTTACAATGCACTGGAGTGGTTTGCAGCTGAGTGTGAAGCGGCCGGGCTGAGAACCGGCACCTCAAAAGTCGTGTCTACACAGAGTAGAGCGGTTTGGTTTGGTGTGGTTTGGTACAGTACGGTGGATTTTTTTTATGTTTCCATTAGGAATTGTAAGAAAATAACCGACCCCAACCTTTCCATTCTTTGGTACCTTTCCATTGGGTTACCAGAGTAAACTGGTACAGTGCGATCACAGTGACTCCACCCATGGTGGTCACTCCTGTGGGACCAGTGTTTCCTCAACGCCCGCTGGCTATGCTTATACAAAGCTTGACATCCTATTGAGACAAACAGCCACAAACCAAGCAGGTAAAAAAGAGCTGCCATCGAATGTGAAAAATCAGACAACAATGGAGGACATCCAGCAGCTCTTGTTTTCCCGCTCTGTTTGTGGCTGTGCCGGTTCTCAGTCCAGCCGCTTCACACTCAACTGCAAACCACTGCTGGTACCCTGGTACTCGCTAATTACAGCTAGCTGATTGTGAAGCTAGCTATGCAGTTACGTTAGCATTTTATAAAGGGTCAGTACTATGTAATACAGGCTACAGAAGAAAGCTTCACTAATTAAATATATGTATAAGTTAACAAACTTGATTTAAATGTGGAAAAAGTTAGCGTTATGAAATTCACAACACAAACATTGTTTGAAGCTAAATGTGGTAAAATGTTGATGTTCAGCTTGAGCCACTTTACAAACGGCACCTCATATGCTGTGACTTCAATAGGGAAACTGAGGGTCAAGTAGGGAAAAGCTGAGTTTCACAGCAGAAGATGAGGTGGGGTGGTGGTGTTTGATGACAAACTGACAAACAAGAGGCACAGGGAAAGTCTCATCAATACAAGGTGAAAACAAAGAGGCAAAAGCACAAAATTGTGGCTTTGGCAGACTGTCCAACAGATTATACAGAGTGGCAGAGTGCATTTCTAACTGAGCTTAAAGTAACTTCTAAGTAACTGATGGTGTGGTGAATGTATTCGATCATTACATCACCCATCACATGCAAATGGGAGGAGTAAGACAAATTCACTTTATTATGGAGGTCACAGAGCAGAGAGACGACATTGCCTTGCAGCTTCTCTTCTCACTGAGTATGGAGACACTGGAGGAAGCTGAACTCTGCTTTCCACATCTCCTGAACACCTCATGCAAAAGGCAATTGCAGAATCGTGGTCCAACTATCTTCGTTTACGTCATACTGTCCTGCATCTCTTTGCTCACTGTGATGCTGAATCTGCTCGTAATCATCGCTATCTCCCACTTCAGGCATGAAGAATAACTCAACCATTTCTTATCTTTCTTTTTTTATTGTCAAACATAGTTTGCTTTGAGACAATAGAAATATTTTTGAAAAACATTTCAGTTACATACTCACAGTGGAAAATGGAATGATGAATGACAGTGATGTCGTGATTCTTTTTGTCCAGGCAGCTCCACACCACCACCAACCTCCTCCTCCTCTCTCTGGCTGTGGCAGACTTCCTCGTTGGCCTCCTGCTGATGCCTGGTCAAATCATCCTCATGACTGGCTGCTGGTTTTTGGGGAGCTTGATATGTGGTCTGTTTAACTATCTGACTTATATTCTGACATCTGCATCAGTCGGAACTGTGGTTCTTATATCAGTTGACAGATATGTGGCCATTTGTGACCCTTTGTCTTACTCCACCAAAGTCACTCACCAACGAGTTCAAATAAGTGTTTGTGTGTGTTGGGCCTGTTCTCTGTTCTATAATGGTGTGATACTACATGTCTTCCTGAAAAATCCAGACGCATATAACTCCTGCTATGGAGAGTGTGTAGTTGTACTTGGCTTCATAACAGGAGTTGTTGATCTTGTTTTGACCTTTGTTGGCCCAATTGCTGTCATCGTAGTTCTGTATATCAAAGTATTTGTGGTGGCTGTGTCTCAGGCTCGAGCCATGAGGTCTCATATTACAGCTGTCACAGTCCAGGGCTCAGTTACTGTAAATGCTAACCAATCTGTGAGAAAAGCAGCCAGGATTCTAGGTATTGTTGTGGTTGTCTTTGTGATATGTTTCTGTCCATATTTTTATCCCTCTCTCACAGACACATCACCAAGTTTTGCTTTTTTAAATTTTGGACTCTGGCTTCTTTATTGTAACTCCTGCATCAATCCAGTGATCTATGCTTCTTTCTATCCCTGGTTTAGGAGATCTATCTTTCTCATTGTTACACTTCAGATATTGCGGCCTGACTCCCGTGATTCACGCATATTGTAGAAATGCCTTTAGCATCTTTTTCCTCACATTATTAAGACCTATTTATGTATTTTGAGGTGGTCAACTAATAGATATTAAAATGAATACATAAATAAATGTATGTTTTTTTTTTCCTTATGGTGTTGAAGACAGACAAAAACATCAGGGATTATGTTATCATAACCGTGGCACTTCAACAGTGCCTTAAATGCATCAGTATTAGTTTTGTTAGTAGCTTAGGTTTATTGTCATTGTCTGGCTTTGCTCTGGTGAAAAAATATTAAACTTAACCTTGTTATGCATCATGAGCAACTCAACCCCAGTAAAGAAACATACCCTTAATAAACTGTTGGTACACACACACACAAGTGACTAGTGACTTTACACCAGACTTCTGTAGTTGTTGGAGATGAACCCACATTTTTAAGATTGTTAAGTAGTTTTAACTTATGTACAATTCGGCACTGTTCAGCTTGATTTGTGTCTACACGTCTCCGGAGTACAGCCTCCTACTCCACAGACTACAGCGGCAGCGGTCTGTGATGCCGCTCGTGATCACTGGCACTGTCCCTAAATACACCACGCCACTTGAAAAGACTCCTGTTAAATATAGAGGTTTCCCTGGTAGCTGTTGGAGATTAACCCACGTTTTTAGGATTGTTAAGGAGTCTTAAGTGATCTGCTGTTCGGCTGTTGTGTGTGGGAAGTCTCTTCCTGTGACGGGACTCTGGCCAGTCAGCGGCCGGCAGTCTGACCAATCATCGCATAGTACCTACTTAGCACGCTTGTAACCTCACCGGAGCAGGTACTAAAAGTAGTACCTGGTACCAGGTACTATGCTAGTGGAAACGCTACTCAAACCGTGTCGTGGCGTGGCATGGCGAGGCCAGGCGAGTAGAGCCGGTGGAAATGCGCCACTAGAGTACTCTTTGTGCTGGTCCCAAGACCATATAAATGGTAGGTCAGGAAGGGCAACCAGCTAAACATTTCTGACAAATCAAATGTGCAGATCATCCGTTGTGGCGACCCCTAGAGAGGGAGCAGCCGAGTATTGATCCAGGTACTTGAAACTGACCTTGATGAACATGGTTTGCAGTTGCTGAAATGAACCATGCACACCTGATTCAACTTATGTAAATAAGCACAAAACACACATATGGAAAAAAAAAAAAAATGGGAGAAAGACACACCTGCCTGCTATAGAGCTCCAGTAGCCGAGGTCACAACCAAGGATACAATCTCTGGCATATTTACTTAAACCGTATTCTTGTTTATAATATACAATCATTTACATAAGTATGGATGTATATTGCAAATGACAAAAGAGCAACCCCCTAAAATTGTGGCACTAAAAAGTTAGTATGGAGCCCTGTCTTGTTAGGCTAGCTATACAGTAATGTTAGCATTATGTCAAAGTAACTGCACATGAACTATGGTCAGCAGTGTCGCTATAATTAGTATCCTTACTTGTAACCTACATTTCGCGTTAGCATGGTGGTAACATGACTGTTTTCTGAATCAATTTTTTAAGTTGTTTGATTCAGTTGTGCACTAGTGTCCATTCAAACTTCATTACTGGCTATGCTTATACAAAGCTTGACATCCTATTGAGACAAACAGCCACAAACCAAGCAGGAAAAAAAGAGCTGCCATCAAATGTGAAATATCAGACAACAATGGAGGACATCCAGCAGCTCTTGTTTTCCCGCTCCGTTTGTGGCTGTGCCGGTTCTCAGTCCAGCCTCTTCACACTCAGCTGCAAACCACTGCTGGTACCGAGGTACTCGCTAAATACAGCTAGCTGATTGTGAAGCTAGCTATGCAGTTACGTTAGCATTTTATAAAGTTTCAGTACTATGTAATACAGGCTACAGAAGAAAGCTTCACTAATTAAATATATGTATAAGTTAACAAATATTGATTTAAATGTGGAAAAAGTTAGCGTTATGAAATTCACAACACAAACATTGTTTGAAGCTAAATGTGGTAAAATGTTGATGTTCAGCTTGAGCCACTTTACAAACGGCACCTCATATGTCGGGCTTCAATAGGGAAACTGAGGGTCAAGTAGGGAAAAGCTGAGTTTCACAGCAGAAGATGAGGTGGGGTGGTGGTGTTTGATGACAAACTGACAAACAAGAGCTACAGGGAAAGTCTCATCAATACAAGGTGAAAACAAAGAGGCAAAAGCACAAAATTGTGGCTTTGGCAGACTGTCCAACAGATTATACAGAGTGGCAGAGTGCATTTCTAACTGAGCTAAAAACAGGGGGATTGACAACCAGTTATTTTGGTTATGTTCAATGTAGGGGCATCCTAAATCCTTTTTGCCTGGGGCTTTCCAAGTCTCTTGAACATGTGATTGAATCCCTTATTTTTTGGTTCTAAGTAACTGATGGTGTGGTGAATGTATTCGATCATTACATCACACAACACATGCAAATGTTGTTGGAAACAGAGGGAGGAGTAAGATGAATTCACTTTATTATGGAGGTCACAGAGCAGAGAGACGACATTGCCTTGTAGCTTCTCTTCTCACTGAGTATGGAGACACTGGAGGAAGCTGAACTCTGCTTTCCACATCTCCTGAACATCTCATGCAAAAGGCAATTGCAGAATCGTGGTCCAACTATCTTCGTTTACGTCATACTGTCCTGCATCTCTTTGCTCACTGTGATGCTGAATCTGCTCGTCATCATCGCTATCTCCCACTTCAGGCATGAAGAATAACTCAACCATTTCTTATCTTTCTTTTTTTATTGTCAAACATTGTTTGCTTTGAGACAATAGAAATATTTTTGAAAAACATTTCAGTTACATACTCACAGTGGAAAATGGAATGATGAATGACAGTGATGTCGTGATTCTTTTTGTCCAGGCAGCTCCACACCACCACCAACCTCCTCCTCCTCTCTCTGGCTGTGGCAGACTTCCTCGTTGGCCTCCTGCTGATGCCTGGTCAAATCATCCTCATTACTGGCTGCTGGTTTTTGGGGAGCTTGACTTGTGCTCTGTTTAACTATCTGAGTTGTATTTTGACATCTGCATCAGTCGGAACCATAGTTCTCATATCAGTTGACAGATATGTGGCCATTTGTGACCCTTTGTCTTACTCCACCAAAGTCACTCACCAACGAGTTCAAATAAGTGTGTGTGTGTGCTGGGCCTGTTCTCTGTTCTATAATGCTGTAATGCTACACGTCTTCCTGGAAAAACCAGACGCACATAACTCCTGCTATGGAGAGTGTATAGTTGTAATTGACTTAATAACAGGAGCTGTTGATCTTGTTTTGACCTTTGTTGGCTCGATTGCTGTCATCGTAGTTCTGTATATCAAAGTATTTGTGGTGGCTGTGTCTCAGGCTCGAGCCATGAGGTCTCATATTACAGCTGTCACAGTCCAGGGCTCAGTTACTGTAAATGCTAACCAATCTGTGAGAAAAGCAGCCAGGATTCTTGGTATTGTTGTGGCTGTCTTTGTGATATGTCTCTGTCCATGTTTTTTTCCCTCTCTCACAGGCATGTCACCAAGTTCTGCTTTTTTAAATTTTGGACTCTGGCTTCTTTATTGTAACTCCTGCATCAATCCAGTGATCTATGCTTCTTTCTATCCCTGGTTTAGGAGATCTATCTTTCTCATTGTTACACTTCAGATATTGCGGTATGACTCCTGTGATTCACACATATTGTAGAAATGCCTTAAGCATCTTTTTCTTCACATTATTAAGACCTATTTATGTATTTTTTGTCTGATGTGACAACACAGTAAAACGACGTTGTTTATTAGTGCACTGTTTTTATGTGCATTTATGTGTTTCTTGGAATTATTAAAAAAAAGTCTTACAGTTGCAATAACATTCTTCTTTGATTTTATACTGATACTTATTATGATAAGCAGGTCTGCATGAGTTTATCTTATTAGGATTGATAATAAGAGATGCATAATCCCTGTTCTATTCCCCTATTGACATGTTTTGAAAACAATAAAAACAAAGCAACATCAAAAAATATTTATTTTCATGTTCATGTTCACCACTTCAAAATACATAAAAGGTTTTGACAAAGTTCACATTCATGAAGGTTTAACAAACCGTTTTCTACAAACATAAGGTGTAGAACTTTCTAGCAGGCAAAGCTATTTGTCTTTCATTCTATTTATCTGTTCATTGTTGTAACTGGTATCAAAGCACCGTTGCCTTTAAAGTGCCTTTAAGGTGCATCGTCAAAGCCATGGTTTGTTATGTTTTGCTTTCGTATGCACCTTTGTAAATCTATCTATCATCAGAACCTGTACGACTTGTCGGTTTTATAACCTGACTAACTGTCTAACTGACTGTAGTTGGTAGCTGACTAACTGTCTAACTGACTGTAGTTGGTAGCTAACAAACTGCTAACTGACTAACTTCAGACTAACAAACTGTCTAACTGCTAACTGACTGCTGCTTAACCGTGTATGTGGAATAAACCTTCAGAAAGACAGTCGAGTTGTGCCCGCCGTACTTGTTCTGGTTACCCTTTACAGAAGGGAGTATTGAGCTGAAAAGACCCAGCCAGCAGAAATCTGGACAGTTATAAAACCGACAAGTCGTACAGGTTCTGATGATAGATAGATTTACAAAGGCGCATACGAAAGCAATACATAACAAACCATGGCTTTGACGATGCACCTTAAAGGCACTTTAAAGGCAACGGTGCTTTGATACCAGTTACAACAATGAACAGATAAATAGAATGAAAGACAAATAGCTTTGCCTGCTAGAAAGTTCTACACCTCCCACTTGGCCTACTGATTCCTAAATCCAAGTAGGCCACAACAACCACAAATTTTGCCTTTCGAAATGGGTACATTGCTGGGTATGAACGCGTTACACACAATTTTACCTTTCAAATGGGTACATAAAGCTACATCGCGGGGTATTAACGTATTACACACAATTTTTTACCTTTCAAATGGGTACATAAAGCTACATCGTGGGGTATGAACGTATTACACACAATTTTACCTTTCAAATGGGTACATAAAGCTGCATCGCTGGGTACGAACGTATTACACACGATATGAATAACAGATACAAATGACAAATAAAGGTTTCACATTGTCCTTGATGACACAGTGGCGCCCTTTACCGAAACACACCACCACCTCTCGTGGAGGATGGTGGAGGGGGGGTCTTGATCCTTTTTCTTTCCGAAACACACCACCACCTCTCGTGGAGGATGGTGGAGGGGGGGTCTTGATCCCTTTTTCCGAAACACACCATCATGTGGTGGGGAATCTATTTCTGTTCCTCCACTGGCAACAGAACCACCAGCCTTCTGACATCTCTGTGAAGGATGGTGGATGGACGGTTCTCCTTTTCTTTGCCTTTCCCACTTTGTCCACTGGAAACCGGACAACTTTGGCACGTCCTCACTTTCACATCTCGTACTACGCCTTTCACATCAGGATGGGCCTCCACAACTCGACCGAGCCTAAACTGGCCTCTCAGTGCATTCTGGTCGGCCAACCACACTAAGTCTCCCACCGTCACGTTCCTTGCGGGCGTGTGCCACTTCTGTCGAACAAAGAGGCCCAGGCCCGCCAGCTGGCTCCACCGCTTCCAGAACTTGTCGACCTCGTTCTGGACCGCTCTCAGGCGCGCAACGGGGTAAGTCAGGTATTCGAACCCTCGAGAGTCCCCGCTAGGCCCAGCACAGCAAAGCAGAAGTGAGTTGGGAGTGATGACTCCTACAGTCTCGTCTTCTACCTGGACTCTCGCGCCGACTGGTCTTTCGTTTGACAGATTAGCTGCCAGGTAGGGGAGAGTCTGGAACTCCAGTGCTGTCAGGTGACTTCCCACCCCGATGTTGCTCAACGCTCTCTTGAGTGTACGGACTGCTGCTTCAGCTGCTCCGTTTCGGTGGGGAGAGTCTGCTGGGTGAAACACCCATGACCGGTCAGTCCCAGCAGCGGTTGCTTTCTTCTGGACTTGATCCCTGTCGATGTTGCTTTGTGTACCCATTTGAAAGGTAAAAAATTGTGTGTAATACGTTCATACCCCGCGATGTAGCTTTATGTACCCATTTGAAAGGTAAAATTGTGTGTAACGCGTTCGTACCCAGCAATGTACCCATTTCGAAAGGCAAAATTTGTGGTTGTTGTGGCCTACTTGGATTTAGGAATCAGTAGGCCAAGTGGGAGGTGTAGAACTTTCTAGCAGGCAAAGCTATTTGTCTTTCATTCTATTTATGTGTTCATTGTTGTAACTGGTATCAAAGCACCGTTGCCTTTAAAGTGCGTTTAAGGTGCATCATCAAAGCCATGGTTTGTTATGTATTGCTTTCGTATGCGCCTTTGTAAATCTATCTATCATCAGAACCTGTACGACTTGTCGGTTTTATAACCTGACTAACTGTCTAACTGACTGTAGTTGGTAGCTGACTAACTGTCTAACTGACTGTAGTTGGTAGCTAACAAACTGCTAACTGACTAACTTCAGACTAACAAACTGTCTAACAGCTAACTGACTGCTGCTTAACCGTGTATGTGGAATAAACCTTCAGAAAGACAGTCGAGTTGTGCCCGCCGTACTTGTTCTGGTTACCCTTTCCAGAAGGGAGTATTGAGCTGGAAAGACCCAGCCAGCAGAAATCTGGACATAAGGCATTTCTACAGTATGTGTGAATCACAGGAGTAAGGAGGAGGTTGGCGGAGGTGCACCAGGTTTAATCCAGAATTTAGTATTATTATTATCAGGGACAGTACTGTATGAAAAGTCACATAACCAAAAGAAAACATA
This sequence comes from Solea solea, assembly GCF_958295425.1. Classification (NCBI taxonomy): domain Eukaryota; kingdom Metazoa; phylum Chordata; class Actinopteri; order Pleuronectiformes; family Soleidae; genus Solea; species Solea solea. Next base: position 35,612,911 of record NC_081135.1, read on the forward strand.
CAATGAGGTGAAATAACTAGGATTTGCTCCCAAAGTCCTGAGAGTTCTTAGTTACAGATTTCTGTGGGTTAACATTATACATGCATAAAATACAAGTAAACATACACATTTTAACAAAATCAAAAGTTTTCTTAAACTGTACATGAACTTATTTATAAACTTGAAAATAGCAGGACACATGTTCTTTGTTTAAGAAGAACCAGAGTAATTATGAGACAAACAGCCACAAACCAAGCAGGAAAAAAAGAGCTGCCATCGAATGTGAAATATCAGACAACAATGGAGGACATCCAGCAGCTCTTGTTTTCCCGCTCTGTTTGTGGCTGTGCCGGTTCTCAGTCCAGCCGCTTCACACTCAGCTGCAAACCACTGCTGGTACCCTGGTACTCACTAAATACAGCTAGCTGATTGTGAAGCTAGCTATGCAGTTACGTTAGCATTTTATAAAGGGTCAGTACTATTTAATACAGGCTACAGAAGAAAGCTTCACTAATTAAATATATGTATAAGTTAACAAATATTGATTTAAATGTGGAAAAAGTTAGCGTTATGAAATTCACAACACAAACATTGTTTGAAGCTAAATGTGGTAAAATGTTGATGTTCAGCTTGAGCCACTTTACAAACGGCACCTCATATGCTGTGGCTTCAATAGGGAAACTGAGGGTCAAGTAGGGAAAAGCTGAGTTTCACAGCAGAAGATGAGGTGGGGTGGTGGTGTTTGATGACAAACTGACAAACAAGAGGCACAGGGAAAGTCTCATCAATACAAGGTGAAAACAAAAAGGCAAAAGCACAAAATGGTGGCTTTGGCAGACTGTCAAACAGATTATACAGAGTGGCAGAGTGCATTTCTAACTGAGCTAAAAACAGGGGGATTGACAACCAGTTATTTTGGTTATGTTCAATGTAGGGGCCTCCTAAATCCTTTTTGCCTGGGGCTTTCCAAGTCTCTTGAACATGTGATTGAATCCCTTATTTTTTGTTTCTAAGTAACTGATGGTGTGGTGAATGTATTCGATCATTACATCACACAACACATGCAAATGTTGTTGGAAACAGAGGGAGGGGTAAGATGAATTCACTTTATTATGGAGGTCACAGAGCAGAGAGACGACATTGCCTTGTAGCTTCTCTTCTCACTGAGTATGGAGACACTGGAGGAAGCTGAACTCTGCTTTCCACATCTCCTGAACACCTCATGCAAAAGGCAATTGCAGAATCGTGGTCCAACTGTCTTCGTTTACGTCATACTGTCCTGCATCTCTTTGCTCACTGTGATGCTGAATCTGCTCGTAATCATTTCTATCTCCCACTTCAGGCATGAAGAATAACAACCATTTCTTATCTTACTTTTTTATTGTCAAACATAGTTTGCTTTGAGACAATAGAAATATTTTTGAAAAACATTTCAGTTACATACTCACAGTGGAAAATGGAATGATGAATGGAAGTGATTTGGTAATTCTTTCTGTCCAGGCAGCTCCACACCACCACCAACCTCCTCCTCCTCTCTCTGGCTGTGGCAGACTTCCTCGTTGGCCTCCTGCTGATGCCTGGTCAAATCATCCTCATTACTGGCTGCTGGTTTTTGGGGAGCTTGACTTGTGGTATGTTTAACTATCTGACTTATATTCTGACATCTGCATCAGTCGGAACCATAGTTCTCATATCAGTTGACAGATATGTTGCCATTTGTGACCCTTTGTCTTACTCCACCAAAGTCACTCACCAACGAGTTCAAATAAGTGTGTGTGTGTGCTGGGCCTGTTCTCTGTTCTATAATGCTGTAATGCTACACGTCTTCCTGGAAAAACCAGACGCACATAACTCCTGCTATGGAGAGTGTATAGTTGTAATTGACTTAATAACAGGAGCTCTTGATCTTGTTTTGACCTTTGTTGGCCCGATTGCTGTCATAGTAGTTTTGTACATGAAAGTATTTGTGGTGGCTGTGTCTCAGGCTCGAGCCATGAGGTCTCATATTACAGCTGTCACAGTCCAGGGCTCAGTTAGTGTAAAGGCTAACCAGTCTGTGAGAAAAGCAGCCAGGATTCTTGGTATTGTTGTGGTTGTCTTTGTGATATGTCTCTGTCCTTGTTTTTTTCCCGCTCTCACAGGCATGTCACCAAGTTCTGCTTTTTTAAATTTTGGACTCTGGCTTCTTTATTGTAACTCCTGCATCAATCCAGTGATCTACGCTTCTTTCTATCCCTGGTTTAGGAGATCTATCTTTCTCATTGTTACACTTCAGATATTGCGGCATGACTCCTGTGATTCACACATATTGTAGAAATGCCTTTAGCATTTTTTCTTCACATTATTAAGACCTATTTATGTATTTTGAGGTGGTCAACTAATACATATTAAATAAATACAAGATTTTGACGTATAATTTCCTTATTGACTTGCATGTACCCAAATGACTATTTCTATTTCTAACATATATAAATATAACGTGCGAAGACAAGTGTGGTGTACGTGTTCTTAGAGCACTTTGTATTTTTGACAGTCTTATGTTTTATTTTTTACAATGCCGAGGAACTTAGATGTATGGAGGGTGTATTTCATCAGCCAAGCAGTTTAATGAGTAAGGTTTTTAATGTAAAATAATGTCCATAATTATGTTTAAGTCATGCATAATCACCTCTAGAGTTATGTCTGATGTGACAACACATTAAAAACGACGTTGTTTATTAGTGCACTGTTTTTATGTGCATTTATGTGTTTCTTGGAATTATTAAAAAAAAGTCTTACAGTTGCAATAACATTCTTCTTTGATTTTTATACTGATACTTATTATGATAAGCAGGTCTGCATGAGTTTATCATATTAGGATTGATAATAAGAGATGCATAATCCCTGTTCTGTTCCCCTACTGACATGTTTTGAAAACAACAAAAACAAAGCAACATCAAAAAATATTTATTTTCATGTTCATGTTCACCACTTCAAAATACATAAAAGGTTTTGACAAAGTTCACATTCATGAAGGTTTAACAAACCGTTTTCTACAAACATAAGGCATTTCTACAGTATGTGTGAATCACAGGAGTAAGGAGGAGGTTGGCGGAGGTGCACCAGGTATAATCCAGAATTTAGTATTATTATTATCAGTGACAGTACTGTATGAAAAGTCACGTAACCAAAAGAAAACATACAATGAGGTGAAATAACTAGGATTTGCTCCCAAAGTCCTGAGAGTTCTTAGTTACAGATTTCTGTGGGTTAACATTATACATGCATAAAATACAAGTAAACATACACATTTTAACAAAATCAAAAGTTTTCTTAAACTTTACATGAACTTATTTATAAACTTGAAAATAGCAGGACACATGTTCTTTGTTTAAGAACCAATGTAATTATGCTGCCAACAGTGCTTTTATAAAATACCTAATTACTGATGAGGATATGACTTAATACTTGTGCTGACATTCTTAAAAACACATTTACTCATTATTATTATCTGTTACTGAGTGTAGTTTTATTTTTATTTTATAAGATTTAAATATATATTACTATTTTGAGGTGGTCAACTAATACATATTAAATGAATACATGTTTTTGACGTATAATTTCCTGATTGACTTGCATGTACCCAAATGACTATTTCTATTTCTAACATATATAAATATAACGTGCGAAGACAAGTGTGGTGTACGTGTTCTTAGAGCACTTTGTATTTTTGACAGTCTTATGTTTTATTTTTTACAATGCTGAGGAACTTAGATGTATGGAGGGTGTATTTCATCAGCCAAGCAGTTTAATGAGTAAGGTTTTTAATGTAAAATAATGTCCATAATTATGTTTAAGTCATGCATAATCACCTCTAGAGTTATGTCTGATGTGACAACACATTAAAAACGACGTTGTTTATTGGTGCACTGTTTTTATGTGCATTTATGTGTTTCTTGGAATTATTAAAAAAAAGTCTTACAGTTGCAATAACATTCTTCTTTGATTTTATACTGATACTTATTATGATAAGCAGGTCTGCATGAGTTTATCATATTAGGATTGATAATAAGAGATGCATAATCCCTGTTCTATTCCCCTATTGACATGTTTTGAAAACAACAAACACAAAGCAGCAACATCAAAAAATATTTATTTTCATGTTCATGTTCACCACTTCAAAATACATAAAAGGTTTTGACAAAGTTCACATTCATGAAGGTTTAACAAACCGTTTTCTACAAACATAAGGCATTTCTACAGTATGTGTGAATCACAGGAGTCAGGAGGAGGTTGGCGGAGGTGCACCAGGTATAATCCAGAATTTAGTATTATTATTATCAGTGACAGTACTGTATGAAAAGTCACGTAACCAAAAGAAAACATACAATGAGGTGAAATAACTAGGATTTGCTCCCAAAGTCCTGAGAGTTCTTAGTTACAGATTTCTGTGGGTTAACATTATACATGCATAAAATACAAGTAAACATACACATTTTAACAAAATCAAAAGTTTTCTTAAACTGTACATGAACTTATTTATAAACTTGAAAATAGCAGGACACATGTTCTTTGTTTAAGAAGAACCAGAGTAATTACGCTGCCAACAGTGCTTCTATAAAATACCTAATTACTGATGAGGATATGACTTAATACTTGTGCTGACATTCTTAAAAACACATTTACTCATTGTTATTATCTGTTACTGAGTGTAGTTTTCTTTTTATTTTATAAGATTTAAATATATATTACTATTTTTGACATTTCTATATGTTCTAAAGCAGTCTTATCAGTTCAGTGTTTTCCTGATTCAAGGGTTAGGTAAACAAAAAAATAGAAGAAATGTGTATTTTAAAAGGTCACTTTCCGGTTTTGATCTTGTCCTGAGGAGTTAAGTTGAATATTTCTTTTTTTAAGACAAACATTTGCCCAAGTGAAGCCAGAAAAATCCAAATGAGGCTGCTGTTGATTCATTAGAATCAGTAAAAGAGATTATATTGTTTAGTTAAGGTTATAATGTGCAATCCTTGTTCTATGTCACTCACACACACATGCACACATTCCTTGCACACAGAGAGAGAGACAATATTCAGCAACATGTCCACAAGCAAAAACATTTTTTTCACCACCCGACAATAAATCATTGAGATGTGTTAACATTTCTGTAGTATGTGTGTATCACAGGAGTCATGCTGCAATATCTTAAGTGTAACAATGAGTTTGATAGATCTCCTAAACCAGGGATAGAAAGAAGCATAGATGATTGGATTGATGCAGGAGTTAAAATAAAGGACCAAGACCCCAAAAAAAGAAACATACACAGAGAATGAACTGACAATGAAAGAGGCAGAAAAATATGGACAGAAACATATCACGAACACAACCACAACAATACCAAGAATTCTGGCTGCTTTTCTCTCAGATTTTTTAGCCGTGACAGCACCTGAGCCCTGGACTGTGACAGCAGTAATGTGAGACCTCATGGCTTGAGCTTGAGCCACAGCCACCACAAATACTTTCATATACAGAACTACAATGACAGCAATCGGCCCAACAAAGGTCACAGCAACATCAACAACTCCTGTTATTTGGCCCATTAGAAATACACAGTCTCCATAGCAGGTATTAAATTGATCTCCATCGCTCAGGAAGACATTCATTATCACACCATTATAGAAGACAGAGCAGGCCCAACACAGAGAGACACTTATTTTGACTCGTTTCTCAGTGACTTTAGTTGGGTAAGACAAAGGGTCACAAATGGCCACATATCGGTCAACTGATATGAGCACCATGGTTCCCACTGAGGCAGATGTCAGACTTAAGGATGCAAAGTAAAACGCACTACAAATGAAGGTCCCCAAAAACCAGCAGCCACTTATCATAACCATTTGACCCGGCAGCAGCAGGAGGCCAACAAAGAAGTCTGAAACAGCCAGAGAGAGGAGGAGGAGGTTGGTGGAGTTCTGGAGCTGCCTGCACAGAAAGAATATCATCACAGAAACAAATGATCATATGCTGGGTGATACTAGTTTTTTGTTTTTTTTCTACATGCTACTATGTAGTAGCAGTTCAAGTCTAGTTGTAGTGGAATTACTTTTATGATGTACATAAAATAAATAGACATACACATAAAATACATGTTACTGAACACATTTCAACAAGATTTCTCAGGTTCATACAAATGACAATAAGACATAGAAATGAATTTATCTTCATACCTGAAGTGGGAGATAGAGATGATGACGAGCAGATTGAGCATCACGGTGAGCAAAGAGATGCAGGTCAGTGTGACATACAGGAATACAGCTGGACCACCGTGGTCAAACGTCCTTTTGCAAGAGATGTTTGGGAACTGTGGAAAGCAGAGTTCATTTCCTACCAGAGTCTCCATACTCGGAGAGAAGAGAGGAGAAGAGAAGAGAAGAGAAGAGAAGAGAAGAGAAGAGAAGAGAAGAGAAGAGAAGAGAAGAGAAGAGAAGAGAAGAGAAGCTACAGAGCAGTAGCATCTATTTGCTCCATGATCTCCATAATAAGGTGGATTAATCTCGCTCCTCCTTTTGTTCCCATCTGTTGGGTGATGTAATACATTAGGTACTTTGAATCAAAATTAGGATGTCAATCAAATATTGATATTTTAATTGATTAGAATTTGTTATTTTTGCAAACACGCACACACAAACACACAAAAACCTATTTTCTGGAGGATTTTTTACTATATTGCTTAAAATCCTCTTCAAACCCTGATTGTAACCAATTCATTAATGCATTGTCACAGAAATCACCTGTGGACAGGCCTGTAAAAACATCATCCAATCATAATAAACAGCCCAAACTAATTCATTGGATCATGATGTATCATTCAAACTGCCTTTTGCCCATCTACCCATGAAGTAATGTGGATGGAGCTCAAAACCATAGGTGAGGGATGGAATGTAGATGGACCTGTAAATTGAGAGCTCTGCCTTGCAGGTCAGCTCTTTCTCTACCACAACATACCGCTACAGAGACCACTTTACTGCTGACGCTGACCCAATTTCGTTTGTCCATTGTTGGGTGACCGAGTGCACCCAACCTTCCACGTCAGTAGACTCAAGCCGCTTACCGAGAGCCCTCTGGTTCCCCCATCCTAGCGGTCAGGAAAAGAGGGCAGGGTCATCAATTCCTGGTGGACTGGGAAGGGTATGGTCCTGAAGAGCGCTCATGGGTACCTGCCAGCTTCATCTTGGATGATAACCTCATCCATGACTTTGAGAGACGAGACCGACAACAACCTGGTCCGTCAGGAGCCGTCCCGGGGGGGACAAGTTGTGTTAGTTAGTTTTAGTTCAGTCTCACTTCCTGTTTTATTTTGTGTTAGTCAGTTTTAGTTCAGTGGCACTTCCTGTTTTATGTTTTTAGTTAGTTAGTTTTAGATCAATGTCACTTCCTGTTTTATTTTGGTAAGGGGTTTCTCTACTTCCTGTGAGCACCTTGTCTGTCTTGTTCTGTGTCTCGTCTGATTCCATGATTGTGTTCACCTGGTGCTTATTACCCTCACTCCCTTCTTATACTCCCTTCTCCCACTTTCATTTGCCAGTGTGTCTTACATGTGTCGTCAGCGTCCGTGCCTCGTGAAGTTTTGAAATTTAAGTCAGAGATCTTTTCGTTGTGAAAGTATAGCTTAAGTTTTGTTGTTTTCTCAGTCTTTACAAGTCTAGTTTTTTAGCTTAGCGTTTAGCTATTTCCCGAGCCTTTTCCTGCTCACCTTTTGTTTGTTGGTTAAGGAGATAATAAAGCTCTTTAAAACCACCTTCTGTTTCTGGTCTTGTGCATTTGGGTCCAAGCCGTGTACCAGTTCATAACAAGGGTGTAAACCACCAATCATGCTATGACAGCCAGGATTTGCTACAGCCACGTCATGGAGGATAAAGCGGCAGAAAAATGAATGAATGGATGAATGGTGTGTCTGAAAGTTGGTCTTACATAAAAGGATGATGTCAATATTACGTGTGTGTGATGCTCAAGCATGTTTTGAACAAACGTGGCAGAATAGCAGGTATTAATTAGGGTTACACCCCAGGTTTAAGAGAGACAGATATTGTTCAATGTAAGGGTAGGTCACACACAATGCTTGATACATAAACATGATGAAGAAGAAAAATTAATAATATTTAAAAACTTTCTAAATATGTTCAAATTAAGTGACCTAAGACTTCTGCACAGCAATGCATGTATGGGTTACGGTTTTCAACAGCTGCTGCAAACAAGAAAATCCTAATTATGTTGTTTTTTTTAGTTGTATGACCTTTTATACTGTTGTTAATGATAATAATAAGTATTATAATGAGTGATGCTCTTTGTGTCCAGGCAGCTCCCCGCCTCCACCAACCTCCTCCTTCTCTCTCTGACTGTGGCAGACTTCCTCGTTGGCCTCCTGCTGATGCCGGTTAAAATCATCCTCTTGAGTGGCTTCTGGTTTTTGGGCGTGATCTGTGATCTGTTCTACTATGCCTCTTTCATTCTGACATCTGCATCAGTGGGAACCATGGTTCTCATATCGATTGACAGATATGTGGCCATTTGTGACCCTTTGTCCTACCCCACCAAAGTCACTCATCAACGAGTTCAAATAAGTATTT